>NC_088798.1:1207812-1811718 GCF_011386835.1 Chrysemys picta bellii
GGTGGGAGGTTCCGAGTCTGTAGGTTCTTTGTGGGGTGCTCGCCGCGGCTCTCTGGGCACCAGTTTCCTGTGCACTTGCTCACTCACGCAGGTGAGGAGTGGAGAGGTGGAATTTCGCTCCTGCTCTGATTTTGGTGTCGTTCTTGTTGGTGCTTGTTGATCTGTGTCTCTGGCTTTGCTGGTTCCACAATGACAATCAGGTGGCGTTGGCGGAGTAAGGCGGGGCAGGCCCCTCACAGGTGGGTCTGGTGTTTGGGAGACCAATTAATGGGAGAGCAGCAATGATTCCAGAGCGGACAAACAGAAGAGCCCTTGAAAGGCCTTTAAGGAAGCCCTGGAAAGTAGACACAAGTCCCAGGAGACATCGCATCTCCCCACCCCCCAGTGCAAGTCCTATCCTGGCCCCTTCGCACATGATTCACCCGCCCTGGCCCCTGTCATTCCTTGTGTTTGTTTCCATCCGGTAGTAGTGCATCTCTCGAACCCTGGCCAGTGGCTTTACCGTGGTGCATGGAAGGCCGATGGTTGGGTCTGAACAACTGAGCCTGTGGCTGTGGCAAGGCAGAGAACGGGGTCTGTCCTGCCTGGCCCCGCTCAGCTGGGGAGTCAAGTGGGGTTTTGCCTTTCCAGGAACGTCCCTACGTTGTCCAATAGGCAACATGGACGAGAAGTGGGAGAGGGGCTTTGGTGGAGGTAAATCCGTGGCCCCTGTAGAGCGGGGATGCAGAGGGAACGCACCAGAGGTCAGACTCTGTCCTACAGCGGTCATTAGTGTGTGCTGGGGTCCCCCCGCCCGACGTCACTGCGACAGCACTCCCTGTTAGCCAGGACAGCCAGCGGGGAGCTCAGCAGGGAGTTACGGCCTTTCCCTGCCTTCTGGGGCCTGTGCTTACCAAGGCAGATCCCATTCATAACATCAGTGGCAGACAAGTCCTAGGGGTCATTTTCCTCAGCCTGTCCGTAGAGTCTGTGAGCTGCTTGGCTGCCAGCCCCAGGGCCCTTTGCGGGTGGAGCGCCATCAGCTGGAAGGTGGGCGTGCTCTGTTCTTTGAGTAAAATGTGCCTGAGGGGCTCATGCCCTCCTGGTGCCCCGGGAAGGGTGGGGCTGGGGGGGGGTGCTGCACGGCAGCGAGGCACTCTCAGCAGGAGCTGACACGCTCTGAGCACATCCTCCGCTCCAAGCCTCAGTTTCTTCACTGCTAGCAGGGCCTTCCCTCCACCGCCAGCAGCACAGCGCTTCCCTGGCTGGGCCGCGGGGCCGCTGTTGGACTGAGCTGGAGTGATCCCAAGTTACTGCCCCCTGGCCAAGCCCACCTCGTGTATACATGGACCCTCCCTGGCAATGATGCTGCAGCGGAGTTTCAGCCTGGGGGGGCCAGAGCAGCAATGCCTGACGAGCCCCTCTCCTGGAACCCAGCGGCTCCCCCACCCTGGGTTGTCTACCAGGAGTTCCCAGCAGGATTCCAGGCTGCTTCAAATTCCAAAATCAGCCCCAGAGAGGGTTGCACTGATGTATCCCGAGCTGGCCTTCTGCTTTTGTGGGTGGCTTTGATTTGTTGTGATCCGCTCATGCTTGCTGGCAGGGTCCTGGCTGTCCCTGAGGGCTTTGTCTAGAATGCAGCTTCCAACCCAAACTTCCTGGAAACAGCAGCTGTGGAGGCAGGAGTGGGGACAAGGCTCAGAGGAGTTACTTGGAGCGGGGTAGGGGTGGGCCTCATCCCCTCTCAGCCTCGGTTTCTAGACAAGTTTGCACAGGTCTGGTGACCGCTTTGGATACGGGCACAAAACCCTGAGTGTCGGAGAGGTGGCAAGTGAGATGTGAGAAAGGGAACTACTGGAACGGATGTCGTCATCGTTCCGTTAATGCCGCACGGGCGCGAGGTTAGAGACCTGCAGGGGGTGTGATGCACGAAACGAAACCAGCCAACGTCCGTGCGTTTCTGGCTGAAACCCTCCTTCCTGCACCCCAAGCAGTAACAATATTTGTTTCTTCTTGCTTATTTTCTGCTCACCTTATGAATGGTCCCGCAGGAAACCATCATCGGAGGCCTTCTACCTGAAACCACCTATTCCGTCACCGTGGCAGCCTACACCACCAAAGGAGATGGTGCACGCAGCAAACCCAAAGTCGTCACTACGACGGGGGCGGGTGAGTGTGGTGCTGCTGGGTGGGCTTATGGAATTCCCTGGGACCCGGCACAGCGGATACTGCTGAGGACGCACGTTTGGAAGGAGTGGGCAGGCTGGGGATTGTCATGGGGATTTGTACTTCTGCAGTGGGGGCAAAGGATGAGAGTGCGATCGGCATCCCTTACGCACAGGCTTTACCTGTGGATCAGTTGTGCAGGGTTCACGCAGAGCAGGGGTGCAGGTGGGAAATGGACAGTCACTGAGAGGGCAAAAGGGGAGAAAAAGCAGCAGCCCTTTGGAAGAGATCTGTGAAAAAACTTTCCAGCCTTACTGTACCCCTCAGCCCAGGGAGTAGGGAAGGGAAAGCCAGGTCCTAGACCCCACTGCCTCTGAACTGACGTCCCCCTCACGCAGCTTTCTGATGCACGGACATCTGGTTGGGGCGGTTGGAGGAATTAGCCACGGTGGCTGTAGAGCCTCCTGCAGCTGAAGGGTTTTTGAGAGGCCGTTAGAAGTGGATCCAGCCCATTTTTGATGCTGCACCTCTACATGTAACTAGACAAGCCCAGCTTAAACCAACACCGGCTGCTGCAGAGGTGCAGCAAAATGCCACATGCCGTCTCTGGGTCTCGCTGAACCCAGCCAGAGTTCTACTGGCTAAACAGACAAGTGTATCTAGTGCTAGTGCCCAGAAGAGCCCGTGCCCTGGTTCGGGGATACCACGAGAACACGGCAGGCGCTTGGCTTTTCTCTGGGAACGTGGTGGGAGCAGGTTTGGGTGGTTCTTGGGAGAGAGGACCCGCGAGCTGGCATTACCTAGTCATTGGTTTTTGGATCACTAGCCCTGTCCTACATGTGGCAGTGCTGCTGATCGGCCGAGTCGCCCCAGGCAGGGTGTTTATCGCTCATTAGAATGGGAATGCATTTTGCATGAACTGGAAATCTGAATTCCTGGTGCATTAACCTACGAACAGCTCTCTCTCTCCATGCTGCTCCAGAGGGCACCAGGATAACTCCAGAGGTCATTTCCATTGTCAGCATCTCAGCTGCTCTGTCCCCCCTGCCTGACCAGGGCGTACATTCTGTGGAGTTAACACAGCTATCCTGCAAACAGGAGAAGCTTCCTAACCATCCCAGTGCTACACCCTAAACCGCAGCAGATCGTCCCACCTTGTGATGCATAGATAACGATATGTTGAATCAGCTTTGAAAAATCATCTGTCCCTGACTCCTGGCGGCTGTTAGTGATTGTGTTGTGAGTTTGAGTAATGGAGAGAGCGACATTAGCAGTGTACACCTCTACCCCGATATAACGCTGTCCTCGGGTGCCAAAAAATCTTACCGCATTATAGGTGAAACTGCGTTATATTGAACTTGCTTTGATCCCACCAGAGTGCGCAGCCCTCCCCCTCCCCCCCCGGAGCACTGCTTTACCGCGTTATATCCAGATTCGTGTTATATCGGGGTAGAGGTGTATATTGAATTATATGTGCTTAAATAGTAACAGAGTCCCCTCCTGCAGATTTGTCCAGCTCCTAGGGACCTTAGAAGGGAACAGTATTGTGGGCCTCTGAGGACAGAATTGGGCCAGAACACCATCAAATACAGTGTCTGGTTTATTACCACCAGGACATTATCCCACTGATTAGGAATGTTTTCCGTATCAGTTGGATTGTATACCAATCTGATCGGCTTCGGAATGGTGATGCCCTTTGTGTACGTGGTGGGGAATCCAGGTATTAAATCCTCGATTCCAAACTAACGGTTCTTAACCTGTGAAGGCAGCAGCCCTTCACTTGCGCAGCATGAGCAGAATTTCAGTGGCTTGACTGTTGCTGCTCCCCAGTCACATCGACATTCCCGTCATGAATTGGTTCATCAGCTAAACCAAAATATATTCTGATTGCTAACAGCCCACCCTGCGCCACTTACTGCCTCTGCAGATGGTAAAATTACAAGGTTGGGGATGACATTTTTCTGCATTCAGATAGATCAGGATGCTGGGTATGGGGTTTTGTGCATCTGTTGCAACACAGTACATCAGGGTCTAGGTTTTCCTGGTGCTATGGCACTTGTCTGCAGAGAGATCAGCACCTGGATTTGGGTCCATCTATGTCTATGCATCTAGGCTTGTATGCTGCACTTGCCACTATGTTACCTGAGCATAAAGTTACACCAATCCTGGACCCAGTAGACCTGAGTTTCTCTCCTCTCGCTCTTTCTGGCAGCAGGATGGGTTTGTGGGTGGTCACAACGTCTTTATGTTCCAGTCCCAGGCAAGCCCTCCATGCTGATTAGCACAACAGCCATGAACACCGCTCTCATCCAGTGGCACCCCCCCAAGGAGATGGTCGGGGAGCTGCTGGGGTACCGGCTGCAGTACAAACGCACCGACGAGGAGAAGATGAACATCATGGACTTTGAGAAAAACGTCCATCACTACACTGTGACCAGCCTGCACAAAGGTGCCACCTACATCTTCAAGCTGTCTGCCAAGAACAGAGCCGGTCCAGGGGAGGAGTTTGAGAAGGAGATCACCACGACCGAGGACGTGCCCAGCGGCTTCCCGCAGAACCTGCGTGTGGTGGGGCTCACCACCTCCACCACAGAGGTGGCCTGGGACCCCCCAGTGCTGGCGGAGCGAAATGGGAGAATTACCAACTACACAGTTATGTACAGAGATATCAACAGCCAGCAGGAGCTGACCAACGTCACCAAGGAGACGAGCATCATGCTGACCAACCTCAGACCTGACACCACCTATGACATCAAAGTGAGGGCCTGCACCAGCAAGGGGGTGGGGCCGCTCAGCCCCAGCATCCAATCCCGGACCATGCCTGTTGAGCAAGGTAACACGCCTTACAGACGTGACCCTCCCTTTGGTGTGGCGGGCTGGATTCCCTGGGCTCTGGCTAACGAGGCCGTACGTCGTCTGGTTTCCTCTAGAAAAAGTGGCTCGGCACAGGGAGCCTCGCTGAAGGCGTCCCTCGCGTTGCCTGTTACTAGGAGGAGGATTTTTTGGTGGGAACATAATTGCCTTTGTCACTTCACAGGCACACCCCGGTTACCTGTACAGGAAAGGGTCTCTGCTGGCTCGGGTGCAGACCTGAGAGCTGCTGGCTTTTGATCCTGGCAAAGGGGCAGGAGAGTCCTCAGGGGGAGGGGAAGCTACAGTTCAGTCTAGACCTGCCGGTCTCTGCTGTTCAAGAACGGAGTCACAATCGGAACTCGGCTGGGCCGAGAGACTTGGGGAAAGGTTGCTGCTCTCCCCTGCTTGTCTCCTTTCCTGCCACAGCTGAATTCAGTGACCCGTGCTGCCGAAACACTGCTGGGCCAGGCTGGCAGCTCACAGGCGTTGTTTTTCATTTCAGTGTTCGCTAAGAACTTTCGGGTCAGCGCCGTGATGAAAACGTCCGTGTTGCTGAGCTGGGAAGTGCCTGACTCCTACAAGTCTGCGGTGCCTTTCAAGGTAAGGACCAACTGCACGGGATGCCAGGGTGCTCCCGTGGCAGGTGAGCAGCATCTCTACCGAGCGCCAGGCTCTCAGGGAAACGATTGGCTGAGCAAGGTCCCATTGCTTGTCAGCTCGGGGAGGCCTCCGAGCACAGCAATAAGGATCTGCTGATGCTATAGAAAGCAAAGCTGCTAACCCGGAGGTGCTGCTGCTTTCTCACCCTCCTTCCCAGCATCCTGGTCTCTGGCAGGGCTGCAAGCCAGAGCCGTGCCAGTGAAGGGGGTCAGCAGTGTCAAGTCCGACAACTAAAATGATTGCTCTGAGGCCAGCAGGAAAAGCCAAATGGGACACGCCTGTGTCGTGTGCTAAGCCAGGATGGCGTGTGCCATGTTAGGTCGTGGTCATTAGACTGTGTGCCAGTGCTGGGAGGTTCCTCCTAGATGGGTCACGAGGTGGCCCTAGAGGGTTGCTAACAGGCCAGGCCCAGGTTGCCGTCACTGAGCGAGCTCACCATCCAGCTATAGACCTGAGCAGAGGAACATTGACTCCAGGTGCTAAGCCTCCACCCTTCCCTGGCCTGGGCCCACTGGTTCCTTTCCACTGTATATTCTCCAAAGCATCCCCTGCTCTGCTCTTACACCTGGGTACGAGGGAGACTTGTGCAGTCCCCCCAAGGCTGTTATTAATACCTCTCCCTTGCTCAGCTTTGAGGGGCTCAGACAGTCTGCCAGTTCCAGTGCCCAGGGGTCTGGAGTCTGGCTGGACTTGACCTTAGCGTGACTCCCTTTGCCCCGGCCCGGCTAACCAGATGGCCTGTTTGCCACAGAGCGATCAGAGCAGCGGCACAGTCCGAGCGGTGGTTCCAGGAAACTGTTTCCATTGTAGCAGTCCATGATCCCCTCTCTGACGGCTGCCTGGGCAGACCCTGCTCAAATGGCTGCTGCTCTCACTTGTCCGGCACAACGCTGGGTGTTTATCAGCCTCCAGGCCCAGAATGGCTTATTCACATGGGCCCAAGCCTGGCCGTGTCCCTTCAGCAGCCCCAGCCTGGATTGTGGGTGTGGGGAGCAGCCGAGGCACGCAGGGTGGGGATTTCTGCAGAGGTGGTCCAGGCTGGGGAGAGAGAGTCTTGCAGACAGAAGCACTGTATCTCTGCTTGGAGGGTTTGCTTTGCCGAAGGCACAGACGGGCGTGCAGGCTGACTCACGGAACCCGTACAGAGGTGATCACTAACCCTTCCAGGCATTGCACCACCTTGAATTCGGAAACGGTGCAATGAAACGTGAGTTCTCTGTGCTCCCCATCGCTATAGAGGAGCAGCTCACAAGCACACACCCACCCAGAGATCCCATGAGAGCTTGTAGTACAGTCAGAGACAAAACCCTGGTCTCTGGAGTCCGAGTCCAGAGCTGCCCTTCTCTGCAGCTGGATCATCTCGCAGCCTAGCAGTGAAATCAAGGTCCGCAGGTTCCTGTGGTGAGGGTGAACGTGTCTCCCAGGGGAGTTCTGCCGCTCACCTGTGAGTGGGAAGGGGGTGCGGGGCAGGGTGCATTGCCCCGTCCATGCTGCATGTGTAGGAAACGCATGGAATGGATGAGCTGAACACAAGGGGATATGACCACACCACGGGGCAGTCTCTCCATGGCAAGTGGGAGAAGCGTCTGGAATGGCTGCCTGTGTTTGTGTGTCTCTCCCCTACTTGCTCATCCTGCCTCTCGATTATAACGCTCGATCGGAATCACTTTGAACTTGCAGAGTTTAGCTGGAAAGAGACAGGGAATCAGAGAGGGCACGGCTCAGCTTCCCAGGGGCCGGCCACGTTTGGACAGGCAAGAGTCTCCTTGGGACAGCGGGAACAGCCCAGCTCCCGGTTTGTGCAGGGCGTTGAATAGCCAGTTTGGTTTCCCTTCCTAGTGCACTGGAGGGGATGCTACAACCTGTGGGGTGGGTAGAGCAGGTCAGGCGCCAGAGAGAATAGTGCTGATGCCTTGTCTCTGCCTTGTCGCCAAGCCTGCGGACATGAGCGGTGATTCATTCAGTGTCTGCCCCTGCCGTGACACAGGAGCAGATGGTGTTAGTTACCTGTCAGCTGAGAGCAGCCATGCAAACAGGATTGTTAAAGATATTTCTCCAATAGTATCTGTCTTCTGTTAATACTCCCAGAAATGCAGGTGCATGTGAGCCTGGAGGAACAGCCCCTGGGCTTTGACTGCCCTGAGAGAAGTCTCAACCTTCCGGAGTGTGTTTTACAAACAAGGTTCACCTCTTTACTCTCTGCTTAATGCAGGCACAGGAGATGCAGAGGACAGAGCCTAATAACCATAGCAGATAAATCTCCATGGGAACAATTAGTATTATCTGCACTTGATAAACAGTCTCACACTAAATCTACATCCCAAAGGGTGTCACATTCCATGTTAACGGATTTAATTAAAGGCGATTTTGTTCTGATTGTGAGTACTGGCAGAACCTTGTGTTGTTTTTATGGGGGGATGAATTGGAGACCTCTGGAATTTTCACTCCTATCAAATCAGTAAAGCAGGTGTCAGTTCTCTTCAGGGAACTTCACAGCTTCATCTGGGCCCGGGATAAACTCCCTGCCAAGTGCTGCCTGGCTTTGGTGGGGTATTTTACATTGCAGCCCTCTTGGCCATAAGCCTCAGACATTGTTCCTCGATTCCAGGGACTTTCCTCCTTGCATATTTTCCAAGTAAAGGTGAAATTTGGCAGTTGCTGGATTCTCACCATTTTGAGCTAGGAGCTGGTTTGGGCAGTTCCGGTGCTTTCACGTAAAGTGTAAGGCCAGCCTTGGTGGTTGTTTTTCATTTCCTTGACGCACCTCCCTGGCCTTGCCCAGGACAGAGGCTGTGTGGGTTGTGGGCAGCATTGTTAGGTATTTTACAGGGGAGAAAAAGATTCTAACTCCCTGCCAAAGTGCAGGATTCATTGTGTCTGCGCCATCCAAGATAGATGCTATCCAGCCTCCATTTGAAGGGTCTTCCACGACCTCCTGAGGCGTCTGTTCCATTGTCCTGCTGGTCTGACAGTCAGGAAGGTTTTCCTGCGATTTAACCAAAAGCTGCTGTGCTTCAGTCTTTGCATGATTCTATTCGACGTTGGTGAGGCCTCATCTGGAGTAGTCTCCAGTTTTGGGCCCCACACTACAAGAAGGATGTGGAAAAATTGGAAAGAGTCCAGTGGAGGGCAACAAAAATGATTAGGGGGCTGGAGCACATGACTTATGAGGAGAGGCTGAGGGAACTGGGATTGTTTAGTCTCCAGAAGAGAAGAATAAGGGGGGATTTGATAGCAGCCTTCGACTACCTGAAGGGGGGTTCCAAAGAGGATGGAGCTCGGCTGTTCTCAGTGGTGGCAGATGACAGAACAAGGAGCAATGGTCTCAAGTTGCGGTGGGGGAAGTCCAGGTTGGATATCAGGAAAAACTATTTCACTAGGAGGGTGGTGAAACACTGGAATGCGTTACCTAGGGAGGTGGTGGAATCTCCTTCCTTGGAGGTTTTTAAGGCCCGGCTTGACAAAGCCCTGGCTGGGATGATTTCGTTGATATTGGTCCTGCTTTGAGCAGGGGGTTGGACTAGATACCTCCTGAGGTCTCTTCCTACCCTGATAGTCTATGATTCAGTTCAGCACATTTCTTAGTGAGCATAGAAACAGCCCCATGAATGGCAGTTAGCCTCAGCTGTGTTATAACCAGACTCCAGCCTTTGGCGATGACATTTGGACCCGCCGAGCTTTGCAAGCCTGTCTCTGGGAGCTAGAGCAGCACTAACAGGGATTTTATAGCAGGGCAGGCGTGGGTCAGCCCAGTGTTCAGCAGTTTAAAGCCCTTTGGCCACATTTCACTGCTGACTAAAGTAGGTGTCACTGAGCCGTTCGGCAGCCTCTGGTTGGTATGCTAGTTTCAGCCCCTGGGCTCCACACAGCAGTGACTTTATCCCTGTGCCCTTACATCATCTACGGTTCATGGAGAGGTGCTAACTAGTGGTGCATAGCGTTGGAAAAGGTAATGCAGACTGGCAGGTAGAGGAACACAGAACCGTTGTGGGGAGAGGGGCTGGGAGCTTTGTTTCCTTCTCTTTGGACACACGTGTCTGGGCAAGGCAATGAATGTCGTCTTTGGATGTCAGCAGGAGACCATGCAGTGCAAGTTTGTGGAGCTTTTCAATCAATCCCAGAGCAAGCAAGGAGACTCTGGCTGAAAGCCCCAGACTGTCCATCCAGTCTGCAGCACTCGTGGGCCCCCCTGCCCCTGCCCCCAGGGAAACACGGGACGCGGGTTCCTGTTCCCGGAGCTGCCGTGTTTCTGCACCAGCAGAGATGGCGGGTTGCTGACTCAGCAGACCATGATGTCATGGTGCCGAACGCGCGGCCAGGTTCACTGTCAGCAAAGCTCGGTGTCAGTGCCCGGCTTGCTGGTTACCGGCACACTATCACACGGACGCCTGTGACAGTGCAGGGGTCAGCTCCGTCAGCATGGCGGTGTCCCATAGGCCAATACAAAGCTGCCCCTCCTGTTATACAGTGATACAAACCAGTTACGTGCTACGCTCCAGATGTTACTAGTTACCCTCCTAAACGTCCTCATCCATTCTCCTGTCCTCCCCTCCGGGTCTTACCCGGGGTCCCGCCCTGCCCTCTGAGGAGAGCATGAGGTGGTTACTTGAGAGGTCTGCGTCTTCTGTCAGGAATGCGTTTGCTTGCTGATTCCTAGTGTTACTATTCTAACAAGGCCCACTTTGGTTCACAGCCAACCTTGCCTCATGCTTTTAACCATGCCTAGGGCTCCAGGAAGGCCTACAGCCTTCGCACACGTGCATTGTATAGACAACATGCCTTCCTACAGCACGTGTGGAAGCCCTTTGGAATCACTTAGTTGTGGGAGACTGTGTAATGGGAGATCCCACCTGCTGCTAGTCTGGGATCGGGAGCAGAGTTAGAGCAGGGTTTGGGTGACCTGAGTGTTTCAACTTTGTTCGTGTTTGAGTCCGAGCAGAATTCCTGAGGTGAGGCAGGGAGTCATGTAGGAATCTGCCTGCAGATAGGTAGCCCAGCCCTGTTCTTGTCTGGAATACGCTGCCGCTGCTGCGATATTGTTAGTGCTTGAAGGAGTTGATGCGAGGATAGACTGCAGAGCTCTCAAGTAACCAGCTGTTTCTTCTGGCTTGGCTGAGTCTGGTGTGACTGAGCAGGAGGAAACCTGCCAACTAAACGTCTGACATTCCAGAGGCTTTAAGAGGCATTTCTGGGTCTGGATGCTTTGCACTCACTCTAGTGCCTGTCTGACGTGTCTCTCTGCAGAGAAGGGATTAAAGCCTCAGAAGAAATAGTCTCACAGGAGTCACAGCAGAGAACACTCCCTCCGCATCGCCTCCGCACTGGGGAGCCAGCAGGGCTCTCATCACTGCAGGCATCCTTGTTATTTTAGCAGTGGGGCCCATCCCGAAAGACCGGCGCACGTCAATGAGAACGTGGGTCGTGTCTGTCCCTCCCTTCGTGCTCGGTTCCGGCTGACCACGTCCTCCGGGCTGCCGGAGAAGAGTCTGTATGTGACCGGACCAACCTCAGCAGAGTGCAGTGGCCAAAGCCTTCTGGGCGTGGCTACTTAGGTCACCCAAAGCAGCACTGTGCACCTCACTCTGCGTTTGCTCCCTGTGCCTGGCTGCCCCAGGGGTTCTGCAGGGCCTGCTGCTCCCCTTCTCGCTACCTCCCCTGTGGAGTTCATGCGGGGCGCCTGCCCCAGTGAGACAGCAGCTGCTTCAGGGCTCTGCTGGCACCTCGCTCTGGTGCCGCTTCACCTGCTCAGCTGCACCCAGAGGGGAGAGAGGGCGCTGGCTCCCTTCTCTGGAGAGCCCAAAGGCAGAGCATGTTTGTGGGCGTGAGGCGGCCGTCTCCACCTGGGTGCTCTAGGCTCACCCCCTCCCTGGTTCATGACAGCAGCTCTCAGCATATGGTCTCTTCAGAGCACTTTCTACACATTAATCGATCTTGCAGCCTCCTTTAGATTCGGGAACCCCCCGTCGAGTGCTGGGGATTGCCTAGCAGAGAGGAGCCTGCGTCTCCGCTGCAGCCTCAGGCCCTCCAGTCCTCTCACCAGCACCGCGGGAGTCTGTGGGGCTCGCTTGTGTTTCTGACTCTGCCACGCGTCTCCGTTAAAGCTGGGATGGGGCGGGGTCCCCTTGCTGCTGGCTCTCCCGCTGAGAGGTCGAACCAGGGCTCAGATCCAGATTTTCAGCCGGAAACCAATGAAGCCCAGCAGGTGCCACTCTGCTCATGCAAAGCAGCCATGCAGCCGGAGCAAATTCATACTGAGCACGTGGGGAGCAGCAACCACCAAAGAGTGCCCACGGCCCCACGCGTCCAGGAGAGCAGCTCTCGGTCAGCCAGCGAGGGTGGCTTGAGCAGGCAGCCCCAGGGGCGTAGTTTCTTGTTTCCTCGTGATATCACGTGGCAGTGCCCTGCTCCATGCCAACAGGATCGTGCGCTCCCCATTCTCTCCAGCAGTGATGCCGGGTACGGTTCTTTGGAAGCCCACCCCAGGCAGAGGTAAGGTTTGAGCCCCAAACTCTGTGCTCGGATTGCAGCGCGCCAGCAGCTGTTGTGCTGGTGCCCTGGTGTCACACCAGTGAGGTCGTGGTTTTGGGTGTGGGTGTGGGTGTGTGAGATGCATTACTGATTGGTCAGAGGCATAATTCTAGGAAACAAATGATCCCCGTAGTTCCCTTCTTGGGAAGGAGCAGTTCTGTATTCTCCCTTTGAGCGTGTGTTTACTGTTAGATTAGGGTTGAAACCACTTTAGAACCAATGGGGTTTTATGCCCAAAGTCCATTGTATGTCATGCCACCACAAGGAAACAAAGACCCATTAATATGAACCCATCTGTCCTGTCCTCCTACCTATGCACCGAAGAGACGCTCTGGTGGGGCATCGCCGGGGATGCGTCTGGTGGAGTCCTTGCAGTTTAGGATTCTAACCACCCAGCCGGTGTTCGCGATTCCGCACTGTGGCCGTAAGGAGCAGTGAATGCTGCTCCGCTGCCTGCTGTGGGTTGCTGTGCTGGACGTCGAGCTGTGTGGCTCTTTGTTCTCGTTATGGGCACTCCATAATCTGGCTCTGGGCCCTCCCTCAGGTGATCAGATCTAATGCTGCCTTCTATTCTGAGCATGCCCTGCGGCATGGTGTGTCCTTTCCCGTTTCAGATCCTGTACAACAGCCAGAGTGTGGAGGTGGACGGCCATTCGATGAAGAAGCTCATAAGCGACCTTCAGCCGGATACAGAGTATTCCTTTGTGCTAATGAACCGCGGCAGCAGCGCTGGTGGGCTCCAGCACCGGGTATCTATCCACACGGCTCCTGATGTCTTGCAGAGCAAACCCATCTCCACAAACAAATACATGCAGGAAGGAAAGTTCACCCTCACCCTTCCCAAAGTCCAGATCTCAGCGCCAGTTAGGTAGGTGCTCCCTGCTAATGGACCAGAGGGCAAGGGGAGGTAGGAGGCTGGATTGTTCTCTTTGTGTACCCACTGAGTCTAACCCATTGATTCAGTGACACTGTGGGATGAATGCCAAAGCAGCCCGCAGACGCTGGAGCCAGGTTTTCCCTTCACCACATGACAGCGCATTGCTGGCATGTTCTGAGCTGATGCTTTTGTGAGATAGGGTAACAGCTCCCCGTCACTTCTCGGGGTGGAACTGAGACCCTCCCGGGAAAGCCAGCTGAGAATCCGGAGGTGCTTTCTCTGTCACTGCACAACAGCTTTTGAATAAGTAATGTCTTTAAAGCCTCAAGGAGATTAAAACAAGCCAGTTCATAGAAGTCTCATTTGTAACTGTGCTATCCTCGTGCTGAAACCCGATTCCCCCAGGGATCCTGCTACAGCCAGTTTATATAAATGTCCTTACCCCAGCTCCTGCTACCATCCTCTAGTCTAGCGCGTGGTCTGTGTATCTTCATTAACCTAATGATCGCTAGCAGGGAGCATTCCGTTCCTCAGCACAGCAGGAAAACTGGCCTCTGACTCAGTGACGCTTTTTGCCCATTACAGAAGGGGAGAAAGAGGAGATTTGGGGAAGGGGTTTTGATGGGAGGCATCTTGAACTTGTTTCTATTCAATCACCTGCTAAAGAAATGTCCTAATATCTCCTGCTAGCACTAGCCACCTCCCCTGACCCTTCTTTCCTCCCCAGGTGGTACTATATTGTGGTTGTGCCAGTAGATCAAAGCACCAGCAGCCGCACGGCCAGGTGGCGGACGCCTGATGAGATGGAGCTGGACCAGGTAGGAGTCAGAGAGACCTGGTTTAAGTGTGATCTTCTAAGGCTTCCTTTTATGCTTCGCCCACGCTGCCTGGGCCCTGGGAAAGGTGGCTTAGAGCTCCGGCTGGTGTGAGGAAAGGGGCACTGCCAGGGGACAGGCTGGCAGAGAAGCCCCCAGAGCTCACTTTTTCCCTCCTGCCTGTACAGGATCTGATAACCGCCCTAATGCTTGGCACTTCCACAGCCTGCCCAAGGGTTTGATTCCTTAACCTTCTAGCTTCTTCCCCGGGAGACTCCCTCAGCCCTTCGCAAACACTGAGTCAGACCCCAGCATTAGGCAGGACAGAAGTATTGTCCCCATTTTACAGGTGGGGAAGCTGAGAAGCCAAGTAATTTGCCCAGGGTGTCTCAGAATGTCAGATACAGAGCTAAAGCCAGCGCCCAAAACTCTCAACCCCCCATCCGGTGCCCTAGCCCCCTCCACGTTGCACAGTCAAAATGCTTTTCCTGGTTTAACCTTCACAACTCCCTGTGTGTCTTCAGAGCAGGATTTGAATCGTGGGCAGTAAACGAGGAGAAAACAAAATATTGAATGGCTGCTCGTTGCGTCCGGTGCGCTGAACGAGGCAGGGTCCTGTGGACAACATAGTGTGTGATTATGTAATTAAAAACTCTCTCGTAATACACAGGCACCGGGGGGCCGGCTGAAAGCTGCCTGGGCAACCTGCATTCTGGCATTTCCTGCATTCCAGTGCTTGACTTCGCAACCTTAACGTTCTTTTCGTGTCATTTTTTGTATGGAATATGCATGTGGGTGACAATAGCATGTAGAGACTCCAGTCAGAAACGGGGTCCCTTGTGCTGTGTGGGGGGCAAGTCCAGTCCTGTTCTCTGCCCCAGAGCGTTTATATGTCATTTCAGACAAGATGCAGCAAGTGACTAATGAAGCGAGGGTCTGTAGTTTTGTTTTAGGAGGTGTTAGTGTACATGTTAGCTCACAGAGCCATGCGCTCTAGCTGCAGCCCAGAGTTAGACACAGGCGGGTATGTATCATCCACACTAGGACTTACAGAGCTAAGCCCTCCGAAGAGGAGGCTGGAGGCAGCGCAGCACGGGGGCTCGTGGTGACAGTAACGGTGGTTCTGAAGCACGCAGAGGTTTGGTTTTTTAAGGAGACACTAGAAGGGGCTTTCACTGGTGCCAGTCCCTTGTGCACGAGCCCAAGTCTGCACTGCCGCATTGTGACCCAGCAGCGAGGTCCTGTGGTGGTGCCAAACGAGCACAGACTAGGAGCTGCATGTCGTCACCCTAGGCTAAAAAGGACCGAAGGGTGACAATGGGCAGCAAATGTGTGTGGTGCAGGTGAAACTGAGATGTACTGGCTCTAATTCCCAGCTCTCATTCGACCCTGCCTTGTACCGACGTGCAAACCTCACTGTCCGTTGGCGTTCTCCTGCCTTTCCTCCCCACGGTTCCCAGGATATTAGTTTGTAAACGCGAGGCTTCTCCTTTGCCTGGTTCTTTCCGTGCGGTTACAGACGCTGGCCTCCCTGGTTCACCTCAACAGGGGCTCGGCTGCCAGGAGAGAGGGGCTGGGGCTGGGGCTGAGGCGCTTTGACGGCCTCTGTGTAAATACCCGTGTTCCCAGCCCCACCTCACTCTAGGGCCCTGTCTGCTGACAATGCGGCACGTCGGGCTGTGAAATGTATTTCATGCCCCCTCCTCCATTTGAAATTAGAATTTCTGTTTGGTGCCTGGCATTCATTTTTATTCACTAGAAAAACTTCTTCGGACACCGGCGAGTCGTTTTTAGCAGCGTAATTGAAGGTTGGGGTGTTTATGCCGTTTTCAGGAATTTGTGGCCGACTATGAAATGTGCCATTTTTGCTCTGAGCGTCCCATGAAATCTGCTGTGTCTGTGTGATCTACATGCAGTCCTGCCGGCAGCCCAGCAGCAGGGGAACTAGCGGAGCTCAGACAGGGAGAGACGTACAAATGTCACTTTTTCTCGACAGCAGCCGCGACTGCCGTTCACGCCCGGTGTCTGTGGAGAGCCAAGCGGCTCTCCATGCCAACGGATCAGCGCACGTGGCCTGCTTCCCTTGCAGCCAGCTGGAATCCATTAACCCAGGGCTCTTGGGGTCCAAGCAATACCCCTCCCGTGAAATAACAGAGTGAGCGTCACGGCAGCCGAGTCCCAAGGCCCAGACCTCTCTCTCTCTCTGACGCCAGCCTGGGTGCGAAGGCGCTTGCAACAAATCCCATGGTGATGGGGGCCCTCGCAATGCCTTCAACAGCTGGAGGTTCAGTCACCCCCCAGTTGCTTTGCTGCATGTTAACTGTAACTCAGCCAGGAGCCTTTCCTCCCCTGCCCCAGCCCCGCCTCGGCCTGTCGTCATGGAAATGAGCATGAGGTTGCCAATCCAGCCCTCTGACTTGAGGCATGATGGGGGCTGCCAGGGGGTCAATGAAATAAGTGGGGAGGAAAGTTCTGAAGCGTCTGTTCCTGGCTGGGCTTGGCCCAATCCACGTGCAGCTCCCCGGCTGTCAGTCAGGGCAGCGGGCACCTCTCGAGCGCTGGGGAGAGGGATGTAATGACCCACGTTCTTTGTCCTCAGTTACTGGAGGCCATCAGCCAGGGCGGCCTGGGCAGGCGCCAGCGGCGTCAGGCAGACAGGCTGAAGCCCTATATTGCTGCTCAAGTGGACATGTTGCCAGAGACCTTCACCTTGGGAGACGAGAAGACCTACAAGGGCTTCTACAACAAGCCGCTCTCTGAGGATCTGAGCTATCGCTGCTTTGTGCTGGCGTCGCTGGAGGACGGCGAGACGGTAAGGGCTTCTTGCTAGAAGGGGCATCCCGCTCTCTCCCCCCACCCCACCCCGGCAAGGGGCGCCCGAGGGGCTCAGTGCAGGGAGCTGGCAGCCTGCTCAGTGGAGTTCCCTGCAAAGTGAGGTGAGCCCGGCACAGTAGCTGGTGTCAGGGAGAGGAGGCGTCCATTGGAACTGACTTGATGAATGGTGTTTTCCGAGGGAAAGAGCAGGTATCTTTGACGTACCAGATGAGAGCTGAGGGCAGCACTGGGAGTCGAGCTCCGCCACTGCAGAACTCCAGACTCCGCTGTGATAGGGGCTGGCTCTGAGCCGCATTTCTGCTCAGAACAGTGACTGTGGAACAGGCCTGTGTGCTCGCAGGGACCAGGCTCGGAGACAGCCCGCAGGCACCCAGCTCCTCACCCACCCTTCCTAAACTGCTGCTGTGCTCACCAGACTCTCAGCTGGGCTTCCAGCCTCTAGCTGGGGTGGCTGCGGAGAAACCTCTAAACTGGCCTGCGGAGAGGAGCCCGCCGCCACTGTGTGGGTGGGGTAGGGCTGCTCCGTGCACTCTGGTGCCCTGTAACAATAGGTTAGACATCAGCCTTGTCTGAGTACCACCACTTTTTTCTCCAGTCCCCTGGCAGTAACGCTCTAATCCTATCTGCCCCGGGACACGTCGGAGCTCCAGGAGTGCTGAGATGCCGCTGGGATTTATTTGAGCATAAGCTTTCGTGGGCTACAGTTCACTTCTTCAGATGCATAGAATGGAACATAGATTGAGGAGATCTATATACACATACAGAGAGCATGAACAGGTGGGAGTTGTCAGTCAGCCCTGATGCAGGAGGCGGGGCGCAGTCCTACGCACTCTGGACTCTGCCTGGCTGAACAGGGCTCACTCAGAAGAGACATGCAGGGAGCTTGGAGAGTCACTTCCCTGATGAGAATCTCCCTCGAAAGGGGCGTGTAAGGGAGTAAATTCACTTGTTCCCACAGTAGCAGGGTCTTTGCGGGGCATGAAAGTGTGCGGGTTCCCAGCACTGGTGCCTCTCCTTGCTAAGGGGAAATAGGGTGACCAGACAGCAATTGTGAAAAATCAGGACAGGGGGTGGGGGGTAATAGGCACCTATTTAAGAAAAAGCCCCAAATATCGGGACTGTCCCTATAAAATTGGGACATCTGGTCACTCTGAGGGGAAATGGCGCATACCTGGATGGCTGAGAAAGGCAGCTGGCCCAGCACGCAGGGGTCTAAGGGAGGGAGAGGATGGCTGCCACAGTGAGCATGAACTAGCAGAGCAAGACCTGTGCCGTGAGATCCTCCTGTAAATTGCTTGTGGGGGAGGGAGGAGAGAGGTGGCAGCGGCAGTGTGTAAATAATGGGAGATAATAAAGATGCTCCGGACCCTCTGCTCAGCTCCCACGCTGGGGCTCACTTCTTCAGCCTCATTTACTGGTAATGGCTCATTAGCACTGGTCAAACTCTCCATTACTCATCCGGCCCACGGTGCTCGTGGCAAGGTGCAGACACAGTGAGGCGGGGAAGAGACCCAGCTAGCAGTGCAGAGGTCTCAGATCACACCGGCCAGGCACGCCCCCAGGACCCTGCGACATGGGGCCCATTCTCGCGGAAAGCACAAGGCAGTGTGTCCATCGCAGGGCTGCTTGTCCCCACCCAACTCCTGCATTGTCTGCTGGGTCCCTAGAGTCGGGCCGAGCGCGGCTCATCGGGGGGCACCTGCTCCGTCTGGAAACATCGTCCTCGTGATCCTTCGGCTCGCTGGGCTCCTTCCTTGCTTCGGAGGGAGGCCAGTCAAAGAGACCAAGGGACACTGGTGTCTCGGGCCCCTTTGCAAGCCCAGCAGGGCAAACGCTCTGCAGCGCTGTGGCTGCCTGCACTGGCCCCAGGAAGGAGGCTCCATGTGATAGTAGCGTTTAGTCCTGTCTTCAGATGTAGCTAGATGCTTCTGTGGGACCTGTGCGCCTTCCTCAGCAAATAGCGTGGCAATGAGCCCCTCCCTCCCGCTGCCCACGCACCTCCCCTGCCTCTTGTCTGACAGAGCTGGAGCCGGAGCAGTTCGTCCCCCTCCCCACCCCACGTCAGGGTCCGGCAGAGCGCCAGAAGGGTGCTGTCTGAGCTGTAGAGCCAAGTGTTGTCTACACGCTGGTGGGCCCAAACTATCTCCCTAGTGCCTCTAGTGGCCACACGCGGACATTGGCCAGGAAAGGAGAAGAGATTGAAGCCTGCAGGACCCTATGGGGGGGACGTGCAAGGGCACATGGCCCCCAGCAGAACCCACTGCTGCTAAACCCGCCTAGCGGCACCTGAGGGTTTGACCTGTGTATTGCCGGAAGGGGGTCGTAGATAGCAGGCCCACCCGCCCCTTCGCGCCTGCATCCACGTGAAGTGTGGGTCTGAACTTGACCTTAAAGCAGGTACCCGAACTTCCTGTCTCCGGCAAGGCTGGAGAGTTTCTCGTTCCCGAGCACAGGGCAGCAGGTGCTACCTGAGAGCCCCCGCACTTGGCTGACACGGCTCCTGCGTTCTCGCTAGGCGGAAGGGATTGCTTTTCGCAGTATTTAACCCTTCTGACCCAGGAAGGCTGAGCTGTGAAGCGACGCCACGGCGACATAAGCCTTAGCAACCGCGGCATAACAAGCCTGCTGCTGGGCGTTGGGTCTGGTAATCCTGCCCTGCTGTACTCGATCTGAGGCACTGTGCCACCGCATCGCCTCGTTCTTGGGAAGGACCCTGCTAGCGAGAGACCCCTGCGCGAGATCTCTGCTAGCGGAGCTGAGACACGGCCTTTTGTTCCCTCAAGAGAAGTGTCTGGGCTGGCGGGGGTTCTCCAACTGCAGCCCCATCCTGGGGAGATGTGTTTATATCAGCATAATAGGTGTTATAAACCACTTAGCCAGCCCCAGCCGCTGCCTGGGATTGCAAAGCCTGTAATTTGCTCCTCGGGAGCCTGGTGGGGGAGTTGCTCTTAGCTGGGCTGTTCCATTTCGGCACCTAGGGAGCTCGGCTGGCTGGCTGGAGAATTGCTCTAAGTTGGATTGTGCCATTTCCCAGGAGGAGGAGGTGGATTTCCATGTGTGCTGGCGCGATGCCCTGGTGCACGGGGAGCCCTGGGTGTGAGAGCCAGGTCCTCCCCGCGCTGGGCAGAGGCAGGGTGCCGTACAATAGGATGGGAGGTGGTCGTTTCCTTCACCCTAACGGATGTTTGCATTCTCTGCCCCCCGCCCTCTGCAGAAGAGGTACGCAGCCAGCCCCTACTCGGATGAGATTGTGATGTCTTCGGCAAAGCAGCAGGACGAGCCCGAGATGCTGTGGGTGATGGGACCAGTGCTGGCCGTTATATTAATCATCATCATCGTCATTGCTATCCTGCTCTTCAAAAGGTGAGAGCCAGGCCTGCTCCCCACACAGCATGTCGGCACCAAGGACCTCCCTCTCGTCGTCAGACCCAGCGTTCCCCGTCTGGCTCAAGGCCTATGGGCATGGTGGAGGGCTTGCGAAGCAGCATACAGGGCTGGTTTGTAAAGTAGACAGTAGACAGCCGGCTGGGGCATGAATGTGAATCCTCAGGCACAGAAAGAAGAGGGAGGCAGGAGGTGTCCCAGGGCCCCACGGGGCAGTCGGGGGAAGGGGAAGCGATCTGTCCTTGGTGGTGTGTTATGAGGAGTCCCACCACTCTCGGGTTAGCTTCCCCAGGCTGGTTTCCAGAGTCTGAGTGTCCTGGTGAAGATGTGGGAGCCTGATTGGCCCCTCTCAGGTGCCCCTACTAAAGAGCCTGCCTGCTTCACTCCGCCCCTCGGCAGGCCATGGACACTAAGGGCTAAACCCAGACAGAAACGCTGCTCCTCCTCCTGGCGCCCCTCGAGCGTCCCACTGGCGCAGTGTGCTCCCCGCTGAAGGACCAGCCCTCCGAGCTCATGGGCCGTAAGCTCTGTAGTGTGACCCTGTATTGTAAGTCTCTGTAATGAGCTGTTGGTTCATTTACATGAGTTTCTGTAGCCCACTCAGTTGTAACCAGTAGAGTCTATCCGCTCACCTCCTGGATTCTCTAGCTCTATGTGTATTTTGTGCTGGGGGAAGGGACCTGGCTTTCTTCTCTGATTAAATGGAGCTCTGTGCTGTGCATGTGCAGTCAGTGCCTTTCTGTCTCAGTGATCACCTCCTTTCTTCTGTTTCTGCTCTTCTCTGGATCTAGTAAACAAGAAAGGTAGGAATCCGTTTTCTCTTCCCTCTTTGTTTAAAGTTTAAAATCTACTTCCCCCTTTAAGAATCTACTGCCTGGTGTGTCCCGGCTTCCCTATGTGCAGGCGTGGCATAAGCCAAGGGTTGAAGGCAGTGGCCACATCCTACCCCTCAGCCTTTAGCAATTCACGTGGCTGACAATCACAGGTCACAAGATTTGTGCCAGAATGTTTTGCAAATGGGTTACAAATCTAGAAGTGCGATTGTAAGTGGTTATAGGGGTTTCTTTGCACCTCCAGTCTTTCAACTGAGAACTTAGGTGCCATTTGTCTGTAACATGGATCAGTGTCTCCTGCAGCTGGTAAAGTTGACCCTAACCTTGCCACGGTGCGATGCCAGCCTGTGGCCATTGCATTGACAGGGACTGTGCTGCTTGGGAAGGTGCCATCTGCGCTTGGGCTCCATAATTCAAATCCTGCCTTTACGCATTAGCCGACGCCCAGACGGCCCTCTGTGGTAATTCACCCGTCTCCAGGAGGGTTTCTTTTACAGAAGTTGACAGACACAAGTGGTTTCTGAGCCACCACAAGGAACGTTTTGTGGAAGCCCAGGGCAGATATTCCCTCATCTGGACAAGTTTCAGAGTAACAGCCGTGTTAGTCTGTATCCGCAAAAAGAACAGGAGTACTTGTGGCACCTTAGAGACTAACAAATGTATTAGAGCATAAGCTTTCGTGGACTACAGCCCACTTCTTCGGATGCATATAAGAAGTGGGCTGTAGTCCACGAAAGCTTATGCTCTAATACATTTGTTAGTCTCTAAGGTGCCACAAGTACTCCTGTTCTTCCCTCATCTGGGTTTACCTGAGTCTGTCTGTCTGTAGGTCCCTTTGGGTGCTGGGCCCAGCTTGGCTTAGTTTTGTTTTTTCTGTGGCTCCCCAGACTCCATTGTGAGATGGACGCTTCAGAAATTAAATAACTCTGTTCCCTGGTGCTCTTCACTTGTCATCATGAGACAGCAGCACCCGACACACCTCTGGGCGCTGAGTCCAGCTGCTTTCTCCTAAGGCTTCACTCTCTAGCTTCCTTTCTGAGGGGTTTTCTCCCTGAAGTTCTAAATCTCAAATGCAAATGGATTGAATCCAGCTATTGGTACATTGCATGAAAGTCTGGACAGCCTGGATTTGTTGGTTTCACAGAAGCCCCGTGTGGGCTTTTGAAACTGACTAATCTCAAACACCTTTTTGCCTCCTTCCCCACAGAGACCCAAGTCACATTGCCCAAGGACTTGAGGACCAAAGCACGATAACATATGCCATGTCTCACCATGGTGTCTGAGAGCAGGAGAGATGGCGCTTTCGTGTGTGCTTGTCCCTCTCCTTCTATTGATGCTGTAAAGTCCGGGAGCTCTCCTGTCTGGCTCTCAGAGAGTCAGAGGACTTGGTAGATGCTTGGATCACTCCACGTGGTGTGAGGATCACATGCTGCTCCTCCCCTGCCGATTACCCCAAATGTCTTGTAGTCCCAATGTCCAGATGTTTTGGCTGCAAACTGAACTTCAGTCATAGTTTGGGTGCCCCCGAGTGAATGAAAGTTCTGCTGCATAGAATCACTTAATAACGAATGATGTCTTGCCGCTCCCCACACCAGGCACTAATGCAGAAACCCGTGTGCACAGCTCTGTAGCAGTGTGTAAGTAGTAAGACCCTGCGCTGGAACAGCACCTTCCCTAGTCATGTATGTGAGACTCCGGTCACGCACCAGTCTGAAATGCAGCGACGTCTGGGCGGAACATGGCAGCTGTTAACAATGCCCGGCAGCTCCTCAGAACAGATTAGAAAGAGGAGGAAAGCTGGTGAATTTAGATGGGGGGACACACTAAAATTGACCTGGGAGATTGGTGACAACATGCCCATCTCCTACAGAAAGCTATGGGGTCTTCGATATTCACCAGTGGGGCAACTCCCCGGGATTTACGTTTTGTCCAAAAGGCAAAGCCTCGAGTATCACAGCAGCACCCTGTAGTTCTACGCGGAGGCATTTGGGTCAGCACTGACCCAGAGAAATGTCCCTGCTCCGCAGAGCACAGCGCCCTCTAGCACCACACGGGGGCATTCCCTTTAGCTGTAACCCATCTGAAACCTCCATAGCGCTTCTTGACGTGCCAAGCTTGCCTTAAAGGTCTCCCGTCCAATTACCAATCAGGTCTGTCCCTCCTTGGCTGGTGAATTACACCAAGATCAGCGCCCGAGGTGGTGACATAAATATAGCATTAAGAGACAACAGTGTGTTTTATTGTCCCGTTAATACACGCCTGGGGTGCCTTCAGCCATTCAAGACATGTATTAATGGCCCAATAAAACACACCCTGAAGAGTCTTTACACCATTACGCTATGGTTCTCGACATTTCATTTCTTTTAATACTTGGGGGGGAAATTGACTCTATCCTTCCGCTACAGGAAATAGTTCCTAGGGAGAGTAAGAGGTAATGGGGTTTTGCTTCCTCGTCTTTGCTTCTGAGGAGTACATTGTACGGAATATGGCATCTCCTAAGGGCTTCCCACACACTTGCAGTGGGAAGTCAGAGGGCTCATCCGCGCGCTATAGGTGGAGAACCTTAGGCCAGCAACATGGGCCCGCAGAGAGGTGGTGCCACTGCTGGGTCTCAAATGCAGGAGTCCTCAGTCCTCTTGGCCCCCTGCTCTGCGCACTTCCTGCCAGTCCCTCCCAGAGCTGGAGAGAGCCCAGGAATCCTGACTGCCAGGACTGCACAGCCCCCCCAATCCAGCATGGCCCCCGGCTGCAGCTCTTACGGGGTTTTGCTTTCACTTGTGACAGTAACTGGGGGGCTGATTGAGCTGCTCAGAGAGTGGCGCTCCCAGCCCGGGGAGTGCAGCAGCCGAGCTCACGGGCAGAGGCCCCCAGCAGTACATTCAGGCCCCCCCTGTGTCTGCCCTGCTGGCCAGGCAGCTGTCTGAGCACCAGCTGTGTGCATGGTCGCCATGCTGGTCTGTGGGACATGCACTTCCTTGCTGGGCCCCTCAATTGTGTGTTTTCCTTCCCTAGGAAAAGAGCCAACTCCCCCTCGTCCAAGGACGAGCACTCCATCGGCCTCAAGGACTCCCTGCTGGCTCACTCCTCCGACCCTGTCGAGATGAGGCGCCTCAACTACCAGACCCCAGGTAGGATGCTGTTGGCGGTGCCTGCCCTCGGGTGTCCCAGCGCTCCCTCCCGCCCCCAGCAGACACTGGGCTGAGGGGATTTCGCCCCCATCTCTCTCTGAAACGTTCTGCCCCTTCCCAGCCACAGCGATAAGGGCAGTGGTCTTTGTGCAGATCCCCACATCTCTGCCCTGCTCCCCGGCCGTGTCACACAGACCTACAGGGCCTGCAGAGGCGGAAACCTGGTGTGTGTCAGGCCCTCCCGCTCCCTGCCGTAAGCGAGGCTGGTACTCTGCAGGGGTGGCTGATCAGGACGAAGTGCTGAGGCTCTGGCAGGGAGACTTCGGGGCTCAGGGAAGCTCTGAGGATTTTCCATTCTGACCTGCCCCGGGGCGCGGACCATGTCCGAGGAGTCTCAGCCTTGCTAACAAGCAAAACGAGGGAGGAGGCTGGCCTGCCGAAGACGCCGTGTCAGACCGTAGCTGTGTCTGGGCAGGATGGGCCCCTTCCCACACGGAGATCTGAGAAACGGCTCAAGAGGTGGTTACTCCTGCTCTGCTCATGTGTGGGGAAGAGAGGTGAGCTGTAAGCATAGCTCCTCCCCAGCACAGGGAGGGATGCTGCTGGGGGCAGTGCTGGCAGGCCAGAGGACGAGGGCTCGGTCACACCCAGTGAGTTCTGCATGCAGTCGTTCGCTGTGGAGCATCGCCAGTCATGCCTGCACTGTCCTGTGGTGCCTGGGGTCCGTAGACAGTGTATCAGCCACGGGAGGCAACTGTACTTTCCAGAGCAGAAACGTCTCCTGCTGCTGCTTTGTAGCCCGTGTGTCTCTGACGGCTCTGAAAGCACCGGGCCGGTCATTAGCGAGATCAGAGACCGGCACGCCCAAGCGAACTGAGCCACGTCCTCAGTGCAGCAGAAGGGCCGTGGGGCTCTCCGTGGTGGGGGCAGTTAGCAGTAAATGAGGCCATGCCCCGGTCCCTGCTGCCTTCCAGCCTTCCTAGGACATAACCTACTTTCCCTTTCTTCCTGCTGCTCCTCCGGCTAAAAGCTTTTGTCTAACGGGGCGTTTCCTGATGGAAGCCTGCTGGGTCTGGGCAGGGAGGGTGAGCGAGAGCTTTCTTCTTACCGCTGGCTATTCGAGCCAGCCCCACTTCCCAGCTCTCCCCTTCCTCTGCCGAGGAACCAGCGCGGCTTGTTCAGCACAGCGCTGCCGGGGGAGGTTGGACAGGGCCAGGACTGGGAGGCTGCTAGGCAGTCCTCGTGCCAGGCTCGTGTTCCAGGTTGGATGGGAAGGGTGCAGTGACAGCTCTGCCATAGATCGTGGGCTGTGGGGCTCCTCGGGGTATGAAATAAGGCAAATGTTGTGCAGCGGCTTTGGAGAAGATTGTTTGCTACTGTCTTGGGAGAGGGAGGAGCAGGCAGCTGAAGGAGGAGCTGAGAGCTCACAGCCAGGGCTTTGCCAGCGAACAGAGTGCAGGGCTGGGGACGGGTGAGTTATAGCAGCAGGGCCTGAGGGTGACCGTACCTGGGGGTTTGCTCAGGCTGCTTGTGTGCTGGGCACGTGCTTTCCAAACCTGGTTTCCATGCAGCGGCCTCACTCCCCAGCGATAGCTGCTGGTAATTATTTGAGCACTGGGGCTGGTTGGGATTTTGAGTAGGTTCCTGTCCCTGCAGGGGCCCTGGATGTGTTCATAGGCCCTACCGTTGGGCACTCCAGAGCATGTCAGATGTGCTTCTGTCACATGCTGCACAAAGGGGCAAGACCCTACCCAGATCTACACAAGAACCACATTCAGTGGACAGAGGGGTGCAGGCCACCCCCTGCCGCCCATCCCCCATGCGTCAGGACAAACAGGGAGCAGGCGTAAGGGAAGGGAAGCCCAGTTCCCCGGAGATGGCTCTGTTCCCTTGGCCGCTGAGCTCATTTCTCCTGCGATCTGGCACTTCCTGTCCCTCCAGTGCTGCTGCGGCGTCTCGGCAGGTCAGAAGGGGAGTGTCACGGCTAGAAATGAGAAGAGTGTGCTGGTGAATGAAGGGGCATTGACGGGCTCTGAGCCCGGGGGCCCAAACGGCACCTGGACTGTCCCCCCAGCGCTGTACGGGCACGAAACGAACGAGACATGTTGGAATCAGACCTGCATGGGCTGGTGGCTGATAGTCCCTGCTGGAGATCACAGAGGCAGGGAAAACCTTGTTTCATGCATAATTAATCCGCCTCCCATTATTAAATATTAAGCCTTATCGCTTTAATGGTTCCTGCTCCAGACCCAGGTTATTTCACGAATTGTCAGCCTCTTGGTACTAACGTGCTATTTTGCCAGGCTGCATCTCTGCGTTGTGATGAGGCCTCTGGCTGAGCCCAGCTGTGGCTAGCTGGAATTCCAAAGGCCTGACCCTGCAGTGGCAGCTCGGTTGGGCGGTGCCGTGTTCTCTGTCCACCAGGAAGAATGTGATTCCATGTCCGCTCCTTAACCTCACACCTGCCTCCCCCGGAGGCGTGGGCAGTCGTAGGGTTTGCAGCCAGATGACAGAGGGTCAGGGTGGGATGTGTAATCGTTTCACATGCTCGGAGCAGCACTTCCCTTTGTACCCCAGCTGCAGTAAAGTGCACTGGCTGGGGTTAAAAACGTACTCTTCAACTGCTCGGTTATCGTCCGCTCCCCAGCCAGGCAGCGCGCCCGTGTGGCTCCGCTTAATGCAGGAGGGAGCTCCAGCTTGTCCTTGCTTTTCTGCAGCAAACTCTGCTCTTTCCTTTGCATCCTCATCTCTCTGCCTTTCCCTCTCTGAACCTCTGCGATGATTGTCTGAAGGCTAATGGGATTTCTGTTCTTGCCCCGTTTTTTTTCTTTGCAGGTTCCAGTGTCCCCAGTTGCCCGAATATCTCAAGTTAGTTTTCACTCCTCCTGTATTTATCTTGACACTTCGCTTTTCTTTCTCTTCCCCTTTCTCTCTTGTCTCTGTAATTTTTGTTACGATGTCATTGAAGGTCATCCTCACTCTCAGCAGATTAGAGTGGCAGTAATTTCACTTTCTAACATGATTAATGGGCCAAGACGTCCCACACAGGCCAGGTTCTGGTGCTATTTGCATCACACGCGAGCAGTTCAGCACAGCACAAAAGCAGTCTGGGGGCTACAAGGCTTTTGGCCTTGAGGATCTCACTACAATAATCCCAGCTGATTAGCAAATGACTGTTTCTCTTCAGAGCTGCATTCCAGTCCCTGCTTATGCAGCCCAACCTGCTGTGTCGCTTGGCAGATCGCTGGGCACAGCTGGGCGTGGGGCGCTCTGCAGCTGTGAAGTTCCATCTCAGGTGTGAGCAGGACAACAGACATTTCCTTAGAGGTGGCCAATTAACCCCCCTAAACGGACAAATTGAAGGGTTTTCCGTGGCCCAGGGGTTGAACACACTCTCCTTTCGCCTTGGATGGACCAGCTTCCAGTGTGGCTCTGGCCACCGGTGAAATACAGCAGAGGGGCCAGGGTGTCTGCGTGCTGAGGGACACTTCTCAGGCTTGTCTACACGTGGAGTTATTCCGGAATAGTTGGTCCACTTTGGGTAGGTCCACACTACCCGCCCGATTCGGTGGGTAGAGATCGATCTTCTGGGATCGATTTATCGCATCTCATCTGGACGCGATAAATTGATCCCAGAAGCGCTCCCCCATCGACTGCGGAACTCCTGCTCGCCGAGAGGAGGAAGCGCTGTCGACGGGGGAGCTTGCCTGCGCCGCGTGGACCCGCAGTAAGTAAACTTAGTTCGATCTAGGAAACGTCGACTTCAGCTACGCTATTCTCGTAGCTGAAGTTGCGTTTCCTAGATCGATCCCCCGCCCCAGTGTGGACCAGCCCTTTGAATCCACACCCTGCATTAATCCAGAATAACTTCGGTGCGTACACAGCCCTCAGCCTTCAAACCACCACACAGCTGGCCTGGACCGCAGGGCCTGGCCAAGAACCAAGCCCAGAGCAGTGTGGGAGCGGAGGTGCATGAGTAGCTAGGAGTCTCTGTCTTTTGTGAGCCTCAGACTGAGTCCACCCCCAAATAACTGTAAAGGTCTGTCCTCGCTGCTGGCGGTGCTGTGGAGCACGCGGGTACAGGAGAGAGACCTGGGAATGGCACCCCCTGGCCGGTGCTAAGGGCTTTGCAGCCTGCAGCCCTGTCAGGGTTAGTGGGGATCTCTGGCCTCCCCCACCAAGGGCCTGCACTTCTCTACTCTCCACTCTGCCTGCTACAGAGGCCTCCCTGGAGAAGTGTGTTGAAGTCAGGGAGCTGTGCAGAGCAGAGCCCTCCAGACCCCTCCCCCGGCGTATGTGGGTGCTGTTCTGGAGCCACTGCGCTGGGGAAGGGGTTGCACCCCTCCCCCTCCCCCAGGGCTGCTCTTGGCCCTGACCAGCTCAGCGGGAATCCAACATAGCACCGAGCAGCTTCAGCTGTGGAGTGAGCTGTGGTCCCATGGCTCTGCCATGCTGCGGCAGGGACTGCCCTGGATTCCCACACTGCAGGTACCTGCCAGCCGGGGCCCCCTCCCTGCCAGGTCGCCGCTGCCTACATGCCCATTCGTTGCAAGGGCCGCTCCCTGGTGCCCTGGCTCTGTGTGTGAACAGCTGGGGGCTACGGAGCGCTGATCTGTGCCTTCTGCCAAGTGGGGCAGTGGCCTCAGTGTGGAGACCAGCAGCGAGTCACTGGTGAGATGACCCTAATGCCAGGGCAGAGGGACCCTCTCTTGCCCCAGGTCGGTTGTTGGGCAGTGCTCTGTGCCATGGCAGGGGTGGTGCTCGCGGCACTTGGCAGAGGGAGGCAGCATGTGTGGGGTGGACTCAGAGCAGTGTGCAAGTCCCTTTATATGGTGGTGACAGGCCCTCGTGGCTGGGAGAGCTGGTGGTTTTCCCAGTGGCTACATTGAAATGGGCAGTGGCGCTTGCACGTTGTCACCTGACGGCTTGTCACTGCTGTCTGAGATCTCCTGCTGGATCGCCACAGCAGCCCGTCGCTGCCAGCCAGGGCACCCAGAGGCTGCCGATCTCTGTCAGAAGGCTCCTGGCTGGGCTCCAGCCTACCTCCCTGCTCCCTGTATCAGCAGCATCGCCCATTAATCATCGTTAACCACGTGGGGTTTGGGGAAACCCACAGAGCAGCCTGCGGTGGCACAAGCCCCGAGAACTTGGATGAGCTGTTTTACAGCCACGTTCCTGCCAGTTCGTCAGTTCAGGACCAGGGCAAAGGGTCCTTCGGGGCCTGAGCTGTAAACCCCAAGTGCTATAATGAGGCTCTCGCCTCTGACCTCTGTCCTGTCCCCGTGTGATACAGCCCGTCCCCCCTGGGGCTGTTCTGCCAGACATGCGCTCCACTGCCCTGCGCTCATCACCAGGGACAGGCGCCAGCCAGCCAGACCTCCCAGCAGGGCCGGCCCCATCAACTCTCAAACATGAGAGATGCAGGCCGGCTCCCTACAGGGCACCCAGCTCCCACCCGCCTGCCCGGCACCGTCAGGCCAGTGAGTGGGGGCCCTGAGGTCTCGAGTGCCGGCGAGTCCCCCTGTGCCCAGGCCTGCGGTACACACAGTTTGAGATGCGAGGGGACAGGCCTGCGGCCGGGAATCGGGCTGGCCTGCTCGGTGGTAACTAGCAACTGGTGCGCATACCCCTTCGGCTGCCGCCAAGACTAGCCATTGCAGGGGCTCAGGAGCCCCTCTGGGAACCCTGTAATCGTTAGGGGTAAGTCATGAGACCACCCCTCCCCCGGGGAAAGCTAGCGCTCTTGAGAATCAGTGTGTTCAACCTCCGCCTGTGCGGGAGCCCCGACAGAGCATCCCCCCTCGGCCTGTGAACGGAGCGGGGCTTCCCCTCTGCACGGCCCCCAGGCCCTGTGCCCACAGCCTGCTCCGCCTGCGGTGCTGTCACGTCAGCATGCTCACCTGGCCATGACCATCCTGCCCATCCCGTCTGTTCTGTCACCGCTCAGCATGCCACGTGCCATCCATCCTGCCCAGCGCGTCCCATCCTCACTGTCCACACGCCGGCCGCGCGCACCTCTGGGCCTGGGCGCAGAGCAGTAACGCTCCCCTCCCCCTCTCTTCGGCCCGCCAGGTATGCGAGACCACCCGCCAATCCCGGTGACGGATCTCGCTGACAACATCGACAGGCTGAAGGCCAACGACGGACTGAGGTTCTCCCAGGAGTACGAGGTGAGCAGCAGAGAGGGTGTGAGTGGCGTTCCCAAGAGCCGGGCACCGCAGGGAGGGGCTGGTCATTGAGCTGCTCCCATGGGTGACTGGGCTGTAATGATGGGGCCTACCCTGGGGGGAGTCCTTGGGCAGCAGAGCGCTTGCTGGCCCCGGTAGTGCCAGGAGCGTAGTCCGCCTCAGCCCGGTTACGGACACAGGGAGTGCGAGAGCCGAGGGGTTCCTGGGTCACAGCACCACGCCCATCGCTGAGCTCGTTTGTTCTGTTTGATCCAGGCCTGACACGGGCACTCGGTCTGCAAGCTGCGCCCGGCACCTCAGGCCAAACCCCCAGCACCCTCTGCTCCTCCGGCTCCTTCCATGCTCACATCTTCCCTGGGCACCTCCCGCTGGGGTTACCCCGCACCTCAGGCCTCAGCTCCAGCTCCCCGGCTGCTTCCCTTGTCATATGGCATAGCTGTCCTGAAGCACCCAGGCCTGATCTGCAGCACCCTGGTGTCCCACATCTGTCCCATGACACTAAACATCCTGCTCTGCTGATACCTCTCGGTCCCACCCTGTCTCTCCATGGCCCTCCCACACATCTCCTGCTCTGCGGATACCCCTCGGTCCCACCCTGTCTCTCCATGCCCCCCCCTGCACCTCCCCTGCTCTGCGGATACCCCTCGGTCCCACCCTGTCTCTCCATGCCCCCCCCGCACCTCCCCTGCTCTGCGGATACCCCTCAGTCCTGCCCTGCCTCTCCCTGGCCCCCCCGCACCTCCCCTGCTCTGCGGATACCCCTCGGTCCCGCCCTGCCTCTCCCTGCCCCCCCCCCCCCGCACCTTTCCCGCTCTGCTGATACCCCTCGGTCCCACCCTGTCTCTCCATGGCCCCCCCGCACCTTTCCCACTCTGCTGATACCCCCCGGTCCTGCCCTGCCTCTCCTTGGGCCCCCCCACCCCTGCTCTGCTGATACCCCTCGGTCTCGACCTGCGACCTCCTCCCCACTGTTTAATTCCTGCTGGCCTTCCCGCACCGCTGCCACTGCCCCGAACCCAGCCCGTTATCACTCACTGTTGGGCTCCCCTGGCACCCCTCAGTCCTGACCTGCAGCCCCTCCCCTGTGTCCTGAGGACAGCCTGCCAAGCCGGGGGGGCGGGGAGTGCGGGGGGGCAGGGGGGTAATGAGCACTAGAATTGCTGCATCTGTCCCTGGCATGCTCCAGCCCTTCTCCCGCTGGAGCCATTCGCCAGGCTGGTTGATCAGTTGGGGGAGAAGTTCCCGTGCCGCCATTAGAGCCGCAGGATGTTTTCCTCGGCTTGCACACATCCCTGGAGGAGCCACTTCAGCTGTGGGAGGGTAACTCGTCAATCCCCCCCCAAGTATTAAAGAGGGGCTAGATTGGGAACGAGTCCTGTGCATGTGTTATCGCTGCTGTTCGCATTGTCATCTGCCTCTGCCTGCGGCCTCCCGTTGCGGGAGCCGATCTCCGTTGATTTCTGAGAGGGGAGCAGGACATTCCCCACAAGGTAAGATTGTACCCGCTGGAAAGGAAGCGAGCAAAGGGAGGGATGAATTGCAGCTAGCTGGAGAGGTGCTGTGTGACGGAGGACACTGAGGAGACCGGGCATATCGGCCGAGTAGCTGCCACTCCGGTCACAGCTCTCCTGAGCCAGGGAGATGCCTTGTCACCGTCAATGCCGCTAGCTTGCAGCACAGTGAGTGTGCGCTGAAACGCCATCCCCCCATTTTGTGTGTCTGTGTCCATGAGCACGGCAGCCCTGTGCACGCTCCTACCTGCCTGCTCATTCTTTTGTGAGTCCAATTGAAATTTAAAGCAGAACTCTCGGATCTGCTGTAACCGGATTCTATCTTTTCTGTATCCCATGAAAGGCCTGTGAGTGCTTGGATGCAGCGTCTAGTGCTCTGGGTATCTGCCTGTGGGATTCGTCTCTGCCATTCAGAGCCTGCCACACAATAGCGAGCTCCTGAACTGGTTCAGAAAATTAGCGTTAAGTAAATTCCCTTAACCATTTTCCTGTGCTGCTCTCTTCAGTCTCCCTTTTTAGAATATCATGGCTGGTTGAGAGCACCAATCAGTTGTACTTTCCATGCTGAAGCAGTTATTAAATAGCTGATTGTTGCGTGTAATTCCTTCCCATGGACTCTGCCGCCTTTGACTCCAGATTTGGGTGGAATGACTGAACGCAGCACGCTCATCAGGCACCGGCACTAGGGTGGGCTGGAATAGGTGTGCACCAGGTGCCCAGGGTCACTAGTGCAAATGGGGTTGGTCTCATCCCAGTACCTGCTTTGGCTGATTGTCACACACTCCTGGGTCGGGATCTAGGAGTGGAATTACCAGGGAGCCTGGCGCTCCGGTCCTGGGGTGCTCGGAAGGGAACCGTGCCCCGTGGATGTGGAAATAGCACAGGGAGAGCTGGGGGCAGCGGGCTGCAGCCTGGATGAGCCCGTGCATGAGGCAGCAACTGCTGCTCCCTGAGAGAACTGCACAGTCGTAAGCTCTGACCTCCAGTGCCTACTGCCCTGACTTCTGCAGTGAGAGAGCAGACTCCAGCCCTTAATCCCTGTGCCCGGGGCTGGATGCAGGCTAGTGCCACTGACCTGGCCTGCCTGGCAAGCAGTGCAGCGGGGTGAAGATTGCCCCGGAGGCCCTTCTACTTCTGTTTAGTTTTAGGAAGAGCCAGAGTTTGTGTTTTCCCATAGAAAGCCAACAGCCTGGAGTCTGTGTGGGGCGCGCGGGGCTCCCTCGTAAAGGGAGCGAGGCAGCCCAGACGCAGAGCAGATCTTTAACAGCCCGTCTGCCCCGCGCAGAACCTCCCGGAGTGAGCTGTAACCTGGGCGCCTGGGCATGGAGCTCCAGGACCAACCCAGGAACCCGTGGGCCGAGGGCAGCCCTGGGCGCGGGGGTGGAGCTCCCGGAGGCTGCAGCCAGGTCTGAGCCGGAAGGGGTCCCCCAGGAACGGAGCAGGCAGGGTTAACGGGCAGTTGGAGCCCTGTGGCCGCCAGGCGTGAGGCGAGCCGAGCGCTCAGGGTCTGCCAGCAGCTCTCCCCGGTGTGTTCGGAGGCACATGAGAGTCCGGAGTGATTTACAGCCCGGGATTAATGGAATTACCAGCGGACAAGGGAGGCTCAGCCGGTTAATTATTTATCTCACTCTTGATTGGTTTGTGCTGAGGCTGTGTTAGAGCTCCCCCTCTTGGACACCTGTGTGCACGGCCAGCAGCAGAGCTGGGACCAGGCCCTGGGAATCCTGGCTCCCAGGCCAGGGCCATAAGCCCAGGCTGTCCCTGCCGTCCCAGGCCCCGACGTGAACGCAGAAGCCAGCTGCTGAGGCGGGAGCTCAGCTTTTAGCTGCCCCTGGAAATAGCCTGTGAAAGGTTATCAGACGGCTGTGCCGCGGGAGCGCCCAGAGCAGTGCCGAGGCCTGGGAGCTGGATAACTGGGACCCAGACCTGAGGGTTATCACGCTGCCCTGTGAACTGTGGGAGTCCTGTCCCCCGCCCCGAAGCACCAAGAGCTGGTGGGAGAAGCAGGGTCGGGGGAGACCTTCAATGGTACGGGCTCTGCACCCTGATCCCCCATCCCGGTGCAGGCAGCCTGCAGGGCACCGCGGGTCCCTCTGGCCGCCTGTCTGCGCCCGGGCCCCAGGCCTCGCTCCGCGTCACTCCTCTGGCAGCATGGTACGTAGTGAGCTGTGTTCCTTGGGGCCCAGAGCGGTGCAGGGTAAACCGTGTCCTGTGTTTAATTTGCTTGTACTAATGTGCAGTTGCTGGCAGGCGTTCGGCGCGTGCATTCCAGGAATGTGACTAATACGGGGAAAGCTTTGCCAGCGATTGATTCAGGAGCACGTTATCTCCCCATTTCAGACGTCATGTAGATTGACGGCGGTCAATGGCTACGCTAATTTGGCTGCTGTCACAGGAGGCGTGGAAGTGCTGGTGGCGGGGCTGGGGCCAGGCCTGAGATCCCCTGGGGCCAGGCCTGAGATCCCCTGGGGCCAGGCCTGAGATCCCCTGGGGCCAGGCCTGAGATCCCCTGGGGCCAGGCCCGTTTCTAACAAAGCGGGTTCCCGAGTGGGACGAGCCTGCGAGGTTAAAGAGCTGGCAGGTGACTGCTGGTTCTTGTGTGCGCCCAGGTGCCGTGCAGCCCCCAGGTTCTCATCGGGGCAGCTCTGCTTTCCCCCGGTTTTGTGGGGCTGCTGATGAGCAGGGAGGACTTTGTAGTCATCTGCTAAGGAGATTTGTGATCCCTGCTCCTACAGTGCTCAGGGGAATGGGCTCTGCTCATCAACGGCTGCGTGAGCAGAGGGGACAGGCAGCGACTGATCTCCCTGGCTAAGACATTGTGTAGATTGGGGTCTAGGGACCTGCCATTGATTCCTTCAGAGACCTGCGGCAGGATGTTCTGCTCCTGGCTTTCCAGTTCCCCCCACTGTAAAGAAAACTTGGGTTCATGGTGCTTTAGCCATGTTTGTAAAGCGCTTTTGGATCTGCTGAGGCAGACGCGTTCCCCACTGGAGCTCCTGCTGCCTGGAACTGCCTCTGTGTCTGCACATTATCTCTACAGGCTCCCGTGCTCCTTCCCACGTGCCAGATCCTGAAGCTGTAATAACCCATATGCTCCTAACGAGGAGCTCGTCTGATGTACTGCTCCTTACTTGGTGTTGGGAGTGACTTGAGGCTCATTTACTGTGTAGTTTAAAAACCTGGGACGGTTTCAAGCTTTTCCTGGAGTCGTTAAAAGTTTTGGACCCTCCCATCGCTTGACGCCACTCAGCTTTTCTTGGTGAAGAAGCAGAGGGAAGAGAAGCGGTGTGGAGTTGTACAGTGGTGGGGACCCACTGGCTTCATTGCACTGCTGAGTGAAGAGGGGGGGTCCCCTCCCCAGGGCTAGGCGGGAATGAAACCATATTGCTGCCGCACACTGGGGCTGTCCGCCCCCTCCCGGGGTGGGACTGGCCAGCCGCAGAGCTCTGTGTAATGGGCTTCAGCTGCATACCAAACAGCCCATCAGCCTCCCATTTATTTACTCATTTGCTTGCCTTCCAGGGGGGCCAGGTGCACATTAATTCATCACCAGAGCTCAAATTAAATCATTTTACTTCTAAATGAGTCACTCATTTGCAGGAGTATTTAATTAGAGCCTCTTCGCACCCAGGTGCTCCATTACTCCTGCCTTCTCACCTGTTCGCCCTCCTAGGGGGCTGCTGGTGATTAGACGGGTTTTGCACATCCTCGCTGCACAGCAAAACAATTACCCTAATGGCAGTGCCTCAGAGCCGCTCTTCACAGAGTCGAGCCCACCTGGAGAAATGATCCTTCCCCCTCACTGCATTCAGACTCGGCCTGCGACTGCTCCCGTCCCACCGTGGAGGGGAGGGGCGAAAGTGTGTGACCCCCGTCCCCTGCAATGGGGTGAGCGCTCGCCCAGGGCTGGGAGGGGGGAAGGTGTGTGACCCCCAACCCTGCAATGGGGCGAGCGCTCGCCCGGGGCAGGGAGGGGTGAAAGTGTGTAACCCCCAACCCTGCAATGGGGCGAGCGCTCGCCCGGGGCTGGGAGGGGCGAAGGTGTGTAACCCCCAACCCTGCAATGGGGCGAGCGCTCGCCCGGGGCTGGGAGGGGCGAAGGTGTGTGACCCCCAACCCTGCAATGGGGCGAGCGCTCGCCCGGGGCTGGGAGGGGCGAAGGTGTGTGACCCCCAACCCCTGCAATGGGGCGAGCGCTCGCCCGGGGCTGGGAGGGGCGAAGGTGTGTGACCCCCAGCCCCTGCAATGGGGCGAGCGCTCGCCCGGGCTGGGAGGGGCGAAGGTGTGTGACCTCTGGCCCCTGCAATGGGGCGAGCGCTCGCCCGGGCTGGGAGGGGCGAAGGTGTGTGACCCCCAACCCTGCAATGGGGCGAGCGCTCGCCCGGGCTGGGAGGGGCGAAGGTGTGTGACCCCCGGCCCCTGCAATGGGGCGAGCGCTCGCCCGGGCTGGGAGGGGCGAAGGTGTGTGACCCCCGGCCCCTGCAATGGGGCGAGCGCTCGCCCGGGGCTGGGTTTGTGATGCTTCTCCCTGGGGGAAAACGCTGCGTTGCCAGCCCTGTGCTCTGCTATTGGGGCACCTGCGCGCCCGGCCTCGCCTGCACAGACAGTTCCAGCTCTGCAAGGCGGACGTGGCTGTGTGGAGCCAGGAGGGAGGCTAGAAGTTCTGTCCCCTCTGCCGTGAGCCCGGGAAGGACAGGCCCAGCTGCCGGAGGGGAAGGACAGAGCTGTGTTGATGTGAGCGTAGGAAGCTGGGAGATCTCTGTGTGTCTGCTGGGACTGCCCCAAGATGAAGAGATTCAGTTAGCTGTGGTGAAGCTGTAACACCATTGCACGCCAGGATTCCCCTGCCGGCGCCCAAGCAATGCTATTAGCCCTTCCCCAGCTAGCCGTCCATCTCTCCGGCTAGCAGCCCAGTGGGATCCCGGCAGTCTGGAGACAGGGGTGCTGCCTGTGCTGAGCAAGGGATTGAGCTGGGGACGAGAGAGGGAGACACCGAGACCGAACAGGACCCTCCCGTGGCGCCAATGGAGAGTTTGGGTGACATCACACCGGGCCTGAGCCTGTCAGTCTGCAATTGTCCCACACACCAGGGGCTGGCACCAGCGCTCTTGGCTGTGTGGTAAGGGCAGTGCCAGGGAATTCGTAGTGAGTAGAGTGCCAGGCCCGAAGGGACCAGATCGCCCAGTCTGACCTGTAGACACAGGCCATTAAACGTCACCCAGGGACCCCGATCCATCCTCACCCCGCCCTGCCCCGTGCTGGGCCCTCCCCTCCACCTGGCCTCCTCGCCCACCATGCCCCAGAACAGCACCCCCACTGGCTGCCAGGCCCTGCTCCTTGCTTGCCACTGTATTAATGTAGATGGAATAAAGGGACCCAAAGAGTCCGAGGTTTGAACGTGACCCAGTCACTGCCCAGCTCTGAACGGTGTTAAACAAGGGCTGAGGTTTGGTGTCCGGAGACCCCCGCCTGCTCCGTCCCCGGCAGCGACACCACGACAGCCCTTCACCCTTTCCTTCCCGATACAGACCGGGGGTGGGGGCAGTGCTAAGTGAGCCTGTCCTTGTAACAGCATCCCTTGGTCCCGCCAGTTCAGCTGGAGGGAGGTTTTAGAGACGGCTGGACAGTCTCTAGGGGAATCACTGGCCTTTGGGGCAAAGAGACGGGCAGGAGCTGCTGCTGAAGGTGGCTCCCGTTTCCTAGCCGACAAAACCAGACAAACACACGCGACGGGGGAGAGAAAAGAGCAGCAGCGAGCGAGGCTGCAGCTTCTGTCCCTGGGGTGTCCCTCACTTGCCACCTCCCTGCTGGAGAAACACAGGCCCAGCCCACGGCGGGTCGGATCAGCCACTCCGGACCTGGCAAACTCGTACCGGCACCGGGCTGTTCAGGGCACTGCTTTTAGCTGCCTCGGGCTGGCTGCAGGCTCACAGCCGTGCTGCACAATACGCAGCCTTGGCCGGCTAAGCCAGGCTCCTCTTAGACAGAAGAAACAAGGAAAAGGGCACAGGTGGGAGAGGGGCGGTGACACAGTCCCAGGTAGTATTTGGGATTTGGCTGGAGCCAGTGAGGTGACTGTATCTCTGGCTACCTCCCTTCGGCCTGGGCTGGCCAGGACTCAGGATTAGGATGAAGGAGGCCCAGGGTCCCAGGAGATGGTGGAGTGACAGCTGTGATGGTGAATCTCATTCTAATAGCCAGTTTTTCTCCCCTGAAGTCCCTTTCGCTAAGGACTGCCAAAGGCAGAGATGGGTGGACTGGCTCGTCCTCTCTGGTGGACAAAATACAATTAGGCCTAGTTTCTGACGCACCAATTTTGGTTCACGGATTCTACTTTCTTGCTGGTCTTGCTACCAGGCATGAACTTAACACAATGCTTGAGTTCTGAGAGGAGGCCATTTGGTTTAGTCTAATTCAGCCTTTGTCTCCCTTTCCCATCTTCTCCCGTTGACGTTCGTTGTTGCTGGCTATCGTGACCCTTCTATGAATTTTTGTTCACTTCTTCAGGGTAAATTTGTAATTAGGGTAAATTTGTAGTCCCAATTATCACAACAGTGCTTGCCCTGTCCCACCCCCTGCCTTGCCCTGTGTCTCCTCTTCCTCTGCCCTTTGGGGCCCTTTCAGTAACATGGCCTTCCGCAGAGGGTGAAGAACATTTCAAAAGGAAACGTGACGAAACTCTCTATTGTGCAACATGTGAGATACAAGCAGCCGCACACGGGGGCTGTGGAACAAGCCAGTGGCCAGCGCTAGTGCAGAGATGTGTGTGCAGGGAGCCTCACAGACCCCCAATGGATACCCGGCTAAACGTTCAGGCAGCAGCCGGTGCTGGCGTCCTCTGCTCCCCCACCCAGCCACAGCGCCCCGCGTGCCACCGCTGCTTAGTACTCGGATAATAGAAGATTACAGGGTTTCTGTTGGAAACATCTATTTACATTCTGCATTGCCCAACCCCCCCATCAGCTCCGCTGTGATGCCACCTCTCCCTGCCAGGCCCTGCGGGGGGAGAGCGCTGCCATCAGGCCCCCTGGGCGGGAGTGACGTGTGCTGTGCAAATGGCGAGCAGGGCGCAGGTCCCTGTTCGTTCTGAGAACTGCGGAAGGGCCTCAGGGCAGCCCCTCTGCAGGATGCTAAGGCCCCGCATGAGACCGGGCTATCCTTTACTTAGGTGCCAATCGAGCAGGCTCGTGGTGACCTTAACCGTGCTATTGATCGAAGGGCGGCTTCAGCAAACACCAGAAGGGGCAGTACAGCGAGTAATCACGTGGGCTGGCGTTTGCACTTCGGGTGTTTCCCTGGGTGAGCAACAGAAGTGGCTAGTCTCCAGCCTGACGCCCCTTCGAGGCTTTCACAGTGATTAAGTCCGTTACGTTCATCTGCCTGCCTCCTACATCACCCAGGCCGTAATGATTCCTGCAGCCAGCCCATATCTTGTGGTTGAGCTAGGGCCTGGTTTGGAGAAGGCGCTGACGAGGCTGGTCATGCAGCTCCCAGCGTTTCATGGCATGACGATAGCTGCCTTTGTGTGTGCACCCAGACCAGGTGTGGGAATGAGGAAGGCTTTGATGAGGAGTGTCCCTCCCAGCTCAGAGGGACATGTTTGGGACAGGCCTTCATATTCTGTTCTGTTCTGCATGTGAGAAATGTGACTACCAGGATGATGCATTTTGGGAATATGGTGGCCAGGCAGCCCTATGGTGGATGGGCCATGTCGGGTACGCAGTGTGTGTGTGTCCAGAATGGACTGTGTTAAGTGCGGGGTGGCACAGGATTTGGGATGGATCACAGCAGGTATATGGGGGGAAGGGTCCCGGAGGGGCTGTGGCGGGTACATGCAGGGGTCCCGGAGAGGCTGTTGTGGGTATGTGTGGGGGTCCTGGATGGGTCACAGCAGGTATACGGGGGGAAGGGTCCCGGAGGGGCTGTGGTGGGTACGTGCAGGGGTCCTGGATGGGTCACGGCAGGTATACGGGGGGAAGGGTCCCGGACGGGCTGTGGCGAGTACGTGCGGGGCTCCTGGATGGGTCACGGCAGGTATATGGGGGGAAGGGTCCCAGACGGGCTGTGGTGGGTACGTGCGGGGGTCCTGGATGGGTCACGGCAGGTATATGGAGGGAAGGGTCCCGGAGGGGCTGTGGTGGGTACGTGCGGGGGTCCTGGATGGGTCACGGCAGGTATACGGGGGGAAGGGTCCCGGAGGGATGTGGCGGTTATGCCGGGCAGGAGGTTTCAGCCCCACGGCAGAGGGGCTGCGTTCAGTACTTGGGCGGGTCCCACCAGCCATGTCAGGTGCGTCACGGGGGCCCAGCTGACCCCCAACAGAGTCTGTTGAGTACGTGGTGGGGATCCTTTGTCAGGGACGCAGGCGAGTCGCGTATTTGTTTCCCAGCCAGTCCCTAGCACATGGGCCCTACACATGTTTATGGCCCTGTCCCCAGGTCTCATGCCATGAACTGAAAGGAGAGATGTTCACGCTGCGGAAGCAGCTGATGCAGCAACTAGTGACCCATCCGGTTTCATGACTTCTCCCAGCAGGAGCCTTGTTCACGCTTGTTCTTTAATATCCAAAGCCCCTGGGCCACCCGCGGCTCCAGAGGCTGCTCTGTCCCCAGGGACTGCAGCTCGCTGACTGATCCAACCACTGGGGTCAAGAAGCGTGTGCACGCCCAGCAGGAGCTGGTCCCCGCGGCAGTAATTGAGGTAGAGGAGTTTCTGCTGGGGGGGCAGCTTGGACTAGGGAGCATTGGCTGGGAAGAGGAGGCCCCCCCCCCCCCCCATCACACCAGCCAGAGGCTGTTTCGGTGACTGTCAGGTTGCTCCAGGGCAGGTGTGACTTCCTGGCAGGGCATTGGGACTGGCATCAGCTGAGCACCAGCCAGAGAACGCCGTGCTGCCCTGGACCTAGCGCCGCAGCGGGTGTGACTGGGTGGCAGGCTGGGGCATGGCAATCCCGCAACTCCCAGGAAAGGTGCGTCTCCTCCAGATGGCCCAGCGTACTGTAACAGCCTGTCCTCTCTCCTGCAGTCCATCGATCCAGGGCAGCAGTTCACCTGGGAGAACTCCAACCTGGAAGTGAATAAACCAAAAAACCGCTATGCAAACGTGATCGCCTACGACCACTCGCGTGTCATCCTGACCTCTGTCGATGGTAAGCGTGGGGCTCGGGGCCTGTTCCAAGCGTTGTCTGAGGGAGTGGCATGAAAAGTTACGCAGGGGGATCATTGTAACATGCAGCAGAACAAGGTTACTCCGAGTGTGGCGGGGCAAACAGCCAGGTGAGCGGGATGCGTGTCCATGCTGTGCCCACGCTGCCCAAGGAGGGTCTCGCAGCCGGGCAGGGGCTGCAGACAGCCCAGAAGTGTACTTTGGCTCCAGACCCTGCAAATGTATCTTTCAGGCAGAAGGATAAGAAACAACAGCAGAATTCTGCTGGCCCCTTCCCCAGCGGTGCGACAGCTGCCCTCCTGCCACGCCCAGGCCCAGCTCTCTCAGCCTTGGTGTAACGGCACCAGACCCCGGTCATCTTCGGGCGGGATCATACCTGGGACCGCCGGAGCCTCAGCTGCATGAGCTCAAAGCCCCATGGCTGGTCGGGGAAGCGGAGCTGGCTCGTCAGCCCTGGAGACGGGAGCTCGTTGTCACAGCTCCGCCCATAGTGAGCCCGCACCCACCGCCAAGGTGCTGCGCCTGCCTCTATGTGGGAGTGGAGCGGGCAGCCCGTGGCCTGACCCCCACCCCCGGGAGCCTCAGTGCGAGCCTTCCCTGGGTGCAGTTCTGTTGCTGCTGCCTGCTGGGCAGAACGGGCAGCACACCCCTCTCAACCCCTCTTTCAGCCGCGCGCCAAGCAGGTCAGCTCAAGGCGACAAATGACAGAGGTTAGAAAGTGCTGCTCGACCCCATCTAGTCCATCCCAGTCCAGGGGCCAGGGCAGGACTCCACAAGGTTTTGGCCCATCTAGATTTGGGTGCCCAAGCGGTGGCTCCGGCTAACCAGGAAGGGTGTGCTGCATTTCTGCCCCTGCTGCAAGGCCCAGCGTTGAGAGGCAAGCGCCTGAGTGCTGAGTGTGTATTGCCCGGCGAGACCAAACGCTGACCCATCCACCTCCCGCTCTGTGCCTAGGAGGCTGCTGACCTCTCTGACCTGCGCTAATGTTTGCTTTCCAGTCCCTGGACGCAGCGCGCTGTATTACAACACCCGCCCTGTCACACTCCTGTCTGTCGCACACATAGAAACGCTCCGGCACCGGAGCATGCGGCTGGCTGCTGGCTGAACGCGTGAGGGGAGCCCAGCTAATGAAATGCGGCCCCTTTGGGTGTTGAGGCTGGAGCTCGCTTGGGATGCAGCCTGCTCTCTCTTCATCCCAAGAAGGAACATCTGTGTAATGCCAACGGGCTGCTCTTCCTTGGCAGGAGGTTCAGCCTCTTCCCCTGTAGCAGTGTGGGGCTCCCCTATAGCGAGGGGCTGAGCGCTGCACTGGGAACCCGCTTTCTTGGAGCGACCCTGGTCCGGTGAGCAGGTTCTGGGACTGAGCCATTCCCAACGAGCCCCGCCAGCTCCCTCTCCTTCACGGCAGGGGGCGCCAGCCAGGGAGAAGAGGCCCACATGTGTGAGTGCGGCTGGGCCAAGGGGCAGCCAGCACCGAACTCCGGCTGATCTGGTCTCCAGGCTCCAGACTGGGTTATGGCCAGGGAGCTTCTCCTCCCCCAGCCCCCGGCGTCTCTTCCACTGATCCCGCTTGCAGCTGCTGGGAATCAGCAGGAGATTCTGCGGTGCCCCGTGGGGGGTGGAACTGATCCCCAGCCTCCTTTAAGGGAAAATGAGAGCATAGTGCCCCCCCACGCAGCACCCACCATATGCCCCCCCCATGTAAAGCACCCCCCCCACGTGTGCCCTCCTGGGGACCACGGGGATCCCTCCGGGTCCTAGACCTGCTGCTGGTGCTGAGGGTGGCTGCAGCCCCCCCAAAGCCAGGTGCTCACATTCAGCTCCGGCAGAACGGCGTCACGTTTGTGTTAGTAACTGCGGGTTTGCGTTTTAAAGGCCTTTCCGGGCAAGAGCTTGACACTGGAGGGGCATGCGGGGGGGGGGGGACACCTGCACGTGGGGGGGTGCTTTACATGGGGGGGGCATATGGTGGGTGCTGCATGGGGGGCACTATGTGCTGGGGGGCAGCCCACGGAACCTAGAGGAGGGCAAGCTTTACATGTGGGGTGAGGGGCGCTGCATGCGAGGGGCAGCGTGCAGAGGCCAGAGGAGGGGGAGCTGGGGGGACCGTCGGGGGGGCGCTGCATGCGAGGGGCAGCGTGCGGAGGCCGGAGGAGGGGGAGCTGGGGGGACCGTTGGGGGGGCACTGGATGTGGGGGGCAGCCTGCGGAGGCCAGAGGAGGGGGAACATCGGGGGGGCGCTGGATGCGGGGGGCAGCCTGCGGAGGCCAGAGGAGGGGGAACATCAGGGGGGGCGCTGCATGCGGGGGGCAGCCTGCGGAGGCCAGAGGAGGGGGGAGTGTTGGGGGGGCGCTGCATGCGGGGGGCAGCCTGCGGAGGCCAGAGGAGGGGGAACATCGGGGGGCGCTGCATGCAGGGGGCAGCCTGCGGAGGCCAGAGGAGGGGGGAGTGTCAGGGGGGCGCTGCATGCGGGGGGCAGCCTGCGGAGGCCAGAGGAGGGGGAACATCGGGGGGCGCTGCATGAGGGGTGCAGCCTGCGGAGGCCAGAGGAGGGCGAACATCGGGGGGCGCTGCATGCGGGGGGCAGCCTGCGGAGGCCAGAGGAGGGGGGAGTGTCAGGGGGGTGCTGCATGCGGGGGGCAGCCTGCGGAGGCCAGAGGAGGGGGAACATCGGGGGGCGCTGCATGCGGGGGGCAGCCTGCGGAGGCCAGAGGAGGGGGAACATCGGGGGGCGCTGCATGCGGGGGGCAGCCTGCGGAGGCCAGAGGAGGGGGGAGTGTCAGGGGGGCGCTGCATGCGGGGGGCAGCCTGCGGAGGCCAGAGGACGGGAAGTTTTTCGCATGTTCCCCTTTGCAAACAGACACGGGAGAGCGTGAAAGTAACAGAGCAACAAAACCTGTCCCGAAGTGCTGCGAGGCCGCAGCAAACAGCGGGCCAATGTGAGACAATTATTTCAATCTGTTGCCTGGGGCTGTACGTGCTGCCTGTGAACTCCCCTTTGTGTGCGAGGTGGCAGCTGTCTCTGCTTCCATGTTGCCTGATTGCTCCAATAACGTGTGTGTTAGATGGTTCCAGTAACGCACAGCCCCCGCCAGCTCTCGCTGCGGGGAGGGACTGGCTCAGCGCCTCGCAGGTTCGTCAGACGCCTTGCAGTCAGCCCGGCTCCCCGGGTAACCCGGCTCCCTTGGTCTCCGCAGGGGTGCCCGGCAGTGACTACATCAACGCGAACTACATCGATGGGTACCGGAAGCAGAATGCTTACATCGCTACCCAAGGGCCCCTGCCAGAGACGCTCAGCGACTTCTGGAGGATGGTGTGGGAGCAGAGGACAGCGACCATAGTCATGATGACCCGGCTGGAGGAGAAATCCAGGGTATGGGGAGCTCGGGGCGGGACGGTTCTGACCCCAGTGAAACACGGGTCACTGTCGCAAGCGCAGGGTGGGAACAAGCTTCTCTGAGTAAAACCCTCCCCGCCACACACGCGCTAGCCACCCCCCCCCACTAGCTCCCTGCCCCTCCTCTCGCCCCTGCTAGCTCCCCTGCCCCCACTAGCCTCCGCCCTTCCTCTTCACACTCAGGTGCCCCCCCCACCCACACGTGCACGCACCCGCTCCAATGCGAAGCTCTGCAATCGGAGTGTTGGGGCGCCGTGTCCCCACAGAAGCAGGGTGGTGAGGCTGGTAATGAGCGTTTTAAGCGTCGGGCAGCCTGCTAGGGCCGCGGCGTCCCCGCGCTGCGGAGTTGCTGGTGGAATCTCCTTGCAATGACCAGGCTGATCTGTCCCCGGGCCGATGCCAGAGAGCTGCAGGGATGATCCCATCTCGCCGGGCTCGGCTCCGGAGGCTGCAATGTAGAGCCCCTGCGGAGCCGGGAAGGAAGGAACAGGGGCCTCCTTTGGAGATGGGTTTGTGGCCGCCCTGACCATCTCTCCCCGACTTCGTTTTCTCCCAGTATTTCACCGTTGCCACGCCAACCGCAGGCAGCGGGCCAGTGCTCAGGCTGTGAGCTGGGGCTGCAGGAGGGGAGAGCCAGGGCTTTGGGCTCAGCTAAAAGCCAAGTTCTGTAGCGCTCTCCCCATCCCGATGGTGGGGTGGGAAGCCCCTGCGCACGACACGGCTGGGGTGGGAGCGCCTCTCAGGGAGGGGCCCAGAGGCTGCCAAACAAACTTGGTTTCCCCCGGGGCCCAAGCAGGCCTGGCTTCAGGCTTCCCCCGGCTGCTGAGATCAGGCCAGCTCCTCCCCGGGCAATGGCCAGTCCCTCGCTAGAGACAGACGCGCACACGGGTGCAGCTTTGTGTCCCCTGCTGGCCCTACTGCACCTGCCCCAACGCTCTGCCGGACACTGGCTGAGCCCCCCAGGACTGCGCACACCGAGGGAAGCAAACAAAATGGAGCCCTGGGGTTTGTGCTCCGGCTCCAGCGCTTGCTGAATGGGCAGAGGTGCCTCCTGAGAGGGGGAGGAGCTGCAGCGGCTAAGGGCCCCTGTGAGCAGGGGCCAGTGGCTAAAAACACCTGAGTGGCCCTTTAAACTTTTTTTTTTTAATTTACCTTTGAGGTGTGAGAAAAAGCCAAATAAATCACTGTCATGTCACTTGTAGGCTGGCTACTTATCACAAGCCATTGCAGGGTGCATGCTTCTCTATGATAACGGGTGTCTCTGGACCCTGCCGGCATCTGTCTGCCTCCTGCTTCCCTGCTACTGAGACGTGCATTATCTCCCCCTAACACACGCACCGGCCTGGAGGCAGTGCACGGGGCAGGCCCTGGGCTGGGCATGTGCAACGTCAGCCACTGGAGCAGGGACAAAATGAGCGGGGAGCCCCGGGCGCCGTCCATGCCGCCGTGCCCCTCACACCGCGAGAGACCAGCCAGCCAGCCAGAGACAGCCCTTCCCATCATCCCCAGCAGGCAGCCCTGCCCAGAGAGACAGAATCCGAGGAGGAAGTGGGGAAAGTATTGGGGTCGGCCTGAAACCGGTTACCCACAGCGGTACTGTGAGTACCCTACTGCAGCCCTGTGCTGGACAGGAGGCCTGGTTCTTCCCTGCTGACCTGGCATCTCTGGGAGAGAAGGGAACAGGGCATGCGGGAGGGAGTGGGAGGGGAGGCTGGCAGAGGGATGGGGGTCGAGGAATCGCTTTTCCATGAAGCTTCTCTGGATTGCATTTCCTTTCCCAGTGTTCCCTGGCGAGAGACCTCCCGTCCCCCGCGATTTGGGATTCAGTCGCTCCCATTCAGCCTGTTCCCTTGTCCTCTCCGTCTCGCTCTCCCCGTCCTGCCCCATTGCCTTCAGAAACAGACAGTGGGGGTTTAGTGCTTGCCTGGCGCTCTTCCTGGACTCTGCTAGGAGCCTGGACAGCCTCACCCAGCTGGTTCCCTTTGCTAGGCACCGCTAACCACTGTGTCCCTGAACTTTGGTCAGCCACCAGCATGTGGCCTGGGAGGAGGGTCCCCCTCCCCCCCCCGGATTTCTGTGGGACAGCCCCAGTTTTGCTGGGGCCAGTCCTTGTGCCACAAGCCTAGTTTATGCATCACAAAGTGCTCTGGACCCGACACCACCATTGCCTCTTGATGTCGCACCAGGACAGACGCGGCAATGTCAGAGGTTTATCCTGGAAAAGCCTTTTCCAGCTGGCCCCCTTCTCAAGCGCCCCATTGGCCAGCGGCTCTGGCGGCTCAGCACAAGAACGCGGCTACAGCTGTGTAGCCTGTGGGCCAGGCTCGGAGGCTGTGGAGCCGGCGTGTGATGCGGAGCGGGCTCTGATTTCTGAGCCGAGAGCCGCACGTCCCGCCGGTAATGCCGGGTGGAGATAAGCTGACCCGAGGCCAGCCGCAGCCCTGTGGGGTGACCGTGCTTTAAAGGGCTCCTGGGCTCTGGGAAGGGGGGCACAAGCTGCAGAAAAAAATCTTTAAAGAACATCAGCTTTTATGTCGGCAATCTGAGCCTGCTTGATGGTCCAAATCATCCTCCCTTTTCATGTTCGCACAAAGCGAGAGCCGCATAAAGGACCGAAGAGTCTGGCTCGGGCAATTTAACCGACTTCAAAGCTTTACAGTCAGTTTCCGAATCGTTTGGTGGTGGTTAGAAACACTTCGCTTTCCCAGGGTGCTTAGCCCTGGCGCTTCCCACCGAGTGTGGGAAGGGGTCAGCGCTGGCTCCTGCCGGAGAGCCCACCCCAGAGGCCACGCCTGCTGTGCGGCTCCCCCTCCCACTTTGCCAACAGTGGCACCGGAGCAGGGAGGGGAGGGGAGGCCCAATGCACTGCTCACCAGCAACCCTTGCTCTGCAGGCAGACGTGGCTGTTGGGCTCCCCGAGGCAGGAGGGGCCACTCAGCAAAGCTGGCAGTAAATGTCTGTTCAGGACGTTAGTGTGTTCCTCGCCTTAATGAGAAGCGAGCGCTGCCAGAAGAAACCGTCTCTTATCGGCTTTAGTGCCACAGCGCATCGGCTTCCGCATAAAATTTACAGAGCTTGAAAATGGGGCATAAACATTATGGGTAAATTTGGCAGAAAATGTGACTGACTCTTATCTGGTCATGAATAAATAATTTTCAATTACCAGCCCCAGCGCTGCTAGGAGCCCGACACAGGATGCTTCGAAAGTTGGGTTTGTGTTTGTGCAATGCCAGCTCTGTGGTTCCCATGTGTCGGGGAAGAGAGGCTGAGAGAGAGACCGCAGGCTGGTGGGGAGGGCGGGCAGCAGATCTCTGGCCCTGACCTTTACACTCCAGAGACACTGAGAATCTTGCTCAGATTAGCCAGGGTTTGCTTCCTCCTGGAGCGGCTCTGGGCCGGTTGCAGCTCCCACTGATCCGCAAGGATTGGATCAGTTTAGCCATAACCTCAGCGTTCGTTCTGCAGCCAGTCACTGTAAAACAACGTTCTGCTCCATGCCCAGCGATGGGGAGATACACACGCTCAGATGTACGCACAGCCCGGGTCTCTCCACACACTCTCCACCGGGGATGTGCTCCATGCCCAGCGATGGGGAGATACACACACTCAGATGTACGCGCAGCCGGGTCTCTCCGCACACTCTCCACCGGGGATGTGCTCCGTGCCCAGCGAGGGAGAGAGATTCGCACACTCAGATGTACGTGCAGCCCGGGTCTCTGCACTCTACACTGGGGCATCCTGAGAGAGGCTGGAATCTCAGCTCCCACTCTCTAGGCATGCAGCCCCTGCTTCATCTTCTTTTCGGGGGCAGTGCAGGCTTGGGGGAGATCAGGGCAGCGACAAGCCCCAGTGCCAGGACCTCGCCAGAGACAGAAGCGGCTCAATTGAACTGCAAGAGGCAGGATGGCCACATCCCCGGGGCCATCCCGCTGTCCTTTCGCCTGTCCCAAAGCTCACCCAGCTTACGGTGCCGTTCCATTGATTCTAATTCCTCCTGTCCCCCTTGTGAACATGCAGCTAATGATTACGTAAGACAAGCCCCGGTGAGCTCCCATTCATTCCCCTCTCCTAGGGCAGGCATCCGGGTCCCAGACAGCTCCCAGGGGTGGGAATGAAGTTCCTCTTGGCCAGGCAGCTTCAGCGGCTGGGCTCGGCTGGGCGTTGGAGTCGTGTGCAGAATTAATAGGAGCCAAGGTTTGGAGACAATCAAGAACAGGAGGCAGCTTCTAAAAACCAAACCATTTGAATAGCCAAGTGCGGGGGGGAGGGGAGCGGACGCCCCGGGCAGGTGAGATGGGGGGGAGGGGAGCCAAGAGGCAGACTAACCAATAGGCCACCCGTAGGACCTGCCATTGCGTTTCAGGGAGGAGGAGACGCAGCTCAGACAGGAGGATTGAGGGGTCAGAAGAGAAACTGGGCTCTGTGCGTAGGGTGGCCCCGAGACTCGGGCAGGCCCTGCTGTGCTGTGCTGGGCCATAGCATAGCCTGTGGGAAGCAGCACTCAGCCCCCCGATGCGTCTCTGAGACCGAGGAGCCGCGCGGTGGCTGGGGCCGCGAGGGCCACGGACAGAGGCCGATGTTCGGCCGTGCTAGGGCTGTGGAGGAGGAGGCTTGGCTCTAGGCTGATTGCAGGGGGGCAGCTTTCCCAGGATGTGCCCCATCTCTCCTCCTGGCAGTCGCAGGGGGAAACGTGCTCCGGCCGCGGGGTTTGAGCGGGAGTCTGCGTCTGCAGCAGGGGGGCCTTTGAGGCTCCCACACTGGAGAGGGGCGAGGCCGATTCGAAGGGATCGAGTGCCAAACCGAGGGTTGTCTGGGCCCCCTACGAGCCCCCCATGGGCTGCTCCCGGCCTGGTGCCCGTGGCAGCCTTCCCTGCAGTGCAGAGAGCACCAGGCGTAGCACGCACAGTAGCCGGGTGTAGAGCGCTGCATGCTGGGACCTGTCACTCCCATGGGGCCTCGCCACCTACCAAAGGTGGGGCCAGCGATACTGCGTGGGGGCACCTGAGGGAGCAGGCTGCGGAGCTGCTGGAGGGCTGGGCGCTCACCCTGAGTCTGGCCTCAGAGCCGCAAGAGGCTCCTGTTTCTTCCCTCCCAGTGTGGGGGAGAAGGCCCCTGGGCTGGCTGCAGATTGCTGGGTCGCTGGCTGTGTCTCTCTCTCACCCCCGCCGCCCTTTCAAGGGCAGACTCTCCGGTCTCTCTCCTCGCCTCCTGACACTTGGCTGGTTAGCACAGAAAATTGCTTCCAAGCCCAAGTTAGTGATGCCCTGCGGGGCCCAGCTCCGCGCCTGCAGCGTCCCTGTGGGGCAGGGCTGGCGGCCCCCGATCATGCCAGTGCCACAGTGGAGTCTGGAGCAGAGGATTATAGGTTCTGGGCAGGTGCCCGCAGACGGGGAGGCAGCGAATGTGCTCCTCTGCAGACCCCAATCTTCCCAAAGAGCAGGTAGAGAACAGGAAATTATAGGGGAGAGAAATTGCTTTTTGTATCCGTGCCTCTTCTCTGCACTCGTTCGCTTCCTCGCTGCTGTCCCTGCATTCTGTGCCCCAGCCACCTGGCCACCCCGATCATTCCTGCACCAGCGAGCTCTTCCCAAAGCAAACCCCTTTGAATGTGGGCCCAGGGGAGCGCGTGCTGGCGCTGCGAGGATTCAGAGCTGCAGTGGAGGGGCCCAGGACAGCGCGTCTCAGGGCGCTTTGGGTTCCCCACACCACAAACTGCATGTTACATTCAGGGAGGGCTGTTCAGCCCCGACCCAGGCCTCCTGCAAGAGCCCTGGCCAAGCCGTGACCCACCCTTTTGTGTCATGCTGCAGGTGAAGTGTGACCAGTACTGGCCAGGCCGGGGCACAGAGACCTACGGGCTGATTCAGGTGACCCTGCTGGACACCGTCGAGCTGGCTACCTACACCGTCCGGACGTTTGCACTCTACAAGGTAATGGGTGGGCTGTGGCTGTGCCCTGCACGCCTGGCCCTGGGGAAAGCCAGCCCCACAGAGGCCCACGCGCAGCCCCTGGCTGATCACACCGCTGGGCTGTTTGGGCAGTGACCGGATCGCGCCCACAGGGCTCACGCCCAGCCTACGCAGGATTTTGGCCAGGACACCATGGGGTATGCTAGCCCTGTGCTTCTCTCCACCGGGCAGAGCATGGAGCTGCTCGCCACGCCAGCTGCTGCTCTCCAGCCTGCTGCATTCCTTAGCCATGCCCGCGGAAACCCCCGTGCTCAGCACACAGCAGCGAAGCGCCCGCAGCGCCAGGCTGAGTCTGGCTCCTGCAGGGACCCTGCACCCAGCAGGTGGAGGGTCCCCGGGCAGAGGCTGACGGCACTGCTACAAAGGGGGCTTGCTCACTCCCCCAGGCAGGAGGGCAGGGGGGTTGCTCTCTAGGAGATGGGCCACCCTTGGCTGCCCAGCTGGCTCCCCAGGGAACTGCGTGTGCGCTTGGTCCATCGCAGGCCAGAGTACCCCACCTGCGAGCCTCCAGCTCCCACCGTCCTCAAGGCACCAGGTATCAGTGGAGCGATTGGAGCAGGGAAGGTCCCCCCCTTCTCGTTCCTTTGGGTCTCAGTTTACCCACCTGGCCCATCCTTGTGCGGTGCCGAGAACTGTTCACCTTCTCCTCAGTCTGATCCAGATCCATACAGTGCACACGGCGCTTTCCCCAGATCAGCTGTCTGTGCTCATGAGGCCGCCCTCCTGCCTCCTCCCCCGGGCTCAGGGGCGTGGCTGGGGTCCCGGTGCTGAGCGGGGCTCACAAGAGGGGGTATTTGTGCCCGTTTGTGCGGGTGTTGAACGCCCACGGTGACGCACACGGCCGAGTCCCCCAGAGCCCGGCTCGTTCTCAGCCCCGGCATGTCTCTTTGGGCTCCTTGGCAGAACGGCTCCAGCGAGAAGCGAGAGTTACGCCAGTTCCAGTTCATGGCATGGCCGGACCATGGGGTGCCGGAGTACCCCACCCCCATCCTCGCCTTCCTGCGCCGGGTCAAAGCCTGTAACCCCCTTGACGCTGGGCCCATGGTTGTCCATTGCAGGTAAGAGTCCTTGCGGGAGGAGCTGCTGTGTTCTAAAGGCTACAGGGGGGCACGGGACACTTGAGCTGTTGTAATAGAACAGGTTTCTCCTACATGCTCGGGGTCTCCTACACGCTCGGGGTCTTACTGATCGCCATATTTGGGGTCGGGAAGGAATTTTCCTCCAGGGTAGATTGGCTGAGGCCCTGGAGGTTTTTCACCTTCCTCCGCAGCATGGGGCAGGGATCTCTAGCAGGAGGGTCTCTGCCAATTGAAGTCACTAAGACACAGGAGTTGGGGACTTCATCAGCAGAGTCAAGGAAAGGGTAGGGACAGTTTTGTGGCCTGCAGCATGCAGGGGGTCAGACCAGATGATCATAATGGTCCCTTCTGACCTTAAAGTCTATGAGTTTGGCTTATTCCTGCTCTCGCTGCAGCCTGGGCCAGGGTGAGGGGAGTGCCTCCCCTGGGGACCCCCCGGGCCAGCGTCTTCGCTACTGGTGGAGTTTGCAGTGTGGTGCCACTGTCAGACGAAACGGCGCTTCTGCACCTCTCTGATCAGAACTGCAAAGCCACAGTTCTCTGAGCAGCAGCAAACACCGTTGAGAATTACAGCATGCTCAGAGCTGCCCGGCCAGGGGATTCCACGCACGGATGCACATGCCCCCGCACAGGGCATTTATTGTCGCTCTCCGGGAGGGGTGAGAAGGGCTGTATTTGCTGGAACTGTTAGTCCACTAAGAATCAGCATCTTCTCTGGCCTGAGATTTATCTCCCCCAGCAGAGTGGGGACTATCCCTGAGCAAACCACTCCATCGCTGCTCACTTGCAAATGCCTTGGAGACAGTATTTAATGCTCTTCCTTCGTGCCAAGTTTCAGAGGGGGGTATAGTTAAAACCCAAACACGCCACATTAAAACCCAGTTACAGATCTGACTTGGATGATAGCAAGGAGGTGCCCTGGCTCCGTATCTCTGCCTTGTGTTCCTGCGTCAGGGCCCATGGCTGCTGCCTGCAGGGTGAGCCCAGCAGAGATCGCCATTGGCTAATGCTCTTCCGCACGCAGCGGCGAGCCAGCCAGGTGTGTTCTGAGCCCAGGTGCAGAGTATTAAGTACAAAAGTGCACAACCCCCTTCTCTGGCCTGGCCGGAGTCTTGTTGTGCGGAGGGGGAAGTGTAGACACAGATGAGGGAAAGGCCTTGCCCAGGCCCGTGCAGGGACTTGGAGTCGTGGCCGGGATTAGAATCCAGGTCTCCTGACTCCCCCGCCTGACATTTAAACCCTCGTGGCGTCTCTGCTGGCTGCTCCCTGGAGGGAAAGGTGCCGGTGGGGCAGCACTGAGAGACGGCTGAGCATAGTGCTAACTCCTGCACCGTGCTGTGCTCCTGCAGCGCCGGCGTGGGCAGGACGGGCTGCTTCATTGTCATCGACGCCATGCTGGAGAGGATGAAGCATGAGAAGACGGTCGACATCTATGGTCACGTGACGTGCATGAGATCTCAGCGTAACTACATGGTGCAGACCGAGGACCAATACATCTTCATCCACGAGTCCTTGCTGGAGGCAGCCACCTGCGGCAACACCGAAGTGCCCGCCCGCAACCTCTTTGCTCACCTCCAGAAGCTGAGCCAGGTGCCCCCGGGTGAGAGCGTCACTGCAATGGAGCTGGAATTCAAGGTAAGCGAGCACGCGTCCATGCCCCCTGAAATCCCCTGGCTTGGGCCCTGTTAGTGCCGGGCTCCCGTCCGTCCCACACCCCCGAGAGCCGCCAGCGGCTGAGGCGCTAACGCTGGGCATGGAGGGAGGGAGACCGATTGGGCTGGGTTTAATGGTTCTTCTGTTCATTTCCAAGCCAGGGAGCAGCTATTAAAATCCATTTGAATCGTGGAGTTTGTGCTGCCCACACTTCCTCCCCGGCTTGGCAGGGAGGATCTCGAAGGCAGATGCGAGAGTCTCAGCAGCACGTTCTGCTCTTGGTTCACAGTGCGGCTGGAGCTGCCTCCGAAACCAGATGCAGATTGTGTGTTTGGGATAATTGATGTGACTGTGAACAACTTGTCTGGAAACGGCTCCAGTGTAAAATATCAGAGCTGTTTATAGTCCCATCCTCGTGCCGCTGAGCTCGGTTATCATTTAACCTCCAGTTAGGTGGCAGGCTGTGGGGACAGCAGTATCTGAAGGAACCCAGGAGTAGGGTTTTAAAAAACAGCCCACCTGCTGCTGAGAGTGTGCGTGTTGGCACTTTGTGTGTGTGTGTTTACATGCATGTATATGTGTTAGCACTGCCTGTGTGTGTGTGTCTGTGTGTTGGTACTGCATGTCTGTGTGTGTTGGCACTGCGTGCTTGTGCATGCGTGTGTGTGTGTTGGCACTGGGTGTGTGCGTGTGTGTGTGTGTTGGCACTGCCTGTGTGCGTGTCTGTGTGTGTGTTGGCACTACGTCTGTGTGTGTTGGCACTGTGTGTCTGTGTGCACATGCATGTGTGTGTGACTGCCTAGCACAGATATTTATTACAGCCGTGGAGATGGAGACCAGCTCTGCTAAGCGCCCATGTGCTCCTCTGATGGGCATTAGTCAAGCAGACGCATGCAGGGGAATACAGGTTATGCAGGGAAGCAGACAACCGTGGAGGCCGTGAGACGAGCTGCTGGAGTTCGGCTTCGCCCTGGGAATCTCCTCCAAGTGCAAACAGGGCTGGGGAGGCCAAACATTGACTTCTCTGAACACGGGGAAAGGCAAAGCAGCTTCGTCCTGCGGTCACCAAAGCTACCGACGACACCTTGGGCATTAGCTCAGACTCCTCTGAGCCAATAAGCAGGGGTTGCTGTCCAAGGGAGCCCGGCCGTTCAGGGCTGGGGCCTGTGGGGAGGCAGGGAGGGGTGTGCGAGGGGGGGTCTCTCATCTGCCAGGTCTCTCATATTTAGAAGGAGATTTATGCGTGAGAGAGTTTTTAACGCTCCATCCCTGTTCACAGGTGCGTCTACACTGGCGCGGGGGTGACTCCCTGCCCGAGGGGACGTACTTGCACTGCCACTGAGCTAGGGCACTAAGACGACAGTGTAGCCGTGGGGGGAGAGCTGCCCCCGAGTACATGCGGCTCTTCCAGCTGGGGGTCAGACCCCCGCTCACGCAGTAGACAGCCAGTGCCGCGGCCAGACGCCCCGTATTTGTGCACAGTGAGCCCTGCCGAAGAGACCACTCAGGGACCCACACAAACTGGTGTCTGAACGGAGACGCTCTTCTAAGAAAGGTGGCCCAAAATCGGACTCCCTCTGGAAGGAAGCCTTGGGGCAGCACTGGGAGACAGAGCTGCCTGCTAAGGATGGTCTCGTCGACACCCTTCCCTGTGTCCGTGCATGGGTACAGGTGGGTGGGGGAGAGGGTTCATCAGCATGTGGGGGGAGCTGCGTTACTCCCAGGTCTCCCTTGCTGGCCCCTGCACCATTTGTCACCGGGGCCGGAGAGAGAGTGGTTTGGGGTCCTTGCCAGTAAACCCAGGTACCGCACTGGCCACGGCCAGGCGCGAAGGCAGCCCTGAGACATGACCCAAAATGGATTTTTGTGGACCTGAAAATGTCACCGATTTTACATTCCGTTGTCATGCTCCCAGGGCGTGGAAATGAGAACGGAGAGGGGGTGAGTGGGCGGAGGGCAGGCGAGGCCATTAAAGGTCAATGACCAAGGGAGATCTGTGCCCCCCATGCAGGGCAATGTGCACATGCACCAGGTATTGTGGGCGCAAAGTAACAGCTCCGCTGGGCTCTCGTCTGCGCCTGCCTTGGGCTGAGTACAAGGCAAAGCCCCCGAGCCCAAGGGAAGCGGGCGCCGGTGGGGGCAGGGTGCGTGGCAGTCTGCACAGAGCAGCTAGCGCGGTCCGGAGCAGCGTTCTCTGCAGCCAGCGTTTCACATGGCTCAGCGATAGCCACTGGTGCTCTGATGGGATGGAGCTGGCGTTAGACACGGAGAGCGAGTAGGCCCAGCATAGCCCACACTGCAGGTCAGGGCTCGGATCCCTATCTCCAGGGAGGGCAGCCAACCCCAGGGAACCCCCTCTCAGGGGACAGCATCTGAGGGCAGGACTGGCTCGGGGCTGGGAGTTGGGAGAGGTTGATTTTCTGAACCTTCCCTACCAACGTCACGGTTTCTGGTGCCAGGGCACAGGCAGTGAAAGCCTTTAGGGGGCAGCTATGCTAGGGTTACCATACGTCCTTTTTTTCCCGGACATGTCCGGCTTTTCGGCACTCAAACCCCCGTCCGGGGGGAATTGCCAAAAAGCCGAACATGGCTGGGAAAATGGCGGCTCTGCTCCTCCCCTGACTCTTCGGCTCTGTTTAAGAGCCGGGCTGCCCGAGCGCTACTGGCTTCGGGCAGCCCCCGTGCCTCCGGACCCTGCGCCACCGGAGCCCGGGAGGGGAAGTGCCCGGCTGGGGGCGCAGGGTCCGGAGGCAAGGGGGCTGCCCGAAGCCCAAGCGCTACCGGCTTCACGGTTTGCCGGGCAGCCTCCAGACCCTGCGCCACGGGCTGGGTGCTTCCCCTCCCGGGCTACAGCTGCGCTGGGGAAGCGCCGGCCGGGGGTGCAGGGTCTGGGGGTTGCCCGGCAAACCGTGAAGCCGGTAGCGCTCGGGCAGCCCTTTCCGCGTGGCTGGGAGGGAGGAGGGGGCGGAGTTAGGGTGGGGAAGGGGCGGGGCTGGGATGGGGATATGGGCGGGGCCAGGGCCCATGGAGGGTCCTCTTTTTTTATTTATTAGATATGGTAACCCTAAGCTATGCACCGCCCCCCGGCCCAGCTGCTCTGCGCGTGTGGGGCTCTGTTCCCCTCCCCACAGCTGCTCTGCGCGTTTGGGGCTGTGTTCTCCTCCCCCGACTGCTCTGCGCGTGTGGGGCTCTATTCCCCTCCCCCGGCTGCTCTGCGCGTGTGGGGCTCTGTTCCCCTCCCCCGGCTGCTCTACGTGTGTGGGGCTGTGTTCCCCTCCCCCCGGCTGCTCTGCGCGTGTGGGGCTCTGTTCCCCTCCCCCCGGCTGCTCTGCGCGTGTGGGGCTCTGTTCCCCTCCCCACGGCTGCTCTGCGCGGGTGGGGCTGTGTTCAACATCTTCATTAATGATCTGGATGATGGGATGGATTGCACCCTCAGCAAATTCGCAGATGACACTAGGCTGGGGGGAGGTAGATATGCTGGAGAGTAGGGATAGGGTCCGGAGTGACCTAGACAAATTGGAGGATTGGGCCAAAAGAAATCTGATGAGGTTCAACAAGGACAAGTGCAGAGTCCTGCACTTAGGACGGAAGAATCCCAGGCACCGCTACAGGCTGGGGACCGACTGGCTAAGCGGCAGTTCTGCAGAAAAGGACCTGGGGATTACAGTGGACGAGAAGCTGGATAGGAGTCAGCAGTGTGCCCTTGTTGCCAAGAAGGCCAACGGCATTTTGGGCTGCATTAGTAGGGGCATTGCCAGCAGATCTAGGGACGTGATCATTCCCCTCTATTCAGCACTGGTGAGGCCACACCTAGAGTACTGCATACAGTTTTGGGGCCCCCACTACAGAAGGGATGTGGACAAATTGGAGAAAATCCAGTGGAGGGCAACGAAAATGATTAGGGGGCTGGAACACATGACTTATGAGGAGAGGCTGAGGGAACTGGGGTTATTTAGTCTGCAGAAGAGAAGAGTGAGGCGGGATTTGATAGCAGCTTTCAACTATCTGAAGGGGGGTTCCAAAGAGGATGGAGCTCGGCTGTTCTCAGTGGTGGCAGATGACAGAACAAGGAGCAATGGTCTCAAGTTGCAGTGGGGGAGGTCTAGGTTGGATATTAGGAAACACTATTTCACTAGGAGGGTGGTGAAGCACTGGAATGGGTTACCTAGGGAGGTGGTGGAATCTCCTTTCTTAGAGGTTTTTAAGGCCCGGCTTGACAAAGCCCTGGCTGGGATGATTTAGTTGGGGATCGGTCCTGCTTTGAGCAGGGGGTTGGACAAGATGACCTCCTGAGGTCCCTTCCAACCCTGGTATTCTGTGATTCTATGACTCCCTCCCGCCCCCCCTCGCCCACCCCCGACTGCTCTGCTCCTGCGGCTGTTCATGCAGGTGTGACTAAACCCCCAGGCTCCCGCGTACTCCTGACCCTCCTCCTCTCCTTCCAGCTCCTGGCCAACTCCAAAGCACATACCTCGCGGTTCATCAGTGCCAACCTTCCATGCAACAAATTTAAGAATCGTCTGGTGAACATCATGCCGTACGAGCTGACCAGAGTCTGCCTGCAGCCCATCCGTGGGGTCGAGGGCTCCGATTACATCAACGCCAGCTTCATAGATGGCTACAGGTAAGAGTCACCGGGACGCATGGGCCCATCCCCTCGTGCCTAGGAGCAGCTGGGACTGGCCATTGCGGGCGCTGGCCGTCTGCCAGGCATTGCCTCCTGGCGCTGGATGGAAATGGAGTGGGTTGGATTTGAGTCCAATCCTGTTTCTCTTCATTGTGTCGGGATCCTGGCTGGGGTCAGGTACCGCATGACAAGCAAGCGTTAGCCAGAGCTCCCCTTGACTAGCTCCCAACGTGTGCGCTCTTCGCCCCGTCCTGACAAGCACTTCCTGGGATAACTGTTCCCATCCTCTATAAATGCTCCACACGGGTCCCTCTGCTGAGAGCCCCCGGCTCTGTATCTGCCCTCCCGGGAAGCCCAGTTTAAAGCGCTGCAGTAGCCGGAGAAGGGGCCGCTTGGCTGCAGGGGAGGTCTCGGGCGGAAGCTCGGGACGGCACCAGGGAGACCCGTGCAGCAGCCTGCTCTCAGGGACGCTCTGTCCGGAGCATGAGCAGGCAGTCGGTCTCCCGCGTGACACGTTCCCGTGGTTCCGTGCAGCGTGTTCCCGGCTTTTGAGCACTGTGAGGGCAGGGCAGCAGCTGTGCCAGACGCACCGAGGAGCAGCCTCGCCCAGCCACCAGCCCCGGCACAAAGCCTCCCCCGACCCTTTCCCTTGGCATTCAGCACAAACGAACGTGCCACTCGCCCACCAGGAACTGGGCCAGCAGGTTCCGCCTGGGGTCCCCCCTGCTCGACATCGGAGCCGCAGACGCTGCAGGAGTGGGAATGCGTGAGAGCCTGCCACGTAGGATGCCAGGGCCCGGGGATCCCAGCCCAGGCACTGCTCTCAGGGCGTGGGCAGGTGGGGTCAGTGTGCTCCCAGCACTGCTGTCCAGAGCACAGACTGGGGCTCTTGGGCAGAGTAGGCCAGAGGGCAGTGATTACAGTCAGCCCTAGAGTGCTGTGTGGGTGAGGACAGGCCACTTGGAGCTGCATGGAGCCAGGTGACAGCGGGCAGAGCTGGCCTCCTCTCTCTCTCTCTCTCTCGTGCCCTGGCACCAGTGCAAACGCCAGCTCCCAAACCAGGCTGTGACGGAGCAGGGAGCGGGGCGGATTTGACCTGGGAATGTAGCCTGGGAGTTACATTGAGATACCTGAGCTGTAATCTGAGCCAGGAGGGGGGTGGGAGAAGTGACACCTTCTGCCCAGGAGACGGACAAAGGAGAGGAGGAGCAGAGGGGAGGGGAGAGAGCTGCAGGAGGGATTTTGGGGAGTTTTCAGTTTTTGGCCTGGGAGGTGCAACGCAGGGAACCCAAGCTGGGGTCTAAGCTCCCTGCGCTCCCCAAGAGGACTTGATTAAGGGGTCCTGGTTTTATCTACGAGCTCTGCAGTAGACTGTGTTCCTGTTATCCAATAAATGTTCCACTTTACTGGCTGGCTGAGAGTCACGGTGAATCGCAGGAAGCCGGGGGTACAGGGCCCTGAGTCCCCCACACTCCGCCACACAGGCCACGTATGGGGCTAACTGGGGGGACTGTGCCCCTGGCTGCTTTCCAGCGCCAAGCCTCGGTGTGCGGGGTCCCCGGCGGCCCGCGCCGCCTGGCGAGCGATGCTGTTCGTTGCGTGGCTGCCAGCGCAGCAGGTGATACCATGTCATGGCCGACCTGTCACTCCCTGAAGGGCTCCGTTATCTCTCGTGCCCATTCCTCCGAACAGAGCAATCTTTCTGAGGTTGATCTAACGAGATCAATTGGCCCCAGCTCCTGTGGGCATGGCTAAAGCTGCATCTTTATTAGCTCCTGTGTTTCTTCCTGCCCCCTTACTCTTCATGGTGATGGTGTCGTATAAACCCCCCGGAAGCAGCATCCGTCTCTGTACAACAGAGTCATTCATTTTTAGCACCGATGGGGAGATTAAATGATAGAGAGATTTGATGATGGTAAGTGCCACGGGCCCCTATTCTGAGATCTCCAGCGCCCCTTAGTGGTGGAAACATGAACGGCTCCTCGTTACTGATGCCCACGACTCAGGAGTCTCCTCTGTCTTGCTGATTGCTGTGCATTTCCCCTGCGCTCACCGAGCATGGGGCACCGCGACTGCTGGGGTTATCCTGGCACGACAGCTCGCCCACGTAGCGCACCAGAGAGCAGCGCCTGCACCTGCCCCGCTGCTTCCCTTGTGGCGAAGTCTGAACGTGACGGCCGGACCTGCGTTAGGGCAGGAGCCTGTCCACGGGTCCGGAAGCACCTGCAGGACGCGGGAGCAGGGCCTGCCCGCCCCAGGTCCCAGCGCACACCCCTGGCCTGGCTGCTTTGGCCGGTGGTGCAGCTGGGGAACAGCCTTTGTTCATTACCCACTGTACCAACGACGCGCAATCCAGGCCTCAGCAGCCGGCCTGCGTGACCCGGGTGAGCTGACTCGAGCTCCCTGGGGCGATCGAGGGGCGTCTCTGGGGTCAGTGCCCAGCTGCAGGGGTAGGGAGGCTGGATGCCGATGCCGTTGGTGGCAGAATCAGCCGCCGAGCCCAGGCGTGGCCATGCAGCGCCCCAGGGACGCCGGGGGTGGGGCTTTGTGCAGCGGAGGAGCAGTGTGCAAAGGGTGGTTGTCAAGGGGACAACGGGTTCTTGGTGGCTCAGGGACTCCTCCCGCCCCGACCCCCAGAGTCCAGCACACAGAGCCGCATCCAGCATGCTCACCCGCTGCCCGTGGGCACTGCCCACGGCAACACTCTCCAACCAGCCCTCTTGCCCCCCGCATTGGTCACTGATCCAGCTGCCAGTCCCTCCTCCCAGCTGCCGCAGAGCCCCGTGCCCAGCTCGGTGAATGCTCAGGGCCCAGCGCTCTGCCCCGTGCGGGACGGGTGCCGGAGCCCCTCGAGTGGGCGTGGGCTGCAGGGGGACCCCTCGCCGGCTGTTCTGAGGGTGGCTTGTGTGTGTTACAGGCAGCAGAAAGCCTACATTGCCACGCAGGGGCCCCTGGCAGAGACCACGGAGGATTTCTGGCGCATGCTCTGGGAGCACAACTCCACCATCGTGGTGATGCTGACCAAGCTCCGCGAGATGGGCCGGGTAAGGGCTTTGGGGGGCTGGGCCGGGGAAGGGCTGGGTGGAGGTGTGGGCCGGGGAAGGGCTGGGTGGAGGTGTGGGCCGGGGAAGGGCTGGGGGCTGGGCCGGGGAAGGGCTGGGGGGGGGGCAGGGAAGGGCTGGATGGAGGTGTGGGCTGGGGGGCGGGCCAGGGAAGGGCTGGGTGAAGGTGTGGGCCGGGGAAGGGCTGGGGGCTGGGCCATGGAAGGGCTGGTGGGAGGCGTGGGCTGGGGAAGGGTTGGGGGCTGGGCCGGGAAAGGGCGGGCGGGGAAGGGCTGGATGGAGGTGTGGGCTGGGGGGCGGGCCAGGGAAGGGCTGGGGGGAGGCGTGGGCCGGGGAAGGGTTGGGGGGTGGGGGCTGGGCCGGGAAAGGGCTGGGGGGAGGCGTGGGCCGGGGAAGGGTTGGGGGCTAGGCCGGGAAAGGGCTGGCGGGGGGCAGGGAAGGGCTGGATGGAGGTGTGGGCTGGGGGGCAGGCCAGGGAAGGGCTGGGTGGAGGTGTGGGCCGGGGAAGGGCTTTGGGGGGCCGGGCTGGGGAAAGGGCTGAGGGGTGGGGGCGGGCCGGGGAAGGGGGGACTGGGGAGGCCCATGGGAGAGCCATGCTGCCAGTGACCTGGGCCGTTTCCTGCCCCTGTCCCTGAGCTGTTACTGCGGGGCCGTGCACTCAGCAGCGCTCAGAGCATCCCAGCCTGGCTGGCTCCGCGCTAGGGTCCCGGAGGGCAAGGCTAGCCTGGGCCCAGCAGCTCTGGGAGCAGTCCGAGGGGTCCCTGCCCTAGGGGTGGAGATACCCAATGAGGACACGGTTCTCTGTCCCCGACCACTGCTGTTGCAGCCGCGACTCCTGCAGGGCCAGGCCTGTCCCAGGTGGGGCCCAGGCTGCCTGTCTGACAGGCCGGTGCTGCTCTGGGGGTTGGCAGACGGCGGGTTAGCAAGGGCATCCCGGGCACACTCCCCGCTGCACAGGGGGTGGCCCAGCCCCTCGCTAGGCCAGCTGCCCTCATTGGCCTTGGGAACTGTGCCCCATTCCAGGCCCAGATCCCGCAGGGTTTAGAATTACCTGTCCGTAACTGGCAGTGACCGGGAGGGGGTGGGGAAGGGGACCTCGCCCTGGAGAATGTCTTGTGGGGGGGATTGGGGAGGGGGCAGGGCTGGGGAGACACAGGCCCCCTGGGCGAAGACCCGGTTTTGCTGCTTCACGCGTCTCCTCTTGCCTGCAGGAAAAGTGCCACCAATACTGGCCGGCGGAGCGCTCGGCCCGCTACCAGTACTTTGTGGTGGACCCTATGGCAGAGTACAACATGCCCCAGTACATCCTCCGTGAGTTCAAGGTCACCGACGCCAGGGTGAGTGGGGCTGGCGGTGCTCTCGGGCGTGTCCCTCCCACGGGGCCGGACAGTGACGGGCTGGGATCCCCTCGAGCCCCAGCAGGCTGTCACTCCCGGGGCTGTTCTCGTCTCCAGGGGCAGGAGCCGGCGGCCTGGCCCCTTCCCAGTGCCCCAGCAGTGACAGAGGCAGCCAGACTCCTGGGCGGGGGCTGCACCTTCACCTGAGTCAGCCTTGGCTGGGCATCCCGGCACTGAGCCAGTGGAGACCTGCCGTGCCCCCTTCTCCCTGGTGTGCCGCTGGGCAGCACTCGGTTACACGGGTCAGGCAGGCGCAGCTGGGGGGGAGGGGAACGAAACCTGCCCAGACTCAGTCCCAGGTCGCCTATCCCACGCCCAGGCCTGGTCCAGGTCTGCAGAGCCCGGCCCCTGCGAGGCACAGCCTGGCCCAGCCCCGTTCCGGGAACCCACCCCTGGGGCTGTGCAGAGCCCGGCCCGGGAACCCACCTCTGGGGCTGTGCGGAGCCTGTCCCCGGACCGGGAACCCACCCCTGAGGCTCTTCAGAGCCCGGCCCCCGCGAGGCACAGCCCGTCCCCGGCCCGGGAACCCACCCCTGGGGCTGTGCGGAGCCTGGCCCCGGCCCAGGAACCCACCCCTGGGGCTGTGCGGAGCCTGGCCCCGGCCCAGGAACCCACCCCTGGGGCTATGCAGGCTGGCGCGTGAGCAGGGTCCAGACAGACGTCTCCTTCCCCGCAGGATGGGCAGTCGCGGACCATCCGCCAGTTCCAGTTCACGGACTGGCCCGAGCAGGGAGTGCCAAAGACCGGCGAGGGCTTCATCGACTTCATCGGGCAGGTGCACAAAACCAAGGAGCAGTTTGGCCAGGATGGGCCCATCACGGTGCACTGCAGGTGAGCGCTGCCCGGGGTAGGCAGAGCACCCTCCCCCCGGAGACGCCGTCCTCCACAGAGCCACGAGGGGTCCTGCTCAGCAGCGCTCCCTGGCACCCTCAGATGCTGCCGCCTGTACCGTGGGGCAGAGCAGGGAACGGCAGCCCTGCTGGGAACGGCTCTCCTGCCCCCCACCCCTGGGCGGCGCTGCTGGGAACGGCTCTCCTGCCCCCCACCCCTGGGCGGCGCTGCTGGGAACGGCTCTCCTGCCCCCCGGCAGCGCTGCTGGGAACGGCTCTCCTGCCCCCCACCCCCGGCAGCGCTGCTGGGAACGGCTCTCCTGCCCCCCACCCCCGGGCGGCGCTGCTGGGAACGGCTCTCCTGCCCCCCACCCCCGGGCGGCGCTGCTGGGAACGGCTCTCCTGCCCCCCGGCGGCGCTGCTGGGAACGGCTCTCCTGCCCCCCGGCGGCGCTGCTGGGAACGGCTCTCCTGCCCCCCGGCGGCGCTGCTGGGAACGGCTCTCCTGCCCCCCACCCCCGGGCGGCGCTGCTGGGAACGGCTCTCCTGCCCCCCACCCCCGGGCGGCGCTGCTGGGAACGGCTCTCCTGCCCCCCACCCCCGGGCGGCGCTGCTGGGAACGGCTCTCCTGCCCCCCGGCGGCGCTGCTGGGAACGGCTCTCCTGCCCCCCACCCCCGGGCGGCGCTGCTGGGAACGGCTCTCCTGCCCCCCGGCGGCGCTGCTGGGAACGGCTCTCCTGCCCCCCACCCCCGGGCGGCGCTGCTGGGAACGGCTCTCCTGCCCCCCGGCGGCGCTGCTGGGAACGGCTCTCCTGCCCCCCACCCCCGGGCGGCGCTGCTGGGAACGGCTCTCCTGCCCCCTGGGCGGCGCTGCTGGGAACGGCTCTCCTGCCCCCCACCCCCGGGCGGCGCTGCTGGGAACGGCTCTCCTGCCCCCCAGCAGCCCTGCTGGGAACGGCTCTCCTGCCCCCCACCCCCGGGCGGCGCTGCTGGGAACGGCTCTCCTGCCCCCCACCCCCGGGCGGCGCTGCTGGGAACGGCTCTCCTGCCCCCCGGCGGCGCTGCTGGGAACGGCTCTCCTGCCCCCCACCCCCGGGCGGCGCTGCTGGGAACGGCTCTCCTGCCCCCCAGCAGCCCTGCTGGGAACGGCTCTCCTGCCCCCCACCCCCCGGCGGCGCTGCTGGGAACAGCTCTCCTGCCCCCCACCCCCGGGCGGCGCTGCTGGGAACGGCTCTCCTGCCCCCCAGCAGCCCTGCTGGGAACGGCTCTCCTGCCCCCCACCCCCGGGCGGCGCTGCTGGGAACGGCTCTCCTGCCCCCCACCCCCCGGGCGGCGCTGCTGGGAACGGCTCTCCTGCCCCCCGGGCGGCGCTGCTGGGAACGGCTCTCCTGCCCCCCGGCGGCGCTGCTGGGAACGGCTCTCCTGCCCCCCAGCAGCCCTGCTGGGAACGGCTCTCCTGCCCCCCACCCCCCGGCGGCGCTGCTGGGAACGGCTCTCCTGCCCCCCACCCCCCGGCGGCGCTGCTGGGAACGGCTCTCCTGCCCCCCACCCCCCGGCGGCGCTGCTGGGAACGGCTCTCCTGCCCCCCGGGCGGCGCTGCTGGGAACGGCTCTCCTGCCCCCCACCCCCCGGCGGCGCTGCTGGGAACGGCTCTCCTGCCCCCCACCCCCGGGCGGCCCTGCTGGGAACGGCTCTCCTGCCCCCCGGGCGGCGCTGCTGGGAACGGCTCTCCTGCCCCCCGGCGGCGCTGCTGGGAACGGCTCTCCTGCCCCCCACCCCCGGGCGGCGCTGCTGGGAACGGCTCTCCTGCCCCCCACCCCCGGGCGGCCCTGCTGGGAACGGCACGGGAAGCTACAGGCTGCCACGCAGGACATGGAGGGGAGCCCAGACCCTCAGCAGGCCCCATGGCTCTGCAGGCTCAGCACCTCCAGCAGGCCCCAGGTGTGGGGAAGGCGCGTGGGGCGCTGCCAGGAGGCCGGGTGGTGCCCGCAGTGCAGGGCAACAGGAAGCAGAGGCCCCCCGAGAGTCTCTGCAAGCCCCTTCCCATCCAACATGCTCCCCACTGGCAGAATGGGCCTGGCTCCCTGTGGGCCCAGGTGGCTCAGTGACGGGGCAGGGCTGCGGGGGGACCGGCGGCCATGGGGCCTGGGGTCTCTGCTGACAGCCCCTCTGCTCCTTGTGCTCACAGCGCTGGGGTCGGGCGCACAGGGGTGTTCATCACGCTCAGCATCGTCCTGGAGCGCATGCGCTACGAAGGGGTGGTTGACATGTTCCAGACGGTGAAGACCTTGCGAACACAGCGACCAGCCATGGTGCAGACAGAGGTAGGTGCCCACGTGCCCACTGCTGACTGAGGGCAGGACTCCCCCAGCCCAGGAGCTGGCGCCCCTCCAGTCCTTGCTGGGGTGTGCCTGGGAAAGCGGGGCCCGGCGCTGCCCTAGGCCTGTTCGGAAGGGTTTCATTTCAGCAGAGCTGAATCTGGCAGCAGGTCCCAGTCTCCGGCCTGCCCTGGGCTTCTGGCTGGATCAGGAAGCCCTGGTGGGAGGAGGGTTCTTGGGCTGGGCTGGGGGGTTTTTGGGAGTGGGTGGGAACTGGACTCCCCCTCTCTGCTCTATGCTGTGCCCCCCACCCAGAGCAGCCAGGCGGGTTTGCAGGCACAGGTGTGTCTGTCCCGCTCCGCAGGCCATGGCCAGGCCACTGGTTACTGTCGGGCGACTTGCGGCCTGGGCAGGGAGGCAGCAGCTGGGAGCCACCGGCCTGTGGTGGCCCTGGCTGTGCTCGGAGATCTCACTCTGAGCTGGGAACGGCCTGTCTGCGGCGGGAGGGCTGCCAGCTGCATGGAGAGCCCCTCGCCAGGGCCGGGCCTGGCGCTGCTCTAGGGACAGCCAGAACGGGAACCAGCAGCAGGCCCCGGCTGCGTCAAGCAGGCTGGCCAGGGCCCCAGGGGGCACCTTAACCTCTGACCCTTCAACCCCCCCAGGGAGGGATGGCTCCTGGACAGATCCTGCAGGACAGCCCAGCTAGGGTGACCAGACAGCAAGTGTGAAAAATTGGGATGGGGGTGGGAGGTAATAGGAGCCTATATAAGAAAAAGACCCAAAAATCGGGACTGTCCCTATGAAATTGGGACATCTGGTCACCCTAGGCCCAGTGCATGCCCCTCTCCCTGGAGCTTGGGCGAAGTGCAGCCTCCATGCTAAAATACCAGCCTGCGCTGGGCTGGGCAGCACCCCCGCCCCGACCCCATCGAAGGGCCCCACCTGGCCCCCGCCTTGCAGGCTGTTCTCACTGCGCAAAGGGCGACAGGGCCAGAGAGACGCAGGGGCCAGGATGGCACAGGCCAGGCTAGTGCTCTAACCACTGGGCTGCCCGGCCTCCTACCTCTCCTTTGGAACGTCACACCCGCTTCGGGGACGAGCTTGGCCATGTGCAGAGACCTGGGCTGGGGACGGCGCCTTCTGTTCGCTCGGGCTGTCCCCATGGTGAGTCCCTGTGCCACGCAGCCTTCTGCACGGGGCACCTCCCTTCACACGCCTGCCCTCTCTCCTTGCAGGACCAGTACCAGCTGTGCTACAGAGCAGCGCTGGAGTATCTCGGCAGCTTCGACCACTATGCAACGTAACTAGTGCTTCCCCCAGTCGCAGTGGGAATGTCTAGGAGCGGAGAAGGTCCCCCTGAGCCACAGCCGCCATTCTTCAGTCCTGTACAGACGCTGCTGCTGCCGAGGCAGCAGACCTCCCACGACCGACCAAATCTGACCACTGCATTGAGGAGCATCGCCCCGCGCCGAGCAAGGGAGTCTGACTCCGGTCAAATTTCTGCTCATTTGTCTCCCTCTCGGCCCCCTCGCGCGACTGCATTTCACAGCCAGGCTTTCGGTGGATGGAACGGGATCTTTTTTTATCTGTAAAATAGTTATTCGTGTTTTTATAATCCTTTCTCTTCGTTTGCTAGTCTTACCGTCTGGCTGGGGCAGAGCTGGGTCCATCAGGCCTTCTGGGGGTTCCTTTCCTTTTGCCTTTCTTTTCCCCTTCTCCTTTGTTCGGATCCACCCCGCCTTTGGTGCTGCCCATTTTAGTGCAGCCACTTGGAGACCCCCAGCAGTGACTGGCTCACGGTTCCAGACCCTCTCCGTTCCCCATAGGCTGCTTTTAACCCTCTGTAGACTAGAAAAGTTCACTGAACTGGAGCTAAGCTACTGATGATTTTTTTTAGCTGTTTTCCCCTTATTTCCTGTGGGGGGGAAGGGACTTGGGGTCGCGGGAGAGACAATTCCATCGCAAGCTTGAAACTGGTCAGTCCTATTAAAGTGCGTGTTAACCCATTCGGTGCCCATGTGTGTTGGCAGATCCCGATCTGATGTGACTTGTCGGCACCGCTGCGTTCGTTAGAGACCCAAAATCCCAGACTCCTGGCCTGGGGGCCTCTCTGTGTGTCTCACTGGGGAGGGGGCAGGGAGGCAGCAGAAGCCGACCGCGCAACGTGTCCCTTTCTGCTCGTGCTGCGGTTGTGGGTGTGCAGGCAACTCACCAATGAATGCATCACCACATTTCCAAAGGGAAGGAGCACAATTCTAGCAGCTCCCGCAAGGGGGCTGCGTGGGCTATTTTTGGAAAATGGGGTACTTCAGGGAAGGGGCAGCGGGGGAGGGGGGACATGTTTTCGGAGGTTGGGTGTATCTATAATTTCTGCTATCCTGCAAATGTTTAAAGTCATTAGAATATTGTACTTTCTGCTACTTCAGGACGTTCTAATGAACCAATGTGGCAAGTCTACTGGACTTAATTTAATGGTACTATATCTTACTACTCCTTATTCTATCGCGCTTGCACTAAAGACGGGAGAGCCGCCCTCTCTCGAGTGCACAGAGTTCTCAATAAAGGTGGTGGAAGGGTAGCTAATTGTATTATCAAATGTATTCCGAATGCTAAGAATCTGAGCGACGGTGAAATCAGCAATCCAGGGTGGGGATGTTGGAGGACACGTTCATTTTTACCTTGTGGATGCATAGTGCCGTAGGGGTCACTGGTGTATACAGTCTGTTTTCTATTTGTTAATAAAAAAAAAAATCTACAGCATCATTGCATAATTCTTGATGTTAATAAATTTGAATAATCAGGTTTCATACAAGCTGGTCTTGCTGCCTTCTTTGTTCAGCAATAAACAGAAGCCAGGGGCCTTTCTGCTACGGGCCCTCATCGGCTCCCTCCCTTACGGAGCAGACCAGCTCCCCGGGCCGCAGGGGGCAGGGCCGGGGTGCTGCTCGCAGGGACGGAGCCCTGGGGCCTCTCCTTTGCGGCATTCCTGGCAGCTGGCTGGGCCTGTAGCGGAAGTCGTGGAGCCCAGCCTGGCTGAGAAGAGAGGAGCAGGGGAAATGGAGCTGTGACCCCTCCCCAGCTGCTGCCCTGGCCATGTGCAGCGCAGGGAGAAGGGGGCCCGGGCCCTGCCAGAGGCTTGGCAGCTGAGCATCTGCGTTGCTCATGCTTTGACCCTGTGGCAGGGGACAGACCTTGCCCGCTGTAGTCAGCAGAAAGGGTGGAAGAGCCGCTCTTGTCCCCGTGCGGCGGCTCTCTGGGGCTGACGCTGCTCAGCTTCCTCTCCTGGAGAAAGGAGACGCTAAACCCAGCTCGCTGGGCTCTGCCGGGCTGACTGGCTGTAACGGACTCGCCTTCCAGGGGCGAAGGGGGCAGCTCTGCTAACTGTGGAGGGGGCGCTCCCCCTCCTGGGCTGGGTGGGGCTCAGCTCCCCGGCCTCTGTGGAGCGAAGTAGGGGGGATGGGCACTGCCAGCAGCAGCTGGTACCTGGCCTGGAGGGGGCGCCCCATGTCCTTGCAGTACACAGCCCCTGGCACTCAGTGGTGGGTCCCAGCTGGGCGTCCTTTCCGCTAAGGGAAGAGCTGGTCCTGGCATTGGGTGGAGGAGGGGAATCAGGCAGGTCCCTCCCCTCAATACAGATGCTCTATGCCACCGGGGTGTGGATGGGGGCACTGCAGGCCAGGAACCCCTTTTTGATACAGTGCGTCTCTTGTTGCCTCTCTCCCTGTGCTGCCTCTGCCCCAGGGATCGTGGGACCCTGCGCCGCACGTAACTGTGAGCCCGGAGACGGAGCTGCTCCTGCACCACGCTGGAACCATGGCCCCGGCAGCACTAGGGCACTACTGAGCTGCTGGGGGGCTGGTGTCATCTTAAAGCTGGGAATGTCGCACGTTCCCTGGCCAGCCCACACGGAGCAGTAAAGCGTCCCCAGTGATCCGCCAGTGCCTGCATTGCCATGGAAAGTCGCCCTTTCTGTTGCAGTACAAGGGCTATGTTCCATCTCTTGCCCCGCCACCGGTCAGGAACCCAATTGCTGCAAATCCAGCCACTATTTCTTGCACATGGCCGAGCGTCACCGTTCTGCGTCGCAGGAGAGGATTCATGGCACTACACACTTGCATGACAACGACCCCCACTTGGGATTTTTCCAACTCCAAAATAATTTCCCACAGACCAGTAGCAATCTAAGGTCACAAGTGCCTTAAATGCAACTTTTGCCTTAGTGAAGCCACTCTCTGACTTCAGAGTTCGGCCTGCTGTCCCCAGGCACTGCAGCGCTCTGGCTTAGCTGGAAGGAGAACACACTATGATGTCTGTCACGGGCAGGCAGGGGTCCTGGAGCTGTGATCAGCTGGCAGGAGGAGCATGAAGATCACTCGAGTCCCTCCCCCACAGCCGGGTGTAGTGTAGGGGAAAGGGTGCTACACCCCATCAGCACCACGGGAGCCTGGCAGAGCCTGGCCTGTTCATCACAATGGGATTGTCACGGATGAATGGGGATGAGTGAAACCTGAGGCCACGCCTACACTAGCGAGCTTATAGGGGCACAGCTGTGCTGCTGTAACATCGCTCATGTCGCTGCTCTGTGCGGCCAGGCGAGAGCTCTTCAGTCGACATCGTTACACCAGCCCCAACGAGCGGCAGGAGAGCGTCCCCCGCCCTCCAGCATCTCTACTTCCAGCACCTATGCTGACGGGGTGTCTTTTCACAGCCCTGAGCAACATACATTAAACTGACAAAAATGCTAGTGTAGACATAGCCTGAAACAATAGCTTGAGAACTGACTTGCTCCATAGACATTCTCGTTCCCTATCCCTGCTTGTCTACACACAGAAGTTGTACCGCTTTACCAGCCTAGTTAACATGGTACAGCCACCTAATGTGGATGCAAATGTACTGCTATAAAAGCGCTTATACCGGGATAAAAACAACAAGGAGTCTGGTGGCACCTTAAAGACTAACAGATTTATTTGGGCATAAGCTTTCGTGGGTAAAAACCTCACTTCTTCTTCTTCTTTTTGTAGATACAGACTAACACGGCTACCCCCTAATACTATACTGGGATAGTGTATTCCTGGACGGGAAGGGGCCTAAGCACTTCTAGCCCAAGATAACTATGTCCTCATATGCTCCTGGCCCAGCACTGACTGGGAATCTTGCACCAGCCTCTCTGGTCATTGTCAGTTTGAAGCAACAGAGGGTCCTGTGGCACCTTTAAGACTAACAGAAGTATTGGGAGCATAAGCTTTCGTGGGTAAGAACCTCACTTCTTCAGATGCATTGACCTGCATAACCAGCACTTTGAAATTGGACGGGAGCTTGGGCTCTGAGGCCCACCCCTCTTCCTAGGCCTCAGGAACCAAGCCACGACTCAAAAGTGCTGCCTATGCAGGTATTTTGAGAGCACTAACATGAACCAAGATCCGTTGACATGGGCTGGGAGGCTCCCCGCCATGGGCTGTGTCCGCATATCCTTACGGACCAGGTGGCTTCAGCTAGCCAGGCCTGTGCCATAATTAGCTACCTCCTAGCCTAAGGGAGCAGCCTGAAACATCTGGGCCTCATAAAACTCCGTTTGGAAGAGATGACAGGGAGCAAACTGGGCTTCTGCAGAAGGGCCTAAATAGGGTCTGGAGGACTCCAGGGGCCAGCTCTATTCCAGCGCAGAGAGCCTTACCGGTAGCCCAGAGGGGCTGAGTGAACGGGAAGCAGTCTGGGGGTCAGCGCTCTATCCCAGAGCCAGAGCGTTGACGGTAGCCCGGAAGGGCCTGGCAATGCAGCCTGGAGGGCAGGCGGAAGAAGATCCTTTCTGTTTCTTTCCATCTGGATCATCCTGAAATGAGACTGAACGCTGACACTGACCCGGGTGGAGAACTGAGCCATGTGAATTCCCAGGAGAGAGACAAAATCCTGGTAAATTGTATAAAAAGCTCATTCGGGGGTGGGGGGGGGGGGGGGCTGTAGTGTTCAAACAACCCCAAATTTGGATCCCTACCCTCCAATCCCTCACAAACCACAGCAGATTACAAGACAATCTGAATGTGAATGTGGCGCTCAGAGCCCTCGAGAGAATCAGCTGTTAAACAGTAAGATAGTCCAAACCTTAAATGTAGTGGTGCCCTTGCCCCACTATAATGTCATTCCCCAAGTTACTCCCTGCTTGCTTGACCTTTATTTAGATCCCCAGAGTGTAATGCCCATCCCAGAGCCCATCTGCAGCTGGTCCTATGGAACAGGATGTCATTGTTTGCATTCTATACTCGTTCCCTGCCCCGTGGGTGGGAAGAGAGACTCTGAAATGATAGTTCTCAGCAGAGATGTGAGCTGCCCCATCCCTTGCAATGGGGTGTTAATGCCAAAGGCTGATGATGGCAAGGGAGAGGTTAGTAATTGATGATTATGTTACACGCAGTGCTTAGCGAATGTGTTCATCTGATGTGGCTGGATAATCAGATGATGGTTTATTCAGCACCACAGCTGAGCATAGTGTTAAGAGCCACCAGACCATAACCCTGTGCTCTGAGGAGATTTTCCAGTCGACTTTTAAATATTTCCCTTCCAAACAGTGAAGCACTGGGGTACTGCACTTTGCAGTCTAGGCCGCACTCCAGTGCAACTCACTCCAAAGTTTCGCTTGTTTAAAAAAACAAAAAATCTTCATTTCATCCCAATCTTCCTAAGCCGAGTCTAGGTGAGCCACCAGGAAAAGGAGAAAGGGGTTTCACCTATCAGAAGAGGTTTGAGACGGGGGTCCAGTAGCCACCAAACAGGAGGGAGGAGGGCAGATGAGGTGCCACCAAAGGTGGAGATGTGACTAGTGAGGAGTGAGCATAGGTCCTGTCCCTTTTTTTTAACCACATTTTGCCCTCTAGAGGGGAATAGCTTGTGAGGGCCCTGCCCTCACTTTATACGTCTCCTAGTAAACCTGAGCAACCTACTGCCCAAACGCTGGCCCTTTGGGAGTCAATTGATTTAAAGGGTATTTTTACTGGTACATTTGTTTAATAAGAAAAGAAAAGGTTGCAACATTTAGCAAGTAATATCTCTGTTTGCTTCAGGTGGACGTTCGGCAGCTCCTTCCCGCCCAATCCCAGGGGTTTTCTTGCGTAGCTGCTTGCATAAACATTTTCCTTTGTAAAGGGTCCCACTGACAGTGACTTTCGTTTGCCTGTTCTGATCTAGCTCAAGTGTGGGAGCAGGAAACCTCTGGTCCCTTCAACTAAAGCTGCCTGATGCCTTCTTGCTAGTTTTAATAAGCAATCTCCACCCAAGTATCAGCCCTGGGAACAATACATGTGTCCCCAGATTTCTCTACCGTCACGCTTCGGCTCAGGGTGACTCCACACCATTTACCATGAAAAATGGCTCACGTCATCCTAATATTGAAAAGTTGGTCCAGGATTCTCGAAATGAAACAGAGCGTGCCTGCCCAAATGACACACAAGCTGGAACATACAGTTCTAGTTTTCTGCTATCTTGCACCCTCACACAATATAAGAAAAGTTTTTCAGACTACATCTGTGGAAAATTTTGGGTCCTCTGTTTGCCTCATTTTTATTCATCTCATGTGCTCCTCAGGTGCCAGTTCTGGCCCTTGAGTTCTTCTGATTGTAATTGAATTGTCTCCTCAGAAGAGAGGCTCACCTGAAGCTTGTCTGGTTTTGTGCTGGGAAGATTCAGCAGGATCTTCATGGCTGCCTTATGACAATAACCTGACAGCAAAGGAGACTCCTGGTGGGAGAAGCGAAATAGCCTCTTGGAGGGCTCATTTAGGTATGAGTGCAACCAGTCACTTTGCTCATGGTTTCGGGGCATGGTTGCAGGCTCCTTTTAGGGTGGTTATGTTCATCCCCACTGTTGTGCTCTGGTGTTTATGCATTATAACTAAGGCCCTACTTAAGCTGCGATATTGCGGATCCCGCCATATTAGACTGCCACCACAATTTTGACAGTGGGAGCCCCAGCTGCCCTGGGGTCAACAGCACGACCTCCCACTCTGTCCTGGGCGGTCAAACACCGGGAGCCCCCCACTGTCAACAGCGGGATCCTGCTCTCAGGCCTGGGCTGCCGACAGTGGGAAATTGCAGAAAAGTCATAGACCTTATTTGACGTTAGGAGTGTAATAGAATATCTCATTGAAAGATGACAGGGCCAGAAAGAGTTAATTAACTCACAGACTGACCTGACCCAGGGCCCAACTTTAGAGACTGGTTAGGAAGATAGGGTAAAAGAATAGAGCTTTGAAATGTAAGTCTGTATTGTCAGAGGAAGAAGGGTAGATGTTTGCTCAGGTCTTGTGATGTCAGCAAACAAGTCTTGTCTATTGCTATAGCTTTAATTCAAAGATCAAAAAAGGAATATTAACATTTATGATGATACTTGAGTGAAATAGTATTATTGTCTCTATGTCTTTTTGAAGTTTGTGGTAACCTGTATCTGAACTGTGTAATGGATAAATTATCCTATGCTAATTGGCAGGGTGTTTGGGAGAAGGAGAGTTGAGCCTATTGCTTTCTCAGGCCGAAAGGCTGCAGGAAATGTATAAAAACTCTGGGACGCAATCCTGCTTCATCTCAGATCTGCTTTGGGTTTCAAGAGGGGGAACCTTAAGCCATAAGGATTGAGATCCCCAGTCACTGACTGGAGTCACCCTGAATATGGACATTGGACTATAACCTATGGACTATTTCTAAAAGGACTTTTGGCAACTACAGGATCACCTCTGCTATGCATCTGAGCCTCAAGAATTGAATTCAAGTCTGTCTGTATATTGATCTTTTAACCAACACTCTCTCTCTCTTCTTTTTAAATAAATTGTAGCTTAGTTAATAAGAATTGGCTCTAAGCGTGTATTTTGGGTCAGATCTAAGTTATAATTGGACCTGGTGTGTGGCTGATCCTTTGGGGTTGGAAGAACCTTTTCTTTTATATGATGAGATAAGATTTTCAGTAATCATCATCGTATCTGACAGGTGTGTCTGGACGGAGGCCTGAGGCTGGGCACTTTAAGGGAACTGCATTATTTGGACTTCTAAGTAACCAGTGAGGTTCTATAGAAGCTGTTTTGTGCTGGTTGGTAAATCTAAGTTTTGGAAGATCCACCAGTGTTTGGGGTTTGTTTGCTCCGTTCTGTTTGCAGTTCACCCTGATTGAGTGACCTCGGCTGGCTCCCACGGGCAGCACCGTCACACCTTATTACCGCAAATAAGGTCCATTATTACTTTTCCGCAATTTTCCATTGCTTGTTCATAATTCAGCTGCAATTTTTTGACAATCGTCCTGCAATTCAAGTAGGGCTTTAATTTTACAGCATTTAGCACAGCAACATAACCAGCATGTGCCCACCAAGCTCTGACAAGTGTCAGATCCCTCCAGGTGTTTCCCTGGGTCATGGTGAATTTGGTGCCAGATTATTGCGTAGTGTCGAACTCTGCTGAGGTTTTGTTTACACACACAAGTTGTACCAGTTTAACTAAATTGGCTTAGAAAGTGAATTAGCCAAATTGGCAAGAATCCAATTGAGTGGACATCTTTAAACAGCCTGATAACAGTTAGCTTAAATCAGTAAACAATAGATGTAAGCAGAATTGAAAGAGGGCACGCTTAATCTGAAATAAGTGTCTATACAATGGTGTTGCTCATTTAACTAAATCACTATCAAAACCTGTTAGTACAACTTGTGTGTGCAGCCATGCTCTCGGTCTCTGCTAGGTGTGTACATGCTGTCCAGTTCACCCTAGTCTGTAGCCAGCACTGGGTGCCGCCCGATTGCTGATGTGGGCTCAACGAAGGCAAGACCTCTGCTGGCGTGTGCCCTGTGGGGCCAAGACTCTGCTACCTCTAAAGGAGACGGCATGAGGCCTTGGCCGATTAGTGCCTGGAGGCCATGCCAGCGGGACCATCGCCGTGACAACCCCATGATGACAGAACAACTAATGGGGAGCAGACTGAATAACCCTGGAGTCACCCTGGCTCTGCAGAGCACACCAGTAGGTGCCCCACCTGCCCCCAGCACAAGGACAGGGCTCCCAGCCCCTCCCCCCCCCACAGGGACAAGGCCCCCCCCCCAGCACAGGGACAGGGCTCCCCATCCCCCGGGCCCGCCCAGCACAGGGACAGGGCTCCCAGCCCCCCCCCACCGGGACAAGGCTCCCCTTCCCCCTCCTTTGCCCCCCCCACCACGGGGACAGGGCTCCCCACCCTCCTCCCCAGGGCCCCCCCAGCACAGGGATAGGGCTCACAGCCCACCCCCCCACAGGGACAAGGCTCCCCTGCCCCCCCCAGCACGGGGACAGGGCTCCCCATCCCCCTCCCCAGAGCCCCCCCAGCACAGGGACAAGGCTCCCCTGCCCCCCCCAGCACGGGGACAGGGCTCCCCATCCCCCTCCCCAGAGCCCCCCCAGCACAGGGGCAGGGCTCCCCATCCCTCTCCCCAGGGCCCCCCCAGCACAGGGGCAGGGCTCCCCATCCCCCGGGCCCGCCCAGCACAGGGACAGGGCTCCCAGCCCCCCCCCACCGGGACAAGGCTCCCCTTCCCCCTCCTTTGCCCCCCCCACCACGGGGACAGGGCTCCCCACCCTCCTCCCCAGGGCCCCCCCAGCACGGGGACAGGGCTCCCCATCCCCCTCCCCAGAGCCCCCCCCCCACAGGGACAAGGCTCCCCTGCCCCCCCCAGCACGGGGACAGGGCTCCCCATCCCCCTCCCCAGAGCCCCCCCAGCACAGGGGCAGGGCTCCCCATCCCTCTCCCCAGGGCCCCCCCAGCACAGGGGCAGGGCTCTCCCAGCCCGCCTTCCGCCGTAGGGAGCCTCTTTGGGCCTGCAGTTCCCTAGCAACTGCGCCCCCCAGCAGGGGACTCTGTAGTCTGCCTGGCAACAACCTAGTCGCCTTTCTGATTGGCCAACTCCTACCGCCCCGTATAGGTGAGGCTCTAATTCGTATTGGTTGGAATCCCAGGCTGCGCTGTGATTGGCTCAGGCCGATGGAGCGGGCGGGAGGAGGTCGTGCGGTGGAAAACCGCCTGGCGGATTCTTTAGCCGGCGCTCCGAGTGGAGGGATACATCTCACGTCGCTGTAATTTTACATGACGTAACATCGTCGCGCGCAGCCGTATACCCATCCGCGCCGGAACTGATTTCGGGATGCGGGAGAGGTTGGTCCGCGCTCGGCGCGGTGGGGGAGAAGAGGCAAGTGATTGGCACGGGCGCTCAGCCAATGAGGAGGCGCGTCTGGTGCGGACCCTGTGGCGATTGGCCTGCAGCGGCGCTGCCTCACCAATGGGATGGGAGGTTGGTACAGGGGGGGACCGTTTTCTCTTCCCTTCTTCCTAGTCGCTGCGGGGCCTGGCGGAGCGAGCGCCGCGCGCCGGCTGAGGTGAGGCGAGGCGAGGCCGCGGGGCGGTAGTGCGGGGGGCGCCGCCGGGCCCGGTACCTCCGGCTGCGGCCGGGCCGCGCCTGTGAGGCGGCCGGAAGCGGGGCCGGGCCGGGGCTTGGCGCGCGCGGGCGGGCGGGCGGGCGGCTCGCGGGGCGGGGCCGGGCCGGGCTCGGCGGGGCTCGCCTGGCGCGTGTTCACGGGTTCCGCTCCCCCCAGGTTGTGCGGGGCCGGGCCCGAGCGGGAACATGGCCGCGGAGCCGGAGAGCCCGAACCCCAGCGCCCGCATCATGACGTTCCGCCCCAGCGCCGAGCAGTTCCGGGACTTCAGCCGCTACGTCGCCTACATCGAGTCCCAGGGCGCCCACCGGGCCGGGCTCGCCAAGGTGAGCGGCGGGCCGGGCCCGGACCAGCCAGCGGAGCGGAGCGGTGCCCGCGGCTCCGGGAAAGCTCGCAGCTCCAGGCTCGCGTACCTCTCTGGGGACGCGGGTGTCACGGCACCTGCCCTCCACACGGCGTTATCGCACTTGTCAGGACTGGGTCCAAGAAAGGCCAAAGTAGGACAGGTCTGGAAAGGCTACGGCGTAGCTTTTCTATCTGCCTCGCTTACTCCGATCCCATTCACCTAGACACTTCTGTACGTGAGTAGTACCACTTACTACTCGTGTGTGGAAACGTAAGCGTGTGCCAGCTCCGAAACCTGCCAATGCTGATTGTCGGCGATGCTAAGCACCCGGAATTCCATGGGAAGTGAATGGAGGCTGTGGGAGCTCAACATGTCCAAAGCTCGGGCCCTTATTCACTACCATGCCATGGACCGAAGGTAGCACAAAGACAAGGCGTGGGAGGTAATATCTTTTATTGGACCAACTCCTGTTGGTCAGAGACAAGCTTTCGAGCTTACGCAGAGCTCTTCTTCTGTTGTCTGTAGCTCTGTGCAAGTTCAAAAGCTTGTCTCACCAACAGAAGTTGGTCCCATAAAAGATATCGCCTCACCCACCTTGGCTCTAATATTCTGGGACAGACACAACTACATCAACACTGTATACAAGAAGGTAGTGTAGTTTGATGGACCAAACTTTGTAGTTCTTGCTCACAAACCATAATTAAAAGTAATTCTAAGAAGTTTGACATCCTCCTGCTCCTGTTGCATTCGTTCCTTGCTGAACGTTGCTGACTGAATACTCATTGTCCTCAAGATAAAGCTCCTCTCGTAGGCAGGGTTTTCTGTGCAGAATGAATTTTATGTGCACCAATATGGAGGTGCAACAGAGGGTCCTGTGGCACCTTTAAGACTGTTAGTCTTAAAAACCCTCTGTTGCTTTTTACAGATTCAGACTAACACGGCTACCCCTCTGATACTTGACTATATGGAGGTGGTGTGTGACTTTCTTATTGGTGCACAAAACAAAATTAATATGGTGGGGGTGGGCTGAGGGGTTTGGAGTGTGGGAGGGGGCTCAGGGCTGGGGCTGAGGGGTTTGGAGTGTGGGAGGGGGCTCAGGGCTGGGGCAGAGGGTTGGGGGGATGAGGGCTTTGGATGGGGGTGTAGGCTCTAGGGTGTGGCTGAGGATGAGAGGTTCAGGGTGCGGGAGGGACTCTGGGATGGGGCAGAGTGTTGGGTGTGTGGGGATGCGGGCTCTGGGGTGGGACCAGGGCTGAGGGGTTTGGGGTGGGGAGGGACTCGGGTTGGGGCAGAGGGTTGGGTGTAGGGGGTGAAGGCTCCGGGGTTAGGCCAGGGATGAGGGTTTGGAGTGCAGGAGGGGGCAGACGGTTGGGGTGTGTGGGCTGTGGGGCTGAGGATGAGGGGGTTGGGGTGTAGGCTGCAGTGGGGAGAGAGGACTCCTTCCCAACCCTCTCTCGCTGCAGCAGCTCGGGTCCGGGGAAGAGGCGCCTCTCCCCGGCAGGACTGGGCCAGGCCGAGGAAGAGGCTCCTCCCCAGCTGGCCATGGCAAGTCTGGGGCAGATCCACTGTGGGGAGGGGCACTCCTCCCCGCCGGCAGCAGGTCCGCGCTGGGGCTGGTGGGGAGGGGCACCTTTCCCCGCCACAACCCTGAGCCTTTGTGCGGGGCTTAATAGTCAGCTGCGCAGCTTAGAGGGAACTTAGCTCATGGGCTGAATTTCTACGTTTTCTGATCTTTGCCTTTTATTCTGTGAACCATCAGGTAATTCCCCCAAAGGAGTGGAAACCACGAACATGCTATGATGATATTGATGAACTGGTCATCCCGGCTCCAATTCAGCAGGTGGTGACTGGACAATCTGGCCTCTTCACACAGTATAACATCCAGAAGAAGGCTATGACTGTCCGGGAATTTAGAAGAATTGCAAATAGTGACAAGTAAGAGTGTTTGTGCCTGCAGTTTCTTACATCTGTGGGGCTTTTGCATCAGTTACCATCACACAGCTTTTTCTCTATTTAGTGTATAGTTAAATGGATTCTCTTGGGTAGAGGTATGTAGCTTAAAGAAAATTTCAATGATAACAAAATTTTCTTTAAAATGACAATGCAAAAATGACACATTAATTAACAGATCTGTCCTGCTACACTTTACTTCTGTTAGTCCTGAAGACAGTGGAATTGCACAAGGGTCGACGTGAGCATGATTTGGCCTGGAGAACCTTTATTACATAAGAATGAGCATGCTGGGTCAGACCAATGGCCCAGCATGCTGACTCTGACATAGGGCAATGCCAGATGCTTCAGAGGGAATGAACAGAACAGGGCAGTTATCAAGTGATCCATCTCCTGTCGTCCGGTCCCAGCTTCTGGAAGTCAGAGGTTTAGGGACACCTGGAGCCTGACCATCTTGGCTAATTGCCATTGGTGGACAGTGTCCTCCATGAACTTGTCTGATTCCTTTTTTTTTTTAAGCCAGTTATACTTTTGGCTTTCACAACATCCCCTAGCAACAAGTTCCACAGGTTGACTGTGTGTTATGTGAAGAAAGAATTCCTTATGTTTACTAGGCAGCAGGTTTAAAACAATTTGATTGGGTAATCTTTGGTTCTTGTATTACGTGAAGGGGTAAATACCACTACTTTATTCACTTTCTCCATACTAGTCATGATTTTATAGACCTATATCAGGTCCCCCCGCGCCCCAAGTCATCTTTTTGTAAGCTGAACAGTTCCAGTCTTTTTAATCTTTTCTTGTATGGAAACCATTCCATACCTCTAATCATTTTAGTTGCCAATTTGTGTACCTTCAATTCTAATCTATCTTTTTTTGAGATGGGACAACCAGAACTGCACAAAGTATTCGAGATGTAGGCATACCATGGATTTATATAGTGGCATTATATGTTCTGTTTTATCTCTCTCTTTCCTAAAGATTCCTAACATTGTTAGCTTTTTTGACTGCCACTGTACATTGAGTAGATGATTTCAGAAAACAATCCATGATGACTCCCAAGATTTCTTTCTTCGGTGGTAACAGCTAATCGTCCCTCTTCATTTTGTATGTATAGTTGGGATTATGTTTTCCCATGTGCATTACTTTGCCCTTATCAACTTTGAATTTCATCTTCTATCTTGTTGCCCGGCTACCCAGATTTGTGAAATCCCTTGGTAACGCTCTGTAGTCTGCTTTTAACTTAACCATCCTGACTTATTTGTGTATTGGCTGCAAACTTTGCCGCTTCATTGTTTGCTCCATTGTTTTCCAGATCATTTACGAATATGTTGAACAGCACAGGTTCCAGTATGGATCCTTGGGGGACCCTGCTATTTACCTCTCCATTTGGAAAATTGGCCATTTATTCCTATCCTTTGTTTCCTGTCTTTTAACCAGTTACTGATCCATGAAAGGGCCATCCCTCTTATCCCATGATTGTTGAGTTTGCTTACGAACCTTTGATGTGAGACTTTGACAAAAAGACTTTCTGAAAGTCCAACTGTATTATACCTACTGGATCACCATTGTCCACATGTTTGTTGTTTCCTTCCCCCCCCCCCCCCCCAATAATTCTAATAGACTGGTGAGGTATGATTTCCCTTTACAAAATTTGTGGTGACTCTTCCCTGACACATTGTGTTCATCTATGTGTCTGATAATTCTGTTCTTCGTTATAATTTCTACCAATTTGCCCAGTACTGAAGTTAGGCTTAATGACCTGTAACTGCCAGGATCACCTCTGGACCCTTTTTAACAAATTGGTATTATGTTAGCTCTCCGCCAGTCATCTGGTACAGAAGCTGATTTAAGTAATAGGTTACATACCACAGTCAGTAGTTCTGCAGTTTCATATACGAGTTCCTTCAGAACTCTTCAGTGAATATCATCTGGTCCTGGTGATCTGTTACTGTTCAATTTAACAGTTTGTTCCAAAACCGTCTCTGCTGACATCTCAATCTAGAACAATTCCTCAGAGTTGACACCTAAAAAGAATGGCTCAGGTGTGGGCATCTCCTTCACATCCTGTGCAGTGAAGACCAATACAGAGAATTCAGGTAGTTTCTCTTCAACTGCCTTGTCTTTCTTGAGTGCTGCTGTAGCACCTTGATTGTCCAGTGGCCTCAGTGATTGTTTGGCAGGCTTCCTGCTTCTGATGCACTTAACATATTTTGTTCTTTGCTGTTAGTTGTTGTCTTTTAACATAAGAACGACCATACTGGGTCAGCCCGAAGGTCCATCTAGCCCAGTATCCTGTCTTCTGACAGTGGCCAATGTCAGGTGCTTCAGAGGGAATGAACAGAACAGGTAATCATTGGGTGATCCATCCCCTAATATATGGAGATATACCTATCTCATAGAACTGGAAGGGACCCTGAAAGGTCATTGAGTCCAGCCCCCTGCCTTCACTAGTGGGACCAAGTACTGATTTGCCCCAGATCCCTCTAAGTGGCCCCCTCAAGGATTGAACTCACAACCCTGGGTTTAGCAGGCCGATGCTCAAACCCTGTCGCTCATTCCCAGCTTCTGGCAAACGGAGGCTAGGGATACCATCCTGACTAATAGCCATTGATGGACCTATCCTCCATGAATTTATATAGTTCTTTTTTTTAACCCTTTTTTGCTATATGCTCTTCAAAGTCTTTTTTGACCTGCCCAATTATATTCCATAGTTTATGGTCCTTTCTACTTTTCTTCAGTAGGATTTGATTTCCAGTTTTTAAAAGGATGCTTTTTTGCCTATAACTGCCTGTTTTACTCTGTTTAGCTGTGGTGGCATTTTTTGGTCCTCTGACTTTATTTTTTTAAACTGATGTACAAGAAGGAAAGGATGGAAATTTACCTGAAGTCCCTACATAGAGTTTAAGGCCAGAAGAGACCCCACCAGATCATCTAGTAGGATACCAACTCCACCCAGCACTTGCTCACCAAACCCAACAACCGAAATTACAAGTAGTTTGCAGGGCTGGAAATTAGGAACAAATGGTTCTTCATGATTAACTGAGCACCCTTGACCTAGAGTTATTGAAAGACCACAAATTTGGAACCCAACAATGCTGTTTTTATAGTCACTTACTCATAAAAATGAATTTAACCATTTTATTGCAGCGTTTGAAACCCCAAACGTTGCATTGCTACACTAGTTCCTGAGACCCAGAAAGTAAAATTCTCATTAGTTTCCATTGTTCTAGCTGAGAGAAATGTGAAAAGTAAACTAGACTTACATGCTACCACTACTTTACGAAATAAATGTAATAGTTAGTAAATTAACTTTTTAAAAAGATATTATTCCCTCACAAGATGTGGCTTGAGGACTAAAGAAGGAACTAATTAAATGCTCATTATTCCATTTTGTACAGTGCAGGTTGTTCCTTTAAACAGTAAAGGATAAACTATATGCTTTGCAAAACTTGTAACTTGCTGTGGGAGTTATGCTGGGGATTAGTATTTCAGTAGCACCTACAGATCCTAACTAAGGTAGAGGTCCCATTTTGCCAGACACCGTACAAAGAGCGGGCGAGGAAACACAGGCACAGAAGTGAAGTGAGTTGCCCTCTGTCACACAACAGGTTATGGCAGAGCAGGAAATAGAGGCTGGGTCCCCTGACTCCCCAGTCCAGTGCCCTAGCTATTAGGAGATACTCTAGATGTGCCTCTTTATTCTTTCATTAACCTTTTGAATATAGCCTTCTATCTGCTTTCTTAATTCTGTGCTGTTGCTCTAAACTCTAATGTATTGAGTTGCAGAGTTTTTATTGATTAAATGAGTTGATGAAACGGCTTTTTTTTTTTTTTTTTTTAAGGTACTGCACACCCCGATATACTGACTTTGAGGACCTTGAGCGGAAATACTGGAAGAACCTCACTTTCAATGCCCCCATCTATGGTGCTGATGTTAATGGCACACTCTATGAGAAGGTGAAGGAAAATGCTTTGTCTTCTAGTAACATAATCATCCTTGTGAATCTTGATAGGGTTTATCATGTAAACTCTCTGCCCTGGAATTCAGCTCTGCAAAGTTTCAGAGGTATTTAATGGAGTTCATAGCAAACGTCTATCTTCTGAAATATATTACCTGGGAGATGCGATCTAACATATTTGTCATTTAACCAAAATTGTTGAGGCTGACTATAAGCCACATCATTGAGAGTATTTGTGTTTATCCATTCATTAGTGCTTCATTGTAATACAGTTGGAAACTCATGGGAGCCAAAATTAATTAAAAATATAAATATAGGTAAGGCACAAAGCTGACTTAATGGTGCTAATATACTTACGAATATAAATGAGCCTGAAATGGAGACTAGCAGGGAACACGTATCGCCTACGTATCCTGCTGTTGTACACAGTTCTGTGGGGGGCTCTTTGTAGTTTGATAACTTAATTGTGGGGTGACTTACCCTGATAGCTGTGATGTGCTGATAACCATCAGAACTGAGCGCATAATCTTGCAGCCACGTTTTGCCTGTAAGAGTTTTAGACTAGAACAGTAGTTTTCAAACTGTGGACCTCTGGGAGTCTGCAAACTGTTTAAGGGCTGGTCTACACTGGGGTGGGGGGGAAATTGATCCAAGATATGCAACTTCAGCTACGCAAATAGCGTAGCTGAAGTGGAAGTATCTTGGATCGAATTACCTGGGGTCTAGACGGCGCGGGATCGACGGCCGCGGCTCCCCCGTCGACTGCGCTACTGCCGCTTGCTCTGGTGGAGTTCTGGAGTCGATGGTGAGCGCGTTCAGGGATTGATATATCGCGTCTCATTAAGACGCGATATATCGATCCCGGATAAATCGATTGCTACCCGCCGATACGGCGGGTAGTGAAGACATACCCTAAGATTTCCAAAGAGGAGCGTACCTCCATGCAAAAATTTGTATGGGTCTATTCGTGTTTTTTAACAGGGGTTTGGAAGGAAACACAGTGGTAGGAAGGAAAACATGACAGTCCTGGACGCTGAAGTCCTCTTCACATTGGACAGGACCAGTGTAGTGGGTGGTGGTGCGTGCTTTCTACACCTGTCCTGCGAGTCTGTGTGGCTCACCCTGAAGTGTTTGTCTCTAGAGCAGGGGTAGGCAAACTATGGCCTGTGGGCCAGATCCGGCCCATCAGGGCTTTGGATCCAGCCCACGGAATTGCCACCCCCGTGGTGCCGCGGGCCCTGCGCTGCTTCCAGAAGTGGCCGGCACCACGTCCCTGCGGCCCCTGGGGGAGGGAGGAGCAGAGGGCTCTGAGCACCGCCTTTGCCTGCAGCTACCTCCCCCAAAGCTCCCACTGGCTGGGAATGGGGAGCCTGCCTGAGCCCCAATGTGCGCCGCTACCACCCTGGAGCCGCTCCAGGTAAGCGGCACCAGGCCAGAGCCTGAACCCTCCAGCACTCCAATCCCTTGCCCTGAGCCCCCTGCTGCACCCTGCACCCCTCCTGTATTCCAACCCCCTGTCCTGAGCCCCCTGCCGCACCTCGCACCCCTCCTACACCCCAACTTCCTGCCCATAGCCCCCTGTCGTACTCCGCACCCCCCTGCACCCCAGCCTTCTGCTCTGAGCCCCCTTGTGCACCCTGCACCCCTATTCTGCCCCAACCTATTGCCCTGAGCCCCTTCCTGCACACTGCACCCCCTCCCACACTCCAATCCCCTGCCCCAGCCCTACATTCATGGCCCTGCATGCGATTTCCACACCCAGATTGCCCACCGCTGCTCTAGAGGCTAGGGGATTTCAGACTCATGTCACGCACATCACTCTTTGTTTTCTGGCCTTTATGCTGAGATGTTAATGTGGAGTGTGATTAGTAGCAGTTAAACACAGGCTAATGGAAAATGAGACTTGTATTTAAAAAGGGGAGGGGGGTCACTGGGAGGTGAAGACTTCAGATTGCTCAGCAAAACTGAAAAACAAATCTCTGTCCCAAAGTACAGAGTGATGTAGGGGCGAGTGTTACATAACTGATGTCTTGTTAACATGTTGCCTTCCTTGCTGATTCTTGCTTAATATGAGCTCCGTGTTTTGCAGCATGTACATGAGTGGAATATTGGCAGGTTGAACACAATCCTGGACGTAGTGGAGAATGAAAGTGGCATAACCATTGAAGGAGTGAATACCCCTTACCTCTACTTCGGCATGTGGAAAACCTCCTTTGCCTGGCATACTGAGGACATGGACCTCTATAGTATTAATTACTTGCACTTTGGAGAACCCAAGTCATGGTAAGGTTTCTTGGAGCAACCTCCAATAGTTTATGGTATTCTCTCTCTAGTAAATCTTGGAGTCCCTCAATAAATGAGGAGGGACAGATGGACAAACAAGGGATAGAGATTACTAGGAAAATAGTGGGGGGTGTTTCCTCCGTCTCCTCAGGCTACTGCTCCTTTACTCCCCAGGAATTCTATGCCACTGCGCATGCGCATAATTCATGTCCCCCCCAGATTTCTTTGCTTCCCTGCAGAAAAAATTACTTCTGACGGGGAAGCCAAGGGAAGCTGCAAGAGTGGTCATGTGCCCCTCACTGGCAGTGTAGGTGCGTCGTTTCATGCAACCACAGCAGCTAGTGGAGAGGTAAATCACCACCGGGAGGTGCAGGGCTGGGGACACCCTGGCCGGTGGCTTGTACCCTGCGCCAGGCTCAGCTCTAATCCTGGCTTGGGTGGGGACAGAAGAGGATGGGACTTCCTCTTCCTCTGCAAGGAGTGGCCAGGGCCGGGAAACTCCCACCACCAGAAACCTCCCCCAGCTGCAGGAAGCTTTGTACCCTCCCGCTTCTTGCCACTATCGCTCCTCGGCCACGGAGGGAGGGGTCATTGTACAGAGAATACAAGAACTAGGGGTTCCATAATACAAGAACTAGGGGTCACCAAATGAAATTAATAGGCAGCAGATTTATAACAAATACACCCCCACCCTTCCCTTGCATCCAGACCCCTGCTAAGCCCCCTGCGCTTGAACTCCCCACCCCACTGAACCCCAACCCAGTTGCACCCAGACTTCTATCCCACCAAGCACCACTCCCCCACCACCTAGACTCACCCTGCCAAGTCCCAACCGCCTTCACCTGGATACCCCTGCAGAGTCCCATTCCCCTGCACACACCCCCATGAGTCCCTGTGCATCCAGATTCCCCAGACCGCTCACCGAGCCCCTGTGCATCCAGATTGCCCCAACAGAATCCTCTCATCCCACACCTGGATCCCCCCCACACTAAGTCCCTCCACACTTGGATCCTGCCAGGAGGAGCCTGCCCACCCCACACCTGGATCGGGGGCCAGGGCTGGGCATGCGTGTGAGACTCTGTCCCTCTTGCTTTGTATCTTGGTGCGCCTAGTGTATAGACATGTAGCACCAGTAGTGTGGGAACAGAAGGATGAGAACTATTGAGCTAAATTATACTAGACCTACCAGAAAAGCCTCTCACCTAGGTATTTTTAAGGTCATTGATGAAAAGAGTTAATTGTGTTGCACCTTAGAACTTGATTGCAGTTGGATGTTAGGTGACCAATGAATGGTGGAAATTCTCGGTACTTAGTGTTATTGTTTCAGTCTGGGGCAATTAATTATGGCAGCAAGAAGGGTTAGAAACTGTTTCGGGGGGGAAAAACAAAGTGTAGAGTACATAAAAGGAATATGCAGGGAGACCCTCAAATCCTTAAAGTGCAAAGCTTGTGTGAGTGCTTTATCTTCTTAACCCCTTCCACACTAGTACTATGTTCACTAATGTAGTTCAAACTTCTCCCTCTTTGTTATGCCTTTGGCTGCACAAACATGCTGTGAATTCAAGTACTTCAGAGACTTCTCCCCAGACTTTTGCATAAGCAAACAAGAGATTTGATATTTTAGTGGAACTGCTGACCAATTATTGGGTTATTTTAAGCAGAATGCAATAGCAACCTGTGCTTGATAGAAGTTGTAGTAAGAGTGTTTTATCAAACTAAGCAAATGTGTAGTGAGAAGAATTAAATAAAGCGAAGCCTGATGGATAGACAGTTAAACTGCCCAGCCTATTGTAATCCTCAACAGCGAGCGGGATTTTAAATTCCCCTTGTTGTAAGTTAAAAGGGTGCCGGGTCATCCTGACCTAAATGCTTTTCTTCTGTATTTGGAGGTTTCCAATGTCTCGCAATGCAGAGCCCTCTCACACTGGAGGAACTGTGCATTTCCAGCACAGGGCTACGGGAGAGTAGGGGAGCACTCTTTGATAGGAGTGCTTAGAGTGTATGGTTAGGAATGCCTTAGAAAGAATGGAGTCCTTAGGGTCGCAGTTTGGTACCCTTGTCAACCATGGCATTTTCTGTAGTGCAGACACAGCATTGGAGCTGGATACTATTCAGTGACGGATATCTGCCAGGAAGGGCACCTATAGCAGAGGTGAAATTAAACATTGCTCTTTTTCTCTGTTTAGTATGAATCCAGGTGGGAAACTGGCTTTTCCAGTGGGGGAGAATAGACTATGAAGGGGGGTCCTCTGGGAGACCCATGGGCTCCCTTGTATTACCCGTGTTTCAAACAATGTTCTCTTCCAGCAATCTGTCTGCAACTAACAGGAAGTTCAAATGCCAATTTGAACTATCAGGTACATTTCCCAACTTGTTCCTGTTGGAAACTCAAACAGCTGCTTTCCAGGCTGTTGAAGAGACAGAAATAGATGGAGTTTTCCTGTATGTAACCTGTCAAATCAATACTATGTCACTGGCCTAACCGATCATTTCCCCAGTAATTCTCTTGTCTGTCCTTGGAGAAAAGAGACAATTGAGTGAGCTAATATAGGTTGGTGGGATAAATAGGCAATCTACATCTTGCTGACTGTTCTATATTTGAAGTTGTAAGTGGTTTTTTTTTTTTTTTTTTTTAAAGAACCAAACTCTTTCTTGTCCCCTTTTTTACTGGTTTGCTCTCGTGACTGCAGGTATTCCATCCCTCCAGAGCATGGGAAGCGACTGGAGCGACTTGCCAAAGGTAATCATTCAGTTCTTCTCTGTCCTGATCCTACACTCTGCCTCTTACATGGGGTGGGGGGATAATTACGATGGGCTTCAGATCTCTGTCAGACTGTAACATGCTTACTGTATTCATGTGGGTGTGGACCATAGTTCTGTATGTGGTGATACAATTGTTTTCATAACTTGTCACTCGATAATATGGGATTATTTTTGTGTGTTTCTTTCTATAAGAGGAACACTCTAGACAAAAATGTTTTATAAATTAAAACTAAGGCTATAAAAACTGTACTTACTCCACTGTCCATGTTCAAGTTTTTGCCCTTAATTTAGCTTGCACTATGGAATTAGACTGGTTATTCTTGCGTTCTGCATGATGCACGGCCGTGCTGTTGCTTATGGGTTTTACATACAAGATTATAATTAAATCCCCGTGAGCTGTCTTCATTGACTCTTACTAAAATTTCAACACCTGGTCTGTTCATATTGTTTTTGTTGAACTTCTTTAAAAGGCTGCATTTTGAACATAAACTACTTGGTTGCCATGTATTAAAATCTTATTTAACTTTCCAAAATAGGAAATTACCCATCCGTTGCTGTCACTTGAATTTGCTTAAAAGGCAAGAAAAGACTATGCAGACGGTCTTTGCTCTTTTGATAAAGGTTTCTGTTGACTTGGGGAAGGTAACTGCACCCTATCCCCTATATTGTACAGAAGGCCTCTTTAAGACCTGCAGCTATATCTGCTTAAGTCACCAATCTGTTTTCTGACCATGTCTTCCTTACATAGTACAGTCCAGAATGGAATACACCTATTCTAGGCCAGAGACAACATACTTTGTGTGGGCAGTAACTTTCCTACTAGAGTACTGATTAACTAACTTACTCTTTCTCGATTGCAGCAGCAGAGTGTTCAACATCTCTCCATACCTTTCTTTAAACAGGCTTCTTTCCAGGAAGTGCCCAGAGTTGTGAAGCTTTTCTCCGTCACAAGATGACCCTCATCTCTCCATTGATATTGAAGAAATATGGCATCCCATTTGATAAGGTGAAGGGAGAAGGCCTGAGATACTTTGAAGTACAGCAAATTCAGTCAAAGGATTCCCAGAATGTCTGCTGGGTGGCAGGGTGGGGATTTCTGAGGAGGGCAGATGGGAAGGGATTTTTTTTTTTTTCTTTTAAGCTAATTGGCAAAAGAAAACTTTTAAAACGTAAATTCTTATGATGCACATGTGGCTAGGACTTCTAGAAGCATGCACTCTAACCTGTATCTTCTGTGGTTTTGGGGTGTCTGACCTTGTCTGTTTATGCAGATGAATTGCTGAGGACCTGTGTTTTGCCAACAGTTTTCTGCTTTATATTTAGTACTGTGCTATCTTGAGACTAGTTTTGAACTGTAGTTCATTACACTGCAATAAGGGACCTGAGTAGGGCATGAATCTATTTGCTTGCCTGGCCAGTATAGTTTGAAATAAACATTCTAAGTCATTTTGTCTTCACTGCAATTTCACCAGCTACCGCTGAGTGAGTCTCTCTAGCATGGTAAGGAAACAGTGAAAATTCTTCCTTAAGAGGAGAGAATGAGACTCAGGAGAATGAGAACTGTTTTTTGTGAACCAAGTAACAGTCTGTGTGGACTTCCCTTCTTTTAGGTGACACAGGAAGCTGGAGAATTCATGATAACATTCCCTTATGGTTATCATGCTGGCTTTAATCATGGGTTTAATTGTGCTGAATCTACCAACTTTGCTACTCTTCGGTGGATTGAATATGGAAAGCAGTCTGTGTTAGTAAGTGGTCTACTGTCCTTTTTTTTTTTTTTTTTTAATTGCATATGAAAAAAAATCCACTTTGGTGTATTTTTGACAGCCGATTCTTTGACTGATGCTCTAGAACAAACCATTGTTTCTGTCTAATATAACTACAGGCAGCAGAGTCAAATGAGCCTCTTATCTAGTGGTTTGGTGCCCATTTAGACTCTGGGCAGCAAATAATGGAACATCAATCTCTTCCCCTGGATATATCAGATCGGCTCATGTTAAGGGTTTAGAGCATAATAGGTTAAACTATAACTGCTGTGTAAGGCTGAGGAGGTACTGGAAGGGTGCACATTATGGCATGGTCTTAAGCCTAGTCTAAACAGTTTTTGTACCAACTGTAGCTATTTCTCTTAGAGATGTGGTTTTTGTTCTGAGGTAATTAAATTGGCACAACCCCTAGTGGGACATTATATCATTATAAAGGTGCCTTATACTAGTATAACTTATTCTGCTTTCCTTAAGGGAATAGACTACATCGGTATAAACACCTTTATATCAATATAATTGGTTGTACTGCCCTACCTCTGCTAGGATAGTTAAAGCGATACAACTTTTGTGTGTAGACAAGCCCACAAGCAACAGACTGCTGTTTGCCAGAGAATTCAACTAAAAAATCTGTTTATGAAGTGCTAGAGCCTGTTCAGTCCCAAACAGTCGCTCCCTCTCACCACCATGTGGGCTATCCTTACTTTCCCACCCTGGACACACACATACACTGCTTGAGATTTGCTAGCCCTGGAAGTAACTCTGGACAAGAGGGATCAACTTTTAGCCACTAAGCAGAGAACTTTTGAAGCTAAAGACCTGTCCATGGACCCAACTGCATTGTCATCCAAGCTGCAAAAATTGTTTAAGCTTCATCTCTGCAATGTAAAGATCAGAGGGCCCAGAGCAGAAATTTCTGTGAATGAGGAAGAGTTCCAACAACCTGCAAATTGGGTTGGTGCTCTTAACTAAGTGGATAACTCCGCCAATAGGCTGATACACTCTGGCCTGGTTTTTCTTGGCTAGCAACCTGCTCTCTCTCCTTGTTTCTGTTCTTTCGTTTTTGCTGACTTCCTTACGTGATCTTGGACAAGCCATTTAATCTTGGTCCTCGCTGATTCCCTGGTTAAAATAGGTGGACAGTCCTGACAAGGGAGATTTTAGATGTGAGAATCTCACCACTTGGAGATATTTTGGATTAGTAGAGCTACAAAAGAACAAAGTGGTATTGGGTTGGAAAATAAAATGCTTGTGTAATTGGCCTAGTGTCTTCTGTGCAACTGCAGTGCTCATGTCGGAAGGATATGGTGAAGATCTCCATGGATGTTTTTGTGAGGAAATACCAGCCAGATCGCTACAAGCTCTGGAAAGCAGGGAAAGATGTGACTGCCATTGACCACACTCTTCCCACACCAGAGGCAGCAGAGTTCTTCAAGGGGGAGCTCCTCCAGAAAGTCAAGAATGGGAAGCAGTGCAGTGAGGAAATAGAAACTGGGGAGGCATGTAAAGAGGATGTGGACATGGACGAGAAGAAGAGGTATGTCACATAGTGGTGAATGCTTCCCTGTTCAATGACAAACCAGTGCAACCTGCTGCGTTGGAATGCTTTACATTCCTATGGAACAGTAGCAGCTGGGATTGGGCAGGTTCCTGTCTCAGGAAGAGGATTTGCTCTTCACTAAAGTGGTTAGGTCCAAGCTGATGTGTATCTGTCAGGGGAGAATTGGCAGGGAGCCGTACAATAGCACTAGCTTGGTCCACCATGGTTTGCCTACTTGGGTCATTGCTGTCCAAAGCCTGAAAATTGGGAGCAGTGCTGTATGTTGGAGACCAGAACAAAGAAGCATTCTGTTGGGATTGTGGAAACATTCTCCATGGCCAAATTCCAGCAGCATCAATGCTGGAGCTGCCATGATAGTACACCATTCCTATTCATTGTTGCTTAAGGAATAGTTGAACAGTGATGTCTAAGCTAGTGGCCTTGAGTTTTACTTAAGGGGAGGCGATGTCTCTGGATGTACTCTGGCATCTGTTAATCATGCATTGTGAGGCTGAGGGAACCTAAGGATGAGTGGTACTACACAAGGCTATTTTGGAATAGCCAAGAGAGTGCATGGCTTGTCCAGTGCTGGTTTCTAAAAGTCCTGGCATCAGGCATATGACCTAAACCAGGCGTTTCTTGAGGGTACTGACCTGACATTTCACGTAAGTATTCTGTGTGATCAACCACTTGTGGACTTGTTTTCTGCAGTCTGCCCAAGCATCGGATAGGAACCAAGAGGCACAGGGTCTGCCTCGAGGTGCCCCAAGAGGTGAGTCAGAGCGAAGCCTTTCCGAAGGAGGAGCTGAGCTCTGTGCAGTATGAGGTGGAAGTGGCAGAGCCTCCTGTCAGACCCACTAGTGAGCTTGTGCAGCAGGGCGAAGATGGACTCCCAGTTTCAGGTAATTGTTTCTCAAGTTCCATCTTACTGTATAGTATAAGTTTGTGTTTTAAAGGTCAGACCGATCAGAGGCACTGGTGCTGAATCCAGGTCATTCCCTCTTAAATAAGAGGCCATTTGAGTTTGAAAAGCATGTCACAAAGGCATGTTTGAACCTGGGTGTGTGGCATTTTTGCCTCCATCACTGGTTCATATGGAGACCACTGCTTGTTTAAATGATTTTGTTGGCACCAGGCATGTAGGTGGCACTTCTGGTTAAGAACAGGAGGAGGAGACCAACATGAGCAGGGTGGAGGGAGGGAAAGAACAAGGGTGCAAACAACTGTCTTGGGGCTGCTTGGATGATTGAAGATGTCCTTGGAGCTTCTTATTTCCAAGGAGCCTCAAAGAAAAGAGGAAGTGTTTGAGATTTTTGTAAGAAAGCTGGCCCTTCTAGCTTCACGACTTCTCTAGCCTTTCCACTTCATCATTTCCCTCTGTCTAGAAACATACTGGGTGCTTCAACAGTCCTGGCCAAAGCGCTTCTATGGCATTAGACAAGTGACCAGACAGAGAGGAAAAGGGCAAGAGTCAGTCGCTCAGTAAAGCACGTGCATATCTTACTGTAGGATCCTGCCTGCTAAGCAGTGTGTGAACCACCTAACAGGATGTTTCCTGATTGTGCATTCCGTTCCTTCTGCACACCCAGGAGCCTCCTGTCTAGTGGTTGTCTTCTCCATCACTTCCTGGTGTCTAATTCAAGGCAGTCTCCAAGCTGCCCTGACTTCATCAACAATCTGTCTTGGTTTCAGATTATGTGGATTCTTCAGAAGTCAAATTTGAAGAACTGAAAAATGTGAAACTGGAGGAGGAGGAGGAAGAGGAGGAAGAGCAAGAGGCAGCTGCCCTGGATCTTTCCATTCCTCATTCAGTCAATTCCACCTCGGCCTTCACTGCTTCTAAGCCGAGTTCAGCTTTCAGCCTTCAGCCCAGCTCTCCAGCAGAGTCTACGTCTTCCGACTCGGAGTCAGCTGAGCTATTGCCCCGACGAACGCTCGGCCAGGCCACGGTTCTTACTGTCCATAGCTATGCTAAAGGAGATGCCAATGGCGCTGACAGTGAACATGCTTCAGGGAAGAAAGCCAGCACTACAGCCAGTGTGAATGAACAGGAGCTTGCAGAGGTATGAATGGCAGCTGTTCATCGGAAAAGTTCAGAACTGCATTATGCTGTGGTGAACTTGGTGGGTTTGTGAAATTGTAAGTGTCTGTCTATTGCACTCACGCTTTCGATTCTACTGGTGTCAGTACAACAGATCTCCTTGCTTGGTAATTTCTGTCCTTTAATCTTTACAATGGGACCTGACTGTAATTTTAATTTAAATTATCAACCAGACCATCAATGTTTCGGTACTGTCACCTCACAAATTGGAGCGAGAGAAACCTTTTTCTTTATTTTGAAAACCAAATTTCTTTATCACCTCAAATCTCTAAAGTGAACATTTCAAAAAATGTTCAGGTTGATAAAAGGTGTCCTGGGACCAACAACATACAAGATATTAGTTAAACCCTTGTTTTATTCATGTCAAGTAATTGCTGACTTATACCCAGTATAAATAGCCATCATTAAAACTTGTTACATTCTTACTGAACTCACCAGGGGAAAAATATATCTTTTATAAAACAATAAGGTCTAAATTAGCTGTTACCACTCAAGAAAGAGATCTTGGAGTCATTATGGGTAGTTCTCTGAAAACATCCACTCAGTGTGCAGCGGCAGTCAAAAAAGCAAACAGAATGTTGGGAATCATTAAGAAAGGCATAGATAATAAGACATCCTTGTTGCACCCACATCTTGAATACTGCTTGCAGATGTGGTCACCCCATCTCAAAAATGATGTATTGGAATCAGAAAAGGGCAACATAAATGATTAGGGGTATGGAACAGCTTTCATATGAAGAGACATTAATAAGACTGGGACTTTTCAGCTTGGAAAAGAAACTAAGGGGGGGATATGATTGAGGTGTATATATAATCATGACTGGTGTGGAGAAAGTAAGTAAGGAAGTGTTGTTTACTCCTTCTCATAACACAAGAACTAGGGGTCACCAAATGAAATTAATGGACAGCAGATTTAAAACAAACAAGGAAGTATTTCTTCACATAACACACAGTCTGTGAAACTCTTTGCCAGAGCAAGTTGTGAAGGCCAAGACTCTAACGGTTCAAAAAAGATCTAGATAAATTCATGGAGGATAGGTCCATCAATGGCTGTTAGCCAGGGTGGGCAGGGATGGTGGTGTCCTTAGCATCTGTTTTGCCAGAAGCTGGGAATGGGCGACGGGATGGATCACTTGATGATTCCCTGTTCTGTTCATTCCCTCTGGGGCACCTGGCATTGGCCCCTATCAGGAGACTGGGCTAGATGGACCTGTGGTCTGACCCAGTGTGGCCATTCTTATGTTCTATTAAAAAATTGAAATTAAAATGAAAGCAGTACAGCTTCTCTTGTTCCATTTCCCTTTTGTTCGATAGTCTTTTATAGTAAGAAACCCTTTCTTTAGTCTTTCTAAATGGTTTTACCGGTTGTATTTTAGGGGGGAGATTTTTAGCTCAGGCAGCTTTGAGGTGGTGGTGCTGAAACAGGCTCAATCATCCTTTAAAACAAAATATCACAGAGCATGTCTTGATCAGTCTGTGTGACCCCAAAAAATATAAAATCCAAACCAGTAATACCCACACTTGGTGTCTTTAAAGGGCCAGATTTACAAAACTAAAAAGTTATGGACCAAATCGGGAATTGTATAAATGGTATTGGTCCATTACTAGATGGAAGTTGTAGAATTGTCAATAGTGCTGAAGTGTTCATTTAAATATTTCTGTTCTGTATTTGGGGTGGAGCGGGGGATTCAGATGTGTGCGTACATCACAATGAAATACTTCTCATTCCAGTAGTAACTCAGGAGGATGTTAAACAGCAGCTACTAAAGGTAGACCTCTTTAAATCAGCAGGTCCAGATAACTTGCTTCTGAGTTTATTAAAAGAGCTGGCCAAGGAGCTCTTTGGACCATTAATGTTGATTGTTCAGTAACCCTTGGAATACTTGGGAAGTTCCGGAGGACTGAAGGAAAACTAGGTAAATGGGATGGCCGTGATAATTATAGCCCTATCAGTCTGACATTGATCCTGGTCAGAAGAATGCAACTGCTGATACAGGACTTGATTAATAAAGAATTAAAGGAGTGTAATTAATGCCAGTTAACAAGGGGTTATGGAAAATAGATTGTCAAACTTTTTTTTTTTTTTTTTTGAGGCGAGTATGTTTAGTTAATAAAGATAACAGTGTGTATGTAATTAATATACATAGGCTTCTGTAAGGCATTTGATTTGGTACCACATGACAGTTTGAATTAAACTAGAACAGTACAAAATCAACAGGACACAAATTAAATAGATAGGGTCTCAAAATGTAATTGTAAATGAGGAATCATTAAGCAGTTGTGTTTCTAGTCAGGTTCTGCAGGGATCAGTTCTTGGCCCTATACTATTTAATACTTTTATCAGTGGTCTGAAAGAAAATATGCATTCATATGCAAAACTTTATTTGTAATGACCCAAAGATTGGGAGAGTGATAAATAATTAATAGGACAGGGCACTGATACAGAGCTATCTGGATTTCTCTTAAGCTGGGTGCAGGCAAACAGTATATGATTCAGTACGGCCAATATAAGGTCATACTTACTGGATGGCGGACTCTATTCTGGGAAGCAGTGACTGTGAAAAGAACTTGTGTCATGGTGGATAGTCGATTGAACATATGTTCCCTGTATGATACTGTGGCCTGAAGGGCTAATTTAACCCTTGGAATTATAAAGTGGAATCTTGAATAGGAATAGTTATATTATATCTGTGTTTGGCCCTGGTGTGACTACTACTGGAATACTGTGTCCAGTTCTGGTGGCCACAATTCAAGGATGATGATGATGATAAATCAGAGAGGGTTCACAGAAGAGCCATGAGAATGATTAAAGGATTGGAAATATGCTTTATAATGAAAGTCAAGGAGCTCGGTCTCTTCAGTTTAACCAAGAGACGGTTAAAGTGTGATTTGATCAGTATATAAATACCTTCGAGGGGAACAGAAATTTGATGATAGAGGGCTCTTCAGCCTCACAGAGAAAGTTACAAGAAGATCCAATGACTGGAAGTTGAAGCTAGCCAAATTCAGACAGAAATAAAGCTCACGTTTTTAACAGTTGGGGTAATTAACAATTGGAACCATTTTCCAAGGGTTGTGGTGGAGCCTCTGTTACTGGAAATCTTTAAATCAAGATTCGATGTTTTTCTAAAACAGATTCTATAGTTCAAACAGGAATTAATTCAGGAAAGTCCTACTGTCTGTTATACAGGAGGTCAAACTGGATAATTAAGTGGATCTTCTGGCTTTATAATCCATGAATCTTTGGAAAGGGGAGAGAAATCTTCTGTTTGCATCCTAGCCGCAGAGAAATTACAGACTTAGCATATGGGCTTATCAGCCACATAGAGATCTGGCAAACTTTCACCTGTGTCAGGTTGTTGAAGGCATTGCTTTTAGCTTCTTTTCTGATCCCAGGCTCACAGTAATGTTGCAAAAATTGGCGTTATCTGAGCAAGCTAAGCCAGATTCTTGTCAGGAGGGAAAAAGAGGAGCAATAAGGTGGGGAAGAAGAATGATGGAAGAAGGTGGATGACAGATCCTTGGGGTTATACTTCAGATGTTCATGATTTTAGCCAAAGCCAGAAGTGGTGTAGTGAGATCATCTGGTTACTTCTCTCTGATTTGATCTAATCAGGAGATCTTTTAGGATCAATATGGCAATAGTCAACAACGTTGCATTGGATCATGGGCTCCCAGGAGACAGTGCGGGGCAGCACCAGTTCTAATAGCAAAGCTCATTCCTTCCAGTCCATGCATCCTGCTGACTTTTTCAGTATCATGCACTTATCCCCCCAGATAAGTGATATCCAGAAGATCGTGGCAGCCGCAGCCTTTAACTCGTCAAAACACACTTAGGTGACTTCAACTGTAAATGTTTTCTCCCATTTCTAGAATCTTTCAGCATGTCTTCATATCAACCCAGGACTTTACCAGGAACGTTGAAGACCCCTTATCACTGTTTTTAACTTAAACAATCCCGTTGGTAGTGTCTTCAGCTTTAGCTTGCCTTGTGTAAACAAACTTGCATAATGGGCTGAGTTAGGACTTGTCTAGTGTAGATTACACAACAGATCTAACTTACTTTCACCATTAATTGGTGACTGGTTAACTTTGTGCATTTCACTCTGCTTAAACAATGAAAACAGTCACTTTTGCTGTCTGGCTATTCTGTAGCAGTACAATGCTAAAATACTTGGGTTTCAGATACTTTTGCAAGCATAAATCCAAAGTTTAATATACATTATGGAAATATTTCTTTGTTTTAGTGTCTTGTAAAAATGCCCTCTTTTTAAATTTGTTTTGGGCCAAAATGGATCTGACTGGCTGTAACATGATGATTGCTGAGTTGCTGCTTTGCCTTGTCCAGGTGGCGAAGGAGTACATGAGATCAATGAAAGAGAGTAAAAAGTCAAAGGGTCGTCGCCAGCCCTTGAGCAAACTTCCTCGTCATCATCCTCTTGTGGTTAAAGACTGCATCAGTGATGATGGTAAGTTCTACATACTTCAGTCGGGTAGGATTCAGCTATCTGGGGAGGCCTTGGATGGGAAGGTAGAAAGAGGGCTCAAGATGTAGGAGGACAATATGGTACGTTCCATGAGATAACGGAAGATATATGGGAGGCATCTAGGCAGGTGTCTTCTCTCCAGCCTAGGAGAGGTTCTTAGTTCTGCTTGGAACTCTTGCTTCATTCTCAAGTGCATGCCCTCGGCAGTGGAATTGTTTCACACCTGAGTGTTTATTCTTTCCCACTACTTTCTTTTGGAATCTGAATATTTTTTCCAGTCACAGAAAGTCACAACTGTGCATACCAGTCAAACGCTAAACATATCTGAACTTTGTTTCTGTATTCCACAGTTGATGCTTCCTTGGAGCTTTCCAATAATCCACTAAATAGCCATTTAAAAAAAATATCGATATTGTTTACTGACCATTTAGCCTATATATGCTTTGGATCTGATTAAATTGTAGGTTCCAAGGAGCTGTGTGATGGGGTCACCTCACGACAGGCGCTCCTCCTTGTGACGGGCTGGGAATTAGCTTTCACTTCATCGATTGCTTGCACTCTGAGCTCCCTGTCTGAGTGCACTCAGTGTGCTCCCTCTTTGTGACTTGGCCCTCCAGCTAAGATACTGTATAGTCCGCCCCCCTTTCTGGGATAACCGAGTCCTGCTAGACAAGCTGTCCAGACACTGTTGCAGACAATCTTCCTTTCCAAGTCTGCCGGTCCTGTGCCACTTTCAAATGGCTGGTAGGGGAACCCAGGCCCTCCCTTTACACTAGGTTCCAGCCCAGGGACCCTATAACCAGCAGGCCAGGTCTGTGCAGTCCCACTCCTTGCTGCTGTTTCCCTGGGCTTCTTCCTATCCCACCTCTATCTTCTTGCCAATCTCTGGCTTGCCGCTAGAGAGTCCTCTGCTCTCTATGGCTACTTCTCTGTTTTCTGCCTCTTGTTGGACTCCCACCCTAGGGCAGGAATCCAGGTTTACTATCCCCCTGGATCTCCTTTTTGGCCCTAGCTAACTCCCTTTCCCCCCAGGGAGTGACTGCAGACCTCTTCCCTGCAGTCCCTTCCTGGCTTATAATCCTGTCCCAGCTCCTTCCCCATATGAGTTTCATTTGCCATTCCAACCAGTCCTTGGTTACCCGCCAGATGCAGCATATAAGGTTAACTGGCCCCTTCTAGCCCCTGCTCAGAGCTTGTGTGGGCTGGCCACCCCATTGTAAGCAGGAACAGGATCATGCATGCCTATACTTCTCATTTGTATGACTCTTCCTCAGCTCATGTTTCTGCTAAATTCCTCATGTTTTCAGAAGGAAATAAACAATTTCTCACCATCCCTGGCATGTGCATACTTCCCATTGTCAGAGATTGGAGCCCCTCTCCTTACCATTCTTCATCGTGGTGGCTATCATAAACTCTCCTTGCAACACAGTGGCAGCAGCAGGACATATTGCTAACACTAATGAAACCATTTCTTGTTGCAGAGATGTCGGAGCAACTGACTCCTGAAGAAGAGGCTGAGGAGACAGAGGCTTGGGCCAAACCACTTAGCCAGCTGTGGCAGAATCGCCCTCAGAATTTTGAGGCAGAAAAAGAATATAATCAGACCATGGCTCAGCAGCCCCCTCACTGTGCTGTATGCATGCTGTTCCAGACCTACCAGGTAAGCATCCTGCACGTCTCCCAGAGCTGCTCTTTGTATGGCAGAAGCTGAGGGAGAAGGCAGCTGCCACATTCCTCAGGATTTTGTAAACTAGTAGGTTGTGAATCTAGCCAGCATGAGTATAAATAGCAGTGTAACTGATGAGAATACAGACACACCAGAACCTTAAGGTATATATCCTGTGCAGCTCTGTATATGCCCAAGGAGTGCCTCCCATGTCTACGCTGCTCTCTTTAGCAGTGTAGTATCTCACTGCCACCCTGCTGCCGGAACCTTTCCCAGCCACCATGAAAAGCTCCAACAGTGTGAAAGGTTTGGGGAGGGGGAGGTAGAAGGGAAGGGTTCCAGCAGACTTTCCCTGCTTCCTCTCCCGCCAGAGCCTTTCGCTGCTGTGTGGACACAGCCTACTTTTCACTGTAGCATATCACTGCGTGTACCCTACATTCTGTTGCAAGTGTAGACAAGGCCCTAGAATATGAAACAGCTATGGAGATGTTTAAAAAAGTTGATATATTCTTTAGAATCTTAGGCTATGTCTACATTACACAGCTTTTAGCGACGAGGCTGTCACCACAACCGTGCAGGTAAATCACGCAGTGTAGCCACTGTTTGTCAGCTCTCCTGCCGACAAAAGACTTCTGCCCCCCAATGAGCAGCATTTGCGTTGTCAGCAGTAGAATACTTCTGCCGACAATGTGCTGTTCACACTGGCACTTGTTGTGGCAAAACTTTTGTCTTTCGGGGGGTGGGGTTTAACCTCTGAAAGACAAAAGTTTTGTCATTCAATTGCCGGTGTAGACATAGCCTTGGAGATCAGAGGATATAACTAAAAACAGTACTACTTATAGTAGCATTGCAGTCTTCTGTGACTCTGCAGCTGTAAAAGTCTAGGCATTGTAAAGATGTGCCACAGATACCCTTCTGGGGAAAGGGACAGGCCTTGTGATTCCAGGGGGCACGTACAGACCAATGTATCTCTTGCTGCTTGACACAGAACGATGTGTTTCAAACATCCTCAGGCTTACTCTAGAGAGAATGGTAATACCTCTAGATTTGAAGCCGCTCTGACTGAGAATTTTGTGGGGCACTGGGAGAGTATGGAACACCAGTGGGAGGTTTAGTGAGTTTTGTTTCTTCACACAAATGTGGCTAGGTTTTTAGAAGCACGAAATCCCAGCTGACACCAATTTTTTAAAAAAAGGCTCCAGGGCAGTCTCATTAATTACAGGCCGGTAAGCCTAACTTCAGTACCAGGCAAATAGGTTGAAACTCTAGTAAAGAACAGAATGATCAGACGCATGGATGAACACAATTTGGTGGGGAAGAGACAACATGGTTTTGGTAAAGAGAAACCATGCCTCACCAATCTATTAGAATTCTTTAAGGGGGACAACAAACGTGTGGACAAAGTGATCCAGTGCATATAGTGTACTTAGATTTTCAGAAAGCCTTTGACAAGGTAACTCGCCCAAGGCATCCAAGGGAAGGTCCTCTCATGGATCGGTAACTGGTTAAAAGATAGGAAACAAAGGGTAGGAATAAATGGTGAGTTTTCAGAATGGAGAGAGGTAAATAGTGGTGTCCCCCAGGGGTCTGTTCTGGGCCCAGTCCTATTCAACATATTCATAAATGACCTGGAAAAAGAAGTCAAGAGTGAGGTAGCAAAATTTGCAGATGATACAAATCTACTCAAGATAGTTAAGTCCCAGGCAGACTGCGAAGAGCTACAAAGGGATCTCACAAAACTGGGTGACTGGTAACAAAATGGTAGATGAAGTTCAGTATTAATAAATGCAAAGTAATGCACATTGGAAAACATAATCCCAAGTATGCATACAAAATGGTGGTGTCTAAAATCAAGAAAGATCTTGGAGTCATTGTGGATAGTTTTCTGAACACATCTGCTCAATGTGCAGTCAAAAAAGTTAACACAATGAGAGAGAGTCCAGTGGAGGGCAACGAAAATGATCAAGGGGCTGGGGCACATGACTTACAAGGAGAGGGGCTATAACAGCGTTTAAAAGAGAACTAGATAAATTCATGATGGTTAAGTCCATTAATTGCTGTTAGCCAGGATGGTAAGGAATGGTGTCCCTAGCCTCTGTTTGTCAGAGGATGGAGATGGATGGCAGGAGAGAGATCACTTGATCATTGCCTGTTAGGTCCACTCCCTCTGGGGCACCTGGCATTGGCCACTGTCGGTAGACAGGATACTGGGCTAGATGGACCTTTGGTCTGACCTGGTACAGCCGTTCTTATGAGAGGCTGAGGGAACTGGGGTTATTTAGTCTGCAGAAGAGAAGAATGAGGGGGGGATTTGATAGCAGCTTTCAACTACCTGAAAGGGGGGGTTCCAAAGAGGATGGAGCTCAGTTGTTCTCATTGGTGGCAGATGACAGAACAAGGAGCAGTGGTCTCAAGTAGCAGTGGGGGAGGTCTAGGTTGGATATTAGGAAAAACTATTTCACTAGGAGGGTGGTGAAGCTCTGGAATGGGTTACCTAGGGAGGTGGTGGAATCGCCATCCTTAGAGGTTTTTAAGGCCCAGCTTGAGAAAGCCCTGGCTGGGATGATTGGGGATTGGTCCTGCCTTGAGCAGGCGATTGGACAAGATGACCTCCCTAGATCTCTTCCAACCCTAATATTCTATGTTAGGAACTATTAAGGAAAGGGTAGATAAGAAGACAGAAAAAATCATAATGCCACTATATAAATCCACAATATGCTCGCATCTTGACTACTGTGTGCAGATCTGGTCACCCCATCTCAGAAAAGATATATTGGAAAAGGTACTGAGAAGGGCAACTAAAACACTTAGGGGTATGGAACAGCTTCCTGATGAGGAGAGATTAAAAAGACTGGGACTTTTCAGCTTGAAAAGGAGACAACTGGGGCGTGGGGGGATGGATATGGTAGACATCTATAAAATCTTGTCTGGTGTGGAGAAAGTGAATAAGGAAATATCATTTACTCCTCATAACACAAGAACATGGGGCCACATATGAAATTAACAGGCAGCAGGTTTAAAACAAACACAAGGAAGTACTTCTTCACACAAGGCACAGGTGACCTGTGGAACTCTTTGCCAGGAATGTTGTGAAGGCCAAGACACTAGCCAGGATGGTCAGGGATCCAACACCATGTTCTGAGTGTCCCTAGCGTCTGTTTGCCAGAAGCTGGGACTGGACAACGGGATGGATCACTTGATGATTACCTGTTCTGTTCATTCCCTCTGAAGCACCTGGCATTGGCTACTATTGGAAGACAGGATACTGGGCTAGATGGCCCATTGGTCTGACCCAGTATGACCGTTCTTACGTTCTTATGGCTTGTGCTTGTCTTTAAAGATGGGATCATGTTCTGAATGATGCAGGAAGTAAAGCTTGCTGTTGTGTAGCAGTTATCTTTGTCTGATGAAGCTAGTAGTAAGAATAACAATGTGAGAGAGAAATCTGAGGTTTTCAATATTCCCGGTAAAATATACCTATATTCCCCACCTCACTTTCATAGGCAGAATGTGGAGGCCATGGTCAGAGCCCTGGAGTTGCTCCAGGTACTGCCACCAGGAAGGTACGAACCAAACCTCTGATTCCTGAGATGTGCTTCACTGCAACTGGCTGCAGCACTGACCTCAATCTCTCAACCCCTTACCTGGAGGAAGATGGAACCAGTGTCCTGATCACCTGCAAAAACTGCAGTGTCTGTGTTCATGCTAGTGAGTACAGCCAAACCCCACACCTAGGCACTCACTGCCCTGCAGTCTGATCTTGTACACTGTAACAATTCTACCTAAAGAATGAGTCCATTCCTTAAGTGGATCACGGAGACCTGCAACACAGGGCCTTGTGAATGGTGGCGTGATGGTGGTGTACGGCACACTTGAGGTTTATGGAACCCTCACGCAGGGATTATGAAGTGAAGCCCAAGGGCTGTAATTTTCACATTCCCTCTTTGACCTCCAAGGTGAGAGATCTGTGCTGTTTTCCCTAAGCAGCTTGTTTCCGTTCTAGGTTGTTATGGTGTCTCCCCTGACAAGGCCACTGAAGACTGGATGTGCTCCAGGTGTACAGCCAATGCTTTAGAGGAGGTAAGAAAATTGCTTGTACAAGCCTCACTTGGCTTTCTCTTGAAGGACTCAGGAGGTTCCTATTAGTCAGGTATCCAAGCTGTGTGGAGCCCATGGGAGGACTGGGGGCAAGGTCATAGACTCATAGAATATCAGGGTTGGAAGGGACCTCAGGAGGTCATCTAGTCCAACCCCCTGCTCAAAGCAGGACCAATCCCCAAATCCCTAAATGGCCCCCTCAAGGATTGAACTCACAACCCTGGGTTTATCAGGCCAATGCTCAAACCACTGAGCTATCCCTCCCCTGATGAAGGCAAAGTCAGACGAAGACTAGTTGCAGAGCTCTTCCTGAAACCTTCCGTTGTGCGGTGTCTGCTCCCCTTTTGTGATAAGGCTGTAATTTAGAGAACACCTCCAGAGTGTAATTCTCTGCCATTTGGCCTTTTGATTTAATGTCTTCTGGCTTAAAGATTCAGTGATGCAGTGATTCAGGCTGTTGTGGTCAGAAATGGAGAAGGGAAGTTCTGCAGAAATGTGGTGATCTGTTTATCTCTGATCTCTCCTTGTATATGACACCTTCTGCTCTACAAAATGCAGCTAACTTGTTGCTTAGCTGTGGCTGTTGCAGTGGCAGGGGATACTGAAATCTAACTCATTGAGGAGGAAGGTGGCCCAGAGTAGAGGGGTTCTTTCAGAAAGTGTCATGGGCTCTGGACCAACAGAAGGGACCACTGCATCTCTTCCAGGGGCCAGCCCCTTGAATTGTATCCGCCAGGGTGGTTGGTTCCCAGCTTCAGCTATGCCTAGTTGGGATAGGATTTTGTTTCTCTGGTATGAGCTCACAACATTGGCTCTCTGTGTTTTTCCCACCCAGCTTCAGAGTAGCTCTCCTTAGTTTACTCCACCTCTGAGTATCTAGAGAACTATGAGGTCAGTCCATTTCTCAAAAGCAGGAGGCCATTGATAGCTCTTAATTAGGCTGTCCTCTGCAAAGTGATTGTACCAGTGGGGCTAATTGGCAACAAAGAGCTATTTCTCTGAATGTGTCGTCGCAGTGAGGCTCTCTGGTGCAAGCTTACTGCTTCATTGACAAATAACATGGTTCCTCATTTTCCTCCATGTGGCAGGACTGCTGCTTGTGTTCATTACGAGGAGGTGCGCTGCAGAGAGCCAATGATGACAAGTGAGTATTCCAGCTTTTTCATTCTCTATGGAGCAGCGTAGCACATGAGCACTTGTGAGGTTGTTAAAAGTTCATTGCTTAGTGCGAGTGTGCTGCAGGGATGATGTAGTGACCAAGGGCATCTTCCAGATGGATTGACAGGATTGATGCGGAGGCTTGTAAACCTATAACATAGTTCAAGATGTGAGCACATGGTGCCTAATGCACCAGGACTTGGGTGAGTGGTGCAGTATCACAGAGACCCACAGCCAGTCACTGACTTCCCAGGGAATTCCCCATCCCAAGGTGGTGATAGCTATTAACTGCTTAGTCTCTTATTAAGTAAAATTGTCTTTGGTTCCCAGAGCCATGTGAGGGGCCGGGAACTCTGAATACCAGGTTACAAAGAGATCATGCTCCATACAGCAACCAAAGGCTCTACATACCTCAGCTCTGCCAATAGACTGTCTGTCTAAATTTACACTGCTTGTGTCTTCAGCTCGGGGCTTAGCTGGAGGCGTCTACATCACAGGACAGCCACAAAGGTTCCTTTACTCTTCCCAAACAACACTTCACTGGCTTTGGGAGATGGGGCCCTCCTGCAATGCAGCATATTTTGGCTCAAGGCTGACTTGGGGCAGCTACAGCATAGGCGACTGTTAATGGAAAAGGACGTAGATTAATTTGGCTAGTATGTCTAAAGTTCTTGGATGCAAAATACGTTGGTATTTACTATCTGAATCTTAACTTACAGTGCTAAGGGGTAAATTATGGTAACTTGGCCTGAAAACTCTGGGAGTGGCCTTTGACCTCTAGGTCACTGTTTCAAAACCAGGTCAGTAGTGTCTAAATAGTTATTATCTGACAGGTCTGTGGCCTGAGTAAAACAAGCTTGTAGGGCACATGTGCCTGCAGCACAAATACCACCAGCACAAGTCTCACTCAGTCACTCCCTTGTTCACCTCAGTGGAAAGGCCAAGAACTGAATGGGATGAAGTCCGCTTTTGCTCCTAGATGTCTCCATTATCAGGACTAGTGTGAGGGAGGCTTGCACTACTTGAGCTCTAGTCTGCTGTATGGATCAACAAAGGATTTCATTCTTAGGGCTGGAGGGATTGCCAATCTGCTACACTTCATTAGCACTAAACTTGCTTAAATTCTCAACTGTCTTTCTCCAGTGTGTACTGACTTTTTTCCAATTCTGGCAGGTGGGTCCATGTGATGTGTGCTGTAGCTGTACTGGAGGCAAAATTTGTGAATATTGCAGAGCGCAGTCCAGTGGATGTTGGCAAAATCCCCCTGCAGCGCTTCAGACTGGTAAGAAACATCTGAGACTCACTGTTAGGCTTGTTAGTTTCACTGAGGTCCTATCTGTGGGGTCTTCTATTCTCCTCCTGAAGGAGACAACTCCTCTCTGTTAATTAGAGGTCAGAGAAAATTCAAACTCTGATGGTTTGGAGATGGTTTGTTAAATAAATCCCATTAGAGTACTCCCTACTCTCCAAAGCCTAGCTTTGTTCTTGGGTATTAACACAGCACAATAATTACCTGAAATTAGAATTAACAAGGGGGTTAGTATAGAGTCTTGTTATAGTTTAGCTAGTGATTTGAATTCCATAATACAGTAACGTGTTGGTATCTTATGTAGAAATCTCTAGGCACTTTAAATAAAATAGAAGCTGGGTCTGTTTAGCTTGTCTACAAACTCAGTTTAAAGAACGTAAGACTCTCACTCCTTTAGATAGAAGAGGAGGAAGGGGGTTTCCCTCAATCCAGAAGGAGAGAGCTGAGCTTTGTATGGCTATATCACATCATACCTGGCTATTAACTATCCACGCATGCAATCCAGTGCAGCACTAGCAGAAGAGGTGGGGTGGGATTTGACCAGTGGACTTGGAGCCACTGGAAAAGCAGAATACTAGAGGGGAGACCACTGCCAAGAGCATTCTCAATCATTGAAGCGTCTGAGGTGACAGCGATGAGATTGGATCGTGAACGTAGCCCCTAAAGCACCTCTGCATGTGTATGAAAGGTAGATAGATCTGTTCCATCTGAGGAAGCCTATTCTGCACATGAGTCCTTGCTAACTGGCCTGAGTCCTGGGTGGCTTTTTCATTTTTAGTGTTCTCTTTTTTTTAAGGATTTCTACAGTCTAGCCACTCATGAGTCTCAGACTGATAGAATTAGGAGAAGGTTCAAATACTTAATGCCTATTTCTTATATATCACTTTTCATCAGCTGTTCTCAAAGTGCTTCACAATCATTTAATTTATTTATCCTCTAAACCTCTGTACCTAAAAATATGACAATGGACTGAACCGCTTTGCTAAAAAACCTTCAATATTTTGGGGCAAACAAGGTGAGAACTATTAAATAAAAAGCTGTATATTGACTTTAGCTATAAGATATGGGACTTCCTGGCTGGCATGACTAATTTTTAGAAATACTTACATTTTAGAGCCTTTTCCTCCATTTGCTCAATCCTGCTTTAAGGATATAAACCAGTGTTTGTGACGTCCGTCAGTTACCACAAATCTGCTGGCCCAAATCTAGCCTTCTGCCTTTAGGGTAAGGTTATGGAATCTGCCTCTGTACAAATTCTACTCAGTTCTCCTCCCTTCTGAAATTCTGTCTCTGGTTTTATGAAATCCTTTGGGGTATAATGTTACTCTAGCCCTCTGGCCTGTTTCTGTCCTTGTATAACTATAGCCAGGAGTTGCAGTGGGCCATTGACTTTTGTCATTGCTGAAATGTGGTAGAATGACATGTCCAGGTCTCCTTTACTTACAGACATTTCAGTTCACATGTTTTGCTATTAAGCTTGTTGGATTGGTATATTATAGACACTTACTTTTTTGCCTTTGTCCCTGTTTGTAACTCCTGAGATTCCTGCCCTGTTATGAAATAAAACAAGCGTCCTTCTCTCTCTAGAATATAATAAAGCATGGTGCCTTTCTGGGATAGAGATTAATTGGAATAATGTAGTAACAAAAAAGGGTATTTCTAGTAACACCTGGGGGGCCTGTCAACATTCTGTGCCTGGGGAAAGCCAATGCTGAGCAGTAATCTCTAGTTTCCTGTCTGCAGAAATGCATCTTCTGTAAGAAGCGGAGGAAGAGAATTGCAGGTTGTTGTGTGCAGTGCTCTCATGGTCGCTGTCCTACGTCCTTTCATGTCAGCTGTGCTCAAGCAGCTGGAGTCATGATGCAGCCTGATGACTGGCCATTTGTTGTCTTCATTACCTGCTTTAGGCATAAGATTCCATCCCAGGCAGAGGTGAGTATTTGGGACACAACTAGGATTTGTTCTGGAGTAGGCCAGAGTATCAAGGGAAACGGAAAAGCTTTTGGTTGTGCTAGAGATAAAGTGGATGAGGTAATGTCTTTGACAGATTCATATCAATAAAAGAATCCCCTGTGCATTTTAGCCAGCATAGTCTAATGACCTTGGCTCCCATCCCATGCCAAGAACTGAGCCCTGATCTCAGTCCTGCTGCTGACTGCTTGTGGCCTTCAGCCAGTCACTTCTCCCAGGTTTCAGTTTTGTCTATAAAGTGACTGAGAACCACCTCCCCCTGGAGCTGTCGTGAGAAGGAATAGCTAAGGTGTGTGTGCATGTGTGTGAAGTAAGTAATGCTAATGTGCAGAGTTAGTACTGGGATCCCAGTGGAATGTCATGTTCCCTTGCAGCCTTTCTGCCAAATGAACTGCAGCATTCTGCTCGAGATGGGCCTGTAGAGGGCTTGCTGCAAAGCCCTCAAAATGTCTTGAGGGAACCTACTCTAAAGAGCGAGAGCTTGTAACTCCCTAGGTGGCCTGAGCTATGCACAGCACTGTCTTGGTCGCTGCAGCTGACTGGTTTGGTTTTTAAGCATTTAAAGCACTCTGGGGGAAAACTCTTTTAAAAATTGACTTCAGATCACTGGTGGATCCTATGTACAATTAAGAACTCTTGGCAACAATGTAGTTCTGTCTCTTCTCATCTGCCAAGACCCATGTTCAGTGCCAGTACACTGACCTTCATTTCAGCTGTCTAACAGCTCTTCTCCTCTCAGCGAGCTAAAGCTGCTCTGCAGGATCTCTCAGCTGGGCAAATGGTCATCAGCAAGCACAAGAACGGTCGTTTCTATCAGTGCGAAGTGGTCAATCTTACAAAGGAAACCTTCTATGAAGTCAACTTTGATGATGGCTCCTTCAGCGATAACCTCTATCCAGAGGACATTGTGGTATGTGGTGAAATAAGAGAGCTACTCCAAGAGAGGGCATGTGGTACAAGGAAACTATCACCATTGTGAGAGCAAATGTGTCTGTGTCTGCTAACATTTCTAGGGGGTTAATGACCGTTCATACAGTGGAAAGTACTCTCATCTGAGCGGAGAATTTCTTACAGCTTTTTAGATTTCTTCCCACTTAAAAACCTGTCATTGTCTAACTTAATACTTTGGTTGCAAAGTCCCTGTATTGGTCTTCTTTCTGACTTATGAGCAGCTGTATTCATTATCCTTGTCAGGCCTTCGTTAGCCGTTGTCTCTGTTTTCAGTTCTGTACCGAACTGCATGGGTGGGCTGGGTGGGTTTTATATACAGAACAAGGCAGTTGTGGCTGAACTGTAGCCCGTAGACAGAAGGCTTATCTACTGGCCTCCATGTCTTCTTCAGTGATGTTAATAGCAGCATGGAACTATTCTTGTGCCAAACTTGCATTCTCTGTGCCTCGGGCACCGTGGAAAGGCCCCTTTTCAGAGGCACCTGATGGGTGGAGGATGCCATGTGGCTACTACGCAGGGCTGGGAGGTGTGGTAGTGAAGGGCAAATGACAAGGCAATGCATTTGCACAGTTGTCACTGAGGATGCAAGTTGTGTTGAGGGTCTCTGTAACTGGAGCTGAGCCAGGAGAAGGAAAGGAACCAAGAAGCTTGACTTTGAAGTTGCAGACCATTTGAAATAGCTGGGAGCAGGAAACACCCTGTGTTTGTGAACTGATGGGTTAGTTGTGGCACCCTGTGGCTCAGTTTCCCTGTCTCTCTAGATGGGAAAATCCAGCTATCTCAAGGGCTGTTCGTAAGGTGCTTTGGTACTCTGATGGAAGGCCCTATAAAAATGGGATGGATCTCCCTGGGCCTGCTGAATCTTTATGCAAATGTAAAGAAGCTGTTACTGCTCACTTCTCCGCGTCTCCCGACTTTCCTTCTTATGCCATCAGAGTCGAGACTGTCTTCAGCTGGGTCCTCCTGCTGAAGGAGAAGTCGTGCAAGTCAGATGGACAGATGGACAAGTCTATGGAGCCAAATTTGTGGCCTCACATGCCATCCAGATGTACCAGGTATCGAGCTTCTATTCCTTTCTGCTGCCCTCCACCTCTCACTATTTAGATAAAATGCTCATCGCAGTGGTCTCTAGACACCTCCCCGTGGTCTATTTTAGAAGCCCTTTTGTAGAAGTGTGGTACTACTGGCAAACCAAGTCCTAGGACCCTCTTTAACTACTGCAGTCAAATCCCACTCAGAAAGGGGCAGGCGCGGTATGGGGTTTGTTAGTGATCTATTGGAAGGAAAGCTGCATAGATGACAGTAAAAATCTCCGCTTTTAGTCTGGATGGAGTATAAATGCTGAATAACTGGTACTGAGGACCCTGTTATAGCCTAGATGTCCTTTGTGACCCACCGATATATAGCCAGGTACCGATGAGTGGGTTATTGACCCCTTCCCTTCTGCACTAGAAATACAAATCCATAGGATATGCAGAGAAGTGATTCCATGCAGCAGGTTGTAGGAAACGGGGGCATCTAGTCAGTGTCTGCACCATGAGCTAAGCCCTTCTGCCACCAGCCTCAGCAGTGAGCCCTGCAAGTGCAACTGTTGAGCTTCCAGACGTCCTGGGAGTCACGCTAAGGGGGTTGGGCTGAGCCTGCACAACATGGGCACGTTCAGAAGGTTCAGACTCAGGTGTGAAAATGGCCTAATTTTCAGAGGTGCTGAGCACCGGCAGTGCCCACTGAACTCAGCAGCATTTTGGATGGCTCACCCCTTCTGAAAATCAGGCTGCTTTTATCTGACTGCCTAGCTGTAGGCACCTGTATTTGAAAATGGGCCCCAATATTTAAGCTCCTGTAGCTGAATCTGGCTGAAGCAAAGTTTTATTTACCAAAAAAACCTTGAATTTTAGAGTACTTGTGTACATCTTGTCCTCTTCTCCCAACCCTGCTGCTCGGATAACATCCGGAGTGGCACTGAAACACCCAGTTTGCCTGACAAGTAAAAATCCCCAGTGAGGAGCTGGCTTATTGCGAAGTGTTCTGAGAATATTCCTAAAACTGGTCATTCCCTTGACCCTAGGCAGATTGGGCTGTGCCACTTCCTGCTCCTCTTAGGATTATTGCTTGTACAAAGTCTGTTCCCAATACTAGATATTAACCAGCTGCTGCGACCTCCCTCATTTACACATGACCCCATGCTATGCCAGAAAGTACATGTATATTGAAAGCTTTCATGATGGGAGCTCACTTAGAGAGCTGGGAACTGAACAGGGAGACTCTGTAGTAGTGGGGGGGGGATCTGGTTTTTGTGACTTCAGGCAGTACAGTATCATTTGTGTGTTAGGTGGAATTTGAAGATGGATCCCAGCTGATGGCGAAGAGAGATGATGTGTACACCCTTGATGAGGAGCTTCCAAAGAGAGTCAAATCAAGGCTGGTAAGTAGTGGGGGTGTGCATCTGTACTAAAAGTCCACTCCATAACCTTGATGTCCATGTGGCTTCCCCTGAGAGTAGCCTGCCTTCATGGGAGCAAACGCATTGAAGTGCACAGCAGCAAGGGCATTGCAAGGTGAGACTTGCTCTGGGAGTTTGTTTGCTGTCTGTTCCTTGGCTGATCTCTCTCTCTGTAGATACATTACTTCAGCTCACCTCTAGCTGAGGTCTGTAGCCCTTCATTGCTTACTGACAATTGATGGGACTTAACTAGTGAAATCCTGCATCTTTGAAATAGTGAGGTACACCAGGAAGTGCCTTGGTGTCCTTGGCCTGCATCGCTCCAGAAGGCCTCACATAGTAAGGCATTAGCTCCGCGACCATTCACAACCCAGGCACATTGCTGACCTGAGAGGCAGGTCCTGTGCACCCACCTGACTGTCCTAGCTCAGTTGCAACACTTGTTAATAAGCATGCAGAGTGTCTGAGTCCAGGAAGGGTAGGGGTGGGGCATTCATGCTGAGTGGGTGTTTAAATCTGCCTGTCTCAATAGAGCGGAGCATGCTGCAGACGTACTGGGTGTTTAGTTTGATCATTGCACTGACCCCTTAAGTCTCCTTCACACTTGGCACTGAGCTAGAATCCTTTGGCCCTCAGTGTTGTGTTTGCCCATTAATCATTTCACTGGGTCTAGTGACTGCAGGTATGTTAAGTTGCTTCTCTCTCCATACTGCAGTGTCACGTGGGCTTGTGCAAAACAGTCCCGTCACCCCATGCCCCACGCGATTTCTCTGCCGTGTGGGAGAGCTTGTAGGTGAGGGGTAATAAGTTCATTGGAGCGGCGCTGTGGGTATCTAACCCTGCTTTACTCTTGCAGTCAGTAGCTTCAGATATGCGCTTCACAGAAATCTTCACAGAGAAGGAGGTCAAACAAGAGCGGAAGAGACAAAGAGTGATCAACTCACGCTATCGGGAGGATTACATCGAACCTGCCCTGTACCGGGCCATCATGGAGTAAGCACTGCCTATGGTAGAGAAGGAGAGATGCCAACCTCCCAATGGATTCTAACACTCCAGTACAACAGAGGCCAAACTTGGACATTTCAAATCCATGTTTTTTTTTAAAAGGAAGCTACAATACTGTACCCTGCAGTAGCTGAAAGGAGATTGTTGGATGGTGGAACCATTCAGTGTTGCAACAGTGGATGCCTGCCTGCAGGCTCCTCCCCTGAAGTTGTCTGCACTGAACAAGTATCCGGCAAGCCAGCTTGGGAGTTCTGCCTTCCACAGCTTATCTCCTCAAACAGTCTCTCACTGTTTCTGCTTGTCTGAGACAAAATTGACAGGTGGCAAACTCTTCTGGGAACTTCACCTGGGCATCTTGGCAGCTGCAGGAGGATACAAAATGTGTAGTTTTTGTTGAATAATGTTCCTGATTCTGGGAGTCTCTCCCCAATGGCCACACCTGCACCGAGCAGGCAGTATTACTGGTGCTTGACATTGAACCCCTTTTTATATTTATATCTGTGTGTTTTGTCTGGAGCAGCTTCAGTTTCTTGTTTCTCAGCATCTGCCCTCTGAGGGTGGAGCGTCAGGCTGTGCAGAGCCAAGTGGATTGGAGGCGTTTGTGTGAAGAGATGAAATGTGAAAATCAAATCCGATTGGACGAGCTATTTAACCCTCCATTTAGCTTTTGTTCTCATTTGATATTTTGAGACTTACTCGTGTTTAACTGTAATGGTCTGTGCCTACGTATAAATAGGAATCTGTCTGGAGCCTCCTGCAGTGCAGCCCTCTAACAAGAATATTCATTCAGCCCCCAAAGAGTACTTTAGCGTACGCTTCACTAAGGCAATAAAGACCAAAGGGTCCTCCTAGAGAGCCAAGCACCCCAGTATTGGTCATGACAGGGCAGCAGGATCGGTAGAATCCAGCACCTTGTCTGTGGCTATGCTGCCACACGGTCTTACCTAGGATAATTAGATGTGAGTCTAGGACCCAGTTACAAGATGCACTGAACTGTACCCGTTAATGAATGGTTGTGTAGTGCCACTCAGAAGCAGAAGTGCTGCCACGTTCTTCTGTCCGGCCACAGCTGGTAGGGCATCTGTGCTTTAAAATCCTGTGTAGAGCATTAATTGGACACACTCTTAGTTGTATCGGATAGACTTGACTATCCCAGCAATGGAAAGCTGTCAGTTCAGGAGCCATGCATTGCCTGTATCCTGAAGATGTTCTGACACGCTCCTAGTAAAGCATTAACAAGTTAAAGCAGCAATTGAATAAGGATGTGTGGCTTTCCCACCCTCTGGGAAAGGGATTTTAGACTGTGGGCAGACTGGCTGCCTTCCAGCTGCATGGAGTGACTTGGGTAGTTTCCCTTTGTTGAGAGAAAAAATCGTACAAATATACTCAGTTTTTTTATTTTAATTCTCTTCACTGACATAGACCCATCGCTGTAGTAAAGGGACCTTGTGTACACAAGACCCTGATTTATAGCAGTTTCCTCTTTGTTTCTATAAGAACACTATAAACCAAATTATTTTGAAATCTGGTGCATCAACTTGTTGATTAGCAATAAAATGTAGTGTTGTGCAGTGACTTTTTGACTCTTGATCAGCAAAATAATAAACAACAAGCTTTTTTGAAAAATAATCCTCTGTTTATACCAAAACTCTTCTAGGATCAGGATACTGATGTGACTATACAAATTTCTAGTGCTCAGGCTTGCTCTTGGATGTCCTTCTCTTACAATGTGTGGGAGAAGCCCTTGTTAATCAGCATTTGGGCAGATTCCTGGAAGGAACAGGGCCTTCACTTTGTACGTTTTCCCAGTAACTTAATTCATCGTGGTCAGTTTCAAATGTTAATGAATTATTCTGGTAAGCATTGGAATTGTTAACATGTAAAACTGGGACATTGTAAAATTGTCATAGTATCTGCAAGTGTGCAGGTGTACGAAATGAGAATCGGTTAGAGCTGCAAGTTGGCAACTCCTTTCGATGCCATTTTTGTGACTAACGAAAGGAAGGGAAGCTGCCAGCATCTCTTTGAATCTGCCCTCTAGTCTTCTAATGTACCTGGGATTCACTTTAATTCCCTCTAGACTGAATGCTGTCCTGTTCATCATGGGAAAATCTATTCTGCTTTTCCCTCCTTCCCCCCCCTCCCAAAAAAGGGTACCAATTTAGCTGTCTGGATGATGTAGAGGCTTCCTACCCAATCTGCTATATTACCTGCATGGACTGAGTTTCCATTCTAGGTGGTGATACTATATGTCTGGTATAAATACCTATCTACAAAGAAGGCTCCCACCCTAAAATGACAACCTAGTGCAAGGCAGCTGGGCTTGTGCCCTGCAAGGGTTCCAGGTCAGTTACACCATGCTTTGTCACCTGCCTCTCTCAATACTGAGTGACTTTCAAGAGCGTTTCCATGCTCGGTATTAGTTCTGGTCAGGGAGCTCTGACCTGATGTGACCCAAAGTGTTCTCTGTAAATGGACTTCAGACTGATGGTCTTGTCGCTGTCTGCACTGTCTTGGAAACCACTGCCATCCTTGCTGAGTTTCCTGCATCATTGGATAAAGGAAGGTTGTCCCATTTCCCATTAACTGCATTTAACAATGTAGTTTAATAAACACCTATAGATGAAAACCTCATTTCTGATTGGTTTATACCTGACCCACTTTCTGGTGACTTAGACCTGCACTCCAGCACCAGGCTAGGTGCACAAATCGAAATGAGAGCAGAATTCCTCGTGTTTAACACACCAGGGAGTCCATGTCATTTTTTGACTCCAAGTAGAATCCTTACGTTTGTAGACGGATTCTGTAGGCACCTCCATTAATGTGCTTAAAATATAAGGGGCAGAAATTAGCTCTTAAAATAGCAGCTGTACAATATTTAACTTGTGTTTCTACATTGTCCTGTTGTGTGAGAAAACTGACCTTGTGCTCTGACTCATTCTGGTGTGTGTGGGTCCTTCACACACTATTGTGTCATTGGAAAATGTCCTAATTCCCTTCCTCTGGAGTCCTTCCAATCTCAGGACAAGTGCCATTAGGATGCCAGTTGAGCAGGTGCTTTTGGAATATATTTAAAATAGGAAGTTACTTCTAGAAACGTGCTCAAAACACCAATGTTGATGCTAACCCATCCCATAGGGAAGCACTGGGTGAGAGCTATTCAGTCACTCCATTTGGTGTGGCATTGCAGATCATGGGCTGCATCCCCTTTCCTCTTGTGCCAAGTCTGATTTTTGGTTCAGGTTGGGCTCTTAGCAAACTGTAGAATGGAGCTGTCTGGATGTAATCCTGGGAAAGGCTGGCAGATCCGGTTTCCTTTTTGGAACTGGGAAGCTAGTGTCCTGTTTTTGCTAACCGCTTATTGTAGATCCCCTCTTTGTGTCCAGTCTTCTAGGAGAACTCCTGCTGCACTAGCAGGGTCTTCTGACAGGCAGGGAAAGTGGTTTCAATGGTTACACCCATTTTCTAAGATCATCCTTCCCAATTTCTGAGTGAGACAGAGCTCCCATCTGGGGTTAAATGAGTTCTGTATTGGCGTGATCAGGAATGCCTGGGATGAGAGGTGTGTCGCCCTTCTCTGGCCACCCAGCCTGAGGCTTCCATCTTTATCTACAGTTCCCATGCTCCACTGGGCTCCTGTTGTCTGACCTGTCTACGGCTGTGCTTTGTTTTTTTTAATGCGAACGTGGGAGGGAATAAGACTCCAGCAGCCTCTGTATTGTTTTTAATTTGATCTAGTAATAAACATAATTAACTTCAAAACAGACAATCTCTGGACTGATTTAAATCTTTAACAATTTTCCTTGGAAATCCTCACAAGGTTTTTAATTACTTGTCTAGTCTTATTACCTATTAACCTCTTCCTAATCCTCCATTACACCCTCTCTTTACATGGCTGTCCAGTGGTCACATGACAACTTGAGTACCTCCAGTAAGAATGAGTGGTGGTTGCTGCTGTTCTATGATCAAAGAAGCTAAAGGTAGGGACTTAAGCTGTGCACCCTTAACCGTTCACCACGAGTACAGAGTGTGCCTTAACTGTTCACCACGTTGTCTGGATTTTTTTCGCCCCCCTGGAAGGATAATATGATGAGACAAGATTCATTCTGCTGCTATTCTAACTGGTTCAGAATCCAATATGCTGGTAAGATGCTTAGTTTTAGTTAACATATGAGAGTTATTGTGGTCTCCAAGGCCTCTTTTCTTACCTGCCATCTCCACCGCTCAACAAAAGGAAACCAGTCACTCAGCCCAAGCTGTTCAGCAGTCTCCTTCCTCAGGAGCAGTGTGCCTAGGCACTCTGCTGGCCGGCCAGCAGGAAGGGCGCTCTGAAGGCTGGAACAAACAATCCAGTTCTTTGAGTGAGTGATTGTCCGTGTCCATTCCACTGGAGATGTGTGTGCACCTCATGCACAGTTGTCAGAGAACTTCTCCCCTCAGCGGTACCTGTTGGGGTGGCTCGAGTGTGTCTGTCGCTACATACCACTGCCTGCTCGTATGAGAGGAGAGGTGCCCCGACCCGCCGTTAGTTCCTTCTTAACAACAGTGTCCATTGTTGAAGTACTTTGAGTCTTGCTATCGCAAGCTAGTTGTCCACATTCTGTGTACAATCCGTTTCTTTTTTCATTGTTGGATATAGCGTGTCGTTAGTGTTAGGTTTTTCGTCCCATTTGGACCAAATTTAATTCTCAGGACTGGAGTCATGCCTTGATCTCCTGGGTTCAAATCCTGCCAGTTGTGTGCCAGACCGATGTTGGTCAGTGACCTACACCCTAGCTGCCTAAAATGTTTGGGAGAGCCCACGTTCAGGACAAGTATCACGTTTGTAGAGGGTTTAAGCCTTGCTCTAAAAAAGATGGTGCAACGAGACTTGTATTTTCTTATGGAGGTGGCACTTTGCTCTCCATCAGCGCTGTTGGGTTCAGAGTGGGCTCCAAGCACAGCACCAGGAGTACAGCGTGTGCCTCCTGAGATGTCTCCGGCACTGTGTTTTGTGTCTCTCGATACCAAAGAAGAGAGACAGATTACCAAGGACACAGTACCTTGTGCAGCGAGATCTGTAGTACTCAGGCAAGCCAGAAGTGTGGCAGGGATGCTGAGAGGAAGTGTTCTCTGGAGTGCTCCTCTGCTACAAAGGGGACTTTGTCAACTCTGGAACCTGTGCCCGATTCATTGAGGACAGCCCCTGAAGTTCCTATACATCAGACCCAAGACCCAATTCTGGTACCAACAATGCTGGAAGCATACGCTGCTGCCAGAGAATTGCTTGACCTCTTGGTACCAGTGTCCCTGGCAGCATAGGAAGGGTTACTGTTGGTACTGGCAACTATGGTCCCCACACCAGCTCCGCAAGATCATGCTGTACCAATGCCGGTTCCTGTACCTAGGAGGCCGGTACATTCCGGGGGCAAGCCACCATTAACATCCCCAGTACCACCATCTCAGAGTTCGGCTTATCTGTCTCCTGTCCACACTAGTTCTGCTCCACCAGGACTCAAATCCTCTTCATTGGATTTGTAAGAGGATTTGTGTCGTGGAGTGGACGGGAAGCTTATCCTCCATCTGAGCTGGGGGGTCCGTGGATGTCACAGCAGTTGGCACATCGCAAAAGGCAATGGCCTGTGCAACCAGGGGGCCCACCACCACACCAGTGGCCTTTCTGGGTACTACAGGGTGTCCCTTCCCCTGGTAGGACATCTTGCCCATCTGAGAGAACTTCCTTAAAGGTGCTCTGAGATCAGCACCACACATCATGTTCTCCAACACCCAGTACCGGGACCAAGGAACTGGAAGTTACTCGGACAGCTCCTCCATGGCAAGAGGCAGACCAGCCATTGCCTCAGCATCCTGGTGCATCTTCTTCCTCATCACCAGACAAGGCTATAGAAGTGATGAGTGATTCACCACCACCAGAGGATTACAAGACTCACCAAGAATTGCTTAAAAGGGTGGCCTCGGTTTTAGATGTTAATGTGGAAGAGGTCTGTAGGAAATACCACAGCCTAGTGGAGGGCCTTCCAGAGAGGCACTTCCAAATAACACAGAATTTCTGGAATCCGTTAAAACACTGGCAAACCCCTTCTTCCCTCCCACCCATGGCTAAATGGGCAGAGGACATATGATGCCCCTTCTAAGGGCTTCGAACACTTCTACTCTTCCCCCGCCTCCAGGCTCTTTGGTGGTGATAGCAAGTGAGTGGGAGAGGCATGGACACCAAGCGTTGACACCAAAGAGTAAAGAATCCGAGGCTGGACTTCTTTGGCCATAAACTATTCGACAGGAGCCTACAGCTAAGAATTGCTAACAAGCTCTCCTAAGGGTACGTCTATACTTACCTCCGGGTGCGGCCATAAGCAATCGATCTTCTGGGATGGATCCCAGAAGTGCTCGCCGTCGACGCCGGTACTCCTGCTCCGCGAGAGGAGTACACGGAGTCGACGGGGGAGCCTGCCTGCCATGTGTGGACCCGCGGTAAGTTCGAACTAAGATACTTCGACTTCAGCTACGTTATTCACGTAGCTGAAGTTGCGTATCTTAATTCGAAGTGGGGAGGTTAGTGTGGACCAGGCCTCAGTCACTACAACTTAGTCCTCTGAGAAGACCTCTTGAAGTTGAAAGGCTACCGGAGGACTCCAGGAAAGAGTAAGCTTTCATGGTAGAGGAGGGCAAGCTGGTGGCAAGGACAACTCTTCAGGATAGTTTGGATGTGGCTGACTCATCAGCTCGATCCATGGCATCCACCATATCTATGATAAGGTGTTCATGGCTGCAGTCCTCCGTTCTCCCTCCTGAAGTACAGCAGACATCCAGGATTTGCCATTTCAGGGACCGTCCTTGTCAGAAAAGACAGATGACAGGCTGAATAGCCTGAAAGATAACCGGGCAGGACTGAATTTGCTTGGAATTTACACATTGGTGACAGAGGAAGCAATTTTGGCCCTAGCAGGCTCACAGATATCAGAGCTTTATTTTTCTGTCCCAAGACCTGCCAAGAAGAAGGGGCAGGAATTACATGAGGGGATCACTCATCTGCGACAGCAGGTTCCTTTCACCCAGCGTCCCAGTCTAAAAACTTGCATTTTGACGGGTTTGTCAAGGGCAGTATGCCCATACTTGTAGAACACCTTGTTCCTACCCATATTTTTGCGAAGTGATTGTCCCACCTCCTCTGTGCTTGGATTTGCATCACATCGGATCCCAGGGTCCAAAGCATGGTGGATATGGGATATTCCCACATGGTTATCCTAATTTTCATCATTCCTTCTCTGGAACAGGGTGTCTGGTTTGCTGCCGTCGGCTTAAAGGATAGTTATGTCCATATAGTGATCCATCCAGACCCCTCCGCAGGCTTCTCAGGTTCATAGTGAATGGAACTCTTTACCAATTCACAGTATTTCCATTTGCTTTATCAGCAAAGTACATGACTTTGACTATATATCTGAGGGAACTGAAAATCAATGTGACATGGATGACTACTTGGTGAAAGGTCCATCCCCGTCTCAAGTGCTGTCCTGCATGGCCGCCATTCAATCCACTATCAATGCACTGGGAGTTAGGGCGCCCGGGTCTGATTTAATGCGCTCTAACTTGCAAGTGTAGCCAAGTCCTAGTGTTAACAGACAACAGAGCTACAATGTTTTATATAAACAGAGGGAGGAGCGTGTTTGTCCCAACTATGTCAGAAGGCAATTCTACTCTGGGAGTTTTGCATAGCCAACTCCACCTCAAAGCAGCTTACCTCCCAGGAGTGCAGAACATGTTGGCAGATCACCTAAGCATGTCTTTCTCCACTCACCACAAGTGGTTGCTGCATCCAGATGTGACCAGGTCCATCTTCCAGCTGTGGGACCCAAGTGGACCTGTTTGCAACAAAGACCAACAGAAAATGCCATCAGTAGTTCTTCGAGTAGTGTCCCTATGGGTGCTCCACTGCACCTTTGATTGGAGATTTCATAGCAGTGTCTGTTCGGCCCATGCATGTGTGTCACTCAGCCTCTTGCCCATGCCGTTGCTACATAGCAGTGTGTGAGCCAGCCATCTTCAGTTCTTTCTCAATTGCACTGGCTTGAGGAGGACCTTAGCTAGTTTTCAGAATTGAGTTTTGCCTCATGGTCCTGCTGCATCTTTTGCCTTAGGGAATCTCATATTTCCCAAAAGTGCAACTTCTGTCTGCAGTCTAAAATCTAGAGCCAGAAAGAATAGGGATCTAAAACTTTGACTCCTTATGAAGGAGAGCTTGCTGCATCCAACCTCTGTCCCAAGCCAGGAGCACCCCTGGTACATTGGTCTCCGAGTAAGTCAACTGCCTCTTCTCTCTCTGAGCCACACTCGTCAAGGACATCTCAGAGGAAGCCCTAAGATTCCTCTCATAAGTCTTCCAAAGTCCGTGCCCCGAGTTCTCCAGGCAGGGAATCTACCTTGAAGAAGTCGAAGTTGTTAGCTCCCCTGGATCCTATCAGTCTCCAGTACGGTAACCAGAAGGTTGCTGGTTCCTCAGGTAGCGAGAGCTCTGGTAAGCAGAGAGACCCTAAAATATTGGGCTCCAAGAGACCATCGGTACCAACAAGAGACCCCAGTAGCAAAAAGAGCTCTATCACGGTACCAAAAAAGACCGCTCTGGCTCCATGTGGATTCTCCCCAGAGCATTCAAAACTCACGGTACCATTGACTCCTTTGGCTACTGTTACTTCATCTCAAGCCGTGGACACGGTACTGACAATGCTAGTACTGCTAGAATTCTGGTTTCCCCAAGACCTTGCAGTGGCCGAGACTCCTGATTCAGCATTGCTCAGTACCGAGAACTTCCAGTCTCTGGATTCCTGGTATCAGTGGTGGTACTTCACACTTCCTCAGTACCGAGAGCTTCCAGATCTCTGTACACCCGTCCAACACCAATAGTCCTACCTCAAGCTCCTTCTGCTGCCCCACAATTGCCAAGTGACCTAGAGGAGGAGGATTCTGATGAAGATTTTGCCTCAGCCCCCCAAATATCTATGCAAGGCTCCCCACTCTGCCCCTATGAAGGTTCTTTTCCTGAGCTCACTTGTGACAGACATCCACCACTATCATCCTGCTCCAGTGAGCACCTGTGGATTCTGCCATCCCTGCCATATGCACCATCCCCTTGGCCATACTGGGACCCCGGGTGGCGTATTGGCCTCAGTTCTCTAAGGGCTCCTATGTAGAGACAGACAACCCTCTTCGCCCTCCCTTTCCAGGAGATGAGAGCCTCAGGTAGAGACCTTTGAGGAACAGGAGGCCAGCGCTGACGAGGAGGTGTCTCCAACCACTGACATTTCTTCATCCCTGGATGGAAGCGGTCATGCCACCTCCACCATTCTTGACTGATGATTTTAAGGAGGTTCAGGATCTCAGCAAGAGGTAGGGGATTCTTTACAGATCCCCTTCAAGGAGACTGAAGAACTGCATCCTAAGCTGATCAACATATATAGCTATATAGCCTCCTCCTACCCACATTGCCCTACCAGTCAATGAGGATCCTGGATCCTGCGATGGTCCTCTGGCATACTCCAGCCTCAATTCCTCCCATGTGCAAGAGGGTGGATAAAAATACTATGTTCCCTCTAAGGAGTCAGAATTTTTATTTTCCCACCCATCACCTAACTCCTTGGTGGTTGAGGCTGTTAATGAACATTGAAGGCAGCACCAGGCTAAATCTACACTCTATGATAAAAATCTTAAGTGACCTCCTAAGTTTAAAAAAACAAAAAAATTCAACTACTTTACAGTTGAGAATTGCCAACTACCAGGCCTTAATGGCAAAGTACAACCAAACTAATTGTACCAAGCTGAACTCTTTTATTGAACATGTACTGACAGAGAGCAGTTCCAGGCAATTATTGCAGAAGGCTAACTCCTCACCAGGACATCTCTGCAGGCTTCTATTGTCACTGCCGACAGTCGCCCATTCAACTTCTACAGCAGTAGTTATGAGGAGGGCCTCCTGGCTTCAGCTCTCAGGATTCCCTAAAGACCATTTCAGTACAGGTTACCGATCATCTGCCCCAAGGGTCTTTTCAATAGTTGTGTCGGTAGTAGCAGCATGCCTCTGCAGGAATGGAATTTTGGTATTCTCTCCAAACACCTGGACAACTGGCTTCTGAAAGACCCACTCATTGGAAATGACTTTGCAGGCAACGTACAAGGCCATAGAACTCTTTCTCAAGCTGGGCCTGCAATTGAACGTTCAGAAGTCCACCTTGACCCCTGTGCAAAAGCTGGAATTCATAGGAGCTCATCTTGGTTCAGTAGTAGCGAGAGCCTCCTCCCAATGCACAGATTTATGTCCCTATCCAACTTGGTCAATATGATTTAGATCAGCCCTCAAACCCCAGGCAGGAACTGTCTTCAGCTTCTAGGGCGCATGGTGGCAGGCACTTTTGTTCTAGATCACACATGACTGTAAAAGCGATGCCTTTAAGCGTGGCTCAGGATGGTTTATTCACCAAGCAGACAGTTTAAACACACACTGCTTTCCACATCCACTTCTGTAAAAGAATCTCTCAATTGGTGGAAAGACCCTCACAATGTGTATGCCAGAGTCCCCTTCACTTGCCGTCCCCCAACAGTTGTCATAATGACAGATGCTTCCCGTTTAGGATGGGGAGTGCATCTAGACACCCACACAGCTCAGGACTGGTGGATCCCCCAAGAAACCACTCTGCACATCAGCTTCCTGGAACTCAGAGCAGTCAGATATGTCTATCTCCAGTTTCTGCCATTAATCAGAGGCAAACAAGTAAAGGTCATGATGGACAATACGTCATGAATGTTTTATATAAACCAACAAGGGGGAGCAAGATCCCTCTTCCTCTGTGCCGAGTCTATAAAGCTTTGGAATTGGAGTATACACAGATTGTTATCACGACAGCTTACCTTCCAGGAGTTCAGAACATGACCACAAACATACTCAGCAGGCATGTCTCTCGAGACCAGGAGTGAGAGGTAGATTCCACCATACTTCACCACATATTCCTTTTTAGATAGACCTCTTTTCCATAGCGATAAACAGGAAATGTGCCCAGTTTTGCTCCAGAACCAGGCTGGGGCACCGATCCTTGGGGGTTGCCTTTCACTGCCTGTGGTCACCAGGTCTTGTGTATATGTTACCCCAACTCCTCTGATATCTAAAGTTCTACTCAAAATAAGAAAGGACAGAGCCAGAGTTATTCTGATTGTTCTTTCGTGGCCCAGACAAACATGGTTTCCTTACCTGATACAACTGGCTGTGTTCTCTCCGATTACTCTCCACGCTGCTCCTCATCTCCTCTCTGAGGAAAGCAGGAAGATCCTTTGCCTCAAAGCACGGCTGGTCGATGGTTCATGGGCATAGAAACGGCCTGTTCACAGCAAGCAAAAAGAGTGCTGCAACGCAGTAGAAAACGGTCTACATGCAGCACTCACTCACAGAAATGGACAAGATGTGCCAACTGGTGTGATCTCGAACACATTGCACCAACAACCTCATCATTGCAAGACATCCTGGACTACATTCTAGAACTAAGGAGCTTGGGTTTATTAGCTGAGCTCCATTAAAGTTCATCTGGCAGCCGTCCTGGCCTTCCATCCTCCAATAGAGGGTTACTGTATTTGCCCGCCCAGTGACAGTGAGGTTCCTCAAAGGCCTCGACAACCTTTTTTCGCTAGTTATATGCCTTACTCGGTTTGGGACTTCAGTTTGCTTCTTAAATGCTTTACAAGACCACCGTTTGAACCTATGGTGCCTGCTCACTCCTTCACTTATCGATGAAAGCAGCATTTCTGGTTGCCATCACATCGGCTCAATGAGTGGGGTGAATGGGGGCTCTTATGACATAACCCCCATTCACAATATTTTTCAGAGACAAGGTTGCATTGTGACCACACCCCAAGTTTTTGCCAATGTACCTTCTCACTTCTATATTAATCAGCACATTCACCTCCCTTTCTTCCACCCTAAACCTGACCGGGATAATGGCATTGTCCTGCCTTGACAGGAGAAGACTTCCAGATTGTTAGTCTTGATCACAGACAGAACAATCTCTGAATAGAGGCTCTCTAGGTGGATAACTGACTGTCTGAGTAGCTGCTACCAATCTCATAATCTCGAAGCATCCACTGACCTACGAGCTCACTCTACGAGATCTGTTTTCACCTCCACAGCCTTTAAGAATGTTCCGATCATTGACATATGTAAAGCTTCAAGCGGGCCGCCTATGCATACATTCCCTGAACGCTATGCAATAATTTGCAACTCTGATTCCGATACCGTGTTTGGTTCATTTATACTTTTTTCCATACTGGACTAGACTCCGAAGCCCCCTCCCCTTAAAGGGGAACTGTTTGGTAGTCATCTAGAGTGGAGCCTCATAGGGAAACAACTCGAAGAAGAAATGGTTATTCACCCTGTGCAGTAACTACGGTTCTTCGAGATGTGTCCCTCTATGGGTGCTCCACTGCCCACCCTCCTTTCCCTCTGCTTTGGAGTTCCTGGTCATGGGGCTTCACGGTAGAGAAGGAAATGAGGACGGTTAGCATGTGCAGTGCTATATAGCAACAGCATGGGGTGTGAGGTTGAGTAATATGCATGCCTGGGCTGAATAGACACTGCTATGAGAAATCTCTGATCAAAGATGCAGAGGGCTCAAGCACACCTAGAATGGAGCACCCATTGGTGGACCCATCTCTAAGAACCACCGTTATTGCACTGGGTGAGTAACCATTTCTTCTGCTCATAAGGGGGGTCACAACCCTGGGTCTCTGACGGATGCTTTCCTGCTATTGTGGACAAACTCCCTGCTGTGTCCCTTTCCTCCGATACCACTACTTTCCAGTGTTCTGTAGAGACCAAGCAGGATCATGCTTGTCTCATACTAATAGCACTAGCATGGCCTCAGCAACACGGGTTCTCAAGCCTGTTAGCGTTGTTAGTGAGGCCTCCTCTACTTCCCTCATTGGACTCAGATGTGATTTCTCAGGACCCTGGCTCTCTGCTCCATCCCAACTTACAGGCTGTCAGGGTTCCCTCCCCACTCTGAACTCTGGGGTACAGATGTGGGGACCCACATGAAAGACCCCCCTAAGCTAATTTCTACCAGCTTGGGTTAAAAACTTCCCCAAGGCACAAATCCTTTCCTTGTCCTTGGACGGTATTGCTGCCACCACCAAGTGATTTAGACAAAGATTCAGGAAAAGGATCACTTGGAGTCCCTATTTTCCCCCAAAATATCCCCCCAAGCCCCTTCACCCCCTGAAGGGCTGACAGCTAGTTCCATTCAAGTACTTTGGGCAGCAGTTTCAGCATTCCACCCTCCAATCTGTAATAGATCGCTTTTTTCCAGCCCCATAACTAACAAATGTCTAAAAGAGTGGGCCAGATTTTACCCTCAGGTGCAAGAACATGTTCCTTCAGGGGATCTCAACCTTGTGCTATCTGCATTAATGGGGCCTTCCTTTGAACCTCTCACGGCTCACTCGCTCCCTCCTCCACGTCTCTATGAAAGTAGCATTTCTGGTTGCAAGAACCTTAGCAAAGAGAGGGGCTGAATGGAGAGCTTTGGTTTCAGTGCCTTCCTGTACAGCTTTCCATAAAGATATACTTTACCTCTATCCTCACCCCAAAATTGACATGGGTGGTGTCCAATTTCCACATTAACCTGCAATTTATTTGCCAATTCCTCCCCCCCTCCCCCCCTCAAGCCTCCCACACATAGAGGTGAGTAGAAGCGTCATTCGTTGGACATGAGAGCTTTAGCCTTCTACTTGGACTGCACCAGACTCTCTAGATCCTCAGCACAGTTACCTGTCGTAGATGGTGAAAGGTAAACCGGTTTCTACTCGGAGGATTTCCTCCTGCATTCGTTTGTGCTGCCAGTTTGCTAACATCACGCCACTCCATAGAGTTATTGGCTCTTTCGACTAGAACGCAAGCCGCTTCAGCCACTTTCCTAGCGCAGTTCCTACTCAGATTCAATGTTTGTAATGGCTCAGCCATTCCCAGTCCTTATTCAAACCGGAGTTGATTGTATCTAGTTTGCATATCAGTTTGCAGGTTTGCTGCTGAGGGAGCTTGGACAAGTTGCTTACCCCCTGTCTCTTGAGTTACAGCAGCAGTTCTCAACCAGGAGTCTGGGGGCCGGGAGCAGTTTCAGTGGGGCTGCCAAGCAGGGCCAGTATTAGACTCACTGGGGCTCAGGGCCGAAAGCCGACGCCCTGCTGCACGAGCTGAAGCCAAAGCCTGAGCAATTTAGCTTCGCTGGCCCCCCTCTGGTGTGGGGCCCCAGCCAATTGACCAGCTTGCTACCTCCTCTCTCTTCTCCTCCCCCCCCCCCCCCCCCCCCCACTGACCTTGGCTTTTATATGCAGAAAAATAGTTGTGGCACAAGTGGGCCATGGAGTTTTTATAGTGTGGTGGGAGGGGCCTCAGAAAGAAAAAGGTTGAGAACCCCTGATCTAGAGAAGGGGAGAGCACCCCGCTCTCAGCTCCTGTGAGATTTGAAGCATGTTTGGGAAGCCAATTAAATCCTTAAACAGAAGGCACTCGACTGCCAAGTGCTACCAGGACTAGTCCCACTATCTGAAGAGCCGTGTCAAAACTTAATCAAACCTGTGAAACGCTCGTGTCGCTCTGAAGACAGAGGAGATGCTATTTTAAGCTTGAGAAAAATGGAAGGTGGTATTTTGGAGGGAGTTTTAAAAATGAGGCCTTCCTTAATCTTTCAGGTCCTTGCATTGAGTGAGAAAAAGCAGCATTTGCAGAGTTGATCAGGTGATCAGGAACAGTCAACCTGGATTCACCAAGGGCAGGTCATGCCTGACCAACCTGATTGCCTTCTATGAGGAGATAACTGGCTCTGTGGATGAGGGGAAAGCAGTGGATGTGTTATTCCTTGACTTTAGCAAAGCTTTCGATACTGTCTCCCACAGTATTCTTGCTGGCAAGTTAAAGAAGTATGGGCTGGATGAATGGACTGTAAGGTGGATAGAAAGCTGGCTAGATCATCGGGCTCAACGGGTAGTGATCAATGGCTCCGTGTCTAGTTGGCAGCCGGTTTCAAGCGGAGTGCCCCAAGGATCGGTCCTGGGGCCGGTTTTGTTTAATATCTTCATTAATGATCTGGAGGATGGGATGGATTGCACCCTCAGCAAGTTTGCAGATGACACAACTGGGGGGAGAGGTAGATACGCTGGAGGGTAGGGATGAGGGGTTTGGGGTACAGGAAGATGCTCTGGATTTGGGGGGGCTCAGGGCTGGGGCAGGCTTCCCGCTTGTCCTGGCACCGCGGACTGTGCTGTGCCCTGGAAGCGGCCAGCAGCAGGTCCGGCTCTGAGGCAGATGTGCGCAAGTGGCTCTGCGCGGTTCTCGCCCGCAAACACCGTCCCCCCTAGCTCCCATTGGCGGGGGCAGCGCGCAGAGCTCTGTGGCCACCCTACCTAGGAGCTGGACCTGCTGGCTGCTTCCAGGGCGCAGTGCGGAGCCAGGACACGTACGGACTAGCCTGCCTTAGCCCCGCGGCACTGCCGACGGGACTTCTAAGGGCTGACCAGAGCCGCCATGACCAGTGCCTGATATTCCACGACCCACGGTTTGAAAACCACTGTCCTAGACAATCTCTAGGAGCCAGACGGCTGCAACATCTTGCAGGGGAGCTGGAGGAGGGACACCCAGAGAGAGACATGAGGGCTCTTCTCCCGCCCCCCAGCCATGGAAATGCGGAGCCCGGCCGGAGCAGAGAAGGAATAGTAGGTGCAGGGGGAGCAGTGCAGTGCTGCTGGGATGCAGGCAGGCACGTTGGCAGCCAACGCTCCCAGCTCCCTATGCCAAAGCTTCAGCGAGGAAAGAGCCTGGGGGTTCAGTGAGCGGGGGAGTTCTGGGGGTGGGCAAATTCCCATCCTCACCTGCCCCCTCCAGCTGCAGTTCCTAGTCGCTCCCTTGGAAACGCCTGTTTCACCTAGAGCTTCTCTGGATTAGCTCCTACTCCAGCTACTGGTCTCGCGCTGCTCCTGGCTCTTGTGACACTGGTCTGCCCTCCGCCACCTCGCTGGGAGCTCTGAGCAGACTGTTCTCCTTCCTCCTCGTCCTGCTCCTGGCTGCTGCCCTCGCACCAGCTCGAACCCCTTGGCCCGAGGCAGCCTTTCTTCCGCTGATGTGCTCCACGCGCCTGCCACCGCTGAGCAGCCTCCGGGGGAATGTGCTTGACCTGGGTTTTTCTTGCTGCCCTGCTGTTCCCTAGCAGCACAGGGTAGGTGTGGGTGATGCCCTGGCGATGGTGGCATGGCCAGTGCCCAGGGAGGGGCAGGGGAACGGGACCCGCCGGGCAGACCCCACCTGTTTTCTCAGCTCTGCCCCACCCTGGGAGCCACAGGCAGCATGACCAGTTCTCTGCTCGGCGTTGGCCAGTGCCCAGTCTCTCAGTGGCAGCGAGATGCTCCAGCCCAAACCAAAGCTGCTCTCCCAAGGGGAGGAGGATGGGGGGGGGGCATAACCAGGGGACTCTCCTCGTGAAGGAGAAGGGAGGTTATTTTACCTCTGTATTTGGCCCAGTGCAATGGCTGCTGGGATCCTGTGTCCAGTTCTGGTGCTTCAAGAAGGATGTTGATAAATTGGAGAGGGATCAGAGAAGTGGTCGACTGTCCATCACCGGCTATTTTGAAATCCTGGTTGGATGTTTTCCTACAGATCTGTCCGGGAGCTGTTCTGGGGACGTTCTCTCCCAGAGCCTGTGCAGAGGTGGGGTCAGACTAGGGGACCTGGGCTCTGCTCCACTGCACCCTTGTGAATTGCTCTAGTGAGTCTGCAGCCACCGAGTCCCTCCCAGGTTTGTATTCCCTTTGCAAGCTCGATATTTGTAGCTGAAAACCTCATCTGTGTCCTGCGGGGAGGAGGAGACACTCGGGGGCTGGGACGCGAAGCAGGAGGCAGAACAGCGGCCCTGGAGCCCTGCTCGTGGGTGAGTGCGGAGCTGCCCCATTTGCCTTACTGGCCTAGTGACAGGCTGATGGGAGGGGGGTCCCCCTTGCCTTCAGCCCCCAGGGAAATGGGCTCCCTCTGAGCCTGGGCAGACACCCCCTTCCCTGGCGCCTGGATTCTCCTGTGCACTGTCACGGTCCGGTTGGGGGAGGGGAGGGGATGTGTTGGGTCTCCCCTCCCAGGTTCCCAGGGCCTGGCCTGCATTTGTCCAGCCCCTCTCCTGGGGTGGCAGGCCCAGGAGCCGTGTGCACAAGGAGCAGACACAAGGCCCCGCTTGTGCTCCCAGGCGGCCCCAGCACAGTAATGCTCTGTTCCTGCAGCCAGTGGAGGCAACCCTCCTGCGTGGGCAAGGAGCGCGCTGGGGGCTCGGGGGTGGTTCTAGCCAAGCAGCGCACGATGGTCCCGGCCCCCGTTCCCAGGGCTGGGCAATATTGATCCTTCTCTCACAGGGGCCGTCTGCATCCTGACCCCTGTGATGCAAAGGGGAAACTGAGGCATGTCTTGAGCCCTGATACAGGTCACTCAGTAATTGGCAAAGTCAGGGCTGCTGGTCTCCTGCTCTATCCCACTAGACTCCCTTCCTCCCCTAGAGCCAGGAATAGCCCCTCAGCGGCCTGGGCCCACTAGACCCCACTGCCCTCCCAGAGCTGGGGATAAAACCTAGGTGTCCTGACTCCCAGCCCCTGCCCCATCCCCACTGTCACTGCTAGGTCTGATGGGCTTTGTTCTTTCACTGCAGGCAGCGAGTGTGTGTCTGGGGAGTTGGTGTCTGAACAAAGGGGCCATTTCCCCACCAGGAGCAGCTCGGCCCCCGGGTGCAGTGCAGAGCAGCTCGGCCGCAGGTCCGCATGCCTGGCAGGGCTCATGCTGGTTCTGGAGCACCCTGAGGTGCTGATTTCCTCCTGGCCACGCAGCATGAGCCACGGGAGCCGAGCACGGACGCAGGCATCAGAAGACGGGCGCTGAGGCTGGGACCCAGGTGCCGCGTCTGGCCCATCATGGGCCTGTTGCGGAGACTGGTCACAGCCCCTGGGCAGGAGGCACTTGCTGCCCTGTCCTGGCCAGGCCCATGTGTCGTCTCAGTGTGTCAGGCTGGGCAGCCATTCACCCCTCCCACACTGGGATGGTCACAGGGCCCATTAGTCCAAGTGACTCAGCATGACACAGGGAGAAGCCAGATGCTGAGTGAGGTGGGTGCAGCGTGCGGGGCTTGGCGCCAGCCGGAGAAGCTGCCTGGCCCCCGGGGCTGGGAGGGGGAGCTGCCTCTTCTGGGGGGAGAGGGGTGTTGGACCTGGCACTGACTGAACCCACTAGGAAACACGGGGGTCTGTGCCCCAGCCAGGGCCCCGCATACACACCCTGGGGGCTGTGCAGGTCTGTGTTTGCTGTGGGTATTTCTGTGCCAGCACCCGGGGGCAGAGGTGTCTGTGCCATGCACTGTGGGGGGTGAGGGATGGTCGCTGCAGGGTTAAGGTACCAGAGCGGGGCTCCAGGAATGTGGGTTCAGTCCCTGGCTCTGCCTTTTGAGCCCCCCAGTTTGCACAGCTCTACCTGGGCATCCATTCCTGTCTCTACAATGGTGCTGACCCAGCCGTGGCCTCCATGGGGAGAGGGTGAATCCATCAGAGCTGGGAGGGGCTTGTTGCCTTTAGGCTGGGCACAGACCTGCTGGGCTGGGGGAGGAAAACGGTCTGTTTGGCTGAGTGCAGGGCCAGGGGTTGCGTTGAGCTGGCCAGGTGGCATTTGACAAGGAAGGCCCAGCTCGCGGGACTAGTGGGGTGGGACAGGCTGGCACCGGAGATGTCTGTGACGGTGCCTGGCATGTCAAAGATCCCTGATAAACTCCCCTAACTTAGCTCTGAATTCCAGCATGATATTAGCATCTGGCGGTGGGGGATGTGGGTCAGGACTCCGGGGCACCAGCAGAGCCATGTGGGGTGAGGGGGAGCAGGGGGCTGTGGGTCGGGACTGAGGGCCACCAGCAGAGCCATGCGGGGTAAGGGGGAGCCGGGGGCTGGGAGAGCCGGGGGCTGCGGGTCGGGACTGAGGGGCACCAGCAGAGTCGTGCGGGGTAAGGGGAAGTCTGGGGTGGGGTAACAGGGGGCTGCGGGTCGGGACTGAGGGGCACCAGCAGAGCTGCGGTGAGGACGGGGAGTCCAGGGCTGGGAGTTGGGGCTGAAAGGTGTTGGCAGAGTTGAGAGGCGCCCAGGGCAGGGGATGAGGAGGGAAATGCGCGGCTGGAGGTGGGACTCAGGGACTGTGTCCTGCATAATAATCAATCGTGCTGTTTGCAGGGCAGGCGCTGCTGGCGAGCGAGCGTGACGGACGGGAGTTGGACTGAGCCAGCACAAAAGGCAGGCGCGAGGGAGCCGGGGGCAGTGCCTGTCGGCACTCGCTGGCCTGGCAGCTGCTCTGTCCCGTGGCTCGGGGCAGCGATCGTTCCTGGAGCAGAGGCCCAGCGCGGCCCCTGGTCTCAATAGCTCTTTGTGTGCCGCTCTGCGAGCTGAAACGCCCGTTTCCCGTTAGCTGGGGGAGGGGCAGGTGCCGTCTCTGAGCTACCTGGCCCTGAGGTGGATGCAATGCTCGAGTCAGCAGAGCCTGGCTGCCAGTCAGAGCCTCCTCTCCCAGGGCCCATGCCTGTCCCTGCTCCGGGCCTGGGCTGCCCAGGCCCGTAGCTAGTCGAGCCAGGCTCTGCTGTCCAGGGCCCCGGTAAGAGGTCGGGGAGCGACGGAGCCGCTGCTGAGGCTGGGGTGGGAGCAGGCGCTGGCACTGCGTGAACCCTGCAGGAGCTCGCCGTGGGGAGCAGATCTCCAGGTGAGTGTGCGTGACGCGGGGTGGGTGCCTCTGTCTGTCCCGCCATCCAAGGGGCTGCAGCCTTGGCATTAACCGTGTTAGCAACTTCCTGCCTGTCCAGCTCCTCCCAGGCTGGGCATGGACTTGCCAGGATCTGTGCCCCATACGTGGCATGGCCTGATCCCGGGAGCTGGGTTTGGGGTGCGGGTGCTGGGGGGCCGGTGCCACCGGCGGTCGGAGTCCCTGCTGGCCGTAAGCTGGGAGTGACTCTGACATGCTGCTCGAATGCCCCGTAGCCGCTGGGGAAGCGTTCCCCACCCGCCCCGATGTAATGGGCATGTGGCTCTAGGGGCTGGCCCAGCTCGTTATTGGATTCTCTCCCCCCAACCCCCGCTGCGCCAGGCACTGCACAGCACACGGGTCCTGCCATGGTCTCCCTCCGCGGCTCACACCCGTCAGCGTAAGGGCAGCGACGCCGCCTGTCCTGGGGCGCCTGAGGCTCCCTGTGCCGGGGGGTTGCAAAGGGCTCAGAGTTCAGGCAGATGCTCGTGGTGCTGGGCCTGTCCTGGGGCCCCACTGCTGACTCGGCTCTGACAGCCAGGTCTTGCCAGCTGCTCCTTTGTAATCCTCTCCCCTGGGCCCGGGGGAAGTGCTGGTTGCCATGGTGTGAGAGCTGGTTGCGCTCCCCCCTGCACAGGACGGCCCTCTGGCTCGGGGGCTGCTGAGGGGAGCCCAGGGGAGCTGACCCCAACCCCAGTGCAGCAGGGGGGCTGCCAGCCACCAAAGGGGGGAAGCTCTGCCTCCCCCAGCCCAGCCTCTGTAGGGTCACCCCCCCACCCCCGCTGGGAAGCCTCTGAAATGTCAGGACGGGGGGAGGGCAGGAGCCCCCAGTGAGCAGCGGGGATGGGCGACGCGGGGGCTCTGACGCTAACCCCAGAGACGCCTGGGGCTGGGCAGTGGGGCCAGGTCCTCCGTTTGGTTTCTTTCTTTAAGAACTGGGCCCTGCCTTGTTCCCTGACCCCTCCCCCCCCCCCCCCCGGAATTACCGAACACAATAGTAATGTGGGGCCAGGCCATGGACATCAGGCACCAGGGTATAGGGTGCCGTACTGGGGTAACAGAACATGGGGTGCCAGGGTGTGTGTGTGTGGCAGGGCACAGACTGCAGGGGTGGAGCGTGCCAAGGTATAGGCGGGGGTCATGAAATCCTGCACTGGGGGTGGGGGGTACCAGCACATAGGCTGGGGGTGACAGGGCGTAGGGTGGGGGTGGGGTGGTTGGTTGGGGGGGCAGGGCATGGGCTGGGTGCTGTGCTTGGGGGAGTGATGCTAGGGGATTGGCTGGGTGGGCGGGGGGTGCTGCGCTGGGGCTGGAGGTGACAGGGCGTGGGGGGTGGGGTGGGGCGCTTGGTGGGGGGGCGGGGCATCGGCTGGGTTGCCAGGTTGGGGGTGGGGGGGCACAGCTGCGCTGCAGGCCACCAAAGCACAGAATTTGTTCCCTGTCTGTGCCGACCAGGCTGGCAGCCGACCCTGTTCAACAGTGGGGTTCAGTGGTGGGGGGTGACTCAGTGCCCCTCGCCCCGTCCCTTCAGAGCAGCAGGGGAGGAGGGAACTCTGGCCATCCCACGGCTGGGCTCACCCCTGGGAGGGCCCCTCTGTCTCACCCCACGGCAGCGAGGGCAGGAGGCCCGGGGAGTGGGGATCCTGTTCCGGGGGGGCAGGAAGCCCCCGCCTGTCCCTGCTGAGTCTCCCGGACTCTCTTGGCTGCCCCTTCGGCAGGGCCCATAGTCGCCCTGTCCTGCCGTGTGCTGGCAGGGACTGCTCCCGCCATAGGCGCATTCAGAGCCCGGGGCGCCGGTGCCCCCCCTCCGGCAGCTGCCTGGCTGGGAGCTGGGGGTGATGGTGAGTAGCCATGGCAACAGTGCCCAGCGCATCCCTGGGGCCAGCTGTGGGTACGGCGAGCGGCTCCGAGGAGGCTCCTGGCGCTGGCGAGGGGGCCAGGCTCTGTGCGGCCCTGGGCCCAAGCACGGGCGTGCGGGGGAGTGAGGCCTCTGCACTGCTACCCCGTCCCTCCCAGCACTAGGGGCCGAATGTGTCGTGTTTCCCCTCGTGGCTGTGGCTGACCCACCGTGCGCGTTGCTGGAGTCTACCGGCCGTGCCGGGCAAGGCCCTGCTTCTGGGCGGCTCTGTCCCTTGCCGTCAGCAGCTGCGCACGCCCCGGGCAGCCCAGGGTCAGACTCCGACCGTGAGTCCAGGGAGCAGAAGAGCACTTGGGACTGAGCCTTTCCCAGGCTGAGGCTCTGGGGTTGTTGTGGGACCCACTGGCTCCGGGGCGCTCCCATGCCTGCTGTCCGGGAGCCACAGCAGGAGCGGTGGAGCTCTGAGCAGACCCGGGGCAGCAATCGAAGGGACTGGACCTGTCCTGCCAATCCGAGGGCCGTTGGGGCAGCTGCATTGTTCGCCGGCGCTGCCAGCCCCTGCCGGAGCCTACCTGCCACAGCACTGGGGCCAGCCAGAGCTCGGCCTGCTGAGGAAACATTTGGCTCCATTTGCTTCTAATCACACTAATTGCTCTCTGGCTGCAAAGCCCGTGGGGCAGGGCAGGCGCTGCGTGTACCGACAGCCTGCTCCCCCGGGCCCAGGGCCCCTCCCCAAGGAGGCGCTGGCGCAGCCGGATGTTAGCAGTTCTTGCTGTTCAGGCACCAGCCTGATGCCCTGGGGATGCCCCTGCTCCGGTTTAATTAGCTGCGAGCCTCCCTTCGTCTGCCGGAGACAACGCGTCCCGCTTGCCAAGCATCTGCTCCCGAGCCACTGCCGTGGGCAGGCCCCAGTGGGCGTCCCACACGCCGGGGAACTCGCAGGCCGGGGCAGGCGGCCGCTTGCCAATTAGCCTCAGATGGGGGTGGTACGTCCCCTCCTTTGGGTCAGCAGGGCAGAAGGGGTGGCCTGGGTTGGGCTCGGTGTCCAGGCCACTCCCGTGTTCTGGTGAGTTATTCGGTCAGGGCAAAGGCAGCAGAAGGGCTTTCACTGGGGTGAGCTGCATGTCCTGCACCCAGCCGAGGCCCTAGGGAAGGTCTCTCCTGACAGCCCAGGACAGGGTTAGCTGAATGTGCGGGAGCTCGGTGGTCTCTTTGGTTGTGGGGGATGCTCTGCTCTGGGAATTGCGCTGTGAAGATTCTGTGTAGGAGGAAGTAGTTCGCTGTGAGAGGTGAGATTTATCTGGGGTTGTGGTTTGTGGTTAAGGTTAGAGATGTTCTGAGGTTGCATTGAACCAGCAAAGCTCAAGGATATTCGGGGCTAGTTTGGCTGCTGGTGACTTTGGGGCCGTGTTTGATCAGGGTCATGTTCGCATGGGTGGCCCTTTGGGATGGTTTAATTTGAACATAGGGGACGATGATTTAGTGGAGGCGCTGACCTGGCTTGTGATGGGGGTGAGGCTGGGAATTCTAGTGGGACTGGGATAAGATTGGGGGCCTGATTACTTTTTCCGCTAACTATGCCATACAATTAACCGAGCCATTTCTCCAGCAAGCTGGGAAGGAGAAAGAAGTGTTGCTGCTGGTGGTTTTCTAAATCCCTGGCAGGTACTGCAATGGCAGGCATCTCACCGGAGCTAGGGGGTTGTGGGCAGGTAGTGATCATCATGCTTTGGGCATGAGTTCTGGTTTTGGCTGGCTGGGCCTGTGACTGGCTCCTAGGTGGTGGGTTTGCTCTGAATTGTGTTTGTGGGACTCTCTGAATGTCTGGGGCAGGAGCCTCGCCATGGTTAACTGGGGCACGGATTGTCTGTGGTGTGGGTTTGCGCTGTGGTTGTGTCTGTGCTGGAGGTGCTGCCGTTGAGAGGAAATGTAAAGCCGTTCTCCTGAGCCATTTGTGAGTAAAGATCCCCTGGCCGGGGAGTAAATGGGCTGGGGCCGGGGCCCGTGGAATGTATGGAGCGTGAGCGCCATGCGGCTGCCTGAGATGCAGGTTCCCTAGTGCTGTCTCTGCTGCCTGCGTTTCACAAGTGGTCCTTGGGGGGCTGAACAGACAGGTCTGCCCCCCCCCCCTTGCTCTGGTGCACGGCTTGGAGCCCACAGTCACTTCATGGTCCTGGCTGGGGGGTTTCCCGGCTCCTTTTGCTTCTGGGTCCTAGTGCTGGACGGCAGCTCGACGACTATTTCAGAGTAATTGTGCCGGGCTGCTCCAAATGTCCTCCAGGCTCTGCTGGCAGAAGCTGCCCTGCCACTCCGCCTGCTCCTATGTAATTGTGCCACCTGTCACCCATTCATCTGGCACCTGGGCTGCCCCAGGCCGCTGCTGGCCCCTTCTTCTGCCCTCCTCACAACTGCCTCTGCAGCAATTGATGCAAACCCTTGTGGCCTCGGCCCCTGCTGAGACATGCTGGGCACACGCATGCCTGTGCCAGAGGCACGTGTGGCCCCAGGCAGCCGGACCCCCCCCACACCAGCGGCTGATGGGCTTGGGCAGTGTGACGCTCCATTGTTTATTTCTAGTGCACAAAAGCATGCCAGGCACCTCCTGGAAGGGAGCCTGCTTCATGGAGGGCAGGGTGGGAGGCCATGAGCTGTCGGGAAGGGAGTGGCAGGGGCGGGGGCACCACGCACAGCTGGGCCATGGCGGCTCCAGTGGGGAGGGGGGTGTTTTGTTGACCGTGTGTAGAATGAGGAAGATGAGACGGTTACGGGCAGAGAATGTGGCTGCTAATGGGCCGGAGCTTGGCCTCTCTGTGCAGCGGATTCACGTATGGGCCAGGTCGTTTCTGATTGACGGCTGTGCAGTGCCAAGAGACTGGCCCTCATTGGCAGCCTCCGCACAGAGGTGAGGACTGAATGAACCTCTCTTGTCCTAGGGCAGGGCCCCCCAGGACAGGGAAGAAGCCGCATGTGGAGGGGACTTGCCCTGTCTTGGCTCCGGAACCGACCCCAGGTCGCCTTCTCCCCGGCTGTCCACCCAGCACCTCGCGCTGGCCCTGAATGCGCTGCGGCTGGAGCTGGGCTGACAGCAGCTGTGGCAGAAAAGAGAAAGTGGTTCCTCTGTCTGCTGCTTGCTTCTGGCAGCCACACGCCGGCTGCAGACGCTTCCTGTCTGCACTCGCCGGAGCCTGCCCAGCCGGCTGCATGGCTTCCAGAGGGCAGCGCCGCGCCCAGCTGACACGAGGGCTCTCTGCCGCAGGGACACAACAGCGGGCATTGGCTGGCAGCTTCGGGGTGCACAAGTGGGACCTGCCTGTCAGAAGCTCCGAATGGAGCCGCCAGCCACGGGGCTTCCACTTGCCAAGAGATTCAGAACAGGTGTGAGCCGGGTGACATCCTGGGGATTGAAGCCAGCAGCCACGTCTTGGATTGTCCTGCTGGGCCCTGGAGCCCCTGGGTCTGTGAGACCAGCAGGCAGTGCCTTGCTGACAGCAGCCTCCAGGGCGCGTGGGGGGGGGCAGAGCGGGGCAGTAACGCAGGCCCCCCTGGGTCGCAGTAATGCAGGGAGTCCTGCACTCTCCTTATTCAGAAGTGTGAGGTGGGAGCGCCAGGGGCTGCTGGCTGAGTACACGCACGCCTTGTGCACACTCACCTTCGCTGTCGTGCAAGTGCACCCCACAGCCGGAGTGCTGCTGCAGGCGGGGCCCGTCTGGGACCCCGCAGGGCTGGGTGCAAGGATCCCCATGAACTGTCCCTCCGGTTCCCGGCAGCCCCAGAGCTGATCTCTGCTCCGCTCCTGGCTGATTTTTGTTTCCCAGCTGGTGAAGTGCAAAGGCTGAAGCCATCGCGTTTGCACCTGCAGCTGGGCAGTTCCTGTAGCTGCAGCTCTCGCTGGCTCCAGAGGGTCGCTGGGATAATTTTTCTGCCTTGGATTAGCAATTTCTCTCTCTCTCTCAGCTGCCAGGGTAACCGATACAGCAGCATGACTTCAGTCAGCCCACTCCTGGGGCTATTTTTAGGTCTGCCTGTGCTGATGAACAGGAGATGAAATGACAATCTCTCTCTCTCTCTCTCTCTCTCTCTGAGCCCCTTTCACCGCCCGTGCACCAGGATTACAAACTGGCGGTTGGCTGCCGTTGCCAAGAGGGAAGCTCTGGAGTCCAGGTGAGGCTGGCATGAGATCACTGCTGGGGCACGAGAAGGGACGCTCCAGAGCTGGAAAGGAAGAACAAGCTGTAATAGCAACGTTCTCTGCCATAGCTCTACTGCGTATGTGTTTGCGCGGCAGAAATGCCCCACGGTGCAGTGCCTGTTCTGTCGTTATGGAGGGGGTCGGGTGCCAATGAGTCAGAGGAGGGAGATCCAGCTGTGATATGTGTGTGGTTTGAGTGTGTCTGGTATTAATGAGAGCTGATCACATACACCCGGTGGTTTGCAGATATTGTGGGGGATAAATGTGGTGAGTTCTCGCTGCTGCTAGTTGTGGGGACATGGAGTTTGCTGCTCATGGTGGCTGCAGCGTGGAGGGAACGTTTGCGAATCCCCGAGGTTTCACAGAGTCTGTCACTGGTGCCTGTTTTCTCTGAAGTGCTTATGTGAAACTGTTTGGGATTCTCCTTTTTAAAGAGTCGTGCAGTGAGCAGAAACAATCCATGTGACTTACACATGGCTAATGGCACGCTACCAGTAGCCGAGGGCACATAGTCGAAGTGAGGAGTTTTCGGACATTCCTAAGGGGGCTGTTTGTCCTGGGAAGGCTTCCAGGCCTCAGACCCATGCAAATATTAAATCCCCCTCTGGGTCTTGGGTAAACTCCAAGCACTTCCCTCCTGGCTGCCTCTGAAGTTGGAGCAACATGGACTTCAGGAAGGGAAGTCTGGGCAGCTGTCGGCAGTCATTGCCAGCTCTCCTCGATTGTGCTCACAATAACCAAGGCCTCTCCTCAGGGCATGTGGGCCTGACGGGGAGACGTTAGTACTGAAGGCCTCCAGGGAAACAGTTTGCTCAGGCGGGCCCGTGTGCAGTTTGGAACAATCCCCATTTTACAAATGACAGTTCATTCTGTAATAAACCAGAGGGAGACGGAAAGGGTGCAGACAGGGCCGGCTCTGGCTTTTTTGCCGCTCCAGGCAAAAAAGCCTCCTGCCGCCCCCCCCCCCCCCCCCCGCCCCCTGGAGCTCGGCAGGGGAGGGCGCCGAGCCTGGCCGTGGGCCTCTCTCCCTGACCGGCCGGAGCGCCGGGGGGAGAGCGGCAAACCCGCCACGGCTCCGCTCTCCCCGGCAGCCAGAGCCGCCGCACCGCTCCCCTCGAGGTGCTGCCCCAAGCACAAGCTTGGTGGGCTGGTGCCTGGAGCCGGCCCTGGGTGCAGAGGCAGTGCGAGAAATCAGGCCAGATGAGATGGTTACTGGATCTGTTCAAAGGAGGTTAAAGGCCCAGACATGGCTCCATCGGCGATGCTTTCCATCTCCTAACACGGGTCAATGTGCCACATGCCCGTTGGCAGTGTGCAGATAGCTCAGAGGGAGCCATGCTATTAGTAGAAGCAGCCATGTCCATTTTCTTTCCTTGGCAGAGAGTATGCGGCCCAGATACTGTGTTCTATTCCAGGATGGGGATGTCCACCTGGGGGTGCAGTGGGCAAGGATGCAATGCTGGACACAGAGCTTAGCTATCCAGGTGAGAGAGAGACTAAAAATACCAGACAGAGAGGGAGGAAATCCTGACCCCCTGCTACATGCCTAGTCCTGGCAACAGAGGAGCCTGTGTGGTGCTGAGGACAGGGGAGCAGAGGTAGGACTTGAAGTTTCTCAGGGTGCCTTGGAGCTCAGAAATGAGCTAAGTAGAGTGGATTTTTGTTCGCAGCAGGGACTATATTGCTGCCCTTCGGGGATCAGGTGTATTTCTGGGGAGGGGGAGAGGATATTCTATAGCGGCTTATACCCAGCCCTGTTCACTGCAGTATTTGAGCACTGTCCAGAAATGCTCTGAGACATGATTTGCATGTGCCAGATGTGACATGTCCCTTCTCTCCTCATGGGCAGAATTCTGTGTGTAACGTGGGATGTGGCTTTGGTTTTTATCGATTAGACGTACGTGCTGCTCTGTGTTTATATCTGTGAAGGCTGGTTGGAGAAGTGCCTGGCACAGGGAGTAGTAGGTGGGAAGTTTTGAGGGGCTTCTTTGGGTCTGGGGGAGTTCATTCCATGATCTGGGACAGGCCCCCAAGAAAACGCTGCCACACAGACAAGTTTTACCCTTGTGTTAGACAGTCCTGTTGTGCCTGACAATATTGAAAAATTGGAAGGGATTCAAAGAAGAGCCAGAAGGACGATTTAACGTCTGGAAAACCTGCTTTGCAGTGAGAGACGAAAGGAGCTGAATCTATTTAGTACATTCAAGAGAAGGTTCAATGGTGGCTTGACCAAAGTCTGTTGTAGTCAGTTGCTGGCTGTGTGTGTGTTCTCTCTGCACTGCACAGCAGGCTCCGATCCAGCTGCCCCAAAGACCACAGACTCGGTTTCTGTAGGGAAGGCATTCGACTGGGTTTGTTGCCCATGCAGCACGCTCCTAGTTCCCCGGCTCAATGTCTACAGTTACACTAGCATATGTGACAATGGACGCAGCTCCGTGAATGCTGGGACTTTCCATTCCTCCCTCGGCCGGACAAAGACACCCCCTCGGACATCCCTCTTTATACCCCAACACAAACAAGTTACGCATTGCCCCACTGGTGTGCTTAGTTACCACCCTTGGCCTTGTACGTGTTGGTTCGATCAAAACATCTCTATCCAGCATGCTGGCATCCTGACCTTATCTCTAAGGGGGTCACCGTGTCCTTGTATCATCTTCGGGGAGTGTGTTTACACCATAACCTTGATTTGGGGTGTTCTGGTGCCACCCTTCTGGAATGTTTTCATGTAAATACTTAGTGCCTAGGAGTGCTTGTCTGCAAGGCCAGCCCTATGCTTGCCAAGTTCATGTATTGGACAGTGACCCTGCAAGCAGGCATCTGCTTTGTTATGGGGCAGGACCTGACTTTAGTTTGGCCCTTAGGTCTTACACCAGGCCCTTATACTCGGCCTCAAGTCTCAGGCTTTCTTTCTTCTACATCCATAAGTACCGACATGGGGAAAGAGAGCTCCTTAATCTAGCAGACAAGGCCAAGTGAGATCCAATGGCTGGAAATTGAAGATAGCCAGATTCAAACTGGAAATAAAGCCCAAATGTTTAGCAGTGAGAGCAAGTCATCGTTGGAATGACTTACCGATGGACGGGGTGGATTCTCTGTCACTTTGTCTTTAAATCAAGGCTGTTTCTAAAACGTATGCTGTTGCTCCACTACAGATTTCTGAGATCAGTGAAGGAATCACTGGATCAGATTCGATGGCCTGTGCTTTGCAAGAGGCCAGACTAGATGAAAATAGTGGTTCCTTGAAAACATTAGAATGGCCACATGGGGTCAGACCAATGGTCCATAAATCTCAGTATCTTGTCTCCGACAGTCGCCAGTGCCAGATGCTTCAGAGGGAATGAACAGAACAGCAATTATTGAGTGATCCATCCCCTGTCGTCCAGTCAGAGGTTTAGGGACACCCACAGCATGGGATTGCATTCCTGGTCATGTTGGCTAATAGCCATTGATGGACCTATCATCCATGAACTTATCTAATTCTTTTTTGAACCCAATTATACATTTGGCCTTCACAACATCCCCTGGCAAGGAGTTCCACAGGTTGACTCTGCATTCTGTGAAGAAATACTTCCTTTTGTTTGTTTGTTTTAAACTTGCTGCCTGGTTCTCGTGTTATGAGAAGAAGTAAATAACACTTCCTTATTCACTTTCTCCACACCAGTCATTATTTTATAGACCTCTATCATATCCCCACTTAGTTGTCTCTTTTCTAAACTGAACAGTCCCAGTCTTTTAAATCTCTCCTCATATGGAAGCTGTTCCATACCCCTGATCCTTTTTTTATTGCCCTTCTCTGTACTTTTTCGAATTCTAATGTAAGCAGGGTCTGAGTGAGCTCTCTCCCTTGACGTCTAGTGATGAGCTGTGGAAAAGGACTTCAGGAGTTGATCTCGTTTGCATGGGCACACCCACCCTGCCTAGGTGCTTAGCATGATGGGACTGCTTGCCCAAATGGTCACTTCTGGCTGGTATGGGATCCCCAATCTCCTTGTTATTGAGGCAGGAGTAATACTCTTGGCGTGGCGAGCGGCCCGCAGGGCGGCTGGCGGAGAGGCTGGTGAGTGAGTGCCCGAGCAGTGAAGCGAGTAGGGTGTCTCCTTACCCCTCCCCTCCACCCAGGATGGAAAGTATGAACTCTGCAGATGAGCCTCTGAACTCTGGGGCTGCACTGACCAAGGACAGCAACTGTGAATGGGGTGCAGAGAAGGGACGGGCACATTAAAGAGACTTTTGGGTTGCTGGACTTAAGAACCTGAGGGGAAACGGACACTGCCCAACTTACTTGGTGGTGGGTTTTTTACTCATAGTTTGTTTATCAACCTTGTTTGCGGTGTTTCCCCAAATTAACGCTGCATTATTTCCCTCCTTTTATTAAAGGTGGGGTTTTGCTACGCTCAGACTCTGTGCTTGTGAGAGGGGGAAGTATTGCTTCTCAGAGGTGCCCAGGGGTGGTGTGTAATTGTCCCAGGTCATTGGGTGGGGGTTTGAGCCGGTTTTGCATTGTATTGTTGAAAAGAAACCTCTAGATACTGCACCTGGCCCTTGTTGCTGCCAACTCTGACTGGCAGAAGGGTCACACTCATGTGTCTTTTCTGACATAGGGCAACCAGAACTGCATGCAGTATTCAAGATGTGGGCATACCATGGATTTATATAGAGGCAATATGCTATTTTCTGTCTCATTATCTATCCATTTCCTAACGGTTCCTAACATTTTGACTGCTGCTGCACACTGAGTGGACGTTTTCAGAGAACTATCCACAATGACTCCAAGATCTTTCTAGAGTGGTAACAGCTAATTTATTTACCTTGATTTTGTATGTCTAGTTGGGATTATGTTTTCCCTTGCGCATTATTTTGCCCTTACCAACTTTGAATTTTTCTGCCATCTTGTTGCCCTGATTTGTGAGATCCCTTGGTAACTCTCCACAGTCTGCTTTGAGCTTTTGTACTGGCTGCAAACTTTGCCTCCTCATTGTTTGCCCCCTTTTCCAGATCATTTATGAATATGTTGAACAGCACAGGTCCCCGAGCAGATGCTTGGGGGACCCACCTATTTACCTCTCTCCAATTTGAAAACTGACCATTTCTTCCTGCCCTTTGTTACCTGTCTTTTAAGCAGTTACTGATCCATGAGAGGACCATATCCCTCAACTGCTCACTTAGCATAAGAGCCTTTGGTGAGGGACCTTGTCCAAGGCTTTGTGAAAGTCCAAGTACCCTATATCCACTGGATCCCCCTTGTCCATGTTTGCTGACCCCCTCAAAGTATTCTAAATGATTGGTGAGGCATGGTTTCCCTTTACAAAAGCCACGTTGACTCTTCCCCAACATATCCTGTTCATCTGTGTGTCTGATAATTCTGTTCTTTACTGTAGTTTTAGCCAATTTGTCTGATCCTGAAGTTAGGCTTATGGGCCTGTAATTGCCAGGATCGCCTCTGGTGGCTTTTTAAAGATCAGCGTCACATTAGCTATCCTCCAATTATCTGGTACACAGGCCAATTGAAGCAATCGGTTATATGAGACGGCTAGTAGTTCTGCAATTTCATATCTGAGTTCCTTCAGAACTCTTGGGTGATACCATCTGGCCCTGGTAACTTGTTACTGTTTAATGTCTCATTGTGTTCCAAATTTTCCTCTATTGACACCTCAATCTGGGACGGTCCCTCAGATTTGTCCCCTAAAAAGAATGGCTCAGGTTTGGGCATCTCCCTCACATCCTCTGCAGTGAAGATTGATGCAGAGAATTCATTTAGCTTCTCCACAATAGCCTTGTCTTCCTTGGGTGCTCCTCTAGCACCTCGATTGTCCAGTGGCCCCTCTGGTGGTTTGGTAGGCTTCCTACCTCTGATGTACTTAAAATTAGTTTTGGTCTTAACATCCATGAATCCTTATGTTAATTCTCACCTTGGATCTGGAATTTGCATCTGTGCACAGTGGACTACAAGAGAGAAGTGGCTTTTATGAGGAAGGCGTATTTCAGGTGGCTGAAGGTTTCAGTTCTTTCCCAGCACAGTGTCTGTGGTCGGCAGCGTAAGGCTGTTGGTGGAGATGACTGTAATGTTTTGATTCTGTATCTTTTGTTGTTGTTTTGACCTTTGCCTTCCCAGCAGACTTAACTCTGTCCCCTTCACTTGTGTTACACCAGGTGATCCTGTAACCCTGGGCAAGATCCTATCCCATGGATGTGTGGCATGGACATAATATAATATAATACAATATAATATATCTCATAGAACTGGAAGGGACCTTGAAAGGTCATTGAGTCCAGCCCCCTGCCTTCACTAGCAGGATCAAGTACTCATTTTGCCCCAGATCCCTAAATGGCCCCCTCAAGGATTGAACTCACAACCCTTGGTTTAGCAGGCCAATGCTCAAACCACTGAGCTATCCCTCCCCCATGGGCTCTGTTATTGCCTGAGTTAGCAAGACTTGCCTGACTAGCTGTGCAACTGCCCTTGAGTGGAGCGTGTCTCTGGCTTCTGGCCGTGTGCAGAGCTGGGGTGAGCTGGGGGAGTTTGGGGAGTTTGGGGTTCCCTCTTTCCCAGGCTGCAGCTCAGGCCTGTTGATACCTGAGCGCTCACCAAACCGTGTGGCTGCTGGGCTGTCAAATGTGTAATGAGCGAGTGCGGATTGTTTGAGTGGCTGCAGGGCCACTGATCTCCCCACTGTGCCGGGACAGTGACCGTCTCTGAGCAGACACCACTTCCTCGGTGCTAATGGGTCTGATCTGAACCCAGCTTCCACTCCCTCCCCCGGGAAAGGTAACGTGCGTGTCCTCATTGCACTGCTGAGTGCTGAGAGCAAGAAACCTTCCCCTCTAAGTGCCCTACTGTGCCAGCTGCAGCTCGTTGGCCTCCCTCCCCCACGTGATGGTATGCTGTGGACCATGGAGAATTTGACCTGATGAGGCCCAGAAGGCAGATGTCAGAGGGGAATTAGCAGGGGAGGCACATTCCTGTACTGTGCAGTGTGTCTTCGGAGCTAGCTCCTGCCGGGCACTCGGCTGGTAGTGACCAGCGCAGTGTGAGCGGCACACGAACCTGACATGGTGGGTGATGGAACAGCAGTGGCACCCTCCCCTGGTGAGGGAGGGGCGCACCACTCATGAGTTGTAGTGGCCACCATTCCACATACATCCCCTGGGTCCGGGTCTCTCCTCCAACAACCCAGCAATCCCGTCTTGTGTTGCCGTGAGAGCCCCACCCCCAGGGTATTCCAGAGGGACACGCCAGGTCGACAGCGGAAGAGGTTTGCAAGTCTAGCGATCCCGGCAACCCCTCTGTGCAGAGAACAGCTTCTACCAGCGATAAAAGGGGTTCTGTGGGAACAACTTATGGCAGTTTGGGTGTAAAATAAGCTACACCGGTGACACCTGTGCAACGGCTCTTTACGGGAATTGTTTGGACTCCCCACCTGTGACTGATCAGCTGATGTGGTGAGACAGGGATGGGGTGATAGCTTGAACTCCCCTCGTGCTCATAAAAATCGGCAAGCAGCACAGGCGAGTGGGATCGCTGTAGGGTGTAGGAAGGATCTTGAAGGAGTCCCTGTGACTGCCAGGTGTGTGGCCTGCAGGAAGCAGCATAGGAAGGAGAAGGGGGCTGGGGTTTAGCCTTGACTCCCAGGCAGATGGCCTGCAGAGTGCCGGCCTGCAGAGACCAGAAAAGCCTGGGCTGGGGGAAGGGCAATGACTGATGTGTCGAACTTGTGTTTCTTTTGAAGAAATAAACCCGAATCCCTGAAGCAAAGGGACTGGAATCCTGTGGCTGGAGAGTGCAAGGCCCGGTGAGTTAGCCCACTGGCTTACAACTGGCAAATGCACTTTTATGTAGGTATAGCCAGAGCCATCCCTAGGGTACGGTGAATTGGGGCGACAGCCGGGGGCCCCGCGGGCTGGTGCTATTGGCCGGCACGGTCGGTTCCAGAAGTGTGGGGGGGGGGGGGGGAAGGGGAGTGACAAATGACCTCTGGTTTGCCAGCTTGGGTCTGAGGGGACGAGATGTTTGAGGCGGTGGGATATCCGGGAGAAGAGGGAGGCTGGACAGGGGATGGGGTCAAGGTGAAGAGCGACCTGGACGTTATCTCCCCAGCTAAGGATCTGAAGTCCTACAGAATCGGACCATCCTTGCTCCCCAGGAGCAATTGACTGTCAGTTCTGTGCGACCGACCGAGCTGAGCTGGGCTGGCAAGCAGTGAGCAGGTTACGAGGCAGCAGTGTGGCTTTGACCAGCTGTTAAGATTGTGCTTGGCAAGGAGAGTGTGTCAGAAGCTCAGTTTAATCACGGCAGGGGGCTGCCTCCAGACCATAATTATAGTCGGAGCCACAAACTTACTGCCCTCTTCCCGGGATGTCCTCAGCATGTAGATGTCAGAGCTCAGAATTTGGTTTGAATCCAAAACACTCTATTTAAAAGTAGAGGAGTGGGCACTTTCCCATGGCCAGGCCAGGACCGCCTTCCCTGTGCACATGCCCTCAGGCCTGGCATTCTCTTCCGCCAGGAACACGGCCAATGCAAGCATCCAACTTCATCTGTGTTTGCTTTTGGCCCATTTTAAATGAAGTGGTTACTGTTTCTCTACCATGGGAACCGTTTGTTTTTACACTCCCTTTAAACGCAAAACCAGCTCTCCAGGTTTTGTTTGAATTTTCAAAAGAAGCCACTTCCCAGAGACAACCCAGCGTGGGAAATGCCATCGCCCTCCTGGTGAAAGTTACTGATCTCCAGGGGGCTACGGCGGGGACTGCGTGGCACGTGTAACTCGAGTAGGCCCTACAGGAACTGCTATAACACACAGGTGTCCGCTCAACCATGGCCACGTTCGAGACTCCTAGCAGCCAAAGGTGAGAAGCACCTGTTCGATCACCCAGCCCGTCCCTCCACAGCTGTTCCCTCCGGTATTTTCTAGGGCTCTGGCCAGTCTGGATTGAAATGCCCGCAGGTGATGTCCCCCCCCCCCCCCCCCTCCTGGGGAGAAGATTCACAGCCTGATTCATATCCGTGTCAGGACATTTATTCAGATATTTCACCCCACCCCTCCAGGTTACACCCCTTTGTGCCACTTTAAATTATCCCCCCCATCCCCCACTCCCTTGGGTTCACATCTGTCATATTTGGTAGGCAGTTACTTTTGCGTTACCTTTTCTGGGGATGCAGATACATTTTGGACCAGTCTTTACCGTCTGTAGATGGGCTTTTGCCTCCTCCCTCCCCTGCCAGCCTCACTGCCCCGCCCCACCTTCCTCCCAATCCTTCTCTCCCTCCCTTGCCTTCAATGGCCCTTTCTCCCTCACCCCACTTCCGCTCAATATTGCAACGCCCCCCCCCATCAGAACTAATGTGGTATGTGCCAAATGGCCTGAACGTAGGGCTTTCCTTGTATCCCTTTTCTCAACGCTTTCTCTTGTGTGTAAAAAGCCACCTTTCCCGCCCGTTTGTGTGTAACTGAGTCAGGCTCGGAGCTGTTCGTTTCGAGACCACAATCCGATTCTACGGCTGTGAGCCCTGCAGAGACACCTGAGCTACGGGAGAAGGAGCTGGATTCTTTTTGGGCTTACACATCATCAGTGTCACTAACTGCGCTCCAGCTGCAGACTCCTGATTACAAGTGGTAATGCCTAAGGAAAACCCAGTTTCGCTTCCAGCCCCCATGTTTCATTTGCTGGCTAGGCTGTTAGAAAGAAACCTCTTGCATGCCAAATAACCAAAGGGAACTTGATCTGAAGTCATTAAGAGATGGACTTCAACACACAGAAAAACCTCTGGTGTTTATTTCTCTTCCCCCCCCCCCCCATGCTGTCGTCTTAGGGTACAACCACAGCAACTAAGCCATGCAAGAGACTCCTAAAGAAGATGTAGGATTCATCAACACAGACAAAGAAAAAAGGGTTAGATAAGCTGTTACGAGGAGTTATTTGATATCACTTTTGTCTCAGTGGGCCTTCTCTGGCCTCACTGCCTGTGTTCCTTTGAAGGGTCCAAGTCCATGGTGAATAGCAGCAGGTCTAATTGTGGTGTCCTGCCCTGCTTTGACTGGCTCTAGAACTGGGCCGAGTGCTTTCCGGAGTGGGGACGTCTGCTCCCTGGGTCTTACCGTAACCTCACTGGGGTGTGGCCAACCTTGGTTCCACTGGCCAGGTCCAGCTCATGAACCCTGCAGAGCGAGCCCTTGTTCCTTTTGCTGCAGCCTCTGGAGTGGGCCCCAGCTGAGATGCTGTCCTCTGAAACACGCCTGAATTCAAGAAATCAGCAGCAACATGTGAAAGTGATCATCAGAAAGAGGTATGAAAAGGAACAGCTATTGCAGTCTCTCTGCCAGCATGTCCTCTAGTTCAGGGGTTCTCAACCGGGGGTACGTGTACCCCTGGGGGTACACAGAGGTCTTCCAGGGGGTACATCAGCTCATCTAGATATATGCCTAGTTTTACAACAGGCTCCATAAAAAGCACTAACTAACTAAGTCGGTACAAACTAAAATTTCATACAGACAATGACTTGTTTATACGGCTCTATGTACTACACACTGAAATGTAAGGACCATAGTTCTATTCCAGTTCATTTATTTTATAATGATATGGTAAAAATGAGAAAGTACGCAATTTTTCAGTACTAGTGTGCTGTGACACTTGTATTTTTATGTCTGATTTTTCTAAGCAAGTAGCTTTTAAGTGAGGTGCAACTTGGGGCACGCAAGACACATCAGACTCCTGAAAGGGGTCCAGTCGTCTGGGAAGGTTGAGAGCCACTGCTCTAGTTGTCTCATGTCCACACCCATCCTGGTGGGCTGAATTTTCCTGGAACGTCATGCCCTAGCGCTACTGGCCAAAGAGTTTTCCTGTCTCGTTCTTGCTTGTGTCATTTAGTAGATTTTGAAAGTCTCACTTCTCTTCTGAGATACCAGCTGTGTGTCTAGGAGATGGGAGAGCCCACAATGTCTGCAGAGGGAGACCACACTGGCGTAACCAAAGTGCTCTGCAGAGCAGATACAGCGTAGGAAATAGAAGGGCTGTCTTCCTCGTGATGTCCTGGCAAAGGGCCTCACACTCCAGATCAGTTTCTAGGTGATAGTGTGCACACGCTGGTGATAGTGTCAGACACCAAAGATTAAAGCGCAGGGCAGAGAATTACCCTACTCACGCCTACTGGGAACTGCACTAAGATCATCCGCTCATTTGACACAGGTTGTTGATCAGCTGTCGGATAGTGACCAGAAGTTGTTACCGCTGATTTAGATCTGATTGGTATTTCCACTTAGAAGGAAAGAGCTCCATATCCCATTACCGTCCCCTGAGCCGTCCAGCTCAATGACCTGGATTCAGCAAGCGCTGAGCTTGCAGTGTGCAAAGTTTCACTTACAGCAGGGGTTCTCAAACTGGGGGTCAGGATCCCTCAGGGGGTCACGAGGTTATTACATGGGGGGTCGCGCGCTGTCAACCTCCACCCCTACCCCGCTTTGCCTCCAGCATTTATAATGGTGTTAAATATATAAACAAGTGTTTTTAATTTATAAGGGGGGGTCACACTCAGAGGCTTCCTATGTGAAAGGGGTCACCAGGACAATAGTTTGCAAAACACTGAGTAGTATTCAGGGATCATTTCTATAGTTTGTAACTAGAGAAGTGTAGCCGAAAGTGTCTCTGTCACTGGCTTGCCGTACCATGATTGGCAGTTCTCTGAGGGTATGTCTACACTACAAAATTAGGTCGAATTTATAGAAGCCGGTTTTATAGAAATCGGTTTTATACAGTCGATTGCGTGTGTCCCCACATAAAATGCTCTAAGTGCATTAAGTCGGCAGACCGCGTCCACAGTACCGAGGCTAGTGTCGATTTCCGGAGCGTTGCACTGTGGGTAGCTATCCCACAGTTCCCGCAGTCTCCGCTGCCCATTGGAATTCTGGGTTGAGATCCCAATGCCTGAATGATGCAAAACAGTGTCGCGGGGGGTTCTGGGTACATGTCGTCAGGCCCCTCCCCCTCCATCAGAGCAACGGCAGACAATAGATTCGCACCTTTTTACCTGGGTTACCTGTGCAGACAACATACCACGGCAAGCATGGAGCCCGCTCAGCTCAGCTCAGCATCACCATATGTCCTCTGGGTGCCGGCAGACGTGGTACGGCATTGCTACACAGCAGCAGCTAATGGCCTTTTGGCAGTAGATGGTGCAATATGACTGGTATCCGTTGTCGTCCTACTCCTCAGTGAGTTCGGTCAGAGGCACCTGGGCGGACATGTTTTGTCTCCTGGTGACTCAGTCCTGCCGGCAGTCCTATTGAACTGTCTTGAGGATTATGGCTAGCAGTCATAATACACCATTTTCTGCCAAGCACCCAGAAGATGCCGATGGCTATCAGTCATGCTGCACCGTCTGCTGCCAGCTTAAGATGTAAAAAATAGATGGACCAGATTTGTTCTGTATTCATTTGCTTCCCCCTCCCTCCGTGAAATCAACGGCCTGCTAAACCCAGGGTTTTGAGTTCAATCTTTGGGGGGGGGCATTCTGTGTGATAGTGGTTTGTGTTTCTCCCTGATGCACAGCCATCTTTGTTGATTTGAATTCCCTGTAAGCCATGTCGTCACTCGCCCCTCCGTCCCTCCCTCCGTCAGACAATAGTTTTGCGCCTTTTTTCAGCCCAGACGCCATAGCACTGGGATCATGGAGCCCACTCAGATCACCGCGGCAATTATGAACACTATGAACGCCACGCGCCTTGTCCTGGAGTATATGCAGAGCCAGAACATGCCAAAGCAAAACCAGGCGAGGAGGCGATTGCAGCCCAGCAACGAGAGTGATGAGGAAATTGACATGGACATAGATCTCTCACAAAGTACAGGCCCCAGCAATGTGCAAATCATGGTGTTATTGGGGCAGGTTCATGCCATGGAACGTTGATTCTGGGCCTGGGAAACAAGCACAGACTGGTGGGACCACATCGTGTTGCAGGTGTGGGATGATTCCCCGTGGCTGCAAAACTTTCGCATGCGTAAGGGCACTTTCATGGAACTTTGTGACTTGCTTTCCCCTGCCCTGAAGCGCCAGAATACCAAGATGAGAGCAGCCCTTACAGTTCACAAGCAAGTGGCGATAGCCCTGTGGAAGCTTGCAACGCCAGACAGCTACCGGTCAGTCAGAAATCAATTTGGAGTGGGCAAATCTACTGTGGGGGCTCAGGAGGTCAGAGTAGACAATCTAATGTTCCCTTCTGGCTCTAAAATTTCTGAATCTATGAAGGATTCTGGGAAGCACGGCCTGGCAAGACACTGCCATTCTGTGGCCAGTTGGTTCAAGTTCAAGGTATTTACCAGGCAGGGTAATAGTAACAGGGACTTACTTCCCTGTAGCAACTGCGGGTGGCAGAATTTCTCACCCAAGTTTTGATCATTAGAACTTGTCATTCATATGGAACCCATTTGTATTACTGTATTTCTATTGTAATAGTGTCTAGTGGCCTCCACCAGAGCAGGGTCCCATTGTGCCAGTGTGACTGAGACACCAATGAGAGGGGGAGGGGGAAGGACAGGGTATGTCTACACAACAGCTGCGAGCGGGCCACCCCAGGTGAACAGCCGTGCTAGCTTCACTCAAGCTAGCAAACTAAAAATAGCAGCGTGGACATTGTGACATGAGTGGCATCTCTGTGTAGCCACTTGAGCTCAGACTCAGGGGGTTGAGCAGCTTGGACTTGGGTGACTGCCCATGCCTCAGTGCCTGCACTGGTATTTTTAGCACAGTAGTGCAGACAAAGCTCGTATGAGTCTCTCTCCCCGGGCTGGGTCGTGTAGACATACACAATAATCCCAGCATGTGTTAGCCCAGACTATCTAAGAATTGTTAATGCAGTCAGTAGCAATTAATCACAATTTGTATCCAATCAGGGGGATTTGCATTGCCTGTGCTTGGGGAGCTATATCAAATTCCGCGATAGCGATCTGATTCATTCACACCTACGTTAGGTGTGGGGCTTCAGTGAAAGTATTGGCAAGAGAGCTTGTGTGATGCAGAATGGCCCAGGTGCACTTGATCGCCCTAAAACAGAGGGAATCCAGCAGAGTGATTTATATGTTTGGCAACTAGCATGAACAGGCAGTTTTCATTCTGGGACAATTTACTGCAGAGAAGAGAGACACAAATGTTACTGGCTTTTACATTCTCCTCGCAATGGAAACCTGCTCCTGTCCTGCTGATATGCTGCTCTTACAGGCAGCCTACTGCATCTTCTGAGTTCATGACTGTACATACCATATTGTGGTACTGCCAAGAGTCCTCAGTCAGTTCTCAGGGGGTTGCTTTGCCAGGGTAGGTACTGGACAGGCACAAGGGCAGACACAATTCCTACCCAAGGAGTTTACAGCCTCCTCCATAGGAATGGCAGGAAGATTTTCATAGGCTAGGACTGACTGACAATCCCTGCCCTTTCACTTGGTCACTTTGAACTGAAAACAGAATTCTGGAAAAGAGGAAGGGCAATCTGTTGAGATTTAATCAGATTTAATTATTCCCCAGCTGTCCATCTTCTAGCAACATCCAGCTTGACATCTGCTTGAGAATGTGTAAGCTATGCAGGGACATGTGCATACTAAAGCCCTGGTATTTGAGCTTAAATTACTCTACTAATCCATTGCCCTAATTCATCTCACGGTGATTAGACAGCTGCCTGCAGAGGGGTGGCAGTACCTGTTTTCCATGGGTGCACAGTGCTTGCCTCCTCAGATTTTCAGTTTGGGTGCTTTCACCTGATACTGTGGAGTAGTGTTTTCAGGGGGACAAACCAGAGGCTGACTAACAAGCCAGAACCTTGTCATTATTGTCTTAATTATCTAGATTCTTGCTTCTCTGGCCCTTTGTCAAAACCAGGTCATCTGCTCTGCCTGGAGACCTTGTGGTTTAATTTTATAGACTCCTAGACTTTAAGGTCAGAAGAGACCATCATGAACATCTAGTCTAACCCCCTGCACGTGGCTTATTCCACAGAACCTCACCTACTCACCCTGTAATTGACCCCAACCTCTTCCTGAGTTACTGATGTCCTCAAGTCATGGTTTAAAGACTTCAAGTTACAGAGAACCCATCATTTACACTAGTTAAAACCTGCAAGTGACCCATGCCCCGTGCCCTATGCTGCAGAGGAAGGTGAATCCCCCAGTCTCTGCCGATCTGACCTGGGAGAAAATTCCTTCCCAACCCCAAATACGGTGATCAGTTAGACCGTGAGCATGTGGGCAAGACCCACCAGCCAGACACCTGGGAAAGAATTCTCTGTAGTAACCCAGAGCCCTCCCCATCTAGTGTCCCATCAGCAGCCATTGGAGATATTTGCTGCTAGTGTAACCCACACACCACCTGGGTGTGGTGTTCTGTCCCATCTAGTGGCACCGAGACCACTTAGAGATTGAGTCTGCTACAATCTAGGCGAATAGCCACATGGCTTTTAGCTCATGCATTTAGCTCCAGAGGTCGTAGGTTCGATCCAGCCGACGACCGGGGTCTGTCAGTGTTACACACCAATCATAGATTGGCTACCTGCCATTGTAGACAGTCTCATCACACCATCCGCTTCATAAACTTATCAAGCTCAGTTCTGAAGCCGGTTAATTTTTTTCACCCCACTGCTCCCCTTGGGAGGCTGTTCCAGAACTTCTCTCTTCTGTTGGTTAGAAACCTTCGCCTAATTTCAAGCTTAAACTTGCTGATGGCCAGTTTATATCCATTTGTTCTTGTGTCCACACTGGCACTTAACTTAAATAACTCCTTTCTCCATGGTACTTGTCCCTCAATGTATACAGAGCAATCATCTCCTCTCAGCCTTCGTTTGGTTCGGCTAAACAACCCAAGCTGTTTGAGTCTCCTCTCATAAGGTAGGTTTTCCATTCCATGTAGTAGCTCTAGTCTTCTCTGCATCTGGTCCAGTTTCAATTCCTCTTTCTTAAACATGGGAGACCAGAATTGCACATGGTATTCAGATGAGGTCCCACCAGTGCCTTGTTTAGCATTATCTCATGGTAACACTTCCCTGTCTCTACAAGAAATACCTCAACGGATGCATCCTAGCATTGCGCTAGCCTTTTTCACGGCTGCATCACATTTTGTGATCAACCAGTACACCCAGGTCTTTCGCCTCCTCTGTCACTTCCAACTGATACATCCCCGCTTATAGCAGAAATTCTTGTTGTTACTCCCTAAATGCATGACCTTGAACTTTGCACTATTAAATTTCATCCCATGTCTATCACACTAGTTTGCAAGATTGTCCTGGGTTGAAGGAGCACAGTCCTAGATTGGAGAGGAGATGGTAAGGGATAACCCGCTCAACCTAGGCGCTGACTCCGTGGGTGCTTCAGGGCTGGAGCACCAACAGAAAAAAATTAGTGGGTGCTCAGCACCCACCAGCAGCCCCCCCTTCTCCCAACAGAGTCTCCTGCCCACCAGTGCTGGCAGCTCCGCCGATCAACTCCCCCTCCCCTCCCAGCGCCTCCCGCCCACCTGATCTGCTGTTCCGGAGTGTGCAGGAGGTGCTGGGAGAAGGGGGACAGGGTGCGCTTGGGGGAGGGGGCAGGAAGAGGTGGGTGAGTGGGGGAAGGGGTGGAGTGGGGACAGGGCCTGGGTCTGAGCGGGGATTGAGCGGACAATTGGAAGCTGGCGTCTGTATGAGGATTATTTGGGGTTTACAGAAGAGCTATGGAAGAGGCCAAGAGACTGTCCATAGACACCACAGGGCATGTCCAGCTGGAGTTTGCTGTGATAGCATTTTCTCTCAGTTATGATCCCTTTTCGTGTTTGTGGGTTTTCTTTTTTCTTGGATAAACATCATCCTCCGAAAACGTCTCTAGGTTGCCCAAGCCAAACTCTGACCTCTTATATGGGCTGCACTCAGCTGTGGCAATCTAGTCTGACCTCCTGTATAACACAGAGCATATGTGTTAGAAAAAATCCAATCCTGATTTTAAAATTGCCAATGATGGGACGATCCACAATTATCCTTGGTAAATTGGTCCAACGGTTAATTAATCTGTTTTAAAAAATATATACCTTATTTCTAATCTTCAACTTCCATCCATTGGATCTTGTTATACCTTTGTCTGCTAAACTGCAGAGCCCATTATCTAAGTTTTGTTTCCCATCTGAGTACTTATAGACTGTGATCAACTCAGCCCTTAACCTTCTCTTGGTTAAACTTAACAGATTGAGATCCTGGAGTCGCTCACAATAGACAGGTTTTCCAGTCCCTTAATCATTCTTATAGCTCTTCTCTGAACCCTAATTATTCAACATCATTCTTAAAATGTTGACACCAGAACTGGACACAGTATTCCAGTAGCAGTCAGACCAGCGCCAAATACTACCTACTCCTACTTGAGATTCCCCTGTTTATACATTCCAGGGTTGCATTAGCCCTTTTGGTTGCAGCGTCACAGTGGAAACTCATGTTCAGCTGATTATCCACCTTTTTTCAGAGTCACTGCTTCCCAGGATAGAATCCCAGATCCTGTAAGTATGGCCGACATTCTTTGTTCCTAGATGTATAACTTTACATTTGGCCATATTAAAATTAATAGATTTACAGGGTCCAAGGCCAGATGGGACCACTGTGATCATCTAGTCTGACCCCCTGTATAACAGAGTCCAGAGACCTGCCCCCAAATAATTCCTAGAGCAAATCTTTTAGAAAACATCCAGTCTTGATTTAAAAATTGTCAGTGATGGAGAATCCACCACAACTCTTGGTAAATTGTTCCAATGGTTAATTACCCTCCCTGTCAAAAACGTATGCCTTATTTCCAGTCTGCTATTGGATCGTGTTAGACCTTTCTCTGCTAGATGCAAGACTCCATTATCCAATATTTGTTCCCCATGTAAGTGCTTGTAGGCTGTAATCAAGTCACCTCTTAACCTTCTCTTTGTTAGACTCAGAGTTCAATCTATTTGGCTTATCACTATAAATGCATATTGTTTGCTTGTACCCAGCTCACCAAGTGATCCAGATCGGTCTGTATCAGGGACCTGTCCTCTGCATGACAGCTGCGGGGCACATCGTCATTTTTGTGTGTCAGACCTGTCTGACACCCACGTGTCCTAAAGCAAATACAATATAATACAAGTGCCATTTGGATAGGTTCTCTATATCCCAAAATCCTTTGCAGAATTAGATAATACAGTTGCAACATTTTTTTGCTGCAAAGTCAGTGAGGTTTAAAAATCTGGATAGTTGAAAATAGATGAAGAGCTGATGGGGTGCGGAGATGGCAGGAGCTGCAGAGAAAAAGGCTTACACCCAGAGTGGGGAGTTGTGCTGAAAAAGGGAGAGAAGGTCAGTGCTACACAGGTGCTTGGAGTAGGGGAATAAGAGAACAAGAGAGAAGACTGTGGAGGATTTTTAAAGCAGGGAGGACAGGTTTGAACTGAATCCTGCAATAAGCAGAGACCCAGTAGAGTTTTTCGAGGATGGAGTCAGGAATGTCTGGATGATGACTTCATCACAGGTGAAGCTCAGGCTGTAGTATGCAGGAGGAAGATGGGGGATGCATGCATTTGATTAGCACCAGGTAGAGTTCAGTTAGTGGATTAGGTCTCTTTCCATGTGTTTTGCTAGGTAGTTTACCAGGCTAATATTATTTGCAGGTGTTGGCATCAGTTTGGGGGCTTTTGTTTTTTGAGATGTTTGGGAACTGTGATCAACAGCCAGAAAACACTATCACAGTTGACAGGTTCCTCAGAAAGAGACCATGAAGGGTACCTGGAGACTCACCCCACTAGTGGTCATAGAATCATAGAATACCAGGGTTGGAAGGGACCTCAGGAGGTTATCTAGTCCAACCCTCTGCTCAAAGCAGGACCAATCCCCAGACAGATTTTTACCCCAGTTCCCTAAGTGGCCCCCTCAAGGATTGAGCTCACAACCCTGGGTTTAGCAGGCCAATGCTCAAACCACTGAGCTATCCCTCCCTGTAGGGCATGTCATGGGGGATGTGTAGGAAGCTCCTGCTGCTATTGCTTATGCTGTACTTATTCTGGGATAAACAGAACTTAATGGTGGTATAAATCTGGAACCCTTCATCAAATGCATTTAAAAGGAAAACCATGGTGAGTTATTTTGGGCTTATCTATGGCAGGTGTGGGAGAAGTGGTTGTACTTTGTTTACTGCCCCCTTTGAGTGCTCTGTTCTGCTCCCTTGAAGATCTTCTACAGCCTCTTTTCTATCCCTGGGACCTGACTGGTGCCGCTGCTGCTATTACTTCCCCAGTGAGTGACTTGTCTGAGCACTGTGCCCCAGCTCCCTGTTGAATCCGTGGGGCCTGCTGGCTTTCACTTAATGAGCGTATCTATTCCTTAGTATGGATCTGATGCACTGGAGCAGAGCAGGCTAGTCTTGTTTCCATTCTGCAGCCACCTGAAGGAAAGGTCCCGACTAAATAATTATTTTTAGGTGGATTTAGGGACATAGAGGGGAAAGCTTCATGTTTTTGACCTAGGCCCTAATTCTTAGGTCATGGAGTTTTTCTTTGATTTCTTTTGTTACCAGTGCAGCCTGGGCAGTAGAGATGGGACAATCCTCGTGGGTCCCATACAGTCTGCATGATGCAGGATTGTTTCCTACACTACCTCATCTGATGTAAAGATTTTCCTAATACCCCCAAATTTTCCTTTAACTCCTTGTTACTCTCTCCCTTGTGCCCACTTACATTCATATCCCTCCTTAAGCCCTAATTCTGCAAGGAGCTCTATGTAGGAATGGACTTTTTACCCCCAGGGCTCTCTGCAAGCATCAGTGTCCATCTGTTACCAGAAATGCCCATTACTTTGGGGTATGCTCATTTATTCGGGTTACTCTTCTGGGGGAGGGGATTCTGTAATTCTATCAGTGTACTGCTTGTGTCACTTGTGTTTTCAGATGGAGCTCTACTTCTCCCTTCTGCAAGTCCCCTCCCAATGCAGCTATCCTGCAGGACCTAGGTTCCCTAGGGCTGGGTTACTCCATCCCCAGAACCGGATGAACACACCCACACCCACACATACATTAACAGAGCAAGTCTGAGCAGACCGGGTCAATCAGCACTGTCAAGCTGACCCTTTATATGTCTCTGGACTCAGTAGGCTGCATGAAGCAGCACTTTCAAGCTGTCTCTCCTTCTATGCCCCTGGGCTCCATGGACTGGATCAAGCAGCACTTTCAAGCGGTTACCCTAATGGGTCCCAGATTCAGCACGTCCCTATCCCCACTCCCCCAACACAATTGCACTGGTAGTAACTACTTGATGAGTAAACCCCACAGTATTTTGGGTGCTGCAGGGATCTTTAGCTTAGGTAAAAGAAGCGTTGCTGTAGTGAATGGGGGAAGCTAAAAACACAAGAGTAAAGTTCAGCAAGAGCGAGAGAAGCAACCAAGTTAACCATAAAAGTTATGTATTGAATAATAGCAATAACTACAGAAGGAGGCTAAACTAACATAACATACATTATTAAAGGTTAATGCCTAAGGTAGAAAGGAAAATAGAGAGAGAGAAAGAGGGGGGATCTCACCCACTCCATGAGGCTTGAAGTGGTCGGGGTTCCCAGGTGATGGTGGTAGCTGAGGGTCCTGAATGCTGGAGACAGGCAGAGCCCCCAGCACAATCAGCCAGGAGAAGGTGGAGTTCCCAAGGGAACTGATGCCTAGTTTGGATCTAAGCATCAGAACACTGACTGGAGGGTGAGTAGGGATTTTTGTAGAGAAAATACAATGGTTCAAGGGAGAACACTAGATTTGTTTATAGGTAAGCTGATGACTCAAGGATTTTCTTTAGGCTAGACAATAGGAACCCTTGTCCGGCCTCAGCGCCCCCGCGGCCTGGCCTCAGCGCCCCCCCTAGCCTCAGCATCACTCTTGGCTATGGGTGGTGTTTTCTTTCAGGAAGTTCACAATGCAACTAGGCTGCTTCAGTATTAGGATATCAATTAAGGATTCATTACTAGAATTGGTCTGATAATTGCTGAGCTGGGTGTGTGCAGACCTAGGTTCATTAGCAGCTGGAGCAGAGATTCCCAGGATGCAGTGCTTCCCTGCTTTTTCTGGTTCCAGAGTTCACTGTGGTTCTCTGTTCTCCATTCTGTATGTAAATTGTGATATCTCCCTGTTCCATCTTTCATGCAGATGAGGCTAGGGGAGTTGTCTCGGCTCTCCATTCTGTATGCTAATGGAGATGGCTTCATCTTGTCACCCTTGACAGGAGGGGGTCTAGGTGTGTCTCCCAATGCCCTTCATTGCTCTCTGCAAGTCCCCCCCCCATGGGTTTTGGTTTAAGCAGAGGCTGCAGGGGGAGGGAGGAGTGTCGGGCTGGATACTGCACCCTGGTTCCCCAAGAACACAGAGCTGACTGGTATCACATCCCCGTGGAGTTCAGTGCCAGATCAGGATCTTGGTGTGCTCACCCTTCCAGGAGTGTAGCCTATTATGCTCCACCCATGTAATTTTTGCTCACACCCAAGCTGTAGAGGTAATGCTCGCTCCTGCAGTTGCGGAGGGAACTCCATTCCTAGTGAGGAAGCTACCTCTTCACTGAAGGGTCTCAGCACCCTGAAGGGGGACCGGGTTCTTAGTTCCTCTAAGCCAGGCCCGGCGGTGCTTGGGCATGTGTACTGCTCTGAGGAGGGGGCCTCCCCCTTTCCCAGCACTGAGTGACTGGCCAGGTGCAGTGTCCCGGAGCACTGCCTGCAGCGCGGAGCTACTGCCAGCCAGCCGGCTCCCTGCACCGAGTCCCGCCTGCAGCGCCTGCCCCTGGCTGTGGTGTGACCGCTCGTCCCGTCTCTGTGAGTGCCCGTCCGGGCTCCCCAGCCCAGCCCCTGCACCGACAGCAGGGATGGACCCAGCGCCACGGCTCGGGGTTAGATGTCCCCCGTGTGGGGCCGGGGCCGGGCCAGGGCTTGCGCTGCGCTATCCCCGGCCAGGCGCGCCGTGTGCGGGGCGGGGGGTATGCAGTGTTTGTGTGGGGGGCCGTTGTGCAGTGAAGGGGGTTGTGCGGGGGAGGGGGTTGTGTGTGTGTGTGGGGGGAGGGAGATATGCAGGGGGGGGGGCTGTTGTGCAGTGGAGGGGGTGGGTGTGTAGGGGATGGGGGGGGGCTGCTCCCTGGCGCCCAGGCCCGGGTTCGAGTCCCGCCGGGGACGGGGGTGTGGGCGAGGCGGGACCAGCTCTCCCCCCCCCCGTGACGGGAGGTACCTTGCTGTCCCCCGGGCGGGGGGGGGGGGCTGTCGGGCCGCGCCGCCTCCCCTCTGATTGGGCCGCGGGAAGCCCCCCGCCCCGCTGGATTGGGCAGCGCGGTGTCCGTCCGCGCCCGGACTGGCTGGGGGCCGCCCCGCCCCGCCCCGCTATGGGATTGGCGGTAGCGGGGCCCCTCCGCGCAGCCTGGAGCCCCGGCCGGCCCGGCACCTCCTGCCGCCGCCACCCGGCCTGGCGGCCTCCGCCGGAGCCTGCGCGCCGCGCCGCGCCGGTGAGAGGAGGGGCCGCAAAAGCCGGGCGGGGGGCGGGCTGGGTCAGACAGCGCCGGCCGGTGGGGGTGGGGGGCCGGTCCCCCCCCCAGCGTCCCCCCCCCGGGTCCCTTGTCCCCCCTCATCGCCCCCGCGGCCCGGCCTCAGTGTCCCGCTCCAGCGTCCCCCCCCCCCCGCCCCAACAGCGCGCGCCCCCGTCTCCAGCCTCAGCGCCCCCCTCCCACCGCCCCCTCGTCCCCCCAGCGCCCCCTTGTCCCCCTCAGCGCCCGCCTTCGGCCTCAGCGGCCCCCCCCCCGGCCTCAGCAGCGCGCGCCCCCGTCTCCAGCCTCAGCGCCCCCAAGGCCCGGGCTCACCGCCCCCCCTCAGCGCCCCCCCGGCCCTTGTCCCACCTCAGCGGCCCCCCCGGCCTCAGCGTCCCCGCGTCCTTTGTCCCGGCCTCAGCGCCCCGCCCCCACATTCCTTGTCCTCCCTCCGTGCCCCCCCCCGTCTCAGCAGCACCCGCCCCTGTCTCCAGCCTTAGCGCCCCCGCGTCCCACCTCAGCACCCCCCCGGCCCTCAGCGTCCCCGCGTCCCTTGTCCCACCTCAGCGCCCCGCCCCCACATTCCTTGTCCCCCCTCCGTGCCCCCCCCCGTCTCAGCAGCACCCGCCCCTGTCTCCGGTATCAGCACCCCCCCCCATCCCTCAGCGTCCCCCCCCCCGCCCAGCGTCCCTTGTCCCAACAACCCCCCCCACCCCGGCCCTCAGCACCTCCCCCAACCTGGCCCTCAGCATCCCCACGTTCCTTGTCCCGCCTCAGCGCCCCTGACCGCTGGCCGTGTAGCCTCCCGCCCGTCAGCAGTGCTCACAGCCCCGCGCCTGACCCGCTTGGACTCTGCCCCCTGCCTGGCTCTCCCCATTCCTCAGCTCTCCGCAGCCACCCTGGTCCTGGTCCCAGTCCTTAGCACCCTCCCCCGTCCGAGCTGTCTCCGGCCTATGTCAGATGTGGGGCTCCCTTCCCGTCACAGCTGTCTCCTTCCTGGCTGTAGAGGCCCCGGGGTTCTGCTTCGGCCCAGTGCTAGAGCAAGGTGGACACCGGCATTGTGGCCCCTTGGGGAACCAGGGGCCGCAGGGCTTGGGGCCGTTTGGGTGTTTGTTCAAGGCTGCCCCAGGGAAAGGGGGCTGATTTCTGCCTAGCACCGTGACTATATAATAAATTAATGGAGATATCCTATCTCCTAGAGCTGGAAGGGACCCTGAAAGGTCATTGAGTCCAGCCCCCTGCCTTTACTAGCAGGACAAGTACTGATTTTGCCCCAGATCACTAAGTGGCCCCCTCAAGGATTGAACTCACAACCCTGGGTTTAGCAGGCCAATGCTCAAACCACTGAGCTGTCCCCCCCACCACTTGGGAATGGGGAGGTGGGGTGGGTTAGGCTTGGCAGCTTCAAGTCTCTTTACACTTCTTGTTGTGTCTGAATGTCGTGTGTTCCATTATTCAGATTGCACTAACCTTTCTGCAGAGGTGGATCTGCGGTGTCTGCTCCCTCATCTGCCATTGACTAGGACCTTGACTGGAGATGCTACACAGCTCTCAGGGCTGAATGAAGTTTCTTGTTTCAGTCCTGAACTGTTCAATTCCAATCTAAATGTTTCTGAGTTCTTCAGACCTAATGTGGCTAAGCTTGGTAGATTTGCCACTCCTATGTGGGCTCCTGCTAAGCATGGCTTCGTGTGCATGTGTGCTTGAGCAGCAGTTGTTTATGCTACTGCAGGAGCAACAGGAACCAGCGTCATAGAATATCAGGGTTGGATGGGACCTCAGGAGGTATCTAGTTCACCCCCCTGCTCAAAGCAGGACCAATTCCCAACTACATCATCCCAGCCAGGGCTTTGTCAAGCCGGGCCTTAAAAACCTCCAAGGAAGGAGATTCCACCACCTCCCTAGGGAACCCATTCCAGTGCTTCACCACCCTCCTAGTGAAAAAGTTTTTCCTAATATCCAACCTAAACTTCCCCCACCCCAACTTGAGACCATTACTCCTTGTTCTGTCATCAGGTACCACTGAGAACAGTCTAGATCCATCCTCTTTGGAACCCCCTTTCAGGTAGTTGAAAGCAGCTGTCAAATCCCCCCTCATTCTTCTCTTCCGCCTACTAAACAATCCCAGTTCCCTCAGCCTCTCCTCATAAGTCATGTGCTCCAGCCCCCTAATCATTTTTGTTGCCCTCTGCTGGACTCTTTCCAGTTTTTCCACATCCTTCTTGTAGTGTGGGGCCCAAAACTGGATAACAGTACTCCAGATGAGGCCTCACCAATGTTGAATAAAGGGAAACGATCATGTTCCTCGATCTGCTGGCAGTGCCCCTACTTATACAGCCCAAAATGCCGTTAGCCTTCTTGGCAACAAGAGCACACTGTTGACCCATATCCAGCTTCTCGTCCACTATAACCCCTAGGTCCTTTTCTGCAGAACTGCTTCCTAGCCATTTGGTCCCTAGTCTGTAACGGTGCATGGGATTCTTCCGTCCTAAGTGCAGGACTCTGCACTTGTCCTTGTTGAACCTCATCAGGTTTCTTTTGGCCCAATCCTCTAATTTGTCTAGGTCCTTCTGTATCCTGTCCCTACCCTCCAGCGTATCTACCACTCTTCCTAGTTTAGTGTTATCTGCAAACTTGCTGAGAGTGCAGTTCACGCCATCCTCCAGATCATTAATGAAGATATTGAACAAAACCGGCCCCAGGACCGACCCTTGGGGCGCTCCGCTTGAAACTGGCTGCTAACTAGACATGGAGCAGTTGATCACTACCTGTTGAGCCTGACTATCTAGCCAACTTTCTATCCACCTTACAGTCCATTCTATCCACCTTACAGTCCATTCATCTTTAACTTGCTGGCAAGAATACTGTGGGAGACTATCAAAAGCTTTGCTAAAGTCAAGGAATAACACATCCACTGCTTTCCCCTCATCCACAGACCCAGTTATCTCCTCATAGAAGGCAATTAGGTTAGTCAGGCATGACTTGCCCTTGGTGAATCCATGCTGACTGTTCCTGATCACTTTCCTATCCTCTAAGTGCTTCAGAATTGATTCCTTGGGGACCTGCTCCATAGGGTGACCAGACAGCAAATGTGAAAAATCGGGACGGGGCTGGGGGGTAATAGGAGCCTAGATAAGAAAAAGACCCAAAAATCGGGACTGTCCCTATAAAATCGGGACATCTGGTCACCCTACTGCTCCATGATTTTTCCAGGGACTGAGGTGAGGCTGACTGGCCTGTAGTTCCCCGGATCCTCCTCCTTCCCTTTTTTAAAGATGGGCACTACATTAGCCTTTTTCCAGTCATCCAGGACCTCCCCCGATCGCCATGAGTTTTCAAAGATAATGGCCAATGGCTCTGCAATCACATCTGCCAACTCCTTTAGCACCCTCGGATGCAGCGCATCCGGCCCCATGGACTTGTGCTCGTCCAGTTTCTCTAAATAGTCCTGAACCACTTCTTTCTCCACAGAGGGCTGGTCACCTTCTCCCCATATTGTGCTGCCCAGTGCAGCAGTCTGGGAGCTGACCTTGTTCATGAAGACAGAGGCAAAAAAATCATTGAGTACATTAGCTTTTTCCACATCCTCTGTTACTAGGTTGCCTCCCTCGTTCAGTAAGGGGTCCACACTTTCATTGACTTTCTTCTTGTTCCTAACATACCGGAAGAAACCCTTCTTGTTACTCTTAACATCTCTTGCTAGCTGCAACTCCAAGTGTGATTTGGTCTTCCTGATTTCACTCCTGCATGCCTGAACAATATTTTTATACTCCTCCCTGGTCATTTGTCCAATCTTCCACCTCTTGTAAGTTTCTTTTTTGCGTTTAAGGTCAGCAAGGATTTCACTGTTAAGCCAAGCTGGTCGCCTGCCATATTTACTGTTCTTTCTACACATTGGGATTTTTTTTTCCTGAAACCTCAATAAGAATTCTTTAAAATACAGCCAGCTCTCCTGGACTCTTTTCCCTCTCATGTTATTCTCCCAGGGGATCCTGCCCATCAGTTCCCTGAGGGAGTCAAAGTCTGCTTCTCTGAAGTCCAGGGTCCGTATTCTGCTGCTCTCCTTTCTTCCTTGTGTCAGGATCCTGTACTCGACCATCTCATGGTCACCGCCTCCCAGGTTCCGATCCACTTTTGCTTCCCCTACTAATTCTTCCTGGTTTGTGAGCAGCAGGTGTAGAAGAGCTTTGCCCCTAGATGGTTCCTCCAGCACTTGCACCAGGTAATTGTCCCCTACACTTTCCAAAAACTTCCTGGATTGTCTGTGCACCACTGTATTGCTCTCCCAGCAGATATCAGGGTGATTAAAGTCTCCCATGAGAACCAGGGCCTGCGATCTAGTAACTTCTGCTAGTTGCCAGAAGAAAGCCTCGTCCACCTCATCCCCCTGGTCTGGTGGTCTATAGCAGACTCCTACCACAACATCACCCTTGTTGCTCACACTTCTAAACTTAATCCAGAGACTCTCAGGTTTTTCTGCAGTTTCATACCGGAGCTCTGAGCAGTCATACTCCTTTCTTACATACAATGCAACTCCCCCACCTTTTCTGCCCTGCCTGTCCTTCCTGAACAGTTTATATCCATCCATGACAGTACTCCAGTCATGTGAGTTATCCCACCAAGTCTCTGTTATTCCAATGACATCATAGTTCCTTGACTGTGCCAGGACTTCCAGTTCTCCCTACTTGTTTCCCAGGCTTTTTGCATTTGTGTATGGGCACTTTAGATAACTCGCTGATTGTCCCGCTTTCTCAGTCTGAGACAGGAGTCCTCCCCTCTTGCACTCTCCTGCTCGTGCTTCCACCCGGTATCCCATTTCTTCACTTACCTCAGGGCTTTGGTCTCCTTCCCTTCTCCTTCCCCCGGTGAACCTAGTTTAAAGCATCACCTTTGTCTTCTCCAGAATGTATCTCACCATATCCCTGTTGCAGATAGTCTCCAGGAGGGAAAAATTGCATGACTGGCCAAAAGGCACAGCGCTGACTGGTTACCAGAATACAGATGGACTACAGGCCCCTGCAATCTGCAGGCATCTGTCATTGCCCAGCACTGCCCTCTTAACTCTCTTGGAAAGCTAGGAAGAGAGTTGTTGAAGAAGAATTCCTTCCACTCTCTCTAGATTCCCTAAGCCACCTCAGTTGACCTTGTGGTAAATGGTACCAAAGATTGCCATCAATGACACTAGATTTTTGCCTATCACTAGAATGATCGTTAATGAAGTACATCAGTACAGTCTCTAAATAGCTATTCTTTTGGTAGCTGTGTGTTAAGAATGCTCCTTTAACACAATCCTTAAATCCATTATTGAGAATCTTTCCTGGCCATGTCTGTCCTCCGCACAAATGCTGTTGCTAGCTATCACCTGAAGGGCATGGGTACACCTCATAAATTGTAAGCCAAATTTCCTGCAGTGCATCCTGAACTACTGTAAATGAAAGAAGTTCCCCTAATGAAGATGGTACATTTTTTTTTCACCATTGATTTTGTGGGTATTGTCATTTGTATTGACACCGTAGGTGAAAATCCTTACACTGATAAAATGCTCAGAACTGTTTCTGTGTGGAGGCAGGCTGCTCACTTACGCTGGTGTGGGCTTCAGAGTCTTAGTGATGGAAAAGAAAAGAACTCTTGGTGTTCACAGCTACAGTGTGTCTGACTTCTATGGTTCCGTCTGATGAGGGAACCTATGAGTAGAATGGAGGGGTTGCTCTACTTAGTGGTTGAAGACACAAGATCACAATCTCCTCCTTGGCCATTGCCTGGAGCATGACCTTGGTGTAATGTGGCTACCTTCCCCTTTTCCCTTGTCTTGAATCCTCTTGGTGCTATCTATCTTGTAGTGGTTCAAGTGATGTAGAAGAGGCTTGGCGTAGCTGCTGTTCTTATTTTGCCTCCAGAGGTCCCAGATGTCTATCTGTAGGCATCTTCTTTGCCAGACTAATTGTGACTAGGGCTTCCTAAGCTGCAGAAATGGAGAAGTTTCTTTAATCATCCCTTAATTTTAATCTTAACATTTCAAAATGATCTGGGGGATTCTGATGGTCATTGTGGGAGCGACACTGCTAAACCCTGTCACAGTGCTAGAAACTGTAAAGCTCACTGCCTTCTTTCTCTGTCGTGCAGTATTAGATGGTCAAAAGACTGAACTAAGCAGTATGCAACTCTTAGCTTAATCTTATTCAGAAGTGTGCATAAGGGAGCAACAGTATTGTGGGCTGCTTTCCCCTTAGATAACTGCATTACCTGTAGTACTACTTAATGTTACATTTGCCCTGCAAGTAGAAGGGTAACGTTTTTCTTCCAATGTACTCCTGTTGTGCTGGCAGGTAGTGATAGAATGATATAATGCATGCTGGACTGCTCCTGGGCTATGAATGTTACTCATGGTTATGGGGTAGAGTGCTATTTCCTTTAGAGATGCACAAGTGTGCCTTTGGGGTTATAGCTGATTGTTGGCTGGGATACTGAGGGTTTTGCTCCACACAGAGGCGGCAGGGTGGGTAGAAAATGAACCTGCAGTGATGAACGCTACTCAAAAGCAAAGTAGGCATCTTCAGGAAGCCTTCCTGGTGGATGACCTTTATATGATATTACAGAACACAGATCTTCTGGTAGCAAATGCACACGAATATGGGAGGCAGGGTATGGGAATTCTGTCCGTTCTACAGTAACTTCCATTGTTCTATGCAGCAGTGGTGTAGTTGTGTTTTTCCCAGGATTTTAAACACACAAGGTGGGTGAGGTAATTTTTTTTTTTTTATTGGACCAACTTCTGTTGGTGAGAGACAAGCTTTTGAGCTACACGGAGCTCATCTTGAGGTCTGGGAAAGGTACTGAGGCGATATCTACACTACAGCACTTACAGCAGCGCAGCTGCGCCTCTGTAGCACTTGTGGTGGAGATGCTCTAAGCTGATGATTGTTAGTGTTTAGCAAGTTATGAATTTAAGCTTCCAGGCTTGTCTTTTGAAAGCGTTGTGCAGGTGTCCTTTGAGGATGAGGACTGATAGATCAGATATAGAATGATCGTTTTGTGAAAAGTGTTTATACACAGGTGATGTGGTGTTTGTCTTTTATTATTTTCCTGTGCAAGTTAATTTGAGAGTGTAGTGATTGTGTGGTTTCACCCCCATAGTTGTTCTTGGGGCACTTAGCACACTGGATGTGGTAACCACATGTTGTGTTAGGCATGCGTAAGATCCGTGGATCTCGAAAGATGTGTTGGGGAGTGTGTTGATCATTGAAGCAGTGGAGATGTGTCTGCATGTTTTGCATCTGTTGTTCTGGCAGGATCTGGTGCCGCTTTGAGATGGTGTACCCTGGTCTGTGGAGAACTTGCTTCTGTTAATGAAGTTGAGAGGTTGTTTGAAGGCCAGAAGAGGGGATTCAGGAAAGATTTCTTTCAGGATAGGGTCCCCGTTCAGTATGGGTTATAGTTGTTTGATACCCTGTGTAGGTTCCAGTGTGGGGTGATAAATGACTACTAGGGGTATGTGCTCAGAGGAGGTTTTATTTCTGTATTGAAGCCAGTTTTCTAACTACTTATGCTAAGCTTGTCTCTCTAGTTCTACAACAACACATTCTTGGGACCTTTCACTTGGGTTTTGTAGACTCTTCCCAGCATTTCTGAAGTCTGCTATTAAAGTTAGGCTGAGGGGATGTTAATGGAAGACTTCCTTGGTGTGAACTTTTGCTGTGTTTGAAACAGATAGTTTAGAACAAGGATTGGGGGGAAAAAAAAAAAAAGAACCAGGCACCATTTAGAAGTAGACATGAAAGACAAGGTCGGGGTTCCTACCAGCAAGATCGAGGAATGCCATGTGGGTGAGAAGTCTGCTGTCCCCTCCCCTAGCTGCTTGGAGGAGTGGAGGGATTTCTCCTAGGATGCATTAGGAGCCCGCTTGTGGGGCTTTTATCATTCGTATCAGCCTGAGGCTGGTAGATTTCAGATATACTTAAAGATCCCCATTCCTCTTTTTGCTTAGGCCTGGTTTAAATATAGTTTTTGTATTGGTGTAACTACTTTGGTTATGGGTGTGGCATTTTTTTAAACAACTAGTTATATTGGGGTAAGAGTTTTCACACTATGGGGTTATGCCCCTGTACTTTATTCACCTTCCTGTAAAGGTATAGGCTCTTTCCTGTGTGGTGAAGATGAGAAGGGTGCCAGCTAGAGAAAGAAGATGGTTGATTTCCTAAGTTTAATTCTCAGCAATGACAATTAAAGATTTACTCAGTTCTAGTGGACAGATTCAAAAACCTGTAGCCCATTCAAGGAAGGATGGAAGTACAACTCCCCAATGTGGACCAGTTATATTAGTATAAAAATGCTTTTACTGAAATAATATAATAATAATAATTAATGGAGATATCCCATCTCCTAGAACTGGAAGGGACCTTGAAAGGTCATTGAGTCCAGCCCCCTGCCTTCACTAGCTAGACCAAGTACTGATTTTGCCCTAGATCCTTAAGTGGCCCCCTCAAGGATTGAACTCACAACCCTGGGTTTAGCAGGCCAATGCTCAAACCACTGAGGTATCTCTCCTCCACTGATAGGCTGACACTGTATTTTATGAGGTCAGCTGGCTGTGCACACAAACAGTGAATTGAAAGTGAACTGAGCAGGCTTCTTGTTATTATGTAGTGGCCTAATGGCTCTTTAGAATGGCAGTTACTGACTGAGACCAAAGTTATGTTAATGTTAAGTATCAAGAAGTGAGGTTCTTACCCACAAAAGCTTATGCTCCCAGTACTTCTGTTAGTCTCAAAGGTGCCACAGGATCCTCTGTTGCATGTTAATGTTAGTTTCACTGGCATCCTATTTGGATAACTTGAATGAGCTTTACATTGCTCAGAACATTGACTTGCTTCTTGACTTTCTCATGTTTATAATGCACTTGCTCTTGAATGAATTGCAAGCTAGATGGTTCAAGGTTCAAACTGTTTTTCTCCTCCAGGTCATGTAGAAGAGCAGATTTCGTATGAAGATGGGATTGTTGGTGTTTATGCGTAACCTGCTACTAGCCCTTTGTCTCTTTCTGGTACTTGGATTTCTTTATTACTCTGCATGGAAGCTGCACCTTCTCAGATGGGAGGACACAAGTAAGTATAGGAACTCTTGCCAGTCCCTCTTTAAATGCTCATGAAGTAGTTGGTGGTGGTGTGGTTTTGGTTTTGTGTGTTTCAGGTTTGACGGTAGTAGAGTGATGGGAATAAACCCAATCAATTTCTGGAGCTTCAGCATACTGTAGAGGTTGAATTTGTAACTATTTACAGATCCTCTTCATGGCTTTGGATTATCAGTGGGTACAAGAATAAAGTTCATGCATCTAATATACCAATTATAGGCTTGCAATTTTTAGGTTTTATTATATTTTTTGTGGCATGGGATCCTTAATTATATTGTCCAAATAGGAATTATATATAATTGACCTTTGGAATTATTTGTATCTGTTCTGGGAGGAGGTTTTGCTCACTGTGTATTTTTTGAACCTTTTGGCTTATGGCAAACAGGTAAAGCAAGATGGTCTCTCTCTCTCTCTCCAGGTGCTTTTGAATTTCTTCAGTGGGCTCTTCTTTCCATCTCTGAATTTTTACATTCTCTATCCAGCCTCTCCTTATTTATTCCTTACATCAATCCTCATTTTCCCTTTCTCCGCTACCTTCAGTACTTGCCAGTAATTTGTCATCTTGAAGGATGTCTCCTCCATCCAACTGAAAAAAGCTTGTCCTTATTTTTAAGTTATGAAATCAGTTACTCAAATCCATGCTGATTATTTAATGTTCCTTTGCGTATAACTTTGGTCTGCAACTGTTCTTTTCACTATACTATTTCTGTAGTAAAGGGTACTCCTCACTTCCACCTCTCTTGGTTTCTTATCACATCTTGTCTGATGACTGAGTCAGTGAGCTGTAAGTACCCGGCTCCCCCTTATTACATCATTAAGACAGCAGGAATGCTGTTATTGAGTTTGTTTGTAACTTGTCTGGTATTCAAGTAGGTTAGAAGATACTTTAGATTGTAAGACCTTCTGGACAGGAATTGTCTGTGTGTGTGTGCTCAGCAACCAGCGCAAATGGTGCTTCAGTCCTGATTGGGGCCTTTGGGTGCTATTACAATATAAATATTAATAGCTACTGCTATTAATAATCTGTGGGAAAGTGCTTCCATTCTGAATGGAAGGAACAAGCCGAGGGAGGTTTTAAAATGAGTGCAGTGGCACAGCCTGTCAGTCTGTTAAGAATGCTGTGTATCTTCATCCTTCTTTTATTTATTTTATTTTATTTTTTTAACAGCATCAAAAAGTGTTGAGGCTTTCCAGAACCTGTGAAAGACATGGTTCCTACCCAAACAGATCACAGTCTGATTTTAATTTACTTATGCTATCTGTGCTTTGTACCGTACATGGTACATGGAAAGATGTTAGCGTAGTCTCTGAATTTCCTTGTGGTGTGGTTTTTTTTTTTTTTTTTGCATGTTTATCCTTTGTTCGTTTAGCTTTGTGTGTGGTATGCTAAAATGACCAATGTTTTTAATTCCAGCATGATTCTTTATGTAGTAATGACAAATGCTTAACTTCTTGTTCATCCTTTTAAATCAGTTCACATGACATCCCAGATCTCCAGGAATTTAACATGTGAATGCATGATGCTGTTGGTTGCTACAGGACACAGCCTAACAGAATAGCTTCTAAAGGGGCTGCTTTCTGAGCAGGTTTCATATCCCTGTAACGCCCAGAGGCAATGAGATGATTGCAGGATGAAGTAGCAGCTGTACAAATACACAGCAAAGGATCCTGTTTAAGATGCAGCTTACTGATCTCACAGACTGATAACTCTTTTTCTGCTGTTACCTGTTAGTACAAAAGATGTTACCGGGAACCTTACAAATTATTGTAATGGTCTTATTGACCCAAAGGAGCACTAACAGATACTGGTGTAAAAATGCAAGCTTTCCTAAGTCCAGGCAAGCCTCAGATTCCCCTTAGATTCTAAGTGTCTGTGTGGTACATGCAGTTGATTTCTCCCCCCCTTCTCCCCCCAAATACTCTCACAACTTATTCTTTGAAAGAAGTATGAAGTTTAACTTATAAAAAAAAAACACTAGGGAACTACATACAAAAACCTGTTATAAGGAAGTTAAGGTTGCAAAGTCAAAAGATTTGAAATTTAAGAAATGCCAAAAGTAAGGTTTCCCAGGCATTCAGTACCTTTTTTTATCTTTATTATTCAGTGTGTGCTCTTACCATGTAATTAATGACTATACAGCATTCACATGAGAGAGCAGAATTAAGGTTGGCATTTACTAACTTAAGTACTTGTCCTGACACCCTAAATATACTGTTTCTTTATGTAATTCTATATATTCTTTCTCCATCTTCTATAACCAGTGTTTTTGTCCTGACTGACTGAATGACTCTTCAGCTTTTGGTGTGTGGTGTTCATCTCTCTTGCCATTCTGCTCCATTCTTTGTGCTACCAGCAGCATTAAATTCACTGTAATCCTGATGACTGATGCATCTGTGCTCTCTTCAGAGATCATGATTCTAGTGAATTTAACTCTTATGTTGTGCTTGCCATAGAGTGGTATGGAGGATTGGAACATGGGGTTGGGGCGCAGCCTTACCTCCGGTGGCTCCCGGTCAGCAGTGCAGCCAGGTGCAGAGGCAGGCTTCCCACCTGTCCTGGTACCACAGACTGCGCTGCGCCCTGGAAGTGGCCAGCAACAGGTCCGGCTCCTAGGCGGAGGTATGCAAGTGGTTCTGCATGGCTCTTTCCACAGGCACCACCCTCCCAGCCAATGGGAGTGTGGAGCCCTGTGGACCCCCTGCCTAGAAGCCGGACCTGCTGCTGGCCACATCTGGGGTGCAGCATGGTGTCGGAACAGGTAGGCACTAGCCTGCCTTAGCTGGGTAGCACCGCCGACGGGACTTTTAACGTCCCGGTCAGTGGTGCTGACCAGAGCCACTAGGGTCCCTGAGCACTGAGCAAGGTGACCCAGTGCCTTACATGCGGCGACCCAGTACTTGGTCGTGACTCGAACTTTGAAAAACATTGCTGTAGAGGAAGGTGATGGTGAGGGTCATCCCAAGGTCCCTGCCAGTCTGATCTAGTGGAGTGGGGGCGGAATTCCTTCCCAAGACAAAATCTGGTGATCAGTTGGACTCTGAGTATGTGAGCAAGATGCACCAGCCAGGCATCTAAGAAACAGGATTATTTGTACCGACTCAGAGCACTAGTCCATTTCATTCCATGTCCCATTACCAGCTGTGACCAATCTCTGATGCTTTAGAGGAAGGCGGGGGAAACAGACCCCAGAATATATCAGGCCAGTTGGAGGGGAGGGGAATATCTTTCCTGACCCCTGCAGGCATCTATCTGAAGTATGAGATTTGATCATAGTTATTGTCTTAATGCAGAGGTACAAGTATTATGAGTTCAGCACAATGTATAGCTTCCTGTTCTTCCCATGGCCTGTGAAGGAAGGGAATGAACAGTGTGATTCACAGATACCAAAGCTGGATGGGACCATCAAGACTAACCTCTCTCTCTCTTCCACACACTCTCTCTCACACACATCGTAGAATTTATCCCAGAAACTGAATTCAAGCATGCTTTTAGAAAGATATCTAATTACACCTAATGACTCCAAGCGGTGTTGAATCTACCACCTTCCCTGGTAAGCTGTTCTAATGTTGAATTTTGTTTACTGTTAGGAGGTTGCATCTTGTTTCAAGGTTGAGTTTGTCGAGCTTCAAAATCCAATGGCTGGAAGCTGTTATGCTTTTGTAAGCAAGGTTGAAAACTCCCACACTATCATATCTTTTTCCATGTGTAAGTACCTATACACAGAGATTAGGCCACCCCTGAACCTTCTCTGTGATAAGTTTAGTTCCTTAAGCCTCACAGTGTAAGGTTTGTTTTTCATCCGCTGGATCCCAAAAATGATCCTCTTTCAAAATCTTGCTAGTATTTTCACATCCTTTTTCAAGTGAACTGGGCACAGTACTCTAGCATTGGTCTGACCAATAAGGAGTATAGAGGCAAGATTTCTTCCCTACTTCTACTTTATATCTCCTTCTTATACATCCAAGGATCACATTAGCCCTTTTTGCCACAGCATTGCAGTGTGTGCTCATGTTAGGGGTCATTGTAGGTAATCACCTCAAATCCCTTCTCTGAGTCACAGCTTTCCAAGCCAGTCCCCCATCTGGATAGATACAGATTGCATTCTTTGTTTCCAGATGCATTACTTTGTTAAAACATGTTTTGTTGGATTGTAATGGTCTACAAAGGTGATTCAGATCACTCTATCAGTAACCCATCTGTCCTCCTTGTTATTTAATACCCCCAAACTTTGTCATCTGCAAATATTACCAGCACAGATTTCATTTAATTATCTAGATTGTTAATTTAAAAAAAACCAAACTGAATAGTATTGGACCAAGCACTGATCCCTGAGAGACTTTGCTAGATATGCCCTGCTCCTTGATGTTTTCCCCATTAGTAACAATATTTTGAGATCTGTAACTGAGCCAATTTTAATCCATCTAATTTGTAAGCCCTGTTAGTTCCATATAATGCAAGTTTTTTAATCAAAATGTCATGTGGAACTAAGTCAGATGCCTAGGTGAAATCCAAGTGTACTGTATCAACATAGTTGCCTTTTATCAGCTAGACCTCCAACAAACCAAAACAAACCAACAACCACCCAGGGTTGTTTGCCAAAATCTGCCTTCTGACTGGCATTAATTATATTTTTAGCCTCTAATGCTTTGAAAGTCCTGAGTTAACCATTCCATTATCTTACTCAGGATTAACGTGAAGTTAACTGGTCTATAGTTCTCTGGGTCATCCCTTTTGCGTGCACTCTCTCTCTCATTTTTTTTTTAACGCATATTAACACTAAAGGATCGGCAGCCCTCCAATCCTTTGCAATTTTGCCAGATAGCCAAGATTTGGTAAAAATTAACCTTAGTGATTCAGAGAGCTCCTCAGCTAGTTCTTGTAAGACTCTTGGGTGTAAGTTATCTGGCCTGTGGAATTGAAAGTGTTTAACAGATGTTACATCACATCATCCTTTGTTACATATGGTAAACTTTCTGTTCCATCCGCAATACCATATGGGATGGACATATCCTTCTGGTTTGTTTCAAATATAGACCAGTAATATATATTGAATACTTCAGCCTCTTCTACATCACTATTTTTTTACTGTCTGCATCTAGGAATGGACCTATACCTGACACAGGGTTTTTCTTGTTCCTAATAATTGTTAAAAATTTCTTCTGACTGTCTTTAACCCTGTTGGACATTAAAGGATTCCCTTAATGAAATATCAGCTTCCCTTAAGTCACCTAAATTTTTAATTTGTAACTTATATTCACTGCAATTTACTTCCCCTTTCTTCCATTCTTATTTATTTTATTACTGCTTTTACATCTACTTTTAACCAGGATGGCTTCTTGTAACTTTTTTTCATGTCTATGGAATCATGGCTGTTTAGGTTCCTGGTAGGATGTCCTTAAACAGCTCCCAGTTTTCATTAACACTTCCCACTTTAAATTTAATGTTCCTAATTATGCTGACAGTTGTTTTAAACTTGGAAAACCGGCTCTTTTAGAGTTCCAAATATACATATTATTGGTCAGTGCTGTGTTCTCTTTGCACAAAGTAAATGTACCCTGATTGCAATCACTGGTGCCTAGGTAATTGCTGGTCTTAGATCAGCACCTAACTCTTCCTTGTGTGTCAGAATGAGGTCCAATATTGAATTATGTTGGGCCTAATTTGGGGAGGGGGGGACGGGACTCAGTACATCCTTTCTGTAGCACAGGCGACTTGCTATGTGTAGAAATGGCCCATTTATCTCAGTGGGTGCTGTCAGCTGAATGAGGACCCCCGAGATATTACATTTATTGAACATGCCTGTTCTTGTTTGCCATCACAGACTCAGTCTGTCGTGCCTAGTGAACCTGGCAGGAATTCAGTGAGCATCTCCCAGCACAGAATTGATCCAGCTCTCCTTGTGTAATTTTTACCATGGCACCAAGTCCCTCTCATATCGGCCCAGTGACACACTACTATACTAGGCTTTATATCATGGGCACAGTAATGCCCCCAGCCGGTCCCAGGATGGGATTTGGCACTGGATGATTACTGGTGGAGTGCTGATATTCCTCAAACTGGCACTCACCCTTCCCTTCCAAAAGATAAATCCGCAATAACTTGAAATATTTTGTTTTCTAAACTGGTTCTTAGGCGCAGTCCAAGGACAAATGGTTCCAAATATTTGAGAATTAAAAGCAGGTGACTTTGGGGTGCTGTAACTTGGGAGCTCCTCGACCAAATAACCCAAGACTTGCCCCACCAACACTCCAGCCCCTTAACCGTTATAGCAGTTTTCAAGAGACATATGCATATAGACTTTAGAGCTGATTTTTTTTCAAGGTGCTCTCACAAAGCTGCCCAACGGTAAGCATGGACATTCCTATCGCTCCTCTATAATTCCCACCAGTGTTCCCTCTAATTTTTTCCATCCATGTGCCGAATAAATTTTGTTATGTGCAGCACCAATATTGAGGTAATAGGCGGATGTGTGCCATCCCCTCCATACTTTCACAGCAGCCCTTATCCCACTAAGAGCTCACAACGTCCTACTGCTAGTACCATCTAGGGATGGTCTGTCTTCAGGTGACGTCTGCAATACCCATCTGTTCATTCCTACAAGCCTCCTTCCACAAGGATCAATTCGTGCTTCGCAAACTATACATAGAAATGCACCACTGAAATGCAGCCACCTCTGAGGAGGAAAGTCAGCAGCCAGCTAGGCCAACAGCACAGAGAGCACTGTGCAGTAGTTTGGAAAGAGAAGGGGAATTTTGGATAGGAAGAATCTTTTCCTCTTATTCAAAATGCTTGAAATATTCAGTGTTCAGACTGGGCTTCATCTGTAAAGGTCTCATATGAATGTAAAATATAATACCGCAATTTAGAAATCAAAGTAAATGTTTCTTTTTAAATCAGGACACTAAGGCTCAAAATAATTTTTAAAAAACACTCACATTCCCTTTACTACCATCCTCTTGTATTAACAATACAAAGCACTTTAAAAGTCCTATGAACTATTCAGCCTTCATGTTGTTTATATTTTACACTGGATTAGCTTGGACAATTGAAGTAGCACAGTCAAGTTCACCTTCAGATTCTCATGCACACATACAGTGTTCTAATGTCTCGGTTATTACAGTGAAACACATACAGCTCTGTAAATTTACACAGCACTTTACAAATACATGGACTCAGGCAAAATTTCACTTGACATGAAGTTCTCCCACTTCTTTCCATGAGGCCACTCACGTGAGTAACCGCTACATGAGTAATACTTTACAGGATCAGGCCCCTAGATAAACCACATGTCCTCCTGCCCACAAAAAGCTTTGCAAACACTGCGAGGGGAGGTTTAAATCCACAACAGGGAATTGTCTGGAAATCAGATGGGGAAACTGAGGCACGGTGTGGGTTGAGTTGGGGGTACAGAATAAACATCCCAACCTGTGGGCAGAACAGATACATACCCTCTTTGCAGTTGCTGTACTAGACCCTGTGATTCCTGCACACTGGTCTAGTAACATTCCTTGCCATGTCCACTGGATACATGTAACCATGGACTTTTTCCATTCCTTGGCCCATTCCTTAAGCTAGTGTGGAACCCAGTTCTGTGACATGTGGGAGGTACAGTGTCCTCTGTGCACTCACTGAACAGTTACCCATTCACATGCAGCATAACCATGACAGTTCTGCTGCATTGGGGGACTTTGTGTGGCAACCTGTGTTCCTGGGTGAATTTCAACAAATCTGTGCAAAGCTGACATTCACCCTAATGAGGGTTGCATACGGCAACAAACAGACCCCGTAGTTTTCCCAAGGGGAGTGCAACCAAAATATACTTGTTTATCATCAGAATTTGTCTTAACTTTTATTTGTCTTACCTAGAGACTGTTCCTTTGCAATCTATAAATGAGAGAGGCTCACTCCTTCAGGCTGATACTTAAAGCTTTCATGGAATGCTTGACACATGCTCTTACTTCTGAATACAGAGCACAGTTCAAGTTGAGGGACAATGTTATATTGATCCAGTGACTAACCACAACACAAGAAAATTTCTGCCAGCTGATCCAAGTAATTAATCTCTTATATAATGGTAAGCCAGGGACAGTGAAGTACTAATTTTGCCATTTTTTAAAAGCATGAGAAAAAATAATGTAGATAGTGTAATGGCAAAAAAAAATTTAAATGATAGCTAATGGCCAAGAATGAGGTTTATAAGACCTTTACATGAAGTTAAAACTTATCAACTGATGTGGAGCTTGCTAGAATCATCTCTCTGGCAGACTACTGATTGTTTTATCGAGGCATTATCTCCTGGCTATTCAGATGGTGACAAAACACATTCTGGTAATCAAGATACTATGTTGACCAGGAGAGAGAGGCAGCTGGAAGTTGAAACTAGACAAATTTAGACTGGAAATGTCTAAATTTTTAACAGTGAGAGTAATTGACCATTGGAACAGTTTACCAAGGGGTGGTGGTAGATTCTGCATCTCTGGCAATTTTTAAATCGAGATTGGATATGGTTCTAAAAAATCTGCTTTAGGAATTATTTTGGGACAGTTCTATGGCCTGTGTTATACAGGAGATCAGACTATATCAGTGGTCCCTTCTGGCCCTGGAATCTGTGAAATGTAAGTTAATGATACTTATATTAATGAGGAAATGTTTGAACAATTAGCTGTATGAGTTTATATTTGTCCTTATAATTTTCTTATTATTGTACATTTTTGATTGTTGAACAGCATGACCAATGCATATTTTGTGCTTACTAATGCTTTTATTCATTTCTGTAGAAGTTTTGCAGTCTCCTAAAGGTTCCTGAAAATCACATGACAGGCATCCACCCTGTGGTACTGTAAGTGTGAAACCATTGCTGTCCTGGCTTTGCAAGTTGGGATAGCTCTATTTAGGAATGATACCAATTTGAATAATTGTCCATTTAATAATGCTTAAATCACTAGTAACTTTATGGCTTGTTTCACTTACTGTACCATTCTATATTCTGCAAACATACTGTATCCATTAAAAAGAAAGATTAAGAACAAAATGTATTGGGCAGGTTCTCCTAAGAAAGGAGACCATCACAGGTCTCTGGATGAACAGTTCTGGTCTTGCTTGTTTCTCTTTAGAAACTTAAGGGAATTCAGGATGGAGAAGAGTGTGCTCTGTAGTGAGCTGTGGTAGGCTGGAAGGATTCAAATTGAGGGACAGTTACATCTGAGTGTTTACAGTCGTGAATGCTGGAATCAGGGCTTGGAAAGTAGATTTCATTTGAAATCATTATTTTTAAACTTGCTTATAACTTTCCTAACAATTTTTCATCAGGGTTGAAGCTTCCCAAAGCTGACTATATTTGGAAAGTATAATGTTACTCATGGACTATTCTCCTAATGATCTGTGGGCAAAGGTTACATAAATACGGATTAACTGCCCAAAAACTTTATTAATGCAGTTAAGGTTATTTAGTGCTCCATTGTGGACTTACAGAATATGGACAGAGGATAAACATAACCCTCTGAAAACCAAGAAATACAATTAAGGTTATGTGTCCAACACCAAACCTGACCTACCCCTAACAAATTCTGCCATTTTGTGTGTTGTCTAATCCAATTCTATACTATCATTCCCCTTTGTACACTCTGTGGCCCTCATTGCTAGGTGCCAGAGCTTGCACTGCCTTTTGAGGAGAGGTTGCAGCAGCAGTGAGAGGAGTTGGGGTCCTTCTTTTCTGGGTGCTTATACACACCATCGGAAGAGAAGATCCCAATGGGTGTGTCCTACGCTGCAACAAAAGGCTGTGGCCGGCCTGGGTCAGCTTGAGCTTCGGAGCTATAAAATAGCCGTGTAGATGTTTGGCCTCAGGCTGGAGCCCAGGCTCTGAGATCCCATGACGGGGGAGGATCGCTGAGCTTGGGCTTCAGCCCGTGGTCAAACATCTACTGTGAAATGACATAGCCTTAGATTATGAGCCTGAGTCAGCTGACCCAGGCTCGGCGAATCAGTGCCAGGGTGTTTTTATTGCAGTGCAAATATCCCCAATGTCTCTTTGTCTCTAACATCTAAGAATATATGAAAGGAGTTTCAGGTTTGCTCAGACAGATGCCGTTGACATTGCCGTAGGTATGTCAAGAAAATGGGGGAATATGATTGCTTATCTCAGTCTAACACTCTTGCGTATTCTCAATGCCCACTAGAACTCTATAGCTGCATTGCCATTCACCAATGCCTTTCTGCCGCACCATTGTACTGGGGAGCTGTAGCCAACTGCTGGCACATATCACAGAGCAGAACAAGGCTCAGTTAGGGGCAGCCAAACATGGGGTCCTAGAGGGAATTCTGAGGCCAGGGATGAGCATTTATAAATATCTAGTAGCTCTTCAGGGGTTTGTGAGGAGTAGGCAAATGGTTGAGTGGAAGTCAGGCTTAGCTAACTACTGTTCAAGTCTAACCTAAGGTTGGCCAAAACCTAAGAGTTCTTCTTTGAGTGCTTGTTCCTGTCCATTCCAACCAGGTATGTGCGCGCCACGAGCACACCAGTCGGAAGATTTTTCCCTTAGCAGAGTCCGTAGGGTCGGCCTGGTCGCCCCCTGGAGTCGTGCCTTCATGACGCCCAATATAGCACCCTGCCAGCCCCCCACCCCCTCAGTTCCTTCTTACTGCCAGTGACGGCTAGCTGGAACATCGCTCGCTCTCATGGCAAGCACTTTGGCAGTGTCTTCTGTAGTTTTTTGTACAAACGGTTTAAATAGTTAGTTAATTAGAAGTTCGTTAGTTACAGTTGTGGTAGTTTAGATTTGTTTGGGGGGTTTCTCACCAACAACAACTTCCTCACCTCTGGGGTATGCCTGAGTTCCCAGGGTTTAAGCCCTGTGAGGACTGTGGCAAGTTTATGCCCAAGAATGACCCTCGCTCTTCCTGTCTGCGGTGCCTTGGGGAGAGGCACCAGAAGGACAGGTGCAGGATCTGTAAAGGTTTCCGACCCAGAGCCCTTAAAGACTGGGAGCAGAGACTTAAAATCCTGCTAATGGAGGCGGCACTACGACCACGCTCTGACCCCGGGCCCGCTGAACCCTCGCTGAGTACCTCTTCGTCAGTACGCAGTACTCTGGCGCCGACAGCACATGAACTGGTGCCAACTAAGGACCCTCGGCACCACCATGGCTTGGGCCATAAGACACCATTGTCGGTGTGGCACTGCTCTCAATCCCCAGTGCTGCTAAAGAAGGAAAGGCCGGAGAGGGGTTGGTCCCTCCCGCCAAAGTCTAAAGGTTCGGTGGTGTCCACGGGTATCTCATGACAGAACACCTTGTCCCTGCAGCCCAGTCAAGTCTGAAACCCCCACGGTCCCCGGATTGCCAAGGTGACCAGCTCCCATCTACGCTGGAGGCGTTTGAGGCAGCCAAGGACCTGATGCACCTCTCGGTGCCGACCTCCTCACAGAGGAGGGCCAAGTCGCCGGTGACTGCGCAGCGCCACATCCAGTCTAGGGGCAAACCAGTGCTGATGGCACACCGATCTCCAGCCCCGGCGCACATCTCTCCACCATAGCCCATCCATGTAGGAGAGCCACACCGATCCCCGGCCTCTTGGCACCTCTCTCCAGCAGCCCAGGGCACAGCTCCTCCGTGGTCTTCCTATTCGGAGACCCCAGAGTTGGAGGCGGACTCCTACCATCTCAGCAGGTCCAGGAGCAGGAGGTCCAGATCCTGCCGGAGCCACCAGCCCTACCCGGCACCATGGCCTCGGCAGTGGCAGCCATAGTTTCAGTGGCCCTTTTGGATACCCTGGGCATACCACCGGAGCCAGGGACAGGTCCAAGGTCCCAGTTGGCGTCGGTGTCATCAGTGTCCTTTGTCCCACCGCAAGCAACGCTGGCACTGCCGACCAGAGCGCCCGCCCTGCTGTTACAAACAACAGCTCCAGCACTGACCCTCCCATCAGCGGCACCGGCAACAGCTTTGGCTCCGACTCCATCTAGCGGCTCCTGCACTGACTGCAGCACCGAGGCTTCAACCTCCAGCGGCCTCGGCACCACATCCCACGGAATACTGCGTGCCAAGAGATCCAAAGGTGCTGAAGGCAGTGAGCAGGGTCTGCTGCCAGGCCTCTCTTCATCCTTGCCGGATGAAGCGGTTGCGGGGGCGTCGATGGACCCAGCTCTGGAGGATAATTGGGTTCTCCAGCAGCTCCTACGCTGTGCTGCCCAAAGCCTGGGCATTCAGGCAGAGGAGGTGGTGGAGGAATCGGACCCACTTGTGGACATCCTCGGGTCCATCGCGGGTAGCCCTACTACTGATTAAGGTAATAATTGAAACGACTAAATCCCTGTGGCAGACCCCTGCTTCTCTGGCCACTACGGCCAAAAGATACAAATGGCATTATTTTGTCCCTTCAAAGGGGTATAAACACTTATACCCCTCCACCCCCCTGACTCGTTGGTAGTTGATGCAGCCAATCAGTGGCAGCGCCAGGGTTTCCAGGATCCCACCCTGAAAAATAGGGAGGCGAAGAGACTCGACCTGTTCGGCAGGAAGTTCTATTCAACAGGGGGACTACAGCTCTGCATCGCAAACCAGCAGGCTATCATAAGCAGATATGCGCATAATACCTGCGCTGCGATGACCAAGTTTGCAGAGCTCCTGCTACAGGACTCTCGTACTGAGTTCTCCGCATTAGTGGAGGAGGGGAAGCCGTTCTCCCGAGCTACCCTACAGGCGGCTTTGGACGCGGCGGATGCAGCCTCACGTACACTAGCCACGGGGGTTGTAATGAGTTGGGCTTCCTGGTTGCAGGTCTCTGGTCTACCCCATGAGAGCCAACAAATGATCCAGGACCTCCCCTTCTAGGGCTCGACCCTGTTTTCTGAGAATAGGATAGGAGACTTCATAGTCTGAAGGACTCTAGGGCCACCCTAAGATCTCTGGGACGCCACACACCAGCCACTCAGTGTAGACATTTCAGACCTCAGCCTCCCTCCAGATTCTGCCAAACCCAAAACCACCAGGACGCCTCTCGCAGGAGAAATAGGAGCGGTAGAAGGATGCAGCACTCCTCCTTGGGGCAGAGTTCTGGACAGCCCAAGCATCTGTCCGGCCCCAGACCCCCCTTTTGAAGGTGCGGTCGAGGACGGCTCACCAGTTTAGAATCTGGATCCATCCCCTCTTACCTTTTCGTCCTGTCTATCCCCTTTCTACCATGCTTGGTCCCGTATCACCTCGGACTGTTGGGTGCTCCGCACAGTAGAGAGGGGATATTCCATCCAATTCTGTGCCCTCCCACCCCCCTTCCCTGTTCCTCTTCAGGGACCCCCTCATGAGCAACTTCTAATACAGGAAGTGCAGTCCCTCTTCTTGGTAGGGGCGGTGGAAGAGGTTCCTCAGGGGCAAAGGGGCAAGGGCTTCTACTCCTGATATTTCCTAATACCAAAAGCCAAGAGTGGCCTCAGACCCTTCTGGACCTGTGGCAGCTCAATAAGTTTGTAAAGAAACTCAAGTTCCGCATGGTCTCGTTGACCTCCATTATCCCTTCATTGGATCCAGGAGACTAGTACGCTACCCTTGACTTGAAGGATGCATATTTCCACATAACAATAGTTCCTCTTCACAGACATTGTCTCAGATTTGTGGTGAACAACAGCCACTATCAGTTTACTATCCTCCCTTTTGGCCTGTCAGCAGCACCTCAAGTTTTCACCAAATGCATGTCAGTCCGCGTGGCATTCCTGAGCAAGCGCCAGATTCAGGTTTTTGCATACCTCGGCGACTGGCTGATCAAAGGCCACTCCAGATCCCATGTGGAGGATCAGGTTGGCTTCATAAGAAGGACCTTCCTCAAACTAGGTCTCCTTCTCAACAAGGCCAAATCCACTCTGTCCCCGGTGCAGAGAATAGAGTTTATAGGCGCAGTACTGGACTCAACTCAAGCCCGGGTGTACCTCTTGGAAGCCAGGTTTCGGTCTCTAGGGGACATCATACAGGGCCTTGGACAGTTCCCTATGACCACAGCAAGGAACTGCCTGAAACTGCTGGGGCACATGGCTGCGTGCACCTATGTAGTCTAGCATGCCAGACTCAGACTATGCCCACTCCAGTCATGGCTTGCGTCGGTTTATCAACTGGTTCGAGACACTGGACAGCATTGTAACCCTTCCCCGCCCCGTACTAGATTCCTTTCTGTGGTGTCTCGACCCACAAGTAGTTTGTGTGGGAGTACCTTTCACCAGCCCCCAGCCATCCCTTTCATTAGTGACAGATGCCTCGGATTTGGACTGGGGGACACATTTGGGAGACCTCAGGACTCGGCCTCTGGTCTCAGGCGGACCTCGCTCAGCATATCAATGTCAAAGAGCTGAGAGTGGTGTGCCTGGCGTGCCAGGTTTTCAGAGCCCACATATCGGGCAGATGCATATCAGTCCTCACGGACAACACCACAGCAATGTTTTATATCAACAAACGGGGGTGCACGCTCCTCTCCCCTGTGCTGGGAAGCCCTCATGCTGTGGGACTTCTGTGTAGAGCACTCGATACACCTGCAGGCTTCATACCTCCCTGGGGTACAGAACGAGCAGGTGGACAGCCTTAGCTGATCTTTTCACAGCCATGAATGGTCCCTTCGGCCAGACGTAGTGAGCTTAATTTTCCATCTCTGGGGCTTTCCCCAGATAGACCTGTTCGCCATGTGCAGCAACAGGAAGTGTCAACTATTTTGCTCCTTCATGAATCACAGCCCGGGTTCCATCGTGGATGCCTTTCTTCTTCCGTGGGGGGACCATCTGCTTTACACATTCCCACTAGTACTGCTGGTCCACAAGGTGCTTCTCAAGGTCCACAGGGACTGGGCTTGGGACATATTGATAGCTTCGGCATGGCCGCGCCACCACTGGTTCATGTCGCTCCTGGAAATGTCCGTGGCAACCCCGCTCACCTTACCGCTGGTCCCAGACCTGATCACGCAGGATCACGGCCGTCTCTGGCACCCGAACTTAGAATTGCTCCACTTCACAGTTTGGCTGCTCCATGGCTGAAAGCTATGGAACTGTCCTGTTCTGACCAAGTCAAACAAGTTCTCCTTGGCAGTAGGAAGCCCTCTACAAGGGCAATGTACCCTGCCAAATGGAAGAGGTTCTCTCTCTGGTTGGAGCAGCACCATCAGTCGCCGACGCTCGCCCCGATCCCATTTATCCTGGACTACCTCCTCCATCTTAAACAACAGGCTCTGTCCATGTCGTCAATAAGGGTCCACTTGGCCGCCATCTCCGCCTTCCATCCAAGCGCAGATGGTTTCTTGGTCTTCGCGAACCCTATGGTCAGCCGTTTTCTCAAAGGCCTCGACAGACTCTACCCGCAAATGCATCAGCCTGTCCTGGCCTGGGACCTTAACCTGGTCCTTGCCAGACTTACAGGCCCTCCATTTGAGCCACTGGCGATGTGCTCCCTGCTTTATCTCTCTTACAACGTGGCGTTCCTGTTGGCGATAACCTCAGCTAGGAGAGTGTCTGAGCTCAGGGCCCTTACATCTGAGCCCCCTTACAAAGTATTTCATAAGGACAACGTTCAGTTCAGACCTCACCCGGGTTTTCTCCCTAAGGTTGTCTCCCAGTTTCACATGAACCAGGACATCTTCCTTCCAGTGTTTTATCCTAAGCCACATTCCTGCGACAGGGAGCGAAGGCTTCATTCATTGGATGTCCGCAGAGCGCTGGCCTTCTATATAGAGAGAACTAAGTCGTTTCAAAAGTCCATCCAGTTATTCCTAGTGGTGGCAGACAGGATGAAGTGCATCCCCGTCTCATCCCAACTCATCTCGTCGTGGATCACATCATGCATTCGGGAGTGTTACGGCCTGGCAAAGGTGCTGGCTCCGCCGCTCACTCCACCGGGGCTCAGGCCTCCTCAGTGCATTCCTGGTGCAGGTCCCCACCCAGGAAATCTGCAGAGCGGCAACATGGTCCTCGAGACACACATTTACGAGACGCTATGCGATCACACAACAGGCCAGAGACAATGCGGCTTTTGGACGAGCTGTGCTCCAATCAGTGGATGACTTCAACCCCACCTCCTGAACTTTGGCTTGTGAGTCACCTGGTTGGAATGGTCATGAACAAGCACTCGAAGAAGAAGGTTACTCACCTTCTTGTAACTGTTGTTCTTCGAGATGTGTTTTTTCATAGATTCTAGGACTGGAAGGGACCTCAAGAGGTCATCGAGTCCAGTCCCCTGCCCTCATGGCAGGACCAAATACTGTCTAGACCATCCCTGATAGACATTTATCTAACCTCCTCTTAAATATCTCCAGAGATGGAGATTCCACAACCTCCCTAGGCAGTTTATTCCAGTGTTTAACCACCCTGACAGTTTGGAACTTTTTCCTAATGTCCAACCTAAACCTCCCTTGCTGCAGTTTAAGTCCATTGCTTCTTGTTCTATCCTTAGAGGCTAAGGTGAACAAGTTTTCTCCCTCCTCCTTATGACACCCTTTTAGTTACCTGAAAACTGCTATCATGTCCCCTCTCAGTCTTCTCTTTTTCAAACTAAACAAACCCAATTCTTTCAGTCTTCCTTCATAGGTCATGTTCTCAAGACCTTTAATCATTCTTGTTGTTCTTCTCTGGATCCTCTCCAATTCCTCCACATCTTTCTTGAAATGCGGTGCCCAGAACTGGACACAATATTCCAGTTGAGGCCTAACCAGCGCAGAGTAGAGCGGAAGAATGACTTCTCGTGTCTTGCTCACAACACACTTGTTAATGCATCTATGACAATGCGGTTCTGGCGGAACCCAACTGAGAGTGCCAACGCAGGACAGATTGCTCAAACAGGGCAGTTACAGCCCACCTCTAAGGCAAACCAAACCAGCCAGACTAAGAGGACTTCGGTCTCACCCCACCGGCTAACCGCAAGTCTCACAAGCCATTTCCTTAGACACTCCAGTTTCCCAGTATCACCACCAGTACCACTCGTTATGGGGACAAATGGTTATGAAAACCAATACCCAAATAAAAGAAAAAAAGTTCTCCTGATCCCAAAGGACCAAGCCCCAGACGCAGGTCAATATACAAATCAGATCTTACCCACAAATCACGCTGTTGCCAATCCTTTAGAATCTAAAATCTAAAGGTTTATTCATAAAAGGAAAAAGATAGAGATGAGAGTTAGAATTGGTTAAATGAAATCAATTACATACAGTAATGGCAAAGTTCTTGGTTCAGGCTTGTAGCAGTGATGGAATAAACTGCAGGTTCAAATCAAGTCTCTGGAATACATCCCCCGCTGGGATGGGTCCTCAGTCCTTTGTTCAGAGCTTCAGTCTGTAGCAAAGTTCCTCCAGAGGTGAGAAGCAGGAGTGAAGACAAGATGGAGATGAGGCATCAGCCTTATATAGTCTTTTCCAGGTATAAGAACACCTCTTTGTTCTTACTGTGGAAAATTACAGCAAAATGTAGTCTGGAGTCACATGGGCCAGTCCCTGCATACTTTGCTGAGTCTGAAGGCATATTTGCCTTCTCTCAATGAGTCCATTGTATAGCTGATGGTCCTTAATGGGCCATCAAGCAGGCTAGGCAGAGCTAATCTCAGTTTGTCTGGGATGTCACCCAGCAGCATAGCATAAGTTTGCCATACAGACAGTATAGAGCCAATATTCATAACTTCAACTACAAAACTGATACACACATATAGACAGCATAATCATAACCAGTAAACCATAACCTTGTCTTAGACACCCCATTTGACCCCCTTTATACAAGATTTGGGTGCCACTGCAGGACCTTAGTTGCAACAATGATCTATATGGTCCCAGTTTATGTCAATAACGTCACAGCATCCCAGAATCATGTTTGCTTTTTTTGCAACAGCTTCACACTGTTGACTCAGACTTAGCTTGTGGTCAACTATAACCCCTAGATCCCTTTCTGCCGTACTCCTTCCTAGACAGTCTCTTCCCATTCTGTATGTGTGAAACTGATTTTTTCTTCCTAAGTGGAGCACTTTGCATTTGTCTTTGTTAAACTTCATCCTGTTTACCTCAGACCATTTCTCCAATTTGTCCAGATCATTTTGAATTATGACCCTGTCCTCCAAAGCAGTTGCAATCCCTCCCAGTTTGGTATCATCCGCAAACTTAGTAAGTGTACTTTCTATGCCAATATCTAAGTCGTTAATGAAGATATTGAACAGAGCCGGTCCCAAAACAGACCCCTGCGGAACCCCACTTGTTATGCCTTTCCAGCAGGATTGGGAACCATTAATAACAACTCTCTGAGTACGGTTATCCAGCCAGTTATGCACCCACCTTATAGTAGCCCCATCTAAATTGTATTTGCCTAGTTTATCGATAAGAATATCATGCAAGACCGTATCAAATGCCTTACTAAAGTCTAGGTATACCACATCCACAGCTTCTCCCTTATCCACAAGGCTCGTTATCCTATCAAAGAAAGCTATCAGACTGGTTTGACACGATTTGTTCTTTACAAATCCATGCTGGCTATTCCCTATCACCTTACCACCTTCCAAGTGTTTGCAGATGATTTCCTTAATTACTTGCTCCATTATCTTCCCTGGCACAGAAGTTAAACTAAAACAACAAGGAGTCTGGTGGCACCTTAAAGACTAACAGATTTATTTGGGCATAAGCTTTCGTGGTAAAAACCTCACTTCTTCAGATGCATCTTCATCTGAAGAAGTGAGATTTTTACCCACGAAAGCTTATGCCCAAATAAATCTGTTAGTTTTTAAGGTGCCACCAGACTCCTCCTTGTTTTTGTAGATTCAGACTAACACGGCTACCCCCTGATACTTGACACCATGCAAGAAGTTAAACTAACTGGTTTGTAGTTTCCTGGGTTGTTTTTATCTCCCTTTTTGTAGATGGGCACTATATTTGCCCTTTTCCAGTCTTCTGGAATCTCTCCCGTCTCCCATGATTTTCCAAAGATAATAGCTTGAGGCGTGTGGGAGACGGGAGAGATTCCAGAAGACTGGAAAAGGGCAAATATAGTGCCCATCTATAAAAAGGGAAATAAAACAACCCAGGAAACTGTTGTTCATGTCTATTCCAATACCCACCATCCTACCCCTCTGTCGGAGTAGCCGGCAAGAAGGAACTGAGAGGGTGGAGGGCCGGCAGGGACCTATAGTGTGTGCCATGAAGGCGCGACTCCAGGGTGCGCCCAGGCCGACCCTATGGACGCTGCCAAGGGAAAAATCTTCCGGCTGGTGTGCACGCGACGGACACACACCTGGTTAGAATGGACATGCACAACGCATCTCGAAGAACAACCGTTATGAGAAGGCGAGTAACCATTTTTTTCTTTGCCCCTCATTCCCCACTCTTGTGCATTTTCCCCACTGTCTTCTACATGTTTGGGAATAGCACAGTTGTGTGATCTCTGACTGATGGGTTGGGGCATTGCTTGGAGAGGGCAGAATAGGAGAGTACCGTAACTCTCTATTGCCTGGTTTTCAGAGCTTTCAAGTTTAACCAGCCTCATATTCTGCAAGGCGCAAGGCAGTGGTAGGCTTCATTAACTCTGTATTAACACTGTTTTTTGGCAGTGAATTTCCCTTGTCTTTTTGAGGAACTGGTGATAGTGAGGGTGTGATTGAGGGGCTTCCTGTGTGTACGTCGTTGCTACTCGCTAGCTTGAGGTAGCAACAGGCTCTCCAAAGTGTCTATTCCATTTATAGGGGGAAGGGACTTTCCCGCAAGCCTCCTGTGTTGAAGGGTGAAGTGGGTGAATTTTCAACAGCATGAGAACACCCTTTTAGATGAATACAGCTCTGAGAGGTGTGAACTATTCCATTCATCTCAAGTGATTGTGATGTTACACTCCATATTCTTTATGAAAATAACGCTTATGATATGGATGAGCTATAACTGAGATATACTTTATGCAAGATGGCTCATGTGAGTTATCATTGGAAAGGTTATGATTTACCGAATGTAATTATCCAATTTGTATGCCTGTATCATTTCTGTATCTGAAGTTAGAAATATTGACCATATATCTGTATTTCAAATGTGCTACTTTGGGTGTCATCCACAACTAGCCCTTCAGGTACAACAGTGAAAAGCCAGACAGGGCTGATGGCCCATCAGCAGAGACAATGGACTGTGAAAGGGCTTAGTTGTCCTCTGGATGCTCCAGACAGCCTACAAGTAATGGCTGCCACAGTCCTGCAGAGACATGGGTCTGAGTCATGTGGTACTGCCTCCTACCCCCGGAATGTCAGTATTTTTCAACTGGTAGACAAAGGGTTCCCGCCATACACAAGAGCTATATAAGACAGGGGAGTGAAATCATCGTGGTTCTTCTCTGCCTCCCCACCCAAAGAAACACTGAAAAACACCTGGAAGCAAGAACTGAACTGGGGGGAGAAAAGTTGATCCCAAGCTGTAAGGGCGCCTGGCTTGCGAGTAATAATACCTAAAGTCTCAAGTTGCAGGCCAGTGCAGTTGCCTTTCAAGACTCTCTGTAATCTGCCTGTGACAATATTTAGGCTGAGAAATTACTATTCGTAGCCAATTTCTTTAGTGAATCAAGCTTAGTTTGCGTGTTTTGTTTTATTTGCTTAGCAAACAGAACAAAGCAGATTACTATCTCTTTAACCACTTAAAATCTGCCTTTTATAGTTAATAAAATCTGTTTTGTTTATTATTAAACCCAGTTTGTGTAATTTCTAACGGGAGGGGCAAGAAGTCATGCATATCACTCTTCACATTGAGGAAGGGGGCGAATTTATGAGTTTATGTTGTACAGATTTCTCTATAGCGCAAGACAGTATTATTTTGGGTTTATTTCCCAAAAGGGGTGTACACATGAGTGCTGGGTGAGTCCTCTCTCTCTCTCAGAGCTGGCTTCAATCTGTGTGTGTGTGTGTGTGTGTGTGTGTGTGTGTGCGCGCGCGCAATCCAAGAGGCTGGAGAGCCTAATTCAGCAAAACAGGGAGAGGGAAGCCAGGTTGGTGGAGCAGGAGAGTGTCAGTGAAACACCAGTACATCAGGTGGCATCCCGGACACGGGGGTCCAACCCGTCACCGTGGTGTTCTTATCCCCCTCCTTGCTCTTGCCATTGTGTGTCTGGTACATGTACAGACCAGAATGCCTGGTCTTCCTTCTGCAGCACATGTACTGCAGCACATGTACTCTAAGGGAAGGTGTACACTGAAAACTTATATTGGCATAGCTATGTCTTTTAGGAGTGTGAAAAATCCACGCCCCTCAAAGATGTAGCTATGCTGACCTAACCCGCGGTGTAGACAGTGCTAGGGTGATGGAAGACTTCTTCCCTCTGTCGATCTAGCTACCGCCTGTTGGGGTGGTGGATTAACTACAGTGATGGGAGAACCCCTCCTATCTCTGTATTGAGTGGCTATCCTGAAGCACAAAAGCTGCACAGCTGGGGCACTGTAGTGTTTCAGGTATAGACTAGCCTTCAGTCACCACATGAACGTGAGTTCAATGTGTCTCTCACAAAGGAGTTCCTGAAGAGCAATAGGTCATGAGAATGCAAATTGTAAGCAGTGGTACTAAAGCCTTTATAGTGTAATAACTTTTGTAATATTTCTCAACCAGTCCTTTTTACTGTTGAGTAGCTGGGGAGCTCGTGGTAAGTCTGTCTTTTTTTTTTTTTTTCCCTACCTCTGCACCAAAAAAGTTATATGAATTGGATAATATTAAAAGTAGCTTTTTTGGTGTACGGGCTTGTGCCCTATCTCAGAATTGCCTTTCAAAATGATCTCAAATTTGCAATCTGACCTCTAAGCCAGTTCCTGTTGTATCTGAAATTTAAAGGCCTGTGTTGTTCAGGAAGTCAGATTAGATAATCTCATTGTCCCTTCTGGCTTTAAACTCTGTGAATAATTTGGCCACACATGAATGTTCTGAGAACAGGAACATTTTACTTTCCTTTTCTCATAGGTGCCATGTCTCAGAAATCGCTTGATCCAGTGACCCGAATCTGCACCACTAATACTACCCCAGACTCCACTGATCACATCACTTTTCAAGACAATCTGAATATTCTTATGGATTTTAGAGCACTTCAAAAAATCAGCTGCTGAAAGGAAAGCTCATCACAGTCTTAACTATGGAGCTAAGGAGAGGCAATTCAGATAACAGCAGAAAAGCTTCAGAGAGCTATTTTCCAACTGTAGTGAGTGGGATACAGTGTGATGGGTTCCTTTAATAAACACGCACAAAGTGAAAATGTGCTAACACTAAAACCAGTAAAGCTCTAGAGGGGTTTCTTAGAAAATATTTAACCAGTGACTTGCTGCATACTAAGACTAACTTTAAAGCGACATTTCCTATTAAATATCTATTTAACCTTGTGAAACTGCTTTCAGAAGCTGTTTATACCCTACACCAGAAATGAATTTACCTTTAAAAGCATCTCATAGTTCTGTATCAATATTATTATAGGAGTGACTAGAGACCCCAGTCAAGTTTGTGGTCCCATAATGGTAGGCACTGTGCTAACGTATTGAGAAACAGTCCCTGCTCTGAGAGTTTGTAGTCTAAACAGACAAGACAAAGGGTGGGAGGAAGGGAAAGCGGAGCGATAGGGAGATGACGTGACTTGCCCAAGGTCACACAGTCCTCCTAGATCTAGTGACCTGCTGGCCAGATCATGCTGTATTCCCAATAATCAATAACTCTACATCTGCATACTTCAGAGAACCAACAGTGTATCCAAATTGCTTTCTGGGGGCAGAGGTCTTCTACTAACCTTTGTTGCAAATGCAGGATAGCAATATTTCAAAATACTGTCTACACAGTGTTCTAAAAGTTGGTAACAATCTAAATGGCTGATGGTGGTATGATGTAGAATACCACCGCTATTAGACAAGGAGTAAGAACTTTGGTAAAGGTTGCTTAAAAAACAATATAAAAAAATACCCCAAATACTGTGTTTGGAAATTGGGATTTTTTAACCTTTGTAGTTTCCAGCTGTTTTGGCAGTAGAGCTTTTTAAAAAAAAAATTGCAAGATTTTTTTTTTTTTTTTTTTTATAATGGGAAAGTGTATTTTCATCTTCTGTCCTCAGAAACGTTGAACTGTGTTTATTAAAACCTTTTTAAAAAATCACTTTCAGGCACAGACTAAGCCTATAGAAATTATCCCGTGAAAGATGAGTGAAAATGAGGTTATAATGGACATACTCGTGCAACCTTAACTATAGCTGTTGCTAGTGCTTCGGCTACAATTACAAGACTAATTACTATGAATTTAGTTGTCATGAACCTTCTGCCTTGCAAGGTTCTTCCCACGCAATCTCAACACTTGACATCCCAAGTGGACCATAAGCAATGAAAACAGCAATAGATTGTTTGTATGTCTAGCACTGCTATATGATCCATTACTGATAAGTGAAGTCTTATTTGGGATATTAAAAGGGCCAGTACCACTTGCAAATATGATTTATTATTACATTTTTGTTATCCTCCACATATTCTAGTTTGATGCTTTTTGTAGATTTACAACAGACTATTAAATATAAAAACCTAAGTTAATAGAACATTAAGATCACCTATTTAAACACTAGTCAGATACCGAGACTGTTAAGATCATAATTGCTATGCTAACTGACTTGTTATTTTTAAATGGACAATATACAATACAGGATGTTACATAGATGAACATTTCCCAACTTTTGAATGCTTGTTAGATTTGCATATACTGCTTTAGCTCTGTCTGCTGTGTATACATGCATTAAAGGTAGTCTCTAATCACAAGATCACATTTTGCTAATACAATATAATAAACTTTTTATAGAACTTTAAGCACAAGCTTCTACAGTCTGTTACCATGTGTGTCAGACAAATATCATTTATGCATGAGGTGATCCGTACAAAGTTATGTGACAAATTACTCCTGAGGGCATTCTGTGCCAAAAAATTAAAATTTCTGTGCACAATATTTTAAAATTCTGCAAGTTTTATTTGTCAATAAATAAATGCTGAGGCTCCATCATGGCAGTGGGGAGCACTGACCACTGGTTGTACGAAGGTGGGAGATCACCCTGCAGCCTCCCCACACCCTACCCCTGGGACACGGCCTCAGTGGTGAGGCTGCATCTGACCCTGAGAAAGCACAAGGCCTGGGCCTATCCCAGAAACACCCTGGGGCCCTGCCCCTCTGTGCCAGGTGCACCAAGTGTGGGGCAGGCAGGATCCAAGTGTGGAGGGGCTCAATGTGGGGGGATCCAGGTGTGGGGTGAGAGGATTCTGTGTGTGTGACAATCTGGGTGCAGACAGCTCAGTGGTGGGTCGAGGTATGGGGGGATCTGGATGCACAGAGGCTTGTTAGGGTGGGGGAGTTCCAGATGCAGGGGCAATGGGACTCTGTAGGGGTTTCCAGGTGAATGTAGTTGGGACTCAGTGGAGGGGTCTGGGTGCTGGGAGAGTGGGGCTTGGTGGGTTTGGGGTCTGGGTGCAGCTAGTGGGGGGTCAGTAGCGGGGTCTGGATGTGGGGGCTTAGGAAGGTGCAGGGGGTGAGGCTTGTCAGGGTGGGGTTTGAGTGCAGGGAGCTCAGTGGGGGTGGTCTGGGTACAGGTCTGGAGACAGGGTGTTTGGGTGCAGGGGGACTCCAGATGCAGAGGTTGAGGTTCAGTGGGGTTCGGGAATGGAGGACTAGGGGGGTTCTGGCTGTATGGGATGAGGCTTGGCGGGGGTGTCTGTGTATGGGAGGTCCAGATGCACGGGGGTTGGGCGGATGGGGGAGCAGCTCCCTGCACAGTCACCCCTCCCCCCGCAGCTGAGGAGTGATGGGGGCAGGAAGCTGGGGAGGATGTTGAGCTTCCTGCAGCTGGGGGAGGTTTCTGGGGGTGGGTCTGACACCGCCCCAGCCACTCCTTGCAGGGGAAGAGGAAGTCTTGTCCTCTCCTGCCTCCAGCCCAGCTGGGACTAGCAGCTGATCCTGGCTCAGGGTAGGAGCCAGTGGCTGGGGTGTCCCCAGCCCTGCAAGTGATTTATCTTTCTGCCAGCTGCTCCGGGTGCCTGAAACGATGCACCTGCGCAGCTAGGGAGGGGTGCGTAACTGCACTTGCAGCTTCCCTTTGCTTCCCTGTCAGAAAGTCATTTTCCTGTGGGGAAGCAAAGAAATCTGTGGGGGACATGAATTCTGTGCCCATGCAGTCGTGCAGAATTCCCCCAGGAGTAACAAATATATACCATATGTGTTATAGTATTTGAGAAATAGTGTGTTTTCATGCAATTAAAGACTCTATATTAAAACATACACAGAAAGAGGCAGAGGTAAGTTGATGTTTCCTAACTTGAGTGCTTAACTCCTAATTTTTCAAAATAGTTTTGTGCAACATCCTTGTTTTAAAAAATAGAAAAAATATTGTCTTGCTCTTTGATTAACTAAACTCCTCTACAGTATATGCCACACATATCACATGGCATTGCTTCATAGGAATGCTTTGAAATCTTTGGATGGAAGGTGCTAGAGAAATCTAAGCTGCTGCTATTTGTATTTATTTGCCACTCCTCTTGTCTTCTCATACAGCCCTATGGAGGCAAAAATTTCCTGTTAGCACTTAACAAAAAGCATTGCTTCTGAGGGTTGCATGACAGCTCTGAGTGGGGATGACGGCTTACCAACACATCTTCTGTGAGAGGAACAACAAGAAGCAATGGTAGTAAGCTTGCATAAATCCAGGCTACCTGAGGAGATCATGCACCAGTCAGATATCAATGCTTGCAGTGAATATAACTGGTAGTAAGGAACCTGACATTGATAGAAATTTCAGTTTCAATAACTTTAAGAGCCACTTTCATTGACTGACTATGAGTTTGAAACCTGTCTAGAAGGCTAAAAAGTCCAGCCTCTGATGGATTAATTACTGTTCTTTTGTATAGTGTTTTCAAGTATAGTTCGTTTTTTTATGTAGTACCACTTTAGTTGTTCTTGTACCTTTTCAAGGAGGGAGTTTCTCCCATAGCTACCTTTCTTCACCCTTTGTTCCCCCCAAGGGGCTTAACTAATCTCTGTTAAAGTTTTTTTAAAAGATTCATTAGAAAAAATGTTTGAAATTTGTTCAAGTATGTGATAGAACTGAGTGGAACCTGGGACAGTTTGAGGCTTGCATTTAATGTTAAATCTTTCAGTAGCTTGGCTAACAGAGCTAGACAAAAACAATATGAATCTTTGCTCAGCTGTCAACTTTGTTGCTTGTGATGTGAAATCAATGGCTACACTGGGAGTGGGATGTGAAGAGCTGTTTATATTTGTGAGAAAAGTGTTAGCAGTTTTGTGATGTTTGCTGACAGCCATGTACCTCCTTAAGAACTCTAGATTCTGCCTTTTATGATATCCCTGAAAAGTATTACTACTTTCAGTACTGAGCTGTTTTCTTTCCTTTCTGTTTCAGTCTCTTATCTTTATCTAAACAATGATTTTGAAAATGACACGTGTTTTGTAAAACACATACAACACTACTTGCGTTTCTGTTTGAGGACTTTTATTTTCCCTCTTTGGCTTAGTGACTTTGTCCTCTGGCTGGCTATTTTTTTGTTCAGAGATTTTTATGTTTATGAAGCCAGGGTAAGACTGCTGGGCCTATAGGGCTGGAAAAAATCCTACTTAGATTCTGGAGTTTGAAAAGTACAAAGTGGCTTAGTGAAGTGTTTGCTATGATTGCAACATACCACTTGAGGGCAATAGATCTTTTTTTCTGCTCCTGTCCTTGATCCTACTTGAGTATCATTATTCTTTCATTCATCCAGTGGCAGTGCAACATTAAATGGGATTGTTAGACACTTTCTGTTGCATATTGATCAAATCTCTGCCATTTTATATATAAAAGAGCATAGCATACATCTCTTTCATTACTGTTCCGAAGCGATGAATCCTTAACAAGCATGTCTGGGTAAATTTAAAATATACATATTTTTGCCAAAATGCTACTAACGTTATTTACGTTCTCGGCAGATCATTTCCTGTCATTCCTAAGAGAACCACATTTTATCATGTTACTTTTCCTCAATGATTCATTTAGTACAGGGGTAGGCAACCTATGGCACACGTGCTGAAGTGGCACATGAGCTGATTTTCAGTGGCACTCACACTGCCCGGGTCCTGGTCATCGGTCCAGGGAGTTCTGCATTTTAATTTAATTTTAAATGAAGCTTCTTAAACATTTTAAAAACCTTATTTACTTTACATACAACAATAGTTTAGTTCTATATTATAGACTTATAGAAAGAGACCTTCTAAAAACGTTAAAATGTATGACTGGCACGCAAAACCTTAAATTAGAGTGAATAAATGAAAACTCGGCCCAGCACTTCTGAAAGGTTGCCAACTCCTGATTTAGTATGATTAACGCTAAGATGTTGTCATGGATATTTTTAGTAAAAGTCACAGTCAGGCAATAAAGAAAAATTCACAAAAACGGTGACCTTTCCTTGACTTTTACTAAAAATATCGATGATAAAATGGGGAGGGGCTGGGCAGCTGTGGGGTGGCAGGGAGCTCCAGGGCCCCCACAACCCATGGGGGCTCAGAGCTGCGGGGGTTCTCCCTGCCCTGCCACAGCCTCCGGGGAGTTGCGGGGTATCCCCGCTGCCCATGACAGTTTGGAGCTTGGGGGCCCGCTGCCTTAGGCGGTGGGGGGTACCTCACAGCTCACTGCTGCTGCGGGAGGCAGTGGGACCCTGCACCTCCTAGCTGCCGGGGCTGAAGTCACAGAGGTCTTTGGAAGTTATGGATTCTGTGACTTCCGTGACCTCCATGACAAAATCGTAGCCTTAAATATGATATCTCAGGAATTCATGTCAGTGACTTGTGACAAGGTTGGTCTCCTTGCAGAGGGTTGAATTTACCAGTGTGTGGAGGACCAGTACAAAGCCTATACAATGTTTAAATTCTACAGGATCCTGGTCTCGATCAGTGCATGGGATAGATGGGGTTTAGTGAATGAGGCAGCTGTTCAATATTTTGCTATATCTTCATAATTCAATACGTGTCCCCCTGCCTCAGTTACTGCACAGCATGCAAAGCTGGCATTGAATTAGGAATTTTTCTTATTTCCTCCTAGGCTTTTTAATTGCATTCATTACTCTAGTATTTGACAGTCCCAGAAACATTAATGAAATTTCTTCATAATATCCTAGTGAGGTTGGAAAATATCATAGAAGATTAGGGTTGGAAGAGACCTTAGGAGGTCACCTAGTCCAACCCCCTGCTGAAAGCAGGACCAATCCCCAACTAAATCATCCCAGCCAGGGCTTTGTCAAGCCAGGCCCTAAAAATCTCTTAAGGATGGAGATTCCACCACCTTCACCACCCTCCTAGTGAAATAGTGTTTCCTAATATCCAACCTAGACCTCCCCCACTGCAACTTGAGACCATTACTCCTTGTTCTGTCATCTGCTACCACTGAGAACAGTCTAAATCCATCCTCTTTGGATCCCCCTTTCAGGTAGCTGAAAGCAGCTATCAAATCCCCCCTCACTCTTCTCGTCTGCAGACTAAATAATCCCAGTTCCCTCAGCCTCTCCTCATAAGTCATGTGCCCCAGCCCCCTAATCATTTTTACTGCCCTCCACTGGACTTGCTCCAATTTGTCCACATCCTTTCTATATTGGGGGGCCCAAAACTGAATGCAATACTCCAGATGTGGCCTCACCAGTGCCGAATAGAGGGGAATAATCACGTCCCTCGATCTGCTGGCGATGCTCTTACTAATGCAGCCCAATATGCTGTTAGCCTTCTTGGCAACAAGGGCACACTGTTGGCTCATATCCAGATTTTCGCCAATGTAATCCCCTGGTTTACTCTGGTTTACAGAGAGAACTGTTGGCACAGAAGGTTTAAGGCCAAAATTTGCAAAATGATCTGCTAATTTTGGTTGACTAAATGATCAGGTGCCCATCTTGAGATGTCTGGGGTCTGATATTTTTTTCCAAAGCTGCTGAGCAGTCACCGATCCCATTGGCTTTGATTGGTGTGGTCGGTGCACTCAGCACTTCTGAAGATCACATCCTGCATGTCTGTAGTTAGGAACCGAGAAAACGAGGACTGCCTAGCTAGTGGCCACCTCTGAAAAGATTTCGGTCGAAGTGACTTGCCCAACATCCTATTACACAGTCCATTCCAAACTCTGGATGCCATTGACACTTTCTAAATTATACAAAGTGTGAAATAAATAAACTCAGTTATTCCTACAAACACAATACCCTGTACACAGCAAAGACGACAATAACAAAAACCTTAAACCCTCCAAAATCATCTCTATTTATCTTCATAATTCTGTTTGCTCCTCATGAGTGAGGGAGAAGTGGTGGATCTTTCAGTACACCCAGACAATTAGAAACCTGGGTTCTGTTCCCTGCTCTGTCAGAAGTGAAGTGTGTGATCTGTTGTTTCATCTGTTGAGTGAGGAGGATGTTTGTCTGCTTCCTTGGGTAGAGGTGAGAGTTCTTGCTTAGGCCTGGTCTACACCTAAAATTTAGACCAACCTAGCTTCATCGTTCAGAGGTGTGCCATGATATTTTTAGTCAGGCATGCAAAATAGTGTCTTCTCTTCAGTGTGACCTCACATGGACCATACATGCAAGGTCGCACTATGCAGAGAATGTCACTTTGTTTGCATGTTCGAGGGCTGGATGGAATCATCTTGCAGGCACAGCCTGCCCTGGGGCATGCCACTGATTGCTTAGGGCTGTGAAAAATGTTGTGACCTGTGCAACATAGTTAGGTCGACCTGTAGATGCAGCTAGAGATATGTTACATGGCACAGGCAGCACAAAACATATTCCAGTTTTATCATACATACATTTATAAACACCCCCCCCCATAAAGCCTTATGGGGTACGCTGTCACACCTACCTTCAGTGAACATGGAGAATAATTAATCACTATCATCTTTATACCATATTTGAAGACTGTTATCAGGTCCCCTCTCAATCATCTTTTCTGAAGAGTAACATGCCCAGTTTTTTAACCTTTCCTCATAGATCAGGTTTTCTAAAACTTTTATCACTTTTGTTGCTCTCTTCGGGACTCTCTCCAGTTTGTCTCCATCTTTCATAAAGTATGGTGCCCAGAACTGGACTCTTTATTTCAGCAGAGGCCACACCGGTGCTGAGTAGAATGGGACAGTTACCTCCTGTGTCTTACATACAACACTCGTGTTAATATACTCCAGAATGGTGATAGCTTTTTTTCGCAGCTGCATCTCTTTGTTGACTCTCATTCAGGGTGTGGTCCCCAGATCCTTTTCAGCAGTACTACCACCTCACCAGTTAGTCCCCATTGCGCAGTTGTACATTTGAAGTTGCCTTCATAAGTGTAGTACTTTGTACTTGTCTTGTTGAATTCAGACCAATTCTTCAGTTTTGTGAAGGTAATTTTTAACTCTAATCCTGTCCTCCAAAGAGCTTGCAATCCCTCCTATCTTGGTCTCATCAGTAAACTTTATAGCATACTATCCACTCCCTAATCCAAGTTATTAATTCAAATATTGAATAGTACCAGACCCAGGACTGACCCTTGTGGGACCCTCCCTGTTTGACAGTGAACGATTGATAACTGCTCTTTTTAAAGACGTCGAACTATAGTGCCAACTACTATGTTAATGTATCATTGTAAAAACACCACCTGCCCTGGATGACTGCTAACTTCCCAGCCATTTTTTAAGAGAAGCAAGGGTGACTGGGTTGGGGAGAGGGCTGGGAGAGGAGGAAAGTCTATTACAAAGTGCTTAGATGAACATCTGATGAATATAAATCAGCACAGATACTTCAAACTTTTAAAGTTCTTTGGAAAAGTTTAAAATAATAAAGAGCACTGGGGAATGTATTTTAGACTTTTCAGAAGCTTTTGTAAAAAGACTAGATGAAACTAAAAGGCCACAGATATAAAACTGATAAGAGGAAATACTAGTTCATATAATGCACAATTAGCCTGTGGAATTCTCTGCCAAAATAGATGATTGAGTTCAAGAGTTTAGCAAGTTTCAAAAAAGGAGGGGACACTTTTCTATAGATAACGAGAACGTCGAATTTAAAAATGAAGAGCCTTGGAAGGGATGTAAACTTTCCTGCTTCAGGGCATAAGACAAGTTCAGTCTGTGCACATGATCAATTAAATGCTGCTGCTAATGAACCATCAGGTGCCACGTATTGAGCCAAGGTGGGTGAGGTAATATCTTTTACTGGACCAACTTCGGCAATGAATTTAGCAGTGAGAATCTGAGTTCGTTTCCCAGACCTGAGGAAGAGCTCTTTGTACGCTCAAAATCATGTCTCTCGCAACAGAAGTTGGTCCAATAAAAGAGATTACCTCACCCACCTTCTCTCTCTAATATCCTGGGACTGACACAGCTACAATGACATTGCATGCTTATTGAGACAGTCAGTCCTCCTTCACATGAATTTGTGCCCTAATCTTGCAACACAGTCTGTTAATGACTGGCATAGGATGTCATTATGGCAGAATGGAGGATATGTCTGTGTCAATTTACATTCGATTTGCTGTTTTGTGGACGTCATGTTATATTTTCAACCTACTTTTTCAGTGTAGTCTTATTTGTGGCTTTGAGCATTCGTTCTGTAGCATTTGTGGTTCTGAGCATTGGTCTAGCGGGTAAGATGCTGGACTGGGTATTAGGTGACCAGGGTTCTATTCTTGACTCTGCCACAGATGTGTTGGGTGATCTTGGGCATGTTACCTCCCCTTTGAGTTAGTTGGTGTTGGTCCTGCTTTGAGCAGGGGGTTGGACTAGATGACCTCCTGAGGTCCCTTCCAACCCTGATAGTCTATGATTCTATGAAGAGCTTGATACCAAATGCAAAGACTCTCAGCTGGTCTACATTGGGAACCTACATTGGCATAGCTGTGTCTCTACCATTTCATCACCAGAAACGGAAGAACACATCGGAGAGAGTGCAGGCAGGAGGGACCTTGCCTCCCCTAAGGATGGTGACCAAATCCAAGGACTCACAGCAGTGGTGAAGACACTGGGGTGTGTGTGCGCGTGTGCGCGCCCATTGAGGAGGTAGTTGTTTTCCATAGATCTGCAAGGGCAAGTCTACACTACAAAATTAAGTTGACCTAAATTACGTCGACGTATAGCCTCTGCAGTAATTAAATTGCTTGTGCGTGTCCATGCTAAACTCCTCGTGTGGGCAGTGCACGGCCTCACCACGAGCGCTTGCACCAATTGAACTGTCAGTGTGGGGCATGTATGGGACGGCTTCTGAAAGGCAGCCACAGTCGATGTAAGCAACACAGTGTCTATGCTGACGCTGCGTCGACCAAACTACATCGACCTCTTGTGGAGGTGGAGCTATTAAGTCAGTTTAGTGGGCGAGATACATCGTGGGAGCTACATTTTAGTGTAGACACTTGCAGAGTTAGACCTGGTCTATACTACAGAGTTAGGTCAACATAAGGCAGCTTATGTCAAACTAACTCTTGTGCTCTTTCTTTAAAAGAGTATGAGTGTGTGTATATATGTGTGTGTGTGTGTGTGTGTGTAAGTAATTCCTTTGCTAAGCCTGTGTTTCTTGCTTTACTGCCATGTCCCTAATGGGGTTACTTAGCAAACCAGAGCTTCCCCAGGCTAATTGTGAGGGAATGAGTCTAAGCAACAGGGGGTTCAGGAGTGCAGTGGTACTGGTTCTGTGGGCTAGGTGGCTGGATACAGGGTCCCACACATGGGATCTGCATCTGGGAGAGTGTTCATGAGAGACCCAGAGCTAGAAACCATGATCAGACACTGCCCATGCTCGGAAACTTAAAAGCAATGGGGTTCAGTAGTTGAATTACATAACACAAGGCTGGTGTCTATCCAGAGAGTGGGCTGGACCCAATTGTGACAGTTGTATTCAGAGAAACTGAATGTGGCATGATGCCAAAGACCGTATCTTTATGTATTTTCACTAGTCACAAGGCTTTCAATGGGCCTGTCTTCTCCCGTCCCCTGGATCTCCCTAGATATCTCTGCACTGTCATAGCTCTGGTTATTCAGCTGGATGTGAAGGCAGTCCTTTTACTCTAATCAGTCTTACTTTGATCTCTAGACTAAGGGGCTCGTGGTCTCATCGGTTGTTCTTTCTACAATCCTCTGTTCTTTGGGGCTGGTCTTCTGTTCTTATATCACTAACGTTTTCCTCAGAATAATCTGTTCTAGTCGTATGCATTTGTCTGTTGCCATGAAGAAGGCAAGCTTCCCTAGACAGCAGGAGTCTTGCAATTCTTCATGCAGTAAATTTTGTTTGGTAACTTACAGAAGAGCTTTAACCATGAATTGACACTCCTCCCCGGAACTCCTTTATTTAGGTATTCAGCTGTGATTTATAGCCTACTGAGGTATCAAGTGGATCGGGCAGGACTTTGTGTGTCCCTGGGACTGAAGTACCATACTACCTCCATTACCTCTTAAATCACCCCCATACTCTGTGCTTGCTGGAATCTAGCTTTTTTCTGCAAATTTCAAAATTTCACTGATGTCATTGTAGGTAAAACTAAATTGACATGTTGCAGGATGTAGGGGACTCCAAATTAACCAAGACTCTGTTATCTTGAAGTTCCATTACCAGATAGAGGAGAGAGATGATGTGGAGAAAGGAGCAGAGTGGGTCTTGCAGGACTTGTAGACCCTGAACCTCTGAGCCATGATTCTCTAGGGAGCTCAAACTAGTGGAACTGTTTGGAAGAAGAGAGCTATTGCATCCTCCTATGCAATCAGATGGCCAGAACCATGCAGGGATGGTGGATGGGAGGGAGAGAATGCAAATGGCAATTGTGTCATTTGAGATACATTTCACTAATCCTTATTAGGTACTTTCATTTGTGCGCCAATGGGAAAACTGGATTGGCATGGGAACCACTATTGCCACCAGCTGTTAGTGCTGGGCACGTCTGGGTTGTGAGTGCATGTATGGAGGCAGCGGGAATGTTGGACAGAGATCAACTCTTCACCGGAGTTGCTGTAAAATTATATTTGCAAGCTATTTCCCGAGCAAGAGGCTGTTAATAGTGCATTCCTCTCCAATCCAAGAAGTGCAGTGACCTTGTTGAAGATATTTTCCCTTGTGAACATGTACCCAAAGATCATTTCTGCTTTTCCTCAGCTGAGGGAGGATAGGTTGGGTCCCCCTCTCCCCCCCCAGTGGTTGAGCACCCACAACTTCAGTGAACTTAAATGAAAGCTGTGGGTGCTCAGCACCTCTGAAAATCAGGCCGTACTTTGAAATTAAAAAGTCTTCAGATGTGGTGGGAGGTGGGTCTGCACCCACAGTACATCAAGTTATTTGTCCTGAGTGCCAATCCATGGTAGCTGACAAGCTACTTTCAAAAGTAGAGAAACTTTACATTCACTGCATTGCCAGTTTACACACATTCTGCCCCTTTGCTGAATCTCTTCATTTACCGTACATCTATCCTATCTTCTTTGTCCCATATAGTGTGCCATGGAGAGGGTCATGGCAGGGTGACAGTTCCACGTAATATTGAATCTTGTTGGACCTTGAAGTCCCATCATCTTGCATTTCTGAACTTTTTCCAGAGAGCTAGTGTGGCAGTCCCACAACTTTCTAATGAGTACTTTGAGGCATTGTGTATATTCATTCTTTTATTAAGTCCGTTTAAATAGTCTTTTAAAATGTTTGTGTGTTTGTAAATATATGTAATATATGTTTTTCTGTTCCCCTGATGGCTATAAAGGTCTTTTCAGCAGCGGAACAAGAAACTGACTAAGGTCCTGATCCTGTACTTGAATCCATTCAGCCAAAAGAGTTAACTTGTGTGGATCCAGTTGCAGGATCGGATTCTGACTTAATATCCAGGCAAATGAAGCAGAATGCAGGCAAATGCACAAATAACAAATTGAGAATATTTTGTTACTCACTTTTTTCAGTGTTGGTAATCTTGGTTTTTGCATAATGTGCATCTGAGGATTTACCTCCTCGAGAGTGTCTTTTCCAGCCCTCATGAAGATTTAGCTGGGACACTGCACATAGAAAGGAGAGCAAGACCTTGGGAAAGTAAATAGCTTTGTGTCTTAAGACAGGCTAGTGGATCTGAGAGAGACCAATGTGGAGTGCCTTGACTTTGAGAGAGACTAGATGGATTGTGGGGAAACCCAAATATCCATGGCTTCCAAATAGATACCTTTGTGAATTTCCTTTGAGTGTCTGACTAGTCTCACTTGCAACGTTAGAGGGCACTGTTGCTACAAGCTGCTACTGATGGAGAAATGAGCAGTGTGGATTTTTGTAGTCCTGTCTCTCTGTTGGTCTGTGGAGCTATGTAATTGACTGTTACAAGTTTTTCTTTCAAGGGTCACCCTCCATGCTTCTGTCCTGTCCTCCGGCTTTGCTATGTGGTTGTGCAGTTTCATGTCCAGCATTTAAGTAGACAGGGTATGGCTGAATTGTTCCAGATGCTCACTGGTTCTTCCAGATCTCTCACTGGGCTAATATGTCCTGCAGCCTTTTTGCATGTTAGCAGGCTTTTGGAACTTGAGTGATGCCAGAGTTGCCCAGTTATCTTTTGCATTCTCTGTCTTGCAACTGATAGAGCCAGATCTAAGTGTTGTTTCCAGTCTGTTTAAATCAGGCACCTTTAAAGTTCAAGGATGCATTAACATAGGAGTACATACATACTGTTACAAGTTATCAGAAAGTGTTGACTTGTCCACCAGCAAAGCCCATCAGTAGGAAGGAGTTTGTCTGGAGAAGGAGGGGCAAAATTGATGTCCAGTAGGGAGGGGGAGAGAGAGGAGATTTTTCTTCTCCTTTCCTCCCCCTCGCTTACCTTCTGTTGCTCCAGCACATAACAGATCCCCACCCAGAGCATCAGTGAAACTGATGCAATTCTATAAGCTTCCTTTGTTCAGTGTGCTATTTCCTTTGAGCAGGGCAGCAGCAAAGTGAAATTTACCATAAGAAGGTCTGTTTCACTTTTATGCCTCTTGGAGCTCTCTTTGCTTAAAGCCAGGGCCGGCTCCAGGGTTTTTGCCACCCCAAGCGGCGGGGGGGAGGAGCCGCAATCGTGATCGGCGGCAGCTCCACCGCGCCGCTTTCTTCTTCGGCGGCAGGTCCTTCCTCCGAGAAGGAGCGAGGGACCCGCCCCAGAAGAGCCCGACATGCCGCCCCCTCCCCTTGGCCGCCCCAAGCACCTGCTTGCTGGGCTGGTGCCTGGAGCCGGCCCTGCTTAAAGCTTCCCAACATGGGGCTTTTTCTAGCATAATTCTGCTGGTATAATATAACTCCTTATGTGGCTACTCTTATTCTGGAATAGGTGTCTACATGAGGAGTTACACTGGTATAACTATGTGGTAAAATTTCGCATATAGATAAGCCCTTAGGAAATTTGCCCAGGGACCACTGGCAGTAGGAGAGTAAGCTGGTGTTGGGTTTCTTTTCATGTACTCTTTGAGCTTTCAGGGGAGAAAGTCCGAATCTGATAGGGAAAGTGAGGTCTGCATCTTCTTTTACTGGTAAAGTGAAATTTGAACCAAAATTTCAGTGTTCTGAAAATGCTTTTACTCCATGGCTAGTTTGGAAGATCTCACCTTGTGCTGTAAAAAATTGTTTAAAATTATGTCTGTTCCGAAAAGAGGTGGTACAAGATGGTTATGGAAGGCCCTCTTCTGGGTAAGGGGGTCTATTCCTTCTATGAGATCTCTCTTCATCCTGTGTTCATGTCAGTACTCTAATGGTAACATCACATTTTTCATTTTGTAAACTTTCTCTGGAAGCATACACTGTGGGTAATGCAACCACTGATCAGACACCCCAGGAAACAGTCTTCCCCAGGCCCAGCCAGGACTCCTCTCCTGGATTTCCACTGTGCTCTCCTATCCTTTTGGACCTCCAGCCTATGGCACAATGTACTAGAAAGATCTCAGATGAGATAACCCTACCAGATGCCAGTGGTATCATTTTCCTGTATTTAGTTAGTATCTGGGACCAGATCCTCTAGGGTAGGATCACACATCTTCCCAGAGCTGGCACACATACTTGGGGTGTTCCTCTCTAACCACTAAAGCCCTTGGCCTCATGGGCCAGGTGCAATAGCTATTAGTGGTGGATAAGCATGATAGAGAATCCACATAACCCTGCCCCCCTGACTATGTGTGGGGCATTAACATTTCCAAAAACTCAGCCAAACGTAAAAATGAAAACCAGTGTGGTCTGACTGCATTAACAGCACAGAGTAGCTGTCTCCATTACGTACTAGCCCCACCATCAGCAGCACTTGAGCTTCAACCCACACCCCCGATGGGTCCACTAGTTTGAGTTTAAAGCACCACTTACCTCAAGCTACAGGTTTTGTGTTTGTTCATGGGACTTGGGTTAGTGGCAACACTCGAGTTATGTCTTAGCTAACAATGTTGCAACGAAGACAAGCCCAGAAACCGATTAAACCCCTCTGCAAGAGACTGCACCTTCTTTTCCCTATTCATAACCTATGCTCATGGGTAGATCTGTTCCTAATATCTGTCAGTCTCATAAATAATATGGTTCGTGCTAGTACTGACACTATTGATCTCTCTGATCATGCAGCTGTCTTCCTGGATTTGCAATTTACCCTCATTCCTAGATTCCATGGCCAGAAGGGACCATTATGATCATCTAGTCTGACTTCCTGTATACAGGCCATAGAACTTCTCCAATTTAATTCTTAGAGCAGATCTTTTAGAAAAACATCCAATCTTGAGTTAAAAATTGCCAGTGATGGAGAATCTACCATGACCCTTGGTAAACTGTTCCAATGATTAATTATCCTCTCTGTTAAAATTTACACCTTATTTCTAGTTTGAATTTGTCTAGCTTTGACTTCCCGCCATTGGATATTGTTAAATCTTTATCTGCCAGACTAAAGAGCTCATTATCATGTACATCTTCTAGACTATGACCAAGCCATGCCTTAACCTTTTCTTTGTTAAGCTAAACAGGTCGAGCTCCTTGAATCACAGAATCATAGAATATCAGGGTTGGAAGAGATCTCAGGAGGTCATCTAGTCCAACCCCCTGCTGAAAGCAGGACCAATCCCCAACTAAATCATCTCAGCCAGGGCTTTGTCAAGCCTGACCTTAAAAACCTCTAAGGAAGGAGATTCCACCACCTCCTTAGGTAACCCATTCCAGTGCTTCACCACCCTCTTCGAAACCCCCTTCACGTAGTTGAAGGCTACTGTCAAATCCCCCCCCCCTTCTCTAAATAAGCCCACTTCCCTCAGCCTCTCCTCGTAAGTCATGTGCCCAGCCCCCTAATAATTTTCATTGCCCTCTGTTGGGCTCTCTCCAATTGGTCCACATCTTTTCTGTAGTGTGGGGCCCAAAACTGGACACAATACTCCAGATGTGGCCTCACCAATGCTGAATACTCCAGATGTGGCCTCACCAGTGCTGAATAGAGGGGAATACTCACTTCCCTCGGTCTGCTGGCAATGCTCCTACTAATGCAGCCCAATATACCGTTAGCCTTCTTAGCAACAAGGGCACACTGCTGACTCATATCCGGCTTCTCGTCCACTGTAATCCCCAGGTCCTTTTCTGCAGAACTGCTGATTAGCCAGTTGGTCCCCAGCCGGTAGCGGTGCCTGGGATTCTTCTGTCCTAAGTGCAGGACTCTGCACTTGTCCTTGTTGAACCTCATCAGATTTCTTTTGGCCCAATCTTCCAATTTGTCTAGGTCACTCTGGACCCTATCCCTACTCTCCAGCATATCTACCTCCCCCCAGCCTAGTGTCATCCGCGAATTTGCTGAGGGTGCAGTTCATCCCATCATCCAGATCATTAATGAAGATGTAGAAGAAACCGGTCCCAGGACCGACCCCTGGGGCACTCCGCTTGATACTGGCTGCCAATTAGACATCGAGTTATTGATCACTACCTGTTGAGCCTGACAATATAGCCAGCTTTCTATCCACTTTATAGTCCATTCATCCAATCCATACTTTTTTAACTTGCTGGCAAGAATACTGTGGGAGACCGTATCAAAATCTTTGCTAAAGCCAAGGTATATAACATCTACCGCTTTCCCCATATCTACAGAGCCAGTTGAGTCTCACTATAAGGCATATTTTCTAATACTTTAATCAGTCATTCTTGTGTCTTTTTCTCTGAATCCTCTTCAGTTTATAACCATCCTTCTTCAATTGTGGACAACAGAACTAGACACACTATTCCAGCAATGGTTGCAGTAGTGACAAATACAGAGGTAAAATAACCTCTCTGCTCCTATTTGAGATTCCCATGTTCATGGATCTAAGGATTGTATTATCCCTTTCTGCCACAGTGTCACACTGGGAGCTCATGTTCATCTGATTATCCACCACAACTCCCACATCTTTTTCAGTTACTGCTTCTCAAGCTAGTCCGTCATCAAGTAAGTATGGCCTATATTTAGCCATATTAAAAGGCATATTGTTTGCTTGCACCCCAGTCTACCAAGCAATCCAGATCGCTCTGTCAGTGACCCGTCCTCTTCACAGTTTATAACTTCCCCAATGTTTGTGTCATCTGCAGACTTTATCAGTGATGGTTTTATGTTTTCTTCCAAGTCATTAATAAAAATGCTAATTAGCATAAGGCCAAGAACAGATCCCTGCATGACCCCACTAGAAATGAGCCCACTTGGTGATGATTCTATGTTTACAATTACCTTTTGAGACCTATCAGTTATCCAGTTTTTAATCCATTTAACATGTGCCATATTAACTTTATATTTATCTAGTTTTTTTAATCAAAAACTTGTGCGGTAGCAAGTCAGACATCTTACAGAAGTCTAAGGCCATGTCTCCACCACAGAGTTAAATCTACGTAAGTTATGTCAATGATCATAAACTGCTGTAATTACTTCACTTGTGCATGTTCACATAATGCAGCTTGTGTCGGCGGAGCGTGTCCACGGTTGGTGCTCTAATACCGACAGGGAGAGCAATGCACTGTGGGTAGCTATCCCACTGTGCAAGTCGCCACTTTCTGCCGCTAGGAGTTCTGGGAATGGATCCCAGTGCATGATTGGGGTGGGCTCATGGTGTAGGAGCCGGAGGGGGGACATGCCGCTGCTTCCGGGAGCTGCTTGAGCTAAGCGCTGCCCAGAGCCTGCACCCCTGACCCCCTCCTGCGCCCCAACCCCCTGCCCCAGCCCCCTCCCGCCCTCCAAACCCCTCGGTCCCAGCCTGGATCACCCTCCTGCACCCCCACCCCCTCATCCTCAGCCCCACCCCAGAGCCCTCACCCACCCCCAACCCCCTGCCCCAGACTGGAGTCCCCTCCCACAGCCTGAACTCCCCATTTTTTGCCCTACCCCAGAGCCCGCACCCCCAGCCGGAGCCCTCACCCTCTCCTGCTCCCCAACCCCCAGTTCTGTGAGCATTCATGGCCCGCCATACAATTTCCATACCCAGATGTGGCCCTCGGGCCAAAAAGTTTGCCCTCTCCTGCTCTACATGGAACTGAAGCATAAATTCTTTCTGGAGACCAGTGAAGCCACAGCTCCCTCCAAGGTCACTGTGTGGGTGTCCATTGAAAGCCTTCCTGTGTGGCAGAATCATCTTATATGTATCCATGGGAGAAACCTCGGGCCCTAGTATTTGGGGAAGTGACTGCACAGCTAGACCAGGAATATGTATATTTTCTGACTCTTCCTCCTCCCCCTCCCTGTCTACCTCCTTCTCCTCTGCTTTGCATCTTATCTGATGCGTGGTAGAGAAGTAACTGGAGAGGCAATCTGTCTGCCACGCCCTTTAGCCCATCAGTTGGAGGCATGAGATGAGCCAGGGAGCATCTCTGGATCAAAGGACACTGCTTTCAAATGATCTGACTCTGGGTGCATGGCACGCATGCGAAACCTACAGTGGATACAGATCGTGTGCCACTGGGCCAGCGAGGGTTAAGCAACTAGCAGGCAAAGTGACCCAAAATTAATTTTTAAGAACATGTTAGAGAAGTATTGAAATGGTAAACAGTGCCATTTCTTGTAGATAGTTATCAAAGCCATGTGAAGTAGACTAAACTCTTTGAAATGTAAACTTGTATTGTCAACGAATTAGAAGCAGATACTAATTGTATTTGTGTTTATGTATATCTGTTAGAAGTTTATCAATGTGATCTAATTAGCTTGTAGATGATAAACTTGTGTTCCTGTCTGTTACTATATTATATTGATTCAGAGGTCAAAAGGAAATATTAACATGTGCATGAAACTTGTGGTGTAATAATCATTCTCTATATTTCTCTTTGAAATTTGTAGTAAACTACTAATGAACTGCTTGGATAGTAATTACTTTGTTAATGAATGCAGCTAGTTATTGGTGTGTGCCTAGGAAATAGAGATTCATTTCAAAGCAACAATGTGTATATTACCTATTCCTTCAGGGAATGCCTGCTGTGATGTCTGCTGTCAAGCAGCTATCATAGCCTGCAGGAGAACTATAAAAGAATTCTAGGGCCTGATCCTTTTTTATCTCAGCTTTGCTTAAATTTTGTCAGGGGAAGTTCAAGCTGCAAGACTGAGGTCTCCAGGTATGTCCTGGGTTATCCCTCTATTTCTCATGGAAGAATTTGAACAAACTCTGCACATGGACTGCCTATTGGACTATAACTTTTAAAATTGATTCCGGAAAGACTTTTACAAATCAGCAACTTCGCCATCTGTCCAATGAAACTGACCTAAGAACTTTATTCATATCTGTATGTATAATGATCTTTTAACCACAGTAACTTGTTTCTTTTTGTTAGTAAATCTTAGATTAGTTATTAAGAATTGGCCGTAAGCATGCATATGGGTAAAATCTGAAATATTCATTGACCTGGTGGGTAATGTGTCCAATCTCCTGGGGCTGGTAGAACTTTGTAGTGAATAAGATTTTAAGTAATCCTCGCTATATTAAATTTGGCTGTATGGGTGGGAGCCAAAGGTTGGCTTACTTAAAGGGAACTAGTATCAGGGGGTAGCCGTGTTAGTCTGGATCTGTAAAAAGCGACAAGGAGTCCTGTGGCACCTTATAGATTAACAGAAGTATTGGAGCATAAGCTTTCGTGGGTGAATACCCACTTCGTCAGACGCATGCTTATTCACCCAAGAAAGCTTATGCTCTAATACTTCTGTTAGTCTATATGTGCCACAGGACTCCTTGTCGCTTTTTAAAGGGAACTGTATTTTTGGCTTCTTGGTAACCAGTGAGGTATTACAGAAGCTGTTTTGTGACTGGCTCATTGAATCTAATTATAAGAATAAACCACCAGTTTTGGGAATTGTCTGTGCCATTCTTTGCAGTTTGTCCTGACTGAGCATTCTCAATGTGGTCGCTGGAGGGGCCAGGGTCACAGGACTACACGTGTCAGAGTTTCTAGTTACAGGAAAGTAACCTCCTCTTCTTAAAGAAACTGTTCCACAGGCTTGAGGCCAAACAGCCCAGTGATCCAGGTTTGTAAGAAGGAATAGATGTTGGGCACTCTTCTACTTCTCTGGCTGCCCAGGGCTGTGCCTTCCAGTGCTGTGGCTGCTTTGAAGAACAATGCAAGTGTTCCTGGTTTACGGCTGCATGATTTTAGGGCACTGTGCACAGAAGTAATAGAGGACAGGGTGACAGATTTTGCTATTAAAGCTGAAACTTTCTGTTCCACACACTCAAGAGATGCTAAGTGAAGGAATGTGTCGGTGAAGTCATGTGACCAAACAAATGGAGCAGAACCACAATTTTCATTCAACCAAACTTTTAAATGTTGTTCTTTGCCTTCCATATTATTCTCTCCACCTTTACACAGCTGCTTTTTCTTATGACGGTGTGATGCAAAAACACATGCAGGGGCATTCTAGTTGTATCACAAAATCTGGGGCCAGAACAGCAGGTGGAGTCTAGTCAAATTTCTCCTCCTCTTACCTGTGCACAGGTCTCGGGTAATCATGAACCTCTTCCTCACACCTTTCTCTGTGCACTGCTTGCATGTCAGAAATGAGGGTTGTGGTGACCAAGAGGGGTGAACTCTGCAATGTTCAGAGCTTTGGCAGTGCTGCTTGTGATCAGCCAGGGAGTGATCAGACAGAATGTGACAAGACTGGCTTTTATTCACCCCCCTACAACCTGGGGGAGCCTCAGCCTCTGCCAGCTCAGAAAACGACACTGAGTGTTGAGTTAAGTGGGTTGTGTTGGTTCATGAAACTTGCTTTAGTTAGGTGCTTAGAGTTGGTTCTAAGTCCACTTATCCTTGTTCAGATCAAATACTTCTCTGTATGTAACTTTTTGGGTGCTCTGGGCGTTTATTTTTCTCACTGGATTATTTCTTTGCCAAGCGCTAATTTAAAGGGAGTCATTATATTTTTATGTTCAATATAGCGAATAGAATGTTTTTTCTTTCCAAAGGCTCCAGCTATATTTGTCTAGGGACTGCATAGTTTCATAATTTGCTTCTTCATTTGCTGCTGCACTTTCAATAGTTTTTACTGCTCTGCAGCTTTCTGCATATAGAGATGACCAGCAACTGAATTTACCTCAAATCTTATCTGATGAAGAAGGTTCTTTTTCTTCTGAGATCAAACCAAAAAAACCCAACAACCTAGAAATGGGAATCGCAGCACATGACTGAGCAGAGCTACCATGGGCTTTCTCTGATTTTGAATTTGACAGCTTTCAGATCCTATATCTGTCGTAAACGATGTGTGAGAAGATCAGTTTTTAACCTGCTAAGAGTTGTGCTGTTCACATTTCCTCTTAAGTGACTTTGTTCTAGAACATCGTTACTCCTGGTATATTAAAGTTGCATTTTTTTTGGAGGAACACACGTTTCACATCACTCTGTATTTAGGGGTTAGCAATAAATCCTGTTTCTTTGGTGGCTAGAGATGTGCAGTGTTTTTCTTTATTGTAGAACACAGTAAATCACAAATTTCACTGCAGTATGGAGCCAGTGAGCCGGTAGGGGATGAAAAGCCAGAAACCTCTTGAAATTCAAATGATGGTGATGCTGCCAGTGAAGGCACTACAACCATGCAAAGACAGCAATGGAAAACAGATCCACAGGCTGGGTCTGTTAAATATCAACTTTCCTTCAATAAATGTCCTTTTTTGGGTCTTAGTAATGAAGAAAAAAGTGGGGCATTGACACTTTCTACAGCGGCTACCTGTAAAGTGCTCTGTGTCAGAAGAGAGTTTATCCCTCATAGGCCTCTTTTCTTGTACCTTAATCCTGCCTGTCATTTTTTATGTTCTCAGTAGAACTGAGAGAGAGGGGAAGTGTCAATGTAAAGCTGTCTGTGAGCTTGCTGACAAGTCTTTTGGCAGCTGGGCCAGATGACGTATGCTTTGCTTTTGGGAGGCTTTTGACCACTGGCTTCAGATCAGAAATAGTAGATCATTTTCAAAGAAACCCAAGAGCACATGTTCCATGGTGGAAGTATTTACATTTCAGGAGTACTGGTTAATCCTTTTGATGTAATAGGACTTTCTTAATGTTGGTTTTCTTGCAAATGTAGTTAAAACTGAGAGAAATGTCAGTATTTTAAGAGTTATATAGTTTACCCAAAAGGGAAAGGAAAGATGAAAGTGATTGAATCCTATGTCAATGTAAGGGCAAGGATCGGATAGTACAGATGCAGTGGACAGTAAAACAGGTTGAGGGCATGAAAATTGTGGAGTTAATCTAATTTTCATTTAATTCCATATAGATAGCATCCTTTAATTAAAAAGATGATTAATACCTAACCTCATAAAGCACTTTTGACAGTTTTGGATAAATAAGTGCAAAACATTATCACTCATATAATTCCCAGACCAAAAAAGGTATTAAAATAGAATTAAGGTTGAAAGTACCTGTCAGTAACTTAAGGGTAAAAAACATTGCAACAAAACATTACATTACAAACCCAGGAAATTCAGACTTGCGATTACATTTAAAAGAAATCAAACACGTTGAGGTATGGAAATACACTAGTAAGGCACCGAAACAACCTTAACTCTGTCCTATAGCAACATCATTCAATAACCATATGATTATGGCATTTTAGTGTTTGTGATCCCACGTTAATTTTAACCTGATTTTTAAAGACACATTTGAGTTTTTTCTATATATTTTTCTCCTCATGATGACAAGTCACTAATAGACACTCTCAACCTTAATGCCCTTTTAATGTAGGTTGTTTTTTTTTTTTTTGGGGTCTCGGAATTTCCTTGGCATTTTAAATAATTATTAAGTTTCATTCATGCACCAAACAAAAAACCCAAAGGGAATGCTACCTTACTATATTGCTAATGATTCAAAGATCTCTATTATCACCCTTCATTTCCTTTTTAATTGTTTTATTTTTTAAGGACATATTGGAGCAGCACAATGTGCTGTCCAATTGATCTGAGTTTACAGCCAGAGTAGCAGCCCAAGTGTACTGGTAACTTTGGTGTTAAGTTGCAATTGATGTATTGGTTGAGAGGGCTATGTTACAGAGAGAAGTGCTGTGTGAAAGGAGGGATGGGGGAGCCCAGTCCTTGAGTCCAAGTGTCTCTGTATTTTAACAGTTTCCCTCTTGTCCTGCTTCAGTCCCTCTAGCAGTCCTGCCTCTCTGACCCGTGGAGCTGAAGCAGCGGTGCCATAGGAAACCTTTTAAGCACTGGTGCCTAATCACAGAATCATGGAAGATTAGGGTGGGAAGGGACCTCAGGAGGTCAAGTAGTCCCACCCCCTGCTCAAAGCAGGACCAATCCGCAACTAAATCATCCCAGCCAGGGCTTTGTCAAGCCTGACCTTAAAAACCTCTAAGGAAGGAGATTCCACCACCTCCCTAGGTAACCCATTCCAGTGCTTCACCACCCTCCTAGTGAAATAGTGTTTCCTAATATCCAACCTCGACCTCACCCACTGCAACTTGAGACCATTGCTCCTTGTTCTGTCATCTGCCACCTACTGAGAACAGCCTAAACTGACATGCAGCCATGGAGTCTTTAAAGAGCAGGCTTGCAAAACAAATGGTGATTGGTTTGAGTTACCTCTGTTACTATGGCTTCTCTGAAGAGTCACCTGAGCTGTTGCCCTGATCTGCCGGCAGCCTATGTAATCATAACAATTAGATACAAGTCATTAACAACTTAGGCCTGCTCTATATTACAAAGTGAGGTCCATGTAAGTCACTGTGTTGACTTATTTATGCATGTGTCTACACTCAAATTTGTCTCTGGCTAGCACAAGCATCCCGCTACAGCGATGTACTAAAACCATGTCCCCGAATGGTGCAGATCCGTGATTGACCTATTTTGGTCAATGCAGTGTGAGTGTGGACACTGCATGACCTGTGTTGATCCTAACAGTTCTCCAGCCAGTGTCTCACAATGCCCCTGTCCAAAGTAGTCATTGTCACAGGGTCACCATTTAAAACTCTATTACCCAGTTGTCACAGACCAGAGCTCTGTCCTCCCCTTTAAAAACCCTGGGTGTTTTCCTGGTTGCCTGTTTTGGCAAGCACATCTTGCAGCTCCCTTTTGTTGTATGCATCCAACTAGCCATGGCTCCATGCACACACACGGGTACTAAACATGCTCTTGCCTGGAGCAGGCAAGAAATGTTGGATCTCCTGAGCCTGTGGGGAGAAGAGGCTGTGCAAACCTCCGCTATGGACCAGCTGTAGAAAAGAGGACGTGTCTGAGCAGATTGCATGGGGGATGCAGGCAAAGGGGTACAACAGGGATCAGCCCCAGTGCCATGTGAAAGTAAAGGAACTTTACTAGGGATATCACAAGATGAGGGAGAGCAACAAGAAATCTAGTGATGCCCATCAGACTTGCCGTTTTTACAATGAACTGCATGCCGTACTTGGCAGGGACCCCACCAGCACCGCACAGACCACTCTGTGTACCTCCTGAGGAGCCCAAGATGGAGACTCCTGCCCTGAACAGTGAGGAGGAGGAGGGTGGAAGACGTGGTGGGTGACTCTAATGATGCCACGAGCCAGGATTCATTTGAAACTCAGCAGGAGTCTAACCAGTCCCACCAGGCAAGTGCAGCTCATGAACGGGAAGGGAGTTCTGGTAAGTGTGTGCATTTAAAGACGGCGCCTGGCCTATCCACAAGTGTACAAGACAAAGATATTGACTTTTCATTGTTTTACTGGTATACCATGAGAAAATAAAAAGTTAGAAAGGTAAATTCAGAACCAATTCCTGCACAGTACTAGGGCACTCCGATTACAGGATCCATATCCATTTAATGTCCAGTGGTAGGGTGGAGGTGGAACAGAGGTAGAATCGGTATCTGCCTTTCAATTCCTTGTTGCCTTGGGGCAGGGGTGGGGAGGTGGGATTGGGGAGCACTTTGTTTATGTGAAGAAAGATGTCCCTTTTATCCCCCTGAGAGATCTTGCTTAACTTTCGTGGGGATACTCTGCAATCCCCTCCCAAAGGTTTCTAGGGTTGGCGGCCTTATTTCTTCCTCTGCAATAGGAACTTTGCCTTGCGACTTTGCAGTGCGGTTGGCTGGTACCGTTGCAGCAAACAGGGTAGTGACATGGGCCTAGGTGGCTTGGGGGAAACCAGCAGCAGCTTGGTTCTCTGTGCCTTTGTGACATTCAGGAGTAAGACATCAGCCAAAATCCCCACTGCCAGTGAAAAATAGTGCCAATGTTCACTGCCCAGCCTTCTACTCGTACCCTGGAATAGAGGCTGACATTGTATAGCTTCATCCAACAGAACTTCATCCCCCATCCCTTCCCCCCTGCCACACCACACTCACCATGGCTGGAGCTGGAACGCGGTTCTGTACTGAGGATCCCCAAAGCTGAAGTGTCAATGGGCATTTCTTCTTCAAAGTATTGATGGGAATATGGGAAGGGAGTTGTGAAACATCTTTCCCTTTCCATTGTGTCTGAAAATCTAATGGTGCATCTGTTCTTAGCAGCAGCTTCTGATGTGGTGGCCTGGAGGGGAGCCCCTTCCACAGCTGCAGAATTCCTGACCTTGATGAGGAGAAGGAAGAGGACTAAGGAGGGCATGTTCTGTGAAATCCCACAAGCCAGGGCTTCCCTGGACTGTGAACAGAGTGCTTGGAGGGCCAATATGACTGAGAGAGGACAGGCAAAAGGCCTGGGAGTCCCAGGAAGAAAAGGAGTGAGAAGTGCACCAGGACAATTGGTCTTCTGAGGCAGCAAACCCAAATGCTGCAGACCCAGTTGACGTACTGGTCCACAAATCCTGGACTCATCAGCCTTTGCACTTCTGGAAAAACTCCATGGTTGCTGCTCCTTACATCTTCGAGTATGCCCACTTGGTATTATGGACTGCATCCTTATCCCTACCACTCCACACTGGGGAACAAGGAAAACTATAGCTTCACATACACTGAGGTGTGCAAACCACAGATTGGTGTATGTGTAACCATAATGGATGATGCTGAACATCCTTTATGTTTACACAAATAGACCTAAATGTTTACTTCCTTTTCAATATGAATTTTAGAAGTTTCACCCTGTTAAGTTAGGGTAAAAGTTTGTATGATGTATGTGTTTATTTGCATGTTGATTTTGTGCCCTGATTTTTGTCAATTTTTGTATAATAAAGGTCCATTTTTGGAGAATCAACGTATCAAAGTATCTTTATTAGTTCAGAACAAATATTGCAGAATGCATAGCTGCAGTCAAGAAATCAAACAGTACTTATAAATGTGCATCAAGCACCACAGAATTTATAGCCTCAGGAAAACACCCAGCCATATTTATATATGGACAGCAAGCACCACATAGTTCATAGTCGCAGGCACAGCAGTCAGTTATCTTACCGCAGGCAAAAACCAAAAATTACATCATTGAAATTACTAGTGAGGTCATTTACCAAAGATTCTTCGATCTACCAAAAGTCTTCCTTTTTGTTAAGTATCAGAGGGGTAGCCGTGTTAGTCTGAATCTGTAAAAAGCAACAGAGGGTCCTGTGGCACCTTTGAGACTAACAGAAGTACTGGGAGCATAAGCTTTCGTGGGTAAGAACCTCACTTCTTGCATCTGAAGTGATGCAAGTCTGTTAGTCTCAAAGGTGCCACAGGACCCTCTGTTGCTTTTTCCTTTTTGTTGATGATCTCAGTAGTATGGTAGGCTGGTCCCAAAATAGGGATGTGTGTTGCATCTGTTGCTTCACCACAGTTCAGGAACCCCATGGTCACAAATCCATCCACTATTTCTTGCACATTGCCAAGAGTCAGTCCTGTGTGGCAGGAGACAATGGCCCTATACACTTGCATGACAGTGGCTCCCCCTTATGGATTTTCTAACTCCAAAATGATTTCCCACTGACTGATAACAATCTGGCATTGCAAGTTTCCAGAGTGTGATTGCCACTCGATTCTCTATCAATGCTGGTCTCTTTCTGGTGTCCCTGTGCTGGAGGGCTGGGGCGAGCTTGGCATACAGATCCAGAAATGTGGCTTTTCGCACTCAACCGTTCTGCAGTCACTGCTTGTCGTCCCAAACCTGCATTGGGACCAAAAGTGACACTCTGCTGTCTGCAGCTGCTCTGTGAATGCCACAAGCAGCCTAGAATTTATTTATTCTGCTACATCCATCAACAAATTATCCTTGAAGATACCCTCATCTTCCTCATTGTGATCTCAGCTGTTGCATGCTTCCTGAAGGTCTGCAAACACAGGAGAATTGTGTGTCCTGTATTTGCAGCGTTCATGATAACGGTGCTGAACTCTGTGAGCTCCATGCTTCTGTGCAGGTTTGTGGAAATTTTTTTAAAATGGTGCAAAAATTATGGGATGTGGAATGTATTATGGTATGGAGAAAGTTGCATGCTGGGTACTTGACCCCTAGCTCAGAGAAACCCCTGGGTGAATTGTTAGTATCCCAGAAAATATTGCGAAAATGTCCCAAAAGACACTGCTCTGGGCGACGTGGCACACTGGGATTACCTATCTATGGTGCATTGCACTTCATATCGGCTCAACCACATGCAGCGCCAATGCAAGCAGCCAACTATGCACGCACCAGAGCACAATACACACTTCGGTGGCTGTACACCTATGTAATCTGTACTGACCGAAGTTTGACATGTATACATGGCCTTAGTTTAACTATGATGTAATTTCTTCAAAGACAGACTACGGACAAGGTTTCAATTAATGTTAAATCCATGGAAAGTGTCAAGAGTTTGTGGTGTTTTGTCTTTATTATTAAAGTCATTCAGGACAAAGAAAAGACTGAAAAAGATGCTGAATTTCTTAAAGGACTTGTTTTAAAATTAATTTTAACTCATAAGCTAAGTAATGGATTTACTTGTAAAGTCTCAGAAAACTTATTCTCTACTTAAAAAGCAAGTGCTATAAGTTTGGGGGCGATACACTGTATTTTTCATATGTAACAAATGGGCTGACTCTACGTCAAATACAAAATAGAACTTAACCTTAACTGTGGAGCCTTTACCAGCTCCTCCAGAATACTGCTATTTGGTTTTCTGGAAAATGAGACCTAATCAAATGTTCTGATGTTTCTGAAGTTTTAAGATAACAACTAAGCACTTTAAGGAGATCAGGTTCTTTTAGTATCTGTGTGGGATTGATCAAAAGTTTTCTTTCTGCCATTAAGGGGAAAGTCTTCTGGGATTCAAGATCGTCTCCATCCCACACTACGCTCTTGATCTTTCTCCTCTTGACTGAGGAGAAAGTCTGTGTCTCCTCTGCCCTTTAAAATGGGGCTTCTGGAGGCCAAGCTTACCCCACCTTGAGCTTCTCCAGCACCCTGGCAATCCCCATACCAGCTTGTATGGGCTTCACCTTCTGGAGGTCAAGTATCAGGGGGTAGCCGTGTTAGTCTGTATCTACAAAAACAACAAGGAGTCTGGTGGCACCTTAAAGACTAACAGATTTATTTGGGCATAAGCTTTCGTGAGTAAAAACCTCACTTCTTCGGCTGCATAGAGTGAAAGTTACAGATGCAGGCATTATATACTGACACATGGAGAGCAGGGAGGGCGAGTCTTCCAGGGGAGTGGTACAGTCAAGCTCATCTTCCTCCACAATTCCTGAGATACCTGAGGACTCCTATAGCCTCAGTGAGACCGCCCTCTAGTTCATATGTATGCAGATGTTCCTTCTCGTAAGGGTGATGATTGGGATTCCCCACGGGATTAGAAGCAGGACCAGCTGGAGTCTCACCTGTCATCTCTGGACAGCAGGCTGGGCTCAGATCCTACTTCCCTGCAAGATATCTGGAGCTCTCGACATTGTTTCGATGTCTCTGGATCCTAACCTGTTGTTCGTCTAGGGGAAGATCTGACCATTTGTGCTCTTCAAAGCTAGGGCTATCCGATCTTAAGAGATCAACCAGCTTTTAATACACTTTTACTGAAACTCTGGATCTGAGAATAAGCAACAAGAAATTTTATGTTACTGACTTGCTGTGGAATTCTTGGAGGCTTTTCTGGACTGTAAGACAAAAGCATTTAGGGCCGCGCATGCTGTTGGCACTCAGTAAATAATTTTTTTCACTGTTCTTTTGGGGTGAAATTGCACTTTGTGCGTGCCCTGTCTTTCACCTCTGGTTGACTACCTGGTGCAGCAGAAGCAATCAGAACCTGGTGTGTGTGTGCTCGGATGCTGTACAGCCTCACCCTGTGCTTATGTGAAAACTGGATACAAGAATGAGCCCAGTACAGGGCTCCTGTCCAAGTTGTGAAGGGCTGTACGTGGGCCACTTTTGTACAGCGGTACTTAACTGGTGTCTTGCGGTTCCCTGATTCCACCTGCAGCAACTGTAGGAAGGGGACCATTTTCCCTATTTTTCAAGGACAAACACCAGGCAACTGTGCCATATCATGGCATTCCTGTGCTGATACCAAGAGAACTTGTACTTCAAATGTTGAGATTTTTTTGTTTTTTAAATGTGCCTTGCAACAAAAAACAGAATACATCTTAGGCAATTTCTAAAGCGGGAAGTAGAAAGAGAAGCCTGTGGAAGATTCTGGGAACTACAGGGCAATGACCTGAGCTGTGTCTCGGAGGAGCTCCAAACACAGGAACGCTGATAAATGAAGTGTCATATTATGGTCTCTCACACAGCTTCGTATACCACTGAGTTGGGAAGGTTACATAACTCCATATTAATATTAGTCTTGAGATTAAATCACGTCAGACTTCCCTGTTACTGAGTGACTGTTCCGGAACTGTCAATAAAATCCTTCTGAAACCTTTGCCAGCTGGAGCATGAAAACTAAAGGCTTCCATTGTGGTTACTGCTGGATAAAAGAAATCATTTTAAAATGCTTTAAGCACGCTGAGCATGCAGCAGTGTTTGGAATATGAATATTGCACTTTGCTTTGCAAACACACTATTTGTTCATGAATGGCCTGATGGAGAGTGGCCAAACATGACATCAGTAAACATAAGGATGGGGGAGGCTTTGTAGTAGTGCAGAGAAAAAGGAGATTGATCACCTCTCCCATAATATAACAGTGAAAGAGGCTTGATTAAATTAAAAGGTAACATTCATCATTGAGAAAAAAATACTTTTCAGCCAATAATTAACCCGTGGAACTCAGTGCTACTTGATACGATTGAGGTAAGTAATAGAATCATAGAGTCATGGAACCATAGGGTTAGAAGGGACATCAAAGGTAATCTAGTCTAACCCCCTCCCAAGATGCAGGATTTGTTGTGTCAAAAGCATCCAAGACAGATGGATCCAGCCTCCTTTTGAAAAACCTCCAGTGAAGGAGCTTCCACAACCTCCTTAGGCAGTTTGTCTCATTGTTCTATTGTTCGTAGAGTTAGGAAGTTTGTCCTTAGATTTAATCTAAATTCGCTATGCTGTAGTTTGGACCAGTTGCCTCTTTTCCTGTCGTCTGAGGCAAGAGAGAACAACTTTTCTCCATCTTTTTTATGGCAGCCTTTCACGTATTTGAAGACCACTATCAGGTCCCCTCCTAATCTCCTCTTTTGCAAACTAAATATACTCAGTTCCTTCAGCCTTTGCTCACGTAGCTTGCATTCCATTTTTTTGATCATCTTTGTCGCTCACCTCTGGAGCCTTTCCAGTTTCTCTACATCCTTTCTATACATTGGTGACCAAAATTGGACACAATAATCTGCCTGAGGCCTAACCAGTGCTGAGTAGAGCGGTACGATCACCTCCCGTGACTTGCATGCTCTATACGTCTGTTAATGTAACCTAAAATTGCATTCCCCTCCTCCTTTTTTTTGGCAACAACAACACATTGATGACTCATGTTGAGGTTGTGATCCACCACAACACCCAGATATTTCTTAGCAGTGCTGCTGCCAAGCCAGCTCTCCCCCATTCTGTATTTGTGCATTAGGTTTTTCTTCCCTAAGGGTAGCATCTTACATTTGTCTTTGCTGAATTTCATTTGGTTGTCTATAGCTCAGTTCTCCAATTTATCAAGATCCTTCTGAATTTTAGCTCTATCCTCCAAAGTATTGGCAACCCACCCCTCCCCCCAACCCAGCTTTGTGTCCTCTGCAAATTTGATCAGTAAGCTCTCTATTCCTACATCCAGGTCATTAATAAAGCTGTTAAACATCACCGCCCCAGAACAGATCCCTGTGGAACCCCACTTGAGACCTCCCTCCAATTTGACAACATCTCATTAATAGTTACTCTTTGTTTGCAGTTGTTTAACCAGTTATGTATCCACTTAACGGTAGTTCTGCCGAGCCTCCAATTCCCGAGCTTATTTATCAGAATGTCATGTGGGACTGTGTCAAAAGCCTTGCTGATGTCCAGGTATATTATGTCCACCGCATTCCCCCAATCCACCAAATCAGTTAACCTGTCAGAGAAGGAAATCAAGCTGGTTTGGCATAATTTGTTCTTAGTAAATCCATGCTGACTGCTAGCGATCACCCCTTCATCCTCCAGGTATTTTCAAATTGAATATTTTATACCTTGCTCAAGTAGCTTCCCAGGTATCGAAATTAGGCTGACACAGCGGTTTTCATTCAGAAATATTAGTTCTTTCCAGAGGTGTGAGTGTGCACATTTTGTATATGAGGAAACGTGACATAGTGAGGTTGAGTGACTTGGCCAAGTAAGTGACTCACACAGTAAGTCAATATCGTAACTGGGGGGGGGGGGGGAATCTAGATGTCCTTGTTTGGTATCCTAGACGCATTGGTCCACACTGCCTTCCTAGCTTTGTAAGTTTAAAACTGTGATGCTTATATGAATAAGCATAGCATCCATAGAGGCTAGCTTGGATAAAATTATATAGGTGTTTCAATTCTCCATTCTGCAAGGAATAAGTGGATTGTCACTTGCGTCTGGGAGAAATTTCCCCCTTTTTAATCTTTCACAGTAATGAGCACTATGGGAACTTTAAGCCTCTAGCTGCCTCAGGTTAGGAAATAACTTTCCCCATTGTGGGGTTTGTTGCTCCTTCCTCTGAAGCATCTGGCACCATCAGAGCCCAGATACTGGGTTAGAAGTACCACTGGCCTCATCAACTATGGCAGCTTCTCTGTGCAAAGAATGAAATAACAAGGGAGGCAACTAGAGGGCAAGTGATGGGGAAAATTCATTCTCAATCTGATTGCACAACTGAACTCTTACATTTTGATGCTATGAATGTAATGGAGGCTGTTTTCTGTTGCTTTATCATGGTTGTGCTCTATGGAGAGGCTATACTGAGAGATGCTTTAATGCTAAGTTGCTGTGGAAATTGCATTAGTTGATAGATGTATGTATAATTTGGAGAATACATGCTAAAGTAAATCCTGTGTCCTTGTCTGAAATACTCCCTGGTGAAACACAGTCTGATATCCTGTTGGCTGCCTAAATTCTTACCAACAGCAAAGCATGAAAAATAACTGATGGGCAATGGGTTTGGGGCAGAAGAAGGATGCTCAAGAGTAAAGGACCTGGTGAACACAAATAGGAGAGGAAGAACTCTGTTTCTCCATGAGAGTGAAGATATAAACCTTTCTCTTTCCCCATTCTTGTCTCAAGCGGGAAGCAGTCACTCTGAAATCAAGTCACATGACTGTTGGAACTGTCTTGGAACTTGCAGCCTGTGTGTGCCAAAAACGGAGCCATCATCTCTTAAGAGGTCTTAAACTGCTGGAAGTGCAGGGAATGGGAAATGTAGCAGAAGATTAGGACTCCCACTAAAAATCAGTAAGCGGTTTCTCAATACTTTTTGGTAGTTATAGGGGAATCTTGTTTTGAGTCTAAGGGGCTCTGACTTGTTTTGGGTTATTTAGCTGTACATTATTTTGATTTTTTTCTAATGGATGTATACAATTGTTTTTGGCCATACATTTGCTGTATGGTTTAATGGGACAAGAACATAAGAATGGCCATACTGGGTCAGACCAAAGGTCCATCCAGTCCAGTATCCTGTCTACCGATGGTGACCAATGCCAGGTGTCCCAGAGGGAATGAACCTAGCGGATAATGATCAAGTGATCTCTCTCCTGCCATCCATCTCCATCCTCTGACAAACAGAGGCTAGAGACACATTCCTTACCCATCCTGGCTAATAGCCATTAAAGCTTCACTATTCGCAGAATTGAAGATTTTGGTTTTCTGTAGATTCATAACTTCCCCCAGCCCTGTCCTTTTAAAAAATGGAAATTTTGTTTTGGAAACTTGGGTTGGTGTTGAGCAGAAACTTGTTTCTATCTGAGCCAGAACTTGCAAACCTCCCTCCCCCAATCCCATGTCTGTTTCCCAATGCGGAGGTGGCCATGTGGTACCCGGAGCAGGTATTCCAATTTAATGAAACAGAAACACAGTAAGTATGGAATGGAATCTCATTTTGAGGCGGTTTATTAAAGTAGAAAATCCGGAATTTATTGGAAATGGTTTTTACAATCAGATGTTTCCTGTTGTGGGATTCTAAAGTGACTTTTTTCCTCTTGTAAAGGGAATAAGAATGAACTTTGGGCTCAGTTCTCCTGTCAGTTGGAGACAATACTTGCCCAAGGCTTCAGTCACATGGTTCACTTGCCAACAGCTTGCAGTCCCCATGTTTCACATCACCATGCACATCTGCAGTCAGAAGTTTGTGTGTGTGGTATATGCGTTGTGTTATAGATATTCACTCTTGTGCTCATGATATTGAAAATGTTGTAATAACTCAGCTGTGAAAATGTGCTTAAGGTTTTAATTTCTTGCATGGGAGTACTTTTTGTATTTTTTAACTGTGTGTGTGTGTGTGTGTGTGTGTACATGTGTAAATTGAGAAAATATTGATGAGTAAAATCTTAGACTTAGTTCCAGTAAACCTCACGGATAATGGGTAAAGTGATATATAATTGACATTCAAGTAAATGCCCAATTTTTTTTTTTAAAGCAAAAATTAACCTTGGTAACACTCTGCAGCTCCATTTTGGTTAGCAGAGGTGGAAGCTCTGCTGTAGATAAGGTTTCTGCAGCCACTAGTGTTCTTAACACAGTGCTATCTTACCTTGCTCAGAAAAAGGACAACAAGAGTAAAATGAATTAATGCTGCCAAAGGGAGTGAAGTGAATATAAAGAGCTTTAATCAAAAGACCAGGAGGAAAGGGAATGCTAACATGAAAGTAGGATCATCAGTAAATAAGGAGCATAAAATTCACACCTTTACTTGATTTGCCTTAACTTTCCTGAGTGTTCCTGTGTAGACATGGCCTGAGAATTGTTAAATGGATTAATTCCTGTTCTAGTCTGTGTTTAACAGGAAAAATAGGACACCTGGAGAAGCCATACATGCCCCCCAAAGGGGCCATGCACCCCCCAACTTCTGCAGTCAGAAGTGACTCTCAACCAGCTACCTCTCAATATCTGATGTAAAACTGTTAAATCCTGTACATTAAAGTGACTAGAAATAAGTTTAATAGCCACAGGTATGCTTTATTTCTTCCCGCCCAAAATTCAAAGAGAGCTGCTTTTGCTGAAATGTTTAGGGTTATTTTTTCATAACTAGCCATAAACCTTTGGGTGCTTGGGAAAGCTAGGGGTGTATAGGGTCTAATTTAGAAGAGTTGTTGTAGACTTGTTGGCTCCAGGCTCTGAGAGAAACAAAGTGGGTGAGGCAATATCTTTTATTGGATCGACTTCTGTTGTCGGAGATGGTTCCTCACTTTTTCTAAAGTCCTTCTGCAGAGTTGGTCTCATAGCCTGGGACCAACACGGCCACAACAACAATGGAAGATACTGAATTTTGCCATCTGAAATGGAAACTCCACAATGTAAAAAGGGAAGCCACATTTAACAACAACATCTACTTCCTTACCAAATGCAAGAACCAAAACATCATCCCCAGAGGACTCACTAGCTATAACCCTCTGGACACTATCTACACCTCTAAATATGCTGAAGAACTCTGCAAAAGGACTTCAGAAAAACTGAGGCATCATCTGCTGCATCAGAAGTTGTTCCAATAAAAGATAATACCTTACCCACCTTGTCTCTCTCGCTTAGAAGAGTGAGTTACTGCATATGTGCCCTAACAAAACTCTTCAGAAACACGTTTGTTCTGGGAGTTAGTTCCGAGATAGAATGTAAAGTGCATTTAAAAAAATCCTAGTATCTTATTTCTCATAGTTATTTAGCTAATGACCCTTACTGTATTTTCAATGCAGTCTGATTTTAACTGCGTCCCCAGCTGGCTGACTTCCCTTCCCCAACTAGGGCAGAATCTGTCTCTTGGCTAGTGATGGGGTACAGTGAGCCACTCCTGCTGTACTCACATTACCTTTGATTGGGAAGAATCACCTATATTCTTTCTAGGCTGGATATGTTACTAACTGGAGGTAGGAAACAGCTCAGATCTGTGATGTGTGCACTCGTGATGCTGTATAAATAAGATTGAGACTTTCTCTGTGAAGCCCGTGTGTGTACATTGATTTGAACTACTCTAAGGCAGTCAATATGATGACTGAATTTGGCTAGTACAAGGAATGTTTACTAATACTCACCCCAAACTTGGGATCCAGTTGAGGACTGAGGTCTTATTTTGTATTTTTGCAAATTATTTTTGGTCCAGTTCAGTGTTTTTAAAAAAGGTAATATTGTATTTTCATCTTGGACCCTGTTCACAGACCTTGTAACTTGGGGGTTGGATTTGGCAATAAAATTTGCCCCTGTTGTGTCCTATAACAAGGTCCTTCTCGGGCATTTTAACCATTCTTTACAGAACTAGTGGATAGGTAATAATGTGTGTAATTGAGAGCTGGATTGATCACAGATGCAGTCAGATGCCATTTTTGTCAGAACAGTTTCTGTAAAAGTCTAATCTAAATTCACATGGTAGACATGAACTTCAAAGGTGCTGTTACAGTCTGTTGGGCTTTTAGTATGCAATCCAAGGATTGGTACACCTGTAATCAGGGTGGATTTGATTTAAATCAAATTGATTTAAATAATTATTTAAATCACTAGTCGGGAAGACTCAATTTAATCAGGGTTTTCTACATAAAAGTGCATTCTTGTTGGTTGTTATAATCTTAATACATATTCTTCACAACTCAGAGATAGATGTAGATTTCATTTTTAGAAGGTGCACACCATACATTTTCAAAATAAATCACTGTTTAAAAACTTTTCAGATTAGTTTTACAGCTATATCAGAAAATGAATGATTGTTTGGTTATTTCATTTACCAAAGGTAACTGAAGCAGATATTTATGAAGTCACTGGGAGGTGAACTATCTCCAATTCAACAGGTTAATCATTAATGTTTGGAGGATTTTCTTGCCATCCTGTATTAGGAGGAGAACATCACCAGACAGACATTTAAATTGTTTTATTTAACTAAAATAACAATGTTAAGTATTCTGGATTTTTTTTCTTCAACAGCAAACATATAATAATTTAACAAAACAAGCAAATGTCCCTCGCTTCTCATGTTTATCTCCAAACTTCCTCTCCTTGTCCAGATCTATTCTGCCCCCAACAATCTTCTATTCATTGAACTTTTTGAAACTTTGCACTTTTAGAGAGAGGTAAGGGATTGACTCCGTGTACACAAATTTGCAGAGGGACAATAGAGTTGAGGTCTGTTATTTCTCACCTCTCTATATTATTTATTTATTTAAAAACATTTTTGCTGTTGCCTCTGGAGACACAAATCCACAGTTTGAGAACTGCAAAACTAAGCATCTCTGCTGGTATCTTCTAGACTGAGCACTGAGTCCCGTTGGGTAGATAGAAAGTTTAAACCAAATAATCTATATAGAAGCCTGTGGAACCCCATAAGATCGGGTCCCTAATCCATGAACTATTGGAACTCATTTACAAAACTTTTCTTAAACATTACATGACTATATTGTCTCATACTATAGAATTAGAATTTATAATCCCTATTCCATGATGAGAGATCTTTGAGCTATAATGTATCTTAATTAAAACTATCTTTAGGTAAGTGTTTTCCTCAAAAAGCATTTTATCAAAAAAATCCGATTAAAAAAAAATTTTTTTTTAATCATTGATTTTTATCCACCCTGCCTGTGATGGATTGCTCCTTTTTTAGAAAAGTAGTATTAAAAAAGTAAATGCATTTTGCTACCTATAATTAATTTAGCAAATGCCTGGTAACTCCTCTCTACAGCCAAAGCTGTCTCTTGGGCTGGCATTTCTTTTCTCCTTTCTGAGGTGGGGAATGTTCTGATACTGTTGGTTCTTTCTGCCAAGCGGATCCCCTGTGATGTGTCTACTGTACAAAGTGGCGAGCTCTAATCATCCTCCACTTCCCATGCTAAATGGTGGAATGTTTTTCTTTAACATGGCTCAAACTGCTCCTGTGTTTTCACTGCGACATGGCCTTTGCAGAGCTTTGGAAAGGATCAGGAGACCAAAACTTAGTGAATTGGGAAACCCTACACACCTTTAAGTCACTAAACAAGTAAGAGATTAATAATGTCTCCAAAATTCTTGAATTTTCCCTACTATCTCTTAAACTCAAATAGGCAATAGTGGCTTTGGTGACTAGTGAAAAATAGTGATCTTATCCTTTATCAATGTGCCATTGAAAATGGGAGGTCTGTGTTTGCATGACAGACCATTTCACTTACAGTACAATCTTCTGATTCCAAAGTGGAAAAAGTGACTCTAAAGCCTCACTTGGACGGCAGTAGTAGACTTCTGATTCATGAAGGTTGTCATTGGAAATGCCACCCCAAATTCAGATACCTGATCATCAAGCTTTGGATACTGGCAGTCTCTGGTGATCAAGCTTTGGATGTGGGAATTCTTCTTAATAGCACTCAGTGCTCCCACTGGTTCTGTAGTGAGCCTGACCGGATATCTGGAGAGCAACGTTATGGGATGAAAACCACTGCTGTCCTAACCATGTTCATGATGCACAATTTGGCAGAAAGCAGTACAGTTTCTAAAGCCTGTACTTTTTCTAAGGAGATGTGCCAGAGTGCCGTTTCAGCATATTGCTGTGTTCTGAGCATGGCTTGGTTTGTGGAGCATATTACTATAGTGGTATATGACATCCTGGCTGTGTTAAACCTTTATTACTAAACTCTTATAACTCCTCTGAGACTAATGGTTTGTGTTTTGTGATTTCTCAGGACCACTTCCAAAGCAGCATGCAATATTAGTTAGTGAACGTCTTTTTTGGAGGGGGCTGGATTGTTGGGGGGTTAGTCTATTACTAAAATCTGTTTCTGCTGAAAACATCTTCTGTGTGTGTGTAGGATATGAAAAGATATTACTTCAGCTTCTTTGGTTTCTGGTGGTATAGGGCAGTCTCTCAAAATCCTCTGAAAGAGAATCTGTAAAAGGAACAAAAAAGCTGGGAACTGACTTCACAAAGAAACTGTTTTACAGTAAAAGATATTAACTGAAAAGATGAAGCAACAGTTTAGAAAGGTGAACTAAAACTGGATTTGGCTACATCCATTGCACACTGCTATTGTTCACTATGTTCTTTGTCTTTTACCCCATCTTACGTTCAGTCCTTGCAGCTGAAGTAAGACTCGATGGAGACACAGGTAATCATATATTGTACAGGGCATCTGAATTGACTGAGCAGTGGTAATATTCAACAAACTGGTGTCTTCACTGAATGATGAAATCAGTGCAGGGATAGCAGTTGCATAAAAGAAGGGCTGCCTTACTTGTCCCTGCATCAGTTCAGTATGACCGTACAGCTTGCTGGCTGCTGGAGTTTTGTTCACATATTGCTCATAATCGTTGGTGTATCAGTACCATCAGGGACATTCTGTGTGTGACGGGTTGGATCACAGAAACCCCCTTGGGAGCTGCCACCCGATGTGCAAAGACTACCTCTGCTCCTGTTTTCCCTGCCAGCTCAGGACTCCAGCACCCTGTCTTGCTGAGCCAGACACTCCCGTCTGCTCCAACACAGACCCAGGGTCTGAATCACTTGTCCCAGAGCTGCAAGTTTACCCAAAAACAGCTCACAGAAGTGTGCTTGTCTTTAGCACTCAGATGCCCAACTCCCAATGGGGTCTAAACCCAGATAAATCCGTTTTACCCTGCATAAAGCTTATGCAGGGCAAACTCATAAATTGTTCGCCCTCTATAACACTGATAGAGAGATATGCACATTTGTTTGCTCCCCCAGGAATTAATACATACTCTGAGTAAATTACTAAATAAAAAGTGATTTTATTAAATACAGAAAATAGGATTTAAGTGGTTCCAAGTGGTAACAGGCAGAACAAAGCAAGTCACCAAGCAAAATAAAATAAAATGCGTAAATCTATGCCTAATCAAACTAAATACAGATAATCTCACCCTCAGAGATGCTTCAGTAATTTTTTTCTCAGACTGGACACCTTCCAGGCCTGGGCACAATTCTTTCCTCTGGTACAGCTCTTGTTCCAGCTCAGGTGATAGCTAGGGGATTCTTCATGATGGCTCCTCCCTCCCTTTGTTCTCTTCCACCCCTTTATATATCTTTTGCATAAGGCGGGAACCCTTTGTCTCTCTGGGTTTCCACCCCTCCTCACTGGAAAAGCACCAGGTTAAAGATGGATTCCAGTTCAGGTGACATGATCACATGTCACTGCAAGACTTCATTGCCCACTTGCCAGCACACAGATATACAGGAAGACTCACAGGTAAACACAGCCATCTGCAGACAATGGTCCTGGTTAATGGGAGTCATCAAGATTCCAAACCATCATTAATGGCCCACACTTTACATAATTACAATAGGCCCTCAGAGTTATGTTTTATATTTCTAGTTTTAGATACAAGAGTGGTACATTTCTACAAATAGGATGATCACACTCAGTAGATTATGAGCTTTGTAATGATACCTTACAAGAGACCTTTTGCACGAAGCATATCCCAGTTGCATTATATTCACTTATTATCAAATCTTTATAAAACTATCCCCGTTACATTATATTAACTTATTATCATGTTTTTATAAAACCATATAGACTGCACAACGTCACACTGTGTTGTATCCAGATTGGATTGATTTAAATCAAAACAATTTGAATCACCAGTTTAAATCATAATTTAAATCAGTAAGGAGGAAACCTTGATTTAAATTACTGATTTTAATCGTGTTTTGCAATTGTACTTTTTAGTTATTTTCCTAAAGAAAGATTGATTCTCATTAGTTGGTAACCATTAAAACATGTTTGCAACTAAAATCTGTCCTTTACACTAAATTTGGTGCTTTTTTTTTTTGCTAACCAGGGGGGGACACTATATCTATATTATCTCAACCCCCTTCTCTTAAATTTGTTTGAGCAATTATGTAGCTTAACTTACTTTTATTCAGATTCTTAATTTGTACATTTGTAATATGTTAGAAAATGGTGAATGATGCATTTCTTATTTACTAGATAATATTTTTACTTGTGATTTGTGTCAAGCTTTGTGGGTGGGAATTCAATTAAAAATACACAAACAGAATTTTAAATTTTGCTGTGAAATAAAACACTTAATACATAAGAAAAAAGGCTATAAAAGGTTATGAAAGTATGTTTTGTGTTTATAACTAACTGATTTATAAACAGAGGAAGTATTATCTGTAATTAATTAATTGAACTGATTGTTTCTGGTCACTGTGTCCTTCAAGATTTTAGAACTAGTAGATGTCATCCTCTCACACTTAGGTTTTTATTAATAGAATGAAAAAAGAAAACAAGCTTCCCTGCTTTTTTAGTTCCCAGTTGGTTTCTCACTTTTGAATGAACTAGTCATTGAACTGAGCATGTTGAATAAACTGAAATTAAGAAAATATACTCTTTGCATCTGCAGAAGAGGCTACTGCTGTCAAAAGCTGGTTTAACACTTCAACAAACTCTGCTTCTAGGTGCTTAGCCAGAGACTTCCACCAGATCAGTGGTTTGACTTACTTTAAACTTGGCAGCAGACATGTACAGCGTAATATTAGTTTTTGTATTTAATTTAAATGATTTAAATAGATGATAGTTTAAGCCTTAACATAGGTTGTCATCATTTCAAATGTAATTTTAATTGTTTGTTTAAAAAACAACACCCTATATTTAATTTAAATTTAAAACCAGATTATTTTATTGTGTTTTATTTTATTTTTAACCACTTGTTTTTATCCACTCTGTATCAAGTATCTGTCCGCTAGTGCTCAGGAACTCTTACTTGGAGCAGAAGACTTGTCTAACTAGCTGTGTAGCTGATTTAAGCAAAGCCGCCTTCTCACTCTTGGCCATGTGCAGAGCCTGTAAGAGCATGTGGAATTTGGGAATCATTCTTTCCCATCTGCAGCTTCAGTCACATTGATGCATGCTCACCAGGCTGTGTCATGCTGACGGAACTGGTGGCTACTGGGCAGGCAAATGTTTAGGGAGTGCTGATTGTTTGAGTGTCTGCAAGCCTGCAAGGCACGCATATGCTATAGCGCAACCAGAAATGATGGGCTCGATGAAGGAATTATTGGGTGAAATTCTGTGGCCTGTGTTATGCATATGGACAGATGACAATGTCATAATGGCCCCTTCTGATCTTCAAATCTTATATAGCTTTTGAAAGAGAGATAAAAGTCAGATCCTGACCCCCCGAGTTTACTAAAAATCCCATGGCTAGAGCCCTGTGCGGATACAAACTTTGTGTCCGCATCCAATCCATGATCCACAAACAGGGTCTGTGGATATAAAGTGGATATCTTCAGATTTGCAGGGCTCTACCCATGGCATTTTGTGTCTAATCTAAAAACTTCTGTGGTGACTGAAGAACTAGTGAAATTATGGTTTCATCTAAAGAGATAAGACTGAAAGCTGAGCTGCTGAGAGGACAAGGGATTTTAAGACAGACTTTTAAAAAAGTTTTATGTTTTTGTTTTGTATTTCACACTATTTATCTCCCAGTGCTTAAGGAAAAGCATGTCTTTGTTTAAGATTCAGCATCCTCGCCTCTTCAGTTTATCTGTCATAAAGAAGGGAAAATTGTAGATGAAAATTTCCTAACTCAAAAAGTGTTGCATCCAGCACATTACATCCAGCCTGGGGGAATTCTATATAAGACCTCTTCTTGACAGATAAAGAAGAATTTCTCAGAATTAAAAATTAATGGTTCCTTAGGTACCAGTGATTGTGACTTGATCATATTTACAGAATACGGTCCAGTAATATATGTATTTGACGCTTTAAAAGGTCACATTCACAAATCTGAAAACAATTATGAGCCAGATCAGGTGGAAGGAAGAATTTAAACAGAAAAATGTGAATGATAATTGAGAATTATTCAAGAACCCTTTACTAAATGTCCAACATACCACAATCCAGGAAGAAGGCTGTATTGGTTAAAAAAACAAAGTAGTGTAGAGGGGAAGCAAAAGCAGCTATAAAAGAATGGAAGAAAGGGGAAGTTGATAGACATGTATATAAATTAGAAGCTAGGAATTGTAGAAATTTGATAAGGGAAGAGTTAAGGACAATAAGGAATTCTTAAATCATATTAGGAACAAAAGGAATCCTAACAATGGTATTGTTCCTTGACTAGATGTAAGTGGTAGAATTGTCAGTTATAAAGCAGAAAATCCAGACGTGTTCCATAAGTATTTTTGTTCTGGATTTGCGGGGGGTGTTGGTGAATCAGATGTATTCATCATGAGAATTGGAAGTTTTAAGAAGAGACTTTATTAAGGGCACAAGAGCCAACTATCCCAGTGTGCAGGAAAGACAGGAAGTATGGTAAGTGATCACTCAGGGTTAACCAGGAGATCTTCAGTGACCTGAAACTCAAAAAAGAGTCATACGAGAAGTGGAAACTAGGTCAGATTACAAAGGATGAATATGAAAAAACAACACAAGCATGTAGGGACAAAATTAGAAAGAGCAAGGCACAAAACAAGATTAAACTAGCTAGGAGCGTAAAGGATAATAGGAAAATATTTTACAAATATCTCAGAAGCAAGAGGAAGACCAAGGACAGAGTAGGCCCATTACTGAATGAGGAAGGAAAGACAATAGCAGAAAAAGCAGCAATGGCCAAAATGTTAAATGCCCTTTTTTGTTTCAGTTTTCACCCAAAAGGTTAGCAGTGAGCAAATGACGAGCATAGTCAACGTCCCTGTAAATGGGGTAGGGTCTGAGGCTAAAATAGGGAAAGAATGAGTTCGCCTTGGTCTACGCTAGTAACATGTTGTGAACAATCCACATCCTTGAGCAACGCAGTTCTACTGACCTAACTCTGGGGTAGACAGCGCTGTGTTGATGGGAGGGCTTCTGTAGCCTCTCGGGGAGGTTGATTACCTGCACTGACAGGAGAAGCCCTCCCATCGGCCTATGTAGCGTCTTCACTGAAGCGCTAGAGTGGTGCAGCTGCAGCCTTTTTAAGTGTAGCCAAGTCCTTAAGAATTATTTAGACAAGATGTTTTCAAGTTGGCAGAGCCTGGCAAAATACGTCCTACAATACTTAAGGAACTGTCTGAAGAGATCTCTGAGCTATTAGCGATTATCTCTGAGAACTTGTGTAGGACAGGAGAGATCCCAGAGGACTGGAAAAGCGCAAGTGTAGTACCTATCTGTGAAAAGGGAAATAAGGGCACCCCAGGGAATTATAGACCAGCCAGCTTAACTTTGGAACTCAGAAAGATAGTGGAGCAAATAATCAATTTTTACTCTCCTAGGGCAGTGGTTTTCAAACTTTTTTTTCTGGTGACGCAGTTGAAGAAAATTGTTGATGCTGCGACCCAACGGAGCTGGGGATGAGGGGTTTGGGAGGGACTCAGGACTGGGCCAGAGGGTTGGTATGTGGAAATGGGGCTGGGAATGAGGGGGTCAGGGCTCTGGGGTGGGTGTGCAGGCTCTGGGGTGGGTCTGGGGATGAGGGGTTTGGAGTGCAGGAGGGGACTCCGGTTTTGGGGGGTTCAGGGCTGGGGCAGGGGATTGGGGCGGGGGCTTACCTCGGGCGGCTCCTGGTCAGCGGCGCAGCGGAGGTGCTAAGGCAGGCTTCCTGCCTGTCCTGGCACTGTGGACGGTGCCCCAGAGATGGCCTTTCTGAGGTATAGCATAGGGGCGGTCTCTTAAAACCAGTAATTGATAAAGTACAAGCTCTAACCACATGCCTTGTCCTCCAAACAAAAAGGCAAGTGAAGCAGTTCTTGGGCCTGCTGGGATATACCAGAGGTTTATCTCTAACTTCACTTCACTCATGGCTCTCTAACAGACCTTATAAAAAGACAGTAACCCCAGAAAACTCCAGTGGGATGGGAATTGTGAAGATGCTTTTAACACATTGAAGCCCCGCCTGTCAGTTGCCCATGGTTTTTCATCTTGACTTTTTGCAAGAATTTATATTACATACAGATGCCTCAGATATAGGAGAGGGCCCTGTGCTTTCACAGGACTTTGCAGGTGAGCAGTACTCGGTCCTATATTTAAGTAGAAGATTGCTCGCTGGGGAGAGGGCCTTTTCAATTATCCAAAAACAAGCACTGGCAATTTAAGTGATTTGTAGATTTTCTCAGTACTACCTGCTGGGTAATCCCTTCTCATTGGTCACTGACCATGCCCCCGGCATTAGTTGGATACCACGAAGGACTCGAACCCACGTATAATGCAGTGGTACCTGGCACGTCAACCTTATAGGTAAAGATCGTGTTTTTCAAGGGAGGTCGGAGACGCGGACACTTTGAACCAGGAACTGCTTCCCATTTTGACGGATGGAGCATGTGATAGGGCACACCTTAATCCCAGCCAGGAAAAGGATAATGCGGTCCTCTGGGCTCAGCTGACACTAAATAGGCATATGTGCAGAGCCTCTCCACTGGGAGGAGATGAGCTTAAAAGGGAGACAGTCACAGGAAGGGGTGGCAACCAGGAGGGAGACTGCTGTGCTTCAGAGTTTGCTGATTCCTGCAACAAAGCTGCTGGGAGGAAGATCGCTTGTGAACCTCTGCTGCCTATAAGAGCCCACCAGAGCAGGCCCGAGCTGATTGCAGCATGGTGGGGTTGAAGATAAGCCCTGACCTGGAGTCTAGCTGTATTTAACCTTCATAGGCAAGCTAGGCCTCTATAGACTCTCTTGAAACACTCAGAGACCGAGTGTCCCCATAATTGTAAGGACTTTTAAAGGAGAAAGGGTTCTCCAAATACCCAAATGGGCAGAGGCGTAGCGAGCGCCCTCCGTACCCTCTGACCGGAGGGGGCCCCGCAAGGAAGGGGGCCCCTAAAAGTGGCAAAATAAATACCGCATTCCAGTTTCTGCATTGTAAGGGGCCCGCCTGGACATATGTTCGGAGGGGGCCACGTTCTTTGTTGCTACGGCCCTGCAAATGGGACCTACAAAAACCCAGCTTATCACAGGATGACTTGATCACATTCGATAAGTACCTACATGGGGAACAGAAATTGGATTATACTGTAGATTCCTCTTCAGTGTAGCAAACAGAGGTCTAACGAGATCCAGTGGCTGGGAATTGGAGTTAGACAAATTCAGACTAGAAATAAAGTAAAATTATTTTATACCTCAACAACATCCCCCAGCAATGGGGCATTATTATTAACTATTCCTGATTTGTTTTAAATAATGTGAATTCTGGCTGTGTCTACATTTTGTGAGTGCTGTCAGCAAATGCAGGCATGCACAGAAAGAGACAGTCCCTGGCCCAAACAGGATCAGCATTCAAATCCTTTTTTTGTATGATGTAGATAGCAAGCTGAAGCTTCTCCCACTTTTCAACACATGTGAATCCTCTGGGTGCTCCAAGCATTAGACTTTTGCTGCGCTACACAGCTAAACAAATAAATAAATCCCATGCTGAACACGTAAGTGTACCTGTCGGTCAGGTTTCACAGGTATAAATCATTTCTTTTTCATCAGCTAATCACCATCTGAGATTCTCTAACTTCAAACAGCACCCTCTTTTGCTAGATGCCTGTTATCGTCTGTAACACTGGGGAACAGTGGGCATGCGTACCTGACTGGTGAAGAGGTTCATGTTCCTCCTGATGGAACATAGCAAGGGGGATTACCTCCTTAAAACGAAAGAAAAATGCAAGAAACACATTGCAGTGATATGTAGTTCTCTGCCTTGTAATGGCAATGGGGGTATCGCTCAGAGTGACATCTGTAGGCCATAGATGCCGGACTGTGGTGTATTTGCCCATATTTGCCAGATGGCATGTGGTTCCTGCCCCAGTACACCTAAACGTACTCTGAAGGTATGGATTGATTCATATGCACATTAAAACGTAGAGTATGCAGCCTCTACATGATAAATGGGGAGAGGAAAGAGAAGCCTCTTGTAAACAATTCATGGATTTTTTTAAAAGGGGAAAATGAACTTGTACTCTTGTGTTACAGATTCAGTGGTTCTTTCCTTTGACTCCGTTGGACGTACAGTAGGCTCAGGTACAACATCCCCTTCTTCCCCCTCTATCTCCCTCACAAAAAGGCTTTTATTTAATTAGACTTGGTAGCCATGTTGGGAGGCAGATAACAATGAGTCAGATCTTGGCGCAGAATTACATTGAAAATTGGCTGTCTAACCAAACTGGCTAAAAATATCCCTTTGTTATGAGCACTGGAAATGTTAAGGGACTTACTGTGGCATGAGGTCTTGTCTACATTTGAAATGCTACAATGGCACAGCTGCATTGCTTTAGTGCTTCAGTGTAGACGCTACCTATGCCGATGGGAGGAGTTCTCCCCTCAGTTCAGGTAATCCACCTCCCTGAGAGGCCTGTCTACATGGCGACTTAGGTTGGCTTAACTACGTCGCTCAGGGGTGTGGATTTTTCACATGCCTGAGGGGCGTAGATGGGTTGATCTAATTTTCTAGTATAGGCCAGCCCTAAAACGTGAAACCACTTCCAATACTCAGGCCATGTCCACACTAGTACTTTTGTGGGTATAACTTACGTCGCTCAGGGTGTGAAAAAAACACCTTCTGAGTGACATAAGTTACACTGACAGAAGCACCAGTGTGTACAGCCCGATGTCTGCAGGAGACGCTCTCCCGCCAACATAGCTACCGCTGCTCGTGGGGGTGGTTTAATGATGTCGACAGAGAGCTCTCTCCTGTCAGCATCGAGTGGCTATCTGAGCAAACTTGCAGCAGTACAGCTGGCACCGCTGTGCTGCTGTGAGCTCGCTGCTGTAGATGTGAAGTCAGTCAGGCAGAGGAGCTGGGCACACACAGTGAAGTTAATGGCCCAGTTGCTAGTGTGAAAGACATTGAATTGATGTTGCCCACTGACGGGAACAACGGTTTCATTCTGCCAGGAGAGGGTCTCAGCTGGACGTGCAATTGAATTATGTGAGGGAAGGGTGAGGAGGAATGCTCTGAGGAGGGAGGAGGGGAATTTCTATAGTTTCTCAAGCAGGGCTGTGATGTTGTTTTCTGCAGAGCTAAGCAGAGTTAATGGACCCAAGGGAAGCGTCTGGATGATCACATTCCTGTTGCCCTCTGAGTATGACCATGTGTATTACTGGCCATCACATAATTAAATTGAAGCAAAAAGCAAAATTGAAAGGGTCTTTTGTGCTTGGGCTGCTTCAGGGAACTAGTGAATATTAGCTTGGCTGTCTGCAGCACAACATGGTCTGTAGTTAAGGCACACTGCACTGAGGAAGACATTTCTATAGAGTAGCCACAACATTGGATAAAATTCACTTGACACAGTTATAGTTGTGTGTGTAAAGTACCTACGCAGGGGTTCTCAAACTTCATTGCACTGTGACCCCCTTCTGACCAAAAAAAAAAAAAATTGCTACATGACCCCAGGAGGGGGAACCGAAGCCTGAGCCCCATCGCCCCAGGCGGGGGTGGGCCAAAGCTGAAACCCAAGGGCTTCAGCCCCCGGGGGGCCTGTAACCTAAGCCCCGCTGCCCAGGGCTGAAGCCCTTTGGCTTTGGCCCCAGGTGGTGGGGCTTGGGCTTGGGCCCTGGGCCCAGCAAGTTTAACACAACATGTCCTTTTATACCTGCTAAAAGTCTGACCTGATTCCCTTTCCTTTTCAAAAACGAAATGTGCTCCTGGATTTCTTTTGTCCAATACTCTTTCCTCCCAGGTTGGTAGGAATAGTTTGCTGCCTTCCAGCATGGTACTAGTCTTCTGCCTGTATGCGTATCAAACAGAGCCTGCTGCCTGGCACTATAGTGACGCTTGTGCAGAGAACTCAGAGTTATCCCGGCCTTGGTGTCATTAAGCCCGAAATGCGTTCTGATGTTCTTTCATCATTCTCTGATCTGTCAAGAGTGCATGATCTGATTCAGGAACAGCTTAGGGTTGCTGGCACTGCGTGCAGAATGGAAATGACGCCAGTCGTCTTGGTGCTTTGCATTAACCCCTCCCCCAAACCCTGCCACACTAACTACTGTGCAGTTTTCTCTTGTACTAAAGGACAGTTTCTTTAATCCTCAGAAATGGGCAAGAATGGAAAAGACTAAAAGTATATGAAATCTCTGGGTGAATTCAAAGGGGCATAATTCGATCTTGGTTTCCCCTGAATCTTTGCTTAGCTACTTACCGCTAATTCCATGGATAATTTGAGTTTGGCATACCTTTACAGAATCCTGATCGGTTACTCATCAATGTGGCGTTACAATATTATCTTTCTATGTGCCAGTTTTCTATGAATGGTAAAAATAGGAGCATTATCACCGGAATGGGGTGTTACAATTTGAGAGACGATAAATAATTAGAAATTTAATTTATTCATGAAAAAACAAATTCTCTTGATCAGTGTCTCTGAAGTCGTGTTTTTGTGAGGGGTGGGGAACAAGGCTAGTTGTAAGCAGGCTGGCTCGCTGGGACTATTTGAAGAGACAAGTCCCTGTCCTCTGACATCTCAGGGAGAGCAGTTGGAGTCAGTAAAACACCCGTCTGTAACTCCATCTCCCCTAACAAAATCCAATTTCTCCCTTCTTATTATGAAGCAACCTGCTACTCAGGAGAGAGGGGCTGAGAAATGCCCAAGAGAATAGGTTTTCCAGAGATCTGTGTGCTAAATTGCCCTTGTATTAAAACCCTTGGATTTATTATACTGCAAATTCTAGCTCATGCTGAGAATTGAGACATCAGTCTGTGTGTGGTCTCTGCCCACTGAGGGATAGCTTTCCTTGTTAAACAGGAAGGAGAGAGAGAAAAACTGTGACTCTTGTTCTTCCGCCGTCCATCCCATCACACCTTGCTGTGAACCCAGGAACTGGCAGTGCCCAGAAAGAACCTATAGCCATTCCGAGTAGGTGTTGTTTCAGGTCGGGGTATAAAAGGGGGAAAAGCTGAGTATTAAAAAAAAAAAGTTTAATCAATTAATTATTCAAGATGAAGCTGTTAATCACATCATCATTCCTAGGATTTCATATTTTAAACAAGCACAAGGAAACTTTCTATTATTCCCTATCAGCTCTGTGTTCTTGGGGAACCAGGGCGCAGTGTCCAGCCTGTCTGACTCATGAAAGACCTACCCCCCTCGCCCCAGCTTCTGCTTGAACCAAAGCCGATCAGAAGCAAGACTTACAAACAGCAATGAAAAGGCGGTGGAAGACTCACCTAAACCCCTCTGGACAAGGGTGACAGCTTGGAAGTGCTGCTTGATCCAGCCTGCTGAGTTGAGGGACATATAAGGGGTCAGCTTGGTAGTGCTGATTAACTCGGTCCTCTTAGACGCACTCTGTTAATGGGTGTGTGTGGGTTTGTCTGATTCTGGGGCTGGAAGAATCCAGCCCTAGGGAGCCTAGGTCCTGCAGGATAGCTCCATTGGGAGGGAACTTGCAGAAGGGAGAAGTAGAGCTCCGTATGGGAACACAAGTGACACAAGCAGTACATTGATAGAATTACAGAAACCCCTCCCCCCCCGAAGAGTAACCCTAATAAATGACCATACCCCAAAGTAATGGGCAAATCTGGTAACACTATTTACAAATGGGCAGACTGGGTACTTCGTTTAACCTTTTTGAAGTGCTCAACTATAACCACTAATTCACGTCTTTCCATGGCCAGAATAATTTTTTGAATTGACTGTAAGACTTCATCTTGGTTTTGTATTTACTGTTCTGCTTATATGCAATTCTCAACTTTCAGGGGTGCCGAAAGACTGCTGCACTATTAACTCTTCAGCAGGTGGAGGTCAGGGGGTAGTCAGGATAATACGGTGAAATGTGCAGAAGGATTGTCCGGCGGTCACTGAGCACCTAGCTATGATTGATTCATAGAATAGCATTGGCATGGAGCCTGTGGCTAGCTGATGTGCTGAGAGATGAAGGAGTGAGGTTTAGAAGTGTAAAAAGACATATGGCCCTAAATAAAGGGGGTCCCTGAGGCCACATCATGTTCTTGTCTGATAGTTGGGGCTGGATGTTTCTGGGGTTCTCTGGCCCATGCATCAAAGATAAGATCTTGAGCAGCAAGGGAAGGTTCATGCTTTAGTCCTGGGTGTATTGTCTGGACCAGCTGTTTAGTTGGGGCCAGACATGATGATAACCCATGTTCTGAACTCTGGGGACTTCAAAGCAGAAAACAAAGTAGAGAGGGAGTTTGAGTGGAGCCTGGATCTCATTCACCTGGAATGGATGCTAAGTGCTTTTTTATAGTTGCTTTGTTTTACATTCAGATGCTGGCTACACCCACTTAGAGCTTAAAAATCACATTTATATCTCCACTAATTTTGTCCAAGAGGTTGTTGGGTTTTTTTTCTGTCTGAGAGCAAGCAGATTAATTGCTGTGCTCCAGGCCTGGGGAGGATAAAGGTGCATTGACTGCTGGAAGCTATAGATCGAGCTTTACTCACCATCTTGCTAACATACAGATTGAAAGTGAGAAGAGTTTTGATACATATATGCCTGTGTGTAAATCGTATCTGTGCACCTGTCAGAACGTGAGGTTTGATCCGCAGTTGCCAACTTTCATGTGGTAAATAAGCACCCCGACTTTCACAAGAAGCCAAAAATCAAGCGAATCCCCTTTCAAAGCAAGGCCAAAACAAGCCAGTCCCTAAGAACTCCCACACGCTGTGACTAGATTCCCCCGGCATGCAGTCTGGGACTGTGGTGGGCCCCCTGTGCTCTCTGCCCCTGCTTGCCCCTTGCCACTGCTTGCCAGGAGCCGATCAAAAAAAAGAAGCAACAAACTACAAGCCAAAAACTAGCCAACAAGCAACTCACAAGCCAATTAAGCCAAAAACAAGTCCAATTTTTGTGTTTTTTTCCCCCCGTGGGTTTGGCGTGTCTGGTTGGTCCCAGCAGTACCTTTGTCGTAATAGCAGCTGGTTTAAGCTGCTTTGTTCAAGCAGTTTAAATAGTATACAGGTTTTGAGCCTCCCACATATTTTAAGGTAACCTTAATCTGTTGGTTTCTAATCTGACCCTTCTCTTCTGGGAAGTAGTGTGGACTGATGAATATAAAGAGTGGTTTTCAAAAATGCATGAGTGATTTAAGAGCAAAAGACCTATGGGGCTTTAGGTGCTTGTGAAAATCCCACCCAAAATGTACTGTAAAGAAAAGCATGACACAGAAAGCAGTACAGAGCTAAGTGGCAGAAAGAGAGTCTGGGATCCTAAAGGACAGATTTTGGATGGACCCCTCTGATCAAGCACTGACTGCTTAGCCGTTGCATGTTTGGGGTTGTATTGGTATCCATAGATCCTTCTACTTAAATCCTGGACCCTGATTCTTTTCTTTGGGAAAAGCTGGAAGGTGTTTCTCTCTCTACATCCAAATAACTGAAGGGGCTGTGGCCGGGGTGGGAGGACATATAGCACTTTCTTTTGCAGCAGCAGCCTTCTCTTTATTCCCTAAGGCACACATACGGTTAATTTGGTGGGTCAGAAGGTTTTGTTTAGTACAGTGGATTTTGGTGGTTTATATTTACTTATTCTGCAGAACTGCTTTCCCTTTTTGTTAATCTTTTATTAATGGGACTTACTTCCTATTTTATTTATCTGACTATAGACTAAATGGGAGATGGTGGATTTTTGCCAGTGACTTTCATGTGCTGGTTGTCTGGGGTAGACAGTCTTTCCATGACTTGACCAGCATACTCAGTATCCCTGTCCGTTCCCTCACCACTCCTGTTGAACGTTCAGCTGTGAGGGTATCCATTCGGAAATCTTGAGAATTGGTTTATAATGGATCTTACAATAATAAAACTTCAATGTCATTTTTCTTTGTCTTTGGTATCTCTGCAGATTGTCAGCCTCCCCTGTAGGTCATTGAGAGCTCATGCACATTACTTTTTTATTAATATTATCTTTGATTTTTACTAGGAAATATGATACAACTTCTAAAATGGAGAAACATATTCTCTTGAAAGATTCACTAAGGGATCATTAACTGTATTTACGCAAGTGGACACGTGGCATTGAGTGAAATAACAGTTTATTTAGCAAAGAATGTGAATGGATTTAAGCAGATAACTTCTTGGGAGAATAAAGGGCATATGCAGTTCATGGGGTGAAATCTTTCACTTTCATATTGGAATTCATTCCCTGAATTCAGTCTAAACCAGACTAACAGATTTTCCTGTCCATGGAAGTTACTGTAATTTATTAGGAAAGGAAAAAACTCTCAAGATTTACACATTCCATTCACTTTATTACGAAAACTGGAACCTCTCAGCCTTTTATTATTACTAAAACATTGGGTTTGGAATGACATCAGTTGTCTCATTCTCTGAACTAGTGAAACTTGCACCTATTTTGAGGGCAGGGTCATGACTAAGGCTTTAGTCATGGTTATTTTTAGTAAAAGTCATAGACAGGTCATGGGCAATAAACAAAAATTCACAGAAGCTGTGACCTGTCTGTGATTTTTGCTTTTGTGGCTCCATGGTTTTCCCTGCCAACGTGGTGGCTTGGAGCTGTGGGGCTCCCCCTCTGCCCACGGCAACTGGAAGCTGCAGAGGTGCGGGGGGGGGGGGAAATAGAGGGGCTCCACCCAGGGTGACCATATTTTACAAGAAGAAAATGGGACACCCCCAGCTGCTCGCCTGAGGCATCCCCCTCCTCCGGCACGAGGCTGTCACCCGTTGCTGGAACCTTGCAGGAGGCCTCCTGTTGCCGGATCCCTGCCAGGGCCCCTCTGGCTGCCAACTCCCGAGTCCCGCAGCCCCTGGGGCTGAAGCAGATAATGTAACGGAGGTCTCTAGAAGTCACGGATTTCACCAGCAACATAAATGTAGCCTTAGTCATGACTGCTACTAGAGACACCTCTTCTGATAGATCATCCGTGGAGTGGTATTGGCGACTGCGTCTCAAATCATTGCTCACTTGCTCTTCTTTCTGGTTGGGGATGAATTATGTAATCACTTTGTCTAATGAAGAGGACCTCTCTAGTATATTGCTTTCTACAGGATATAAAGCTGGGGCAGATGTCTTGGGGGCCACCAGATCAGGGATTACAGGGAAAAGCAAATTAAGGGATATTACTTGCGTTTGCTGCCAAATTTGGAGCAATAAATAGTAGTCTCATGATTTCTGGTGTTACCAGTATTCTCAGGGGATTGGTGATAGGATATGGAGCCTTTCTCCTTAAGCTCACAGGTTTGAGTTGCAGCTGTGTTGGTAGAGTTCAAAAATCATTGCCGTCTGATGTAATCTGTGGAAAATGAAGTATTGGTCTCAGGGTATTGGATATTTATCCACATTAGCTGGCACAATTATTGGCAATTTTAATAGACACTAAATGGTGATTATTATAGGCTGAGTTGGTAATGGCTTTCTACGCTTAAGGTTGCCCAACACTTCTTATTATCAGATCCCGTTTTCAGTTGCTTGTGACTGTGCCAAATTTGAACTGTATGGATTGAAATTTCCTATGCTAGCTGTGCGTCTCAGGCTGGAATTTTGGGAAAGTTTCAGAAAAAAGATTCAGCCATTTCTGAGAACAAGATTTGGGAAAAATACATTGTTTTGTCCATGTTTTTAAAATGAACTTATAACTGTTTATTTGAGAGACATTCTATTACCTCCCGTACTTTGGAGTCAGAATGTGAAATTTTGTAAAGGGGGATTGTCAGCATGGTATCAGGGATGTGCCTTTTGCTGCGCCAGTTAGAAATGAATGCCAACATTTGGCCAAGTTTTGTAAGTCTTTGAAAAATCTCAGTTCACGCATGACCAGTACAGACTTGTTAGAACTTGACAGCTAAATTCCCCAGGTTTCTCCATGTAGTGGGCATGCTCCAGACTAGGGTTCCAGGGGCTGAGCAGGACTTCCTTTGCCATTCCTGCTCCTGACTGCTGTGGGTGCAGGAACGGAGCACAGGGGGACAGTCTTCTGTTGGTACTCAGGCAGTGAGCAAGCGGAAGCTGCCTGACTTGAATGCAAAGGGAGCAGATTGGGCAGAGGAGCAGCGTGGGGCAGATGAAGTAGGAGCTGGGGGTGTAGGACTGGAACTGGGCCAAAAGCCTGGGCCTGGGGTAAGTAGACCAGACCACCTTAATTATGGCATTTCCTAACTTTTGACTGCTTGGTTTTGCAATCTTAATGGGTTTTTTTAAAAACACTTTTTGTGTTTAATTATTTATATAACCTTCCAAATCATGCTACATGCTTTTATAGCTTTAAACAGGTTCCTGCACCACAGAGATTGCAATCTAAGCAGTAGAAAAATGAATCAATTCGAGTCCCTGCTTCCCCCAACACTTTCAATATTACCTTTCTTTAATCTGGACCTATGTTAAATATTGAAGTTATTTAACCCTTTGTTTTCCCCTTCCATAACCCAATTATTCCTCTTCCTCGCTGATTCATATTTATAGTGACCCTTAGCCTATCCGCTTGCAGTCCTTCCTGCTCCTCCCTCTGAATAGTCTTCTCAGTCTTGATAGAGATTGAACTGCACCAGGACAGGGTTGACACATAGTTGGGGAGAACTACTACTACTAGAGGACTTCAGTCTCCTGAGTTGTCCAGCTTAATTCCGCTAACAATCAATAAAATTTAAAATAACAAATGAAATTGGACTTGCTTTTCCACCACGCTGTATAAGAAGTTTAAAACTGTAATTCCATACGGAGGCCCTGATCTGCAAACAAGCAGCAATTCTTTCTCGATTTTTGTGGCACAAATCATTCTATTCACAGTTATCAAGTAGATGTTGAAGGAGTAGCACTTGTGCCTTCTGGTGTGATTATTTGTGGGTAAATGTTTCAAAATCAGGCTCGTAGTGGGAGGCCAAAAATACGGTGAGCCAAATTCATCCCTGATATATTGACTTCAGTTGAGTTCATACCAGTGAACAATTTGGCCCACTGTGTTTCTATATATCTGTGTTGCTATCGCTGTAAAACGCAAATTTGAAAACTTGTATTTGGTTTAATCCTTCATGTCCTGGGCCGGTCTGTTTGGGTGGTCTGTTCACAGTTTACAGAGATTAGACTAAGCGCTTCCCACTCACAGACCAGCAGCTGGATTACTGTTGGATGCTGGGGAGAAAGGTCCATATTTGTGCCAGCATTTAACTTGGCACAAGATTTGCATCAGTTATAGAAATTGCTATGCTTGGCTGTACTTCTGTTTTTATAATCCCTGTTATACTTTTATTATTAAATTGTTGACAGCTATTAGGTTCTGATTCAACTCCAGTCTTCCCTACAGTATATAAATGTGTTTTATTTCTGACCTGAGGAGACCTCATGGTCTTCTGGGGTTGGAGGAAATTTATTTCCCATGTTCATTCAATTCTGGGCTTCCCCATGTTCCTCTGCCATTCTTTGTCAGCTGTGGTCTATAATTTCCTAGCATGAGTGAGAATGTAGTCACCAGGTCTGTTCAGTTACATCTATCTCTCAGCATACTGCTTCTTTAGTATCAAAGGGGTAGCTGGGTTAGTCTGGATCTGTAAAAGAAGCAAAGAGTCCTTCTCCGGATACATCTGAAGAAGTAGATATTCACCCACGAGAGCTCGTGCTCCAATACGTCTGTTAGTCTATAAGGTGCCACAGGACTCTTCGCTTCTTTAGTGTATTTCCCCTGTGGCTGAGAGGGGAAACCCTTTTCCAGATTCTCTCTCAGACTGTTCTGCCAGTGAACCCATTGTAAGAATCTTTTTATTTGTTTGTTTAATTTAATATCTTCTCTTTTGGCCTGTTATTTCATACATCACTCCTGCTGTAATGGATGATATAGCCACAATGCCTTGGAATTAATGGGAAATCCTGTTGTCTACACCAGAGTGGCATCAGACACTATAGACTATGCAAATGTAGTAAAGCAAACAGAGAAATCTGAGGGGCATTGCTCTCTGAGGGAAATACTGTAACTATGGGTTAGGATCAGGCTGTGTTTTCCACACAAAAAGATGATAGTGAGAGCTGTCTAAAGAGAAGGACCTGGTTCCTCTTTTCATCTTACAAATGCACTGAGATGCTGTAGCGGTAGGTGGAGTAGAAGATTCTAGATAGATCTTAGGGTCTGTTAAGGCTACAAAGTAGGCCCTGTAGTACTTTGAGAATGGCTCTCCTGTTTTACCACCTGAGTATATAATGTGTAGTGACTGGAGACCTGATTTTGTATGAACAATATGTTAAGCGTAATTTAAAATAAGAATACTGTATGGACTATGGGGGTGTGAGTTGCACAGCACAACAGTGTGTTGCACTCCAGCTGCCCTGTATGGACACTGCTCATGCAAACTAAAAGGTACCTGGTGCGTGTCTCCACACAGGGCAGTCAGAGTGCATCACTCTGGTGTACTGTGCAATTCATACCTCTGTAGTCCACACTGCAGCACAGTGTCGACAAGCCCTAAGCCTGCGTTATGCGCTCAGATTTCCAAACATGCGATCATGTATTGCTTTAGTGCCCCCATTGTGCTTGATTCTGCATAGTAATTATAAAGCCTCAGCCTCCACTCACCAGTGTGCTTGTACAATTGCACAATATCATAAAGGCAGGTTAAAAACAAAGCAAAGTAAAATAAAAATCACCTTAAAATTAAAAGTGGATGAATGTATATGTACTGTGTGGACATAGCGTATCATTGTGTGCCTGTTTGTTCAGTGGAGCCTGAACAAAGAAGTCTTGTGGTACTGGAGTCTTGCTTTTCAGTGTTGTGCTGAACAGTAAGGGTTGACTCTGAACTGTGTTTGAATGAAGTTTGCACCTCAGAAGGCCTGTAAAATGAACTTCTATAGCAGAACAGACAGCACCAAGTTTCTGACATCAAATAGCTATCACAGGTACTTATCTCTGAGTGCCTCATAATCTTTTAATGTATTTTATCCTCACACCACCCCTGGGAATTAAGGCAGTGGTGTTGTCCTTGTTTTTCAGATAGGGAACTGAGGCACAGCAAAGCAAAGTGACTTGCCCAAGGCCACCCGGGGAATCTGTGGCAAAGCGGAGACTTCAACTCAGGACTCTCAGTCCTAGGCTGGTGCCCTAACTGCTGGACTATCGTTCCTCACTGTTAGTAAAGGTTAGGTCTATAAATAGCCATTGGTAGAAACAGGAATTCCCAGAGGTCCATCTAGTCTAGTATCCTGTCTCTGACCATGGCCAGTACCAGATGCTTCTGCAGGGTGTTTACATCTTCCTCTGTAGGAGGTTGTGAAACAAGCTGCCCCCCACAGTAGGCCTCAACCTGATCTCCAGTAATTAGAGATTGGCTTAAGACCTGAAACACGAGGTTTAATATCCCTGCCAATCTTTATCTTTAATTGTAACAACTCTGGATATTTTTGTTATCCATACAATCCCTTTTGAGTCTTAAATTCTTGGCCTCTGTGTGGCAATGAGTTCCACAGTTTAATTACACATTGTATGAAAAAGAATTTCCTTTTTTCAGTTTTGAATTTGCCACCTTTTAATTTGATTGACTATTTCATTGTTCTTGTATTATGGCCCAGGGAGGAAAGAAGTTTCTGATCAACCTTCTCTAGATCATTGATTACTTTATATAGTTTTATTATTCATAGATTCATAGTTTAAGACCAAAGGAAGGAACTGTAAGTTCATCTTGTCTGACCTCTTGCGTATCACAGGCCATTCATTTTCACCCAGTTATCTCTATATTGAGCCCAATAACTTGTGTTTGACTAAGCATCTTCCAGAAAGGCACCAGTCTTGATTTGATCATGTCCCATCTTATTCGTCTCCTCTCTCAGGGTAAGCAATCACACTCTTTTCAATCTCTCTTCATATGAGCCTTTCCTGTGCCCTGGATCATTCTCCTTCTTCTCTCAGCTCTTTTTACTTGAATCTTTTTGAGATGGGGAGACCAGTCCTGCCCACAGTATCCAGGTGAGGCTGCACCACTGATCTATAAAAAGGCATTAGAATATTCTCACTGGTCACTATCATATTCCTGATTTTTCCTAACGTTGTGTGTGTGTGTGTGTGTTTTTTTTTTATCCCAGCTCCACGTTTGAACAGAGGTTTTCATTGAGCTGTCTGCAATGACTCACTGGTCCCTTTCTTGGGTGTATTCAATTAATCTAGAACCCTGTAAGGGGTCTGAGTAGTTTAATTGTTTTCCCTGCTAATGTGCATTACTTTGTATTTATTGAATTAAATTTCATTTGCTGTCATGTTGCCCATTCATCTAGCTTGTTTAGCTCTCTCTGAAGTCCTTCATAGTCCTCTCTGGTCTTGAGTAACCTAAAAGACTGTATGCTATCTGCATATTTTACTCCTGGGGAATTTTGCGCTATTGTGCATGCATAATTAATGAGCTGCACATATTTTTATTTTTTTGCGCAGAAAATAAGCTTTGCCGAAATGTTGCTGCAGTTCCGCCTTTTGCCCACCAGAGGGTACTGTGGTGATAGAACAAAGCAGTAGCTCCCGGCCAGCCCAGCCAGGGAATAAAAAGAGCCTGCCTTCGTCGCAGCGCCTGTCAGGCCAGGTCAGGTCAGGAGGCAGGGGCTGTGGGGAGACAGACAGCGTGAGGTGCTGGGCGGGGAGAGTCAGATGGGCTAGTGGGGGAGGACAGGCTGGGGTAGGGGCTGAATGGGAGTGGGGCCACAGGGAGGAGGGAGGTGCAGGGTGAGGGCGTGCGGAGCTACATAGGGACAGGGAAGTGGCTGAGTGCTGGCACAGAGACGCATGCGGATGGGGAAGGGGGTACAGAGCCACATAGGGACAGGGGTGGGGTGCAGAGCCACATGGGGATGGGGGGAATCAAGTGGGTGTCTGCGTGGGGGTGGAGGGACACGTGGACTGAAGTTTCAAGGACACATGGGGGTGTAGGAACACATGGGGATGGGGCAGATGTACCTGACTGAATGGGAGAGGCTAGGGGTCAGCCAGGGTCTGCATAGGGGAAGCTCCCTAACAATCCCTCCCTGACACTCAAAAAACCTGTTCCATACTTTTCCTACCCATACCAACAACCCTCCAAGTTCACACCCAGGCTCCTTCCCAGCAGTTTACTTCCCTCTCTCTCAGCTCCTCTGTTACCCCTGACTTCCCCAAGCCTTTGCACTGCTTCTGAGGGGTGCAGGAAATATGGTTCTGTATTGTAGTTTAAATGATTATTACTCAGAGTTCTGTATTAATATGCCTCGTAAGGAATCTATGTGTCAAAAAACATTTCCTGAATCCCTTTTTGTTGTCTGTATTGTTACAGACACTTGCTGACAAGTATTTTGAAATAAATGACCAAAAATAATTGAAACTGGTATAATTATATTGTGTTATTTTGACAAATAAAATATGCAGAATTTTGCAATATTGTGTGCACAATACAAATAATACATTATATTAATAAGCAAAAATTAAGTCTCTTGGGGTGTATCACCTGGATTCTTAGAGAAATCATTATTTTACGACAATATTTTAATTGATTTACAAGATCACAAGGTATTTCTAGTTGTTAAAATAAGTGTTTGCATTTAATTCTACACATGAATCATAGAAACACAGTTTCCCGTGGGAATGTTTCTGTAGCTGTTCCCTGTTGTTCCGGAGAGGGACAAATTCTGACTAGCTCATCCCCAGATTCTCATTGCAGGGCTCCAGAGCTCTCCACTCCTCTCAGATGCAGTTCCTGCATTACCAGCTGTACCCAGAGTGTAACTATGCCCCTGTTAGCAACCCTGGTTAGGAGGGCACTTGTTTAATCACAAGGCTGGAGGCATGGGGTGGTCTTAGGCAGTCAAGAGAAATTGGAAAGCTCTACCAGTTCCCGGAGTGAGGAAGACATTTGCATGGGTGAGTTAGTGACCAGACTAGCCCCACTCCAATCAGGAAAGCATGATATGCCTTCCTATTCACTGTCTTGCATAGTGCTGCTTCTTCAGGGTCTTCCTGCAAAGGTCTCAACTAGTTCTAATGACTTTGGAATTAATGAACCTGAAGATTCAGAGGTATTATTCTGAGGGAATACATTGAATTAATGTCACTCTATAATGTGTATAGGTTGACTGCACTGTATATTCAGCTGTCATTGCCAATCAGAAATAGTTGTGCTGTTCAGTGAGGAGCTGCTGTCCTGTTTTGTGGTGGGAGAAGTGACTAGCTGCTGTTGTTTCATGAAGTCTCCTGTTTTTGTCTTTCAGAATATGACAAACTGGGCTTTCTTCTGAAGCTGGACTCAAAACTGTGAGTAGAACAATGGGAATGCTACTTTCCTTTGCCTTTTTTGTTATGGTTTCTATTGCAGACAACAAAAATTCTGGGTTACTCGTGCAGTGTGGATTGGTTGAGAGGACAGTGCACTGTCAGATGGGAGAGCTGAGATTAGGAGCAGACTGAAGGTTCCTGCTCTCTGGGTGTCACTGCTGTATGCCTAGCCAGGCTGGCAGAGACTTTGGTTCACTCCCTTTCAATTCTTGATGGCTGATCAAGAGAATAGTAACATCAACCTTAAACTATGCCTGTCTTTCTGCCCTGTGAGTCTTATTCCGAGTCTTCCAAATTAGGAAAAGTTAATTAAGCCTGTGGAACCATGGGAAATAATAAGCTGTAATGTAACTCAGAGGTTGGAAACGGATTCCTTCACATCTGGGCCATTCACACATGACCCCAGAAGCTTGTTGAAAAATTGGAGATGGTGCAAAGAAGGGCCACAAAAATTATTTGGGGGCTGGAAAAAATGCCTAAAAGCAAGAAACTTAAGGAACTTAATCCATGTAGCGTATCAGAAAGAAAATTAAGAGGTGACTTCAGTAAAGTGTATAAATACCTTCACAGGGAGATACAAGGTACTAACTGGCTCTTTAACAGCAGAGAAAGACATAACAAGAATCAGTGTCTGGAAGTTAAAGCCAGACAAATTGAAATTAGAAATCAGGCACAAATTTTATCCGTGAGGGTGATTAACCACAACCAAGCGAAGTGGTGGATTCTCTATCTCTTGAAGTCTTCAGATCAAAGCAGGCTGCCTTCTGGGAAGATGCTTTAGCCAAACACAAGTTATTGGCCTCAATACAGGAATAACGGGATGAAATTCTCTGGCCTGGGTTATCCAGAAGGTCTGACTAGATGATCTAATGGTCCTTTCTGGCCTTAAAATCTGTGAAGCTGAGTTGTATGTTTAGTGGCTGCTGGTGGTAGTAGATCAATTTGCCATGTCATAGATGGGGCAAAAGTTACGAAAGTGGGTAGGTCTGATTGTGACACCAGATGGAATAGCCTTATACCAGTCAATTTTAGGCTAAATTTGCTGACTAATGGTGAGCAGCAACTCTATAGTCTGATGTCAGTGACTGTATAATAATTTCATTGTAAGAGGGTGTTAGTTGCCTCCTCCTCCTATCTGTGCTAGGTGAAAAGGCATTGAAACAATCCATTGGCTGGAATGGCATGAATTTGCATTACCTGTACAATGGCTCAGGTCCGCACAACAGCTGCCCTTGATGTCGTGTAAGGATTGGTTGTATTGATTGATTGCAACATTTCATTGAAGTCTTAGCTGAGGGCTGGCCGAAATGCTGCATTCTACCCAGGATCTCCCCATTGTGAATGGGAAGCCCCATAAAAGCCCTTATCTCATCCACTGCAAATAAAGTATGGTGCACAGTGAATAAAAAGGTCTCTGTGTAGAAGCCACTCTCTTTCACTGTACATTTGGTATGTAAAGTACCATCATCTGTTTTTTTCTGGCTTAAAGAGTAGTAACAAAGTAGCAGAAGATGCTATGCATGTATCTGAGATAGTAGAAAAAATTGTGTATTAGTTACTGTGTAGACCCCCAAAACACTGCATGAAAAGACGGTTAAGGTTGGAAGTCCAACTCCATTCTACACATGTGAAACTGAGGCACAGAGATTAAGTGAAAAATTGTTAACTAGTTATGGGTGCCCAATTTGAGAAGCCTTGGGCCTGATATTTCAAAGTACGTAGCATTTTATAGCACTTTCTATGTTTAGAGCAGAGGTCCCATTGACTTCAGTTACAGTTGTGAGTGTTTAGCACTCCTGCAAACCAGACCCCAGGTGTCTTAAATTGGGGACTCAAAAAATGAAGCTTATAACTTGGTCAAATTTGGGTAAATTTTCACAAGGATGATCAAAGATACATCTTTGACACCAGGCTGACCCTTCCCTCCTTCCCCTGCCAAATTTCAAGTTTCTACTTCAAAGCCTGGAGACGGCAGGTCTCCTCAGGTAAACGTCTGTAAGATTTTTTTTTAACATAGACAAAATAATGTATTTTCTCCTAATATTGTTCTCAGAAATGACTGAAGTGTTTTTGATCTAACGTTCCAAAAATATTCATCCGGAAGCAGAAATCTGGGATAGGAAATTTCAGCCCAAATTGTTTACGTTGGCAAAATTATAAACAAGTGAAAACAGGTGTAACGGGTGGACCCCTTGAAACGCCACCTGATCTGCTGAGATACCACTGAGTCTACCTGTTCTGCCAGCCTGGGCCCCCTTTAACCGGTCTTGCTTAGCCAGGCTCTTAAACCTCCTCTAACCGACACACAGGCAGGGCCACACCCAGCTGCAGATCAGCTCTGGGACGACTCAGCTTCAGGGACTTGCTCCAGCACTTAGATGTCCACCTCCCTGGGAGTGCAGACCCAAAGATATAGTATGAATGTCACCCCCTCCCTCAATGTGGAGAGAGGTGTGCACACTTCTTGCCCCCACAGTTAGAAATTACAGAAACTGGGTTTAATAATAAACACAACCATTTTTATTAAGTATAAAAGGCAGATTATAAGTGGTAAAAGGGGTAACAAACAGAACAATGCAGATTACTAAGCTAGTTTCACTAGAGAAATTGGTTACAAATAGTATTTCTCACTCTAGATATTGTTGCAGGCAGTTTACAAAGGTTCTGTGGTTCAGAGTTCCAGTTATATTCCTTTTCAGACTGGACCCCTGTCTCAGTCTGGACTCCCCTTTGCCTTCCCTTCAGGTGGCTTTTGCAGTCTGTCTTCTTGGGCAGACAGCCGTGGAGAGGAGGAGTCCAGTTTGCCTTCCTCCTCACCCTTAAATAGGATTAACATAAGGCGGGAATCCTTTGTTTCCCAAACTTGACCCCCCTTCCCTTCCAGTGGAAAGTTACAAGTCCCAGGTAATGTTTTAGTATCAGGTGACAAGACCACCTGACTCTGTAGGATCACAGCATCCATGAGTCAGGGGCAGTATGGAGTGTCCACAGGAAAGCCAATCTTTTCACAGTCTATTGTCCTCGCTGATGGGCCTTCCGCCTCGTCTGGCTTTTCCATTGTTGTAGCTGAAGTGGTAGCAGGGGGCGTCACCCAAAGTAGCATAGTTGAAATACAGATACATAGTCAATATTCCTAACTTCAGATACAGACATGATACAGGCATGCAGATTGGATAATCACATTCAGTAAATCATAACCTTTCCAATGAGATCTCACATGAGCCATCTTGTATAAAGTACATCTCAGTTATGTCATATTCATATCATTAGCATATTTTCATAAGGAATATGGAATGACACATCAAAACAGAGTCTTATCATGGAAACGGTCAGGCAGCCTTAGCTTTAGGTGTTGCTACTTGCACCACCTATAATTATGTGAGAACTATTATGTGAGCATGTAATTAACGATTGTATTGCAATGCTGCGCACTGATAAGGTTGCCTGCAGGAAGTGGCAGCACTAGGGCATTGTGTGCTGGCTTCCCTGGCTTGTAAGGCAAATGGCGTGTTGCACTGGGTAACGGAACATTGACCTGGGTGGCTGTGAGGTGCTGAACTTGCACTTGCTGGCATCAGGGACAGGTGGCCGCTGCTCCTGGCCTGGGTCTGAAGAGGGGTTTTTTGAAAATGGATTATCACTGTTCATGGGTTAATACTGGGTAGGAGAGAATAACCAGAAGGACTGTGTACCATTTACAATGTATATAACAATAATTTCCCTGCATGCGCCAGTCATGGTGGGACTTTACTTCCTGTATTGCTTTGAAGAAGACTGGACAAAATGCAGCTCCTTGTCTCCACCAGCTGCAGTGATCCTTCTTATCCTCTTGTGTTTGGAGGCTCCCCTGCTTCTCATATTCACATCTGTTCTGCTTGGGTCTCAGGTGCACTCCTTCTGCAATGATGAAACCGGAATAGAACAATTGAGAATGGAAGAGACAAGATGGGCTAAAAAACCAAAATGTAGCAACTTGAAAACCATATTTAGCCATCCGTTCTCTATAGCATGGCTTACTCCAGTGCTGCTTCAGACCAAGGAAAGGTAGACCCATACCAGTATGTACTCTGAAGAATTTCTGACCAGCATTTCCAGTAAAGTAAACCCCACATTTCGGCACTATTGTTATATACCTTTTACATAAATGTTTAGAACAAGAAGAAAAAATATTAACAGTGAAAGTAATTAACCATTGGAACAATTTAACAAGGATTGCGGTGGATTCTCTATCACTGACCATTTTAAAATGAGGATTGGATTTTTTTTTTTTTAAATATATGCTCTCTGAGTTATTGTGGGGAAGTTCTCTGGTCCATGTTATACAGGAGGACAGAGTGGGTAATCCTAGTGGTCCCTTCTGGCCTTGGAATCTATGAATCTGGGCAATCTTAATGTAGGCCTTTCCTCATATTTGAGTACTTCTCTGCGCGAATTTAACAGGAGCTCTCTTTGGACGGAAAATGTGCAGGGGAGATCCCTATCCAGCCAGTGGGGCCCAGGGAAAGGAAAGTCTCCATAATGGAGCCAGACTCAGGGCAGAGACTCAAGCTGGTAAGAGCAGCTACAGAAGCTGTCTCAGCAGGGACTGGTGGACACTGATGATACCAGACTCTACTTGCTACCGTTTTTCCTCTGGATATTCTTTTCCTTCTGCTGTTTGACCCTCATCATCACTTCAGTCTCCCTCCACCCTGTCCTCTGTGCTCTTCTCATTCTCCCTTCCCTCCTCTCTGCTTGCTCCGGTGCTCTGGTCACCTCTCCCTTTGTTTTTAGCTTATCCCTTCCAGCCTTCCCTTCCACTCTGCTTGTGTGTTCGCTCTCTTTTTCCCACCCTTTGTCTGTCTTGTCTATTTAGATGGTAAGCTCTTTGGAACAGGGACTGTTTGTTATTCTGTGCTGTACCTCGCACAATGAGACCCTGGTCTTGGTTGGGGTCTCTGGGTGATAAAATAATAATATATTTTCTTTACTCACTTCTTAAATGAAATATATGTATATAGCATCATAAATGTGCATGTTTGGCGCCCATCATGTGAGTTAGTAAAACACTCCTGCAAAGCTTGCAGACTGAGGCCTGACACGAAGAAGACAAACACTGTGAAATTACATTATGGTTATGGGGCAGGAAGTGCTGCATGGATAAGATCCTGTGGATGTTTACGGTAGTTGCTGTTAGTGGATTTGGTATTGTGCTCTCCTTGTATTCTGAATACATGCTATGAACTCAGTGAAAGGCAAAGCTTAAAAGCTAGGCTAGCTGATAAGTTTTCTACAGAACTTAATAATGAAGATAGTACTGTGTTGGTGGACACCTGGGCTCAAGGCCTTAGAGATAATGTGTTCTGTGTTGAAGACCCTGTTGATAGAAATGGCTTCATTACATGGCTGCTGCTGTAGATTCTGCCACTTGTGTGTTGCCTTAACTATTGACAGCATGTGAGAACCTTGTGTGACCAGGCGAAACACCTGGGGCAACGGAACTCAGTTTCTCCTGTTTCCCATACTCTTTCAGTTGTTCCATGTCTGTCTTTTGTCATTAGTTGGTGACATTTAAGGTATTAAAGAAGGACTAACCTCCCTTGTGAAGGTAGCCCTGCAGTAAGACGTAAATGCCTTGGTTCACAGTTTAAAACAAATTATACACAGGAAATGATTTAGCTGGTATAAATATAGGGTGGTATTTCACGTTTGGCAGTTTAATTTTACCCCTGTTGCTATCTCTGCCTCTTTTACACTGCACATGCCCAGTCCAGGTTATTCAGATTGATTTATAGTGTAGTTGTTATAATTATAGCTATATAACAATTCTTTTGCTTTTGGAATTCTCCTGTGTTTATGGGAGTTGCACGGAAACCAGATTTGTTTCTCCCCCTTTGTAGGAATATCTGGAATTGCTTTGAATTCTATTTTCCTTTGAAATCTTGTTTCTGATGCATACCTCCCTGAAATGTTTAGCAAGGCTGGCCTTGCAAGGGGAATCTGACTTGGAAGTGGAATGCAGATCTTTATAATATTGTGCTGTTTGTCTGTTAAAGGGACATCTGGAAAATAGTTCTCTTTGCACAGACTGTTTCAGGCCAAAAACCTTGTCATTAGTGAAGAAAAATCATGCATCCTGAGGAGCCCTCCTCTCAGCTGGGAGGAAAGCTTTGCAATAGATATGTGGGAGGGAAGGACTCCTTGTTCTCTTCTGGCGTGTATTGGCTAAGTATTATGTAGACTCATTCTGTGGGAATGCTTTGCATTTTTTTTAAAGGTGGGGTTTGTTAATGACTTGCAAGTGGCAGGAGAGAGTGGGGCGAGTGGCAAGGTGGACACATTTGCAAACAGGGCACAGGTTCTGAGTACCTTCATGGATGCTCAGGGAAAGAGGTCTGTTAAGTGCCTCAGTGAGTTGTTTATTTTTATTTATTTACATTTGTACCTATCATATATGCAGTTGCAGAAATTAGAATCTCAAACCAAAAAATATGCATAGCGCATGAAACAAATTAGACTCCTAGAAGACCTTCCGATTCTAAGAATACTTTGATTTGTCTAGCTTCAACTTCTGGCCATTGGATCATGTTAGACCTTATTCTGCTAGATTGAGGAGCCCATTATTAAATATTTGTGCCCCATGCAGGCACTTATAGACTGCAATAAAGTCACCCCTTAACTTTTTCTTTAAGCTAAATAGATTGACCTCTCTGAGTCTATCACGACAAGGCATATTTCTAATCCTTTAATCATTCTCGTGGCTCTTCTTTGAACCCTCTCCAATTTATCAACATCCTTCTTGAATTGTGGGCACCAGAACTGGCCACACTATTCTAGCAGTGGTTGCAGCAGTGCCAAATACAGAGGCGAAATACTCTCTACTCCCACTCGAGGTTCCCCTGTTTATGCATGGCAGGGTCGCATTAGCTCTTCTGGCCACAGCGTCACTCTGGGAACTCCTGTTCAGCTGATTGTCCACCAGGACCCTCAGATCTTTTTCAGAGCCCCGGCTTCCCAGGAGAGAGTCCCCCATTGTAAGTAAGGCCTGTGTGCTCTGTTCCTAGATGTATCCATTTGCATGGAACCATATTAAAACTCATATTGTTTGCTTGTGCCCAGTTTACCAAGCAATCCAGATCGCTCTGTGTTGGTGACCTGTGATCGTCATTATTTATTACTCCCCTAATTTTTGTGTCATCTGCAAGATTTATCAGTTTTGGAACAGATTGATCAATTAAACAGTAATAAATCATCAGGACCAGATGTATTCATCCAAGAGTTCTGAAGGAACTCATATATGAAATTGCAGCATTACTAACTATTGTTTCAGAGTAGCAGCCGTGTTAGTCTGTATCCGCAAAAAGAACAGGAGGACTTGTGGCACCTTAGAGACTAACAAATTTATTAGAGCATAAGCTTTCGTGGACTACAGCCCACTTCTTCGGATGCATATTACAATATAACTATTGTTTGTAACATGTTGCTTAATCAGGCTTTGTACCAGATGACTGGAGTGTAGCTAATGTAACGCCGATTTTTTAAATGGTTTCGGAGGTGATCCTGGCAATTGCAGAAGCCTAACTTCAGTACCAGGCAAACTGGTTAAAACTATAGTACAGAACAGAATCATCAGACAGCGAGATGAATACAATATGTTGGGGAAGAGTCAACATGGCTTTTGTAAAGGGAAATCATATGGGGGAATCACCATTCTATTGGAGTGCTTTGAGGGTATCGGCAAGCATGTGGACAAAGGTGATCCAGTGGATATAGTGTACTTGGACTTTCAGAAAATCTTTGGCTCTAAAGCAAACTATGCAGTCATGAGATAAGAGAGAAGGTCCTGTCATGGACCAGTAACTAGTTAAAACATAAGAAACAAAGGGTAGGAATAAATGGTCAGTTTTCACAATGGAGAGTAGTAAATAGCGGGTCCCCCAAGAATCTGTACTGGGACCCGTGCTGTTCATATATGATCTGGAAAAGGGGGTGAATAGTGAGATGGCAAAATTTGCAGTCTATAAAAAATTACTCAAATAGTTAAGTCCAAAGCGGACTGCAAAGAGTTACAAAGAGACCAGGCAAAACTGGGTGACGGAGCAACAAAATTCAGTGTTGATAAATGCAAAGTAATGCACATTGGAAAACACAATTCCATTTAGACATACAAAATGAGGGGGTCTAAATTATCCATTACCACTCAACAAGGAGTGGAATAACTGGAGAGTTCTCTGAAAACATCTGCTCAATATGCAACGATAGTGAAAAAAGCGAGCAGTGTTCGGAACCATTAGGAATGGGATAGATAACAAGACAGAAAATACGATAATGCCACTATATAAATCCCTGGTACACCCCCACCTTGAATACTGCGTGCAGTTCTGGTCTGAATGTTATGGAGAAAGTGAATAGGGAAGTGTTATTTACTCCTTCACATAAAACAATGACTAGGGGTCACCTGATTAAATTAATAGGTGGCAGGTTTAAAATGAGCATAATCATAGAATATCAGGGTTGGAAGGGACCTCAGGCGGTATCTAGTCCAACCCCCTGCTCAAAGCAGGACCAATCTCCAGACAGATTTTTACCCCAGTTCCCTAAATGGCCCCCTTAAGGATTGAACTCACAACCCTGGGTTTAGCAGGCCAATGCTCAAACCACTGATCTATCCCTGTCATCCAGGGTGTTGTCATCTCTCTTTTCAATTACCGCAATATCCTTTTCTCTGGCCTGGACAAATGCAGTTTTGCCCACACATCTCCATTCGGAAGTCTGCTGTAAAGATCATTCTCCTAGCCCATTCCTTTGACCACATCACTTCTCTCTTTGCATCCCTCCGCTGGCTCCCCATTCTCCATCACATCAAACAAAAGCTGCTTGTCTTCATTTTCAAGGCCCTTCATGGCCTGTCTTCACCCTACCTATCATCTCTCCTTCAGTTTTGAGAGGTCAACTCCTGCCTCTGATCAGCCCATGATGCCAACCTGCCTCTCCCACTTGTTAGATTGTCAAATAATCACCTTTGTGCTTCTCCCCTGCTGCCCCAGATTGCTTGGGAGGAGTTCCCTGTAAACGTCTGCAAAGCTACCTTATTAACTTCTTCAAATACCTCCTTAGAATTCTCTTTGCCGTGGACTAGGGCACCCAAGCAATGACATCCTCGGAGAAGAAGGAATGGTTACTTAGCAGTAACTTGGTTCTTTGAGGTGGTGGTGTCCATCCTGGAATACATAACCTGCCTCTGTCCTTGCTTTTGGAGTCCTCAGCTAACTCTGGTTTAGTTGTGAAGGAATTGAGGGAATGTGGCAGTTGCCTCACCTGTTATGCCCTCATATGGGCTCATGAGGAGGCATTGGGTGCATGCGCACCCCCGACAGGCACTGCTGTCTAACATCTCCATCTGAAAATGGGACTAAAAATATTACTCATCTCACCGGGGTTGTGAAATTAAATTTAATTAATATTTGTGAGGCACTCAGATACGATAGTAATGAAGAAATTAGTAATTGTCTCCAGAGCAGGGTTTGAATAGCATGTAGTAAATAGGGAATGGGCCCACACATTGAACAACAAGAAGAAAATGAATATTGAATAGCTGCTCATTAAATTAGCACCATCCGTTCTGTGCAGGGAATGAGGCAGGTGTCCTATGAAAAAAATAGTATGGGATCATATAATTAAGACTATAACATAATGCATATGCACTGGGGGGCCACATTAAGGTTGCACAGGCAGCCTTTATTAAGCATTACCAAACTTTTGAGTGCTTGACTTTGCAACCTTAATAATGTTCTTTGTAATCTAGTTTTTGTGAGGGTAATTTATTTTAAATTATAGAATGAGAATTATATTGTGCTAACTAATTCAATTTAATTGACGTAAACATTTATTTATTATATTGAACAAGAAATATTTGGATTATTTCCAAAATTATGGGGTGAAGCATGGAGTGGAAACATAACCTAATGCTACCAGCCATTTTCACAATAAAATTTGAATGGAGCATCATTGCCGTAATGGCAGGTCTGAACACAGTGATAGCACTTGACTTAATAAAATGATGGTTGCTGATGGGTGACTACACAGTGACGCAGAAGGATAGTAGTGTAGAGTGTGAGACATAGAAGTGAGATATTTATCGTATATGTGCAAAAGATTTGCCAAAAAAATACTAATTTGAAAAAGAAGCTATTAGATCAACTTAGATGATTATAATAGCAACCACTATTAATAAACAGGATTTTGTATATATTTTGGGTTTACATTAGCTTTTTGGGTGCTTATTTAAATAAAATGAGGGATGTTCTTTAATCTTCTGGGCTCAGTGGCTAGACACTCCGTGGTACTGAGTAGCTGGTGTCTGTTGTCTTGCAATTTTATTTTATAGTGAAGATGTGGGAGATGTTACAGAGATGTTTGAATATTCAGTGTAATCACAAACCTGATCTCATAAGAAATAAAACGTGAAGAAATTGAGGTCTTTGTAAAAAATAAACGGAGAGCCAAAAAAAACTAACTTTCACTCTCCAAATTCAAATGAAACTTGATCCAGACTGTGAGAGCGCCATAAAAATGGAGGGAGCCTGTGCTAGGAATACAGACAGATTGGATTACTGCTGTTTGTTTAAATTCCTTCCCTTCAGAACTTTAATAACAGCTGAAACAAACCCTTTTCTCTTCACTTTGTTTTTGGGGTGCGAGGTAGATTTGAAAGTGTGTGTGTGTGTGTGTGTGTGTCTTTACGTGGTGCTTTGCCATAAAAAAAAAAACAAGTGGTAAACTTGTGGAATTCTAGACTTCCCTGGTACTTGTTGCTGAGAGATTTGTCCCTGCCTATCTCTACATTGATTTTTATCTCTCTTTTTTTTCCCCCATAGACTCATAGAAATTAGACACATCAAATTTTTTCCAATCTGCCAGGGTAGGAACATTCTCCGTTGTGTATTTCTCATTGTTTCCACAAGCCAATTTTAACTGTCCAAGGTAATGGAGCTTCCATTGTTCCCCTTGAGAAACTTTTCTATGGATTAATGCATCCCTTTCTTTGCATTATACATAAAGGATATATATACTTGCTCTGACGTCCAGAAGGAGATGGGAGGCAGACCAGTTGAGAGTCTCTGGGTAAAGATAAGAGTTAAAAATAGGGGTGATGCCATGGTGAGGGTCTACATAGACTACTAAATCAGGAAGAGGAGGTGGATGAGGCATTTCTAGAACAAATAACAGGACCTGGTAGTAATGGGGGACTTTAACTATCTAGACATCTGTTGGGAAAGTAATAGGCAAAACACAAAATCTCCAATAAGTTATTGGAATGTACTGGAGACAACTTTTTTTTTCCAGAAAGTGGAGAATATAAGCAGGGGCACAGCCATTTTAGACGTGATTCTGACCAACAGCAAGGGATTGGTAGTGAATCTGAAGGTGAAAAGCAGTTTGGCTGAGAGTGAAATTTCAGGATTCCAAGGAAGGAAGGAGCAAGTGCAGCAGAATAAGGATAATGGACTTAAAAAAATCAGACGTTAACAAACTCAGAGAATTGGTAGGCAAGATCCCATGGGAAGAAAATCTAAGAGAAAAAGGAGTTTAGGAGAGCTGGCAGCTCCTCAAGGAAACAATATTAAAGGCAAAGGAAAGATAGGAAGAATAGTAAGAGGTCAATATAGCTCCACCAGGAGCTCTTTAATGACCTGAAAATCCTACAAAAAGTGGAAACATGGTCATATTGATGAGGAACACAAAAGAACAAGCACAAGAATGTAGGGACAAAGTCAGAAAAGCGAAGGCAGAAAATGAGTTACATCTGGCAAGGGACATAAAAGGCAACAAGAAGAAGTTCTTTAAATACATTAGAAGAAAGATGAAGGAAAGTATAGGTGCTCTACTTTGCAAGGAAGGAGAGCTAATAACTGATGACATCAAGAAAGCTGAGGTGCTTAATGCCTATTTTCCCTCAGTCTTCACTTAAAATATTAATGATGACCAGATACTCAACACAATTAATATTGACAATCAGGAGGAGGAACGCAAGATGAAATAGGGAAAGAACAGGTTAAAGAATATTTAGATAATTTAGATGTATTTAAGTCAGCAATCTCAGAGCCATTAGCATTTTTTTAGCGCTTCTGGAGGACAAAGGAGGTCTTAGACTAGAGAACAGCAAACATGGTACCTATCTTTAAAAAGGTGAACAAGCAGGACCTGGAGAATTATAGACCAGTCAGCCTAGCTTCAGTACCTGGACAATTCTGGAGCAAATTATTAAACAATCAGTTTGCAAGCACCTGGAAGATAATACGGTTATAAGGAATAGTTAGCATGGATTTGTCAAAAACAAATCATGTCAGACCAACCTAATGTCCTCCTTTGATAGGATTACTGATGTAGTGGATGGGGGGAAGCAGTAGATGCGATATACCTTGATTTTAGTAAGGCTTTTGGTACTGTTCCACATGATTTCTCATAATCAAACTAAGGAAATGTGGTCTAGATGAATTTATTATAAGGTGGGTGCACAACTGACTAAAAGACCATACTCAGAGAGTAGTTATCAATGGTTCACGGGCAAACTGTGAGGGTATATTTAGTGGGGTTCTGCAGGTGTCAGTCCTGGGTCTGGCACTATTCAATATTTTCATTAATGACCTGGATAATGGAGTAGATAGTATGCTTACGAAATTTGCAGATCACACCAGGTTGGGAGGGGTTGCAAGCACTTTGGAGAACAGGTTTAAAAGCCTCACATGCACCCATAGATTCATAGATTCTAGGACTGGAAGGGACCTCGAGAGGTCATCGAGTCCAGTTCCCTGCCCTCATGGCAAGACCAAATACTGTCTAGACCATCCCGGATAGACATTTATCTAACCTACTCTTAAATATCTCCAGAGATGGAGATTCCACAACCTCCCTAGGCAGTTTATTCCAGTGTTTACCCACCCTGACAATTAGGAACTTTTTCCTAATGTCCAACCTAGATCTCCCTTCCTGCAGTTTAAGCCCATTGCTTCTTGTTCTATCCTTAGAGGCTAAGATGAACAAGTTTTCTCCCTCCTCCTTATGACACCCTTTTAGATACCTGAAAACTACTATCATGTCCCCTCTCAGTCTTCTCTTTTTCAAACTAAACAAACCCAATTCTTTCAGCCTTCCTTCATAGGTCATGTTCTCAAGACCCTTTAATCATTCTTGTTGCTCTTCTCTGGACCCTCTCCAATTTCTCCACATATTTCTTGAAATGCGGTGCCCAGAACTGGACACAATACTCCAGTTGAGGCCAGAGCAGAGTAGAGCCCAGATGAGCAAAAGCTTGATTCACCAGATGTAAGGAGAACATTGGACCACATCAGACTCTTTTGATCCTCAGCACAGTTATTTGTCAGGATTGCAGACAGGGCAAAGGGCAAAGTGATTTCCACTCAGAAGATTTCCTCTTGCATTCGGTTGTGCTGCCAGTTAGCTAATATCACACCACCCTCCAAGAGCATTGGCTCATTTGTCTAGAGTGCAAGGGGCTTCAGCAGTTTTGCCGGGACAAGTTCTATTAAAGACATTTGTAAGGCAGCAGCCCGACCGTAATTTCACACTTTTACTGCTCGTTTTACCATTTCCCATCAGTTCAGGAATGATGCCAGTTTTGGATGGATCGTTTTTCAGCTGCTGTTTAGGTAGACTCTGAGCCTACCTCCACGTTAAGCTGCTTATGATTCACCTGCAGTGGAATAGATTTATAATCACTTGAAGAAAAATGAGTTGCCTACCTTTCTGTAACTCTTATTCTTTGTGATGTGTTGCATATGTCTATTCCACGACGCACCCTCCTTCCCCTCGCTACTTGAGTCTACCCGGTCAGAAGGGACTGAGGGAGATCGGGAGTGGCTCCACCTTCTTATACTGGCACGCAGTGGCACATGGCAACATAGGGCATTCAAGCCACCCTGATAGGTACCACTGTGGGAAAAAGTTCTCCGACGACTGTACACATGTACAATGGAACAGACACGTGCAGCACATCTCAAAGAACAACAGTTACAGAAAGGAGGTAACCATTTTATGTGATGATAATTAGGAACTGTTTTAAGAACATTTTATTAGATGCCCCAAAAACACGATTGCACATTCAAGAGAGAAGACTACACTGGTTAAAAAACTAGGTTGGCTTAGACAGGGTAAGTGAAAACAGCAATAAAAAACATATAACAAAGGGGAGGTTGACAACAATGAATATAAATTAGAAGCTAGGAATTGTAGAAAATTTAAAGGGGAAACAAAAGAACTCAAGAAGAAATCTGTGGCTAGCAGAGTTAAGGACAATAAGAAGTAGTTTAAGTACATCACCAAGAAAAGGAATTCTAACAGTGGTATTGGAACACTACTAGATGGAAGTGCATCAGTTGTCAATAATAATGCAGAAAGGTAAAAGTGTTTAATAAATATTTCTATTCTATATTTGGGAAAAAGCCAAATGATGTAGTCAGATCATCTGATGATCAGTAAGTACTTTCTATTCCAGTAGTAACTCAGGAGGATGTTAAACAGGAGCTACTGAAGACAGACATTTTTAAATCAGTCCATCTGGATAACTCTGTATCCAAGATTTTGGGGGCAAAAACAGCGAGGGAGGTTTCTGGATCATAAATATTGATTTTTAATATGGCCTGGCCACTTAAAACTTAGATTGAGATAGCTACAGTGTTCAGAGGTGTGAAAAATCTGTACCCTGGAGTACTGTGGCTATGCTGACCTAACCCTTTGGTGTAGAGAAAGCTAGGAAGAAATAATAGAGTCCCCCATCCTGTAACATGGCCTACATCCTGGGAAACAGTGACTTGGGGCCATGGTTGATCATCCGCTGAGCATGAGCTCCCAGTGCAACACTGTAGCTAAAAGGCTAATGTGATCCTTGGCTGTTCCAACAGGAATATCGAGTATGAGTAGGGAGGTTATATTACCTCTGTATTTGGCACTGGTGCAACTGATATTGGAATTCTGTGTCTAGTTCTCTTCTCAAAAAATTTAAAAATTAATTGAATAATTAGATCGGGTTCATGGAAGAGCCATGAAAATGATCAATGGACCGGAAAACGTACCTTATCTGAGACTCAAGTGCTCAATCTGATTAGTTTATCAAATCGAAGGTAACAAATGAAAGGAAGGGCTGAATAATAATAATAAGATCATGCAATTATCTTAACTTAGGCATGAGCACTGCTTCATGGGTCAGTAATAACTTTTTGGGTCCTTTACACATTTTCTTGGTTTCATTTTTATGGGTATCATAGTAGAGGTTACCCTTAAGTGATTTAAATGATCAGTCTCTAGTGTTTTGTTTATCAAAGATCTGAACATGATATGTTGTGTAACTTTAAGTAAGACTTTGCACCTTTCTGTGCCTCAGTTTCCCCATCTGTAACATGAGAATGAGAATATCTTCTTCCCAGGGTTATTGAGGCATATTTCACTGTGTGTAAAATACTTGAAATCCTGCAATGAAAACTCTTCTATAAGGCATCTAGTCATAGACTAAGGAGATGATAATTCCTCTTTATATTTCTCTTGTGGCCACACCTGGAATATTGTGTACTATTAGGGTCCCTCATTACCAGAAATACCTTGGAAAATTGAAGGAAGTACAATGTGGCAAGTTACCTCCTTCGCCTCGTCGGCCTTGGAGTTTCTCCCTTGGAAGGTGGGAGGCCTGGAGTAAATCAATCCTACTCTGTTGGGTTTCTGTTCTTCACTCTGGTTGATTGTTCAATATATTTACAAGGTGGCCTCAGGGTAGGCCTGAGTTGTTCTCCGATGCAAAGCAACAAAACCCCAAACTCAGCACAAAAGAAATAACTTTCCCTGCCCCCTTCCGGGGTGTTGTCTTATTACGCTGGCTTCTGGTGACCAGTTCTTTACCAAAGAACAGTCAGCTTCCTATAAGGAGAACAGACAGCCTTCCATCCAGGAGAGACCTTCTCTCCCTGCTGCAGCTTGCGTCTCCTCCCTTCTCTTCCTCTCACCAGAAGAGGGGCTTTTAAAGATCACCGGCAGCCCTTAATTAGACTCAGGTGTGTCTAATTAACATGAGGTAATCTCTTTTCAGTTTATAGGGGAAAAGGCCTTCACCATTTTGGGACTGACATATCTGGCTTCCATCACTCTTATATCTGTCAGGTCTGACTTTGTCACAGCAGAGAGGAGACCCACAAATGACCAGAAGACTATAGGGTTTGATTTAGGAGGAAAAAATAAATGGTAAAAATACATTTTATATATAATGTAGCTGGGCTAAGTGATGATTAAGTGGTGAAGGTTGTAAAAACCATGAATGTAGGTGAAATATGTATGATGGTAGAATGGTGGGAGGAGTGATGGGATGAAGCCAAAAGCAAAACTTAAGTAAAACATCAGGGAAAATCTTTCTGACAGTGAGATTCATGAGACTCTGGAACAGTTTTCCTAGGGAAGTGGTTGAAACCCATCACTAGGACATTTAAAACTTACCTTGACAAAATCCTGCTTCTGTTTTGATCCTTGGAAAGCACATGTTGTTTTCTGGAACTGTCCTCCTTGCATTGAATCTTCTGCGAAATTATCATAAGAAGTCATCTTACTCTGTATCTCAGCATTGCTCTCTTCCTGCCCTAAGTAGATGAGGTTGTGAAAGCTCAGTGCATTTCATCGTTTTCATTTAGACCAGCAAATGTTATCTAAAACAACTTATTCTTCTGCAAATAGTTTCCCTCTAGGTGCTCCACTTCAGGTGCGCTTGCGCCCTGTCCCTTTGATTGGATATATTTGGTGGCTGTACCCATTCGGCCTGCATGTTCGCTCCATACATCTTCATGCCCCATGCTGAGACTATGTGAGACTGCAGTGGCGAACCCCTCTCAGTTCCTTGTCAACCACCTTTAGCTTGAGATGGAGTCTGTAACCTGAGCCTGTTCTCTATTTAGCATTTAGGTAGACAGTTTATAGTTACTTACCTTTTGTGTTTCCTTTGTTTTCCCCCTCCCCCCTCCCAAAAAAAATTAGTTTAAAAAAAAAACCCTTTAATTCTTAGATATAGTTAGATAGTAGTTTAGAACTTCCCCTTCTTGTGGTTGTCCCTTTTGTTGTTTTTCTTTGGGAATGCTGGATTCCCCAGTGTTTAAGAGATGAGTCTCCTGCCGTGAGACTATTCCCATCAGTAATGGGCATTCTCCGTGCTTCTGTTGTTTGGGTGATACCCATATTCCTAATAAGTGCAAGTTCTTCTTCAAGTGATGGTCCCTGTTGTATTCCACTGAGGGTTTTATGCATGTGCAGCATGCGTCCGGAGCCAGAAAAATGTAAAAGTAGTATCTGTTGGTCCGTGCATGTACTCTGACTCGCCTCATGGTTTTGTCCGAGGTGATAAAGGGTGGGGCAGACTGACCACGTCTTCAGTTCCTTCTCACCGCTGCATTGTCTGGGTCAGAACGAACAATGTCTGCTTCTGTGTGACGCACTTCAACAAACACACTTTTATATTGTTAGTGAAATTTTGTAAAAAACTGTTTTTAATAGTTTTAGAGCAGGATAGGTAGTTTGGAGGCTTTTTTTTTTGTTTCTTCATAGCCTTCAGTGGAGTACAGATAGGGACCACACATCTCACAGAAACTTCAGTTACAGGTAAGTAACTTCCTCATCCGCACATCCTTCAAGGGTAGCTCCCGAAAAAATAGGGAGATCAAGTTTAAACTTTTAATGATGGACCCTCACATCCAGTTGCATATTGAAGGGCAGAGGACCCCCTGTACATAGACCTCCCAATACCACTCATGCCCCGTCCACATCAAGATTTCAGTTACTGGAAACTGCTAGAGAGATAGACAGTACTGCTGTACTGAGTACTTCTACAATACCAAAGTCTTCATCTGTATCTTCCTCTAAACAAAAGGAGGCAGGGAGTAAATTTCCAAGATGATCTCAGTCACCGACATGGGAGAGGGCTACTGAGACCTCAGGTCTCAGGAGGAATTCCATGCAGGCTCCAAGTGATGCCAGGACTGCAAAGACAAAGAAGAAAACTCAATCTAAGAAGACTCGGTACCGAGTTTGGGTACCCGGACCCTGACTGGAAGAGATATGGGTGAAAAGAGTTATAAACCCATCCCAGAACAATGCCTGGTACCGATATCGAGGAAGTCAACTGTACCAAAGACTGCTAGGCCTCCTCATAAGGTATTGAGGGAGTCTGAGGCCAAGCACTTGGGGCTGGCTACGTCAGTACCAGTGCCACTCTCCACAGTCTCTCTCCTGCGCTAGTCTTTGTTACTGTCAGTACCGCAAGCATCAGGTACCCTAAGGACTTGATAATCTCTTTGTGTCAGATAACTGGGATGAGGGCGGGCAGCAGGCCTAGTGCCTGGAGTCAGAGCTGTAGTCAGTCGACAGAGCGGGGGCTCAAGGTGGGGACGGGACAGAGACAAGGCAGGAGCAGCAAGACCTAGACAGGGCATGAGCATTGACAAGCCAGCGAGCGGCTGCTGCTGTTGGCTTAGGAGCCAGCCTGTTGGGTTGTGTGGCGAATCAGGCCCAGGCTGCAGGCCAGCTCTACCGATGAGGCTGCCTGGAGACTAGCTCTGCTGCAGGCCCTGATTCCTGACACTTTGGAGCCAGAGTCTCCCCGATTAAGGAGTGCTGGGGGGTTGTCGGCATCAAGATCCTCTCGGTCCCAACCGCCACATGCTCGCCCTCATTTGCTTTTCAAGCTGAACAGCTTCTCCCTCTTCCCTCTCCCTCCTCCACTCCCCGCTACCCCGGAGTACGTGGAAGAGGACTTCCGATTCTCAGCTCTCAGTGCCTGTCTATTTTAGAACACATCGGTCTCCCTCCTACACTGATGTTTTACAAGAGGATAGACCTCAAATGACACTCTCCTGTGAAAAACACAGATGGATGTCTCCACCTTTTCCTTTTGGCTTCCCTCAGTGGCCTTGCTGGGATCCACGGGCATTTGCTATGAGGTCTTCACACCACCAGAGAGAACAGAGAAGGGTCCATTCTCCTCAACCCCCTTTAACTACCACCCGCGCCAGAGGAAGAGACCTTTGAGGAGCAAGAAGCAAGGGCAGAGAAGGAGGCGACATCTCTTACAAATATTTCCTCCTCTTCACCTGGTAATGCTGTCATGCCTCCACCACCTTATCTGGCAGATGAATTCAGACAGATTCAGATCCTGATGAAGCGAATTGCTGATATGCTTCAGATTCCCTTAGAAGAGGTTCAGAAGTCCCACCATAAGCTCCTTGGGTATCTTACACACCTCGTCATCTCTGAGAATTGCCATTCCAGTGAACGAAGCTCTTATGGAGCCCGCTATGACCGTTGGGCAAATCCCAGCTACGACATCACTTACCTGCAAAAGAATGAATAAAAAGTATTACATTCCTGCCAGGGAATTGGAGTTTCTATTCTGTTACCCAGCTCTGAACTCCCTAGTAGTAGAGGCCGTTAATGAAAGAGGCAGGCAACATATCTCGGAGTCCACCCTATACACCAAGGACCATAAGAGGCTCGATCCTTTTGGCCTCAAATCGTACACTACAGCCACACTTCAGGTCAGAATGGTGAACCATCGGGCACTCCTGGCCAAATATGACTACATAAATTATAACAAATTTAATTCCTTTATTGAGCATCTGCCAGAGGAATACTGTGATCAGTTCTAAGCCACTAGTCAAGAGGGTCAGCTTGTAGCACAGACATCACACCAGGCCTCCTTAGATACGGCAGATGCTGCAGCACAGTCTGTATCTGCTGCAGCGCTCATGAGAAGAGCGTCTTGGCTGCAGATGTCAGGCTTTCTGAGAGAGGTTCAAAGTACCAGGGAAGACCTCCCCTTTGATGATTGCAAGCTCTTTGCGTACTCAATGGATGCCCCTTTTCTCTTTAAAGGACTTGAGAGCCACGCTGAGATCTCTCGGAATCTATACTCCTGTAATTAAGAGATTTAGTAGATTTCACACAGCACAAAAAACACTCCAATATTCAACCTACTGTAGACCCTCTGAACCCCTGGCCAAGAGACCACGGTACTTAAAAAAACAAACAAACAAACAAAAAAACCCCTCCCATCAACTACAACTACATCCTCCCAGACATCCATCTCCTCCAAGTCATGGTTAAGATGGCTGGTCAAGGGTCTCAACCATCCAGTTGGATGCCACCTCTCCATTTTCAGGATGCGCGGCAACATACAACATCAGACAAATGAGATTTGGAATCCATACCTTCTGGTTACACTATCCATTTCAAGGCTCTCACTCCTACCCATTCCTGTCCCTCCTCAGGAACCTTTCTCACCATCAATTACTAGAACAAGAAGTGACCTCACTGTTAAATTTAGGAGCAATAGAACCAGTTCCTGTACAACACAGAGGAAGGAGATTCTACTAAAAATACTTATACCCAAAAAATGGAGTGTGGAGACCAATTTTAGCCGTCACGTCAGGTGCTGCCTCCCGATAGTCAGGCCTTGTGGTTGCAGTGGAGGTTGAAGCTAGGCATAGGGTTGGGTCTGGGCTCAGGGTAGTAGTGGAACCAGGTTCTGGGGACAAGCAGGGGTCAGAACTGAGATCAGAGGCCCTAGACAGGCCCAAATCAATACTGTAGTCAGAGAGCACATGCAGGCCAAAGAGCGAAGGTGGGTGGTCGGAATCTGAGCGTCCAAGGGGGTCAGGAGGAGGAGGTAAGGCTGGAGGGAGTTGATAAAAGGGCTGGAGCAAGGTCAGAGTAGGATAAGGACAAGGCTGGAGGAGACTGGAACAGGGCTTGGGCAAGGTTGTGGCAGGAACTGGATCAAAAGCAGGCTGGGAGTCGAGAGAGTCTCCTGTGAGGCACCATGAGAATTCCTGGCCAGGTAGTGCTTTTGCACAGACTGATTTGCAGCTCTGGTGGGGTAGAAGAAATCTCTAAGCCTGGGGGGTCATCTGACCTAGGCGCTGCTCAGGGGTAGGCTGCTGCCGCATGCCTGAAGGCTGAGTCACTGCAGGCTCCCTCGGAAGGGTAAGTCAATGCAGACGAGCCGTTACAGCATGCCTGATTATTCACGCCGATGGTTTGAGGGGCAGCTGAGCAAGCAGCTCTCGTTTGCCTGTGGGTTTGCCTCACACTTCAAGTCACTAAACAGATACGTAAAACAGCAAAAATTCAGGATGGTGACTCTGGCAGCAATAATTCCGTCGTTAGAATTAGGAGATTAGTTCGTGACTCTTGACCTACAAGACACATTTTCATGTCACCATTCACCCATCACATAGGAGATGTCTTAGTGTTTGCTGTTGAGTTGGAAACACCAAATACAGAGTGCTCCCTTTTGGGCTATCTTCGGCACCCAGGATGTTCTCAAAGAGTTTGGCAGTAGTTGCTGCCCACCTAGGTCATTTGGGCGTAATTGTTTCCCCGTACATAGATAATTGGCTGATAAAGGGCAGAACCTATTGGGAGATGTTGGAGTCTGTAGATCACATGTTCTCTGTTTCAATCTGGACCTTCAAATCAATATTGAAAAGTCTGTTTTGAGTCCACTACAGCATCTAGATTTCATAGGGACTTCCCTGGATGCATTGACAGGGAGACCATACCTACCATCCAGCAGGTTTCTAGCATAGTGAACCTCATCTCAAGGATTCAGGGCAGTCCTTGAGTTACAGCAAGAGATTGCCTTGAACCGATGGACACATATCCACATTGTCTTTGTAGTGCAGTGTGCCAGTTTACATCTCCAGGGTCTACAGGGACGGCTTTTAAAGGTTTATAAACCCAGCCAGCACAATCCAGGCAGGTTACTGTCTGTTCCCCAATGGGTTCTACGCTAGTGGAAGGACCCAACCAACACCTGTGCAGATTTTCCATTTGTTCAGCTTCCCCCTACCACGATGATAACATCAGATGCTTTGCTTTTTGGTTGGGGGGCATTATCTGACACTTCCCAAGGTACAGAGCAAATGATCGCCACAATAGCAGCTTCTCCACATAAACCTTTTGGAATTGAGGGCAGTCAAAAATGCTTGCCTACACTGTCTACCTCTTATCAAATAGAAGTCAATAAAGATAATGACAGGCAAGATGGCATGCATGTATTATATCAACTGTCAGGGAGGAGCACATGTCCCATCTCTCTGTAGTGAAGCAAGAAAACTCTGGAACTGGTGCATAACCAAACATGAGGTCATCTCAGCTTCTTACCTCCCAGGTATTCAAAACACCATGGCAGATGACCTCAGCAGACATTTCTCTCTAAATTACGAATGGGAACTAAACTCCAGAGTCCTTCACATGATATTACCAGCTTGGGGGTTCCCGTAGGTTGATCTGTTTGCCAGGGCAGCCAATGCAAAATGCATCACATATTGCTCCATAGGAGGTCTTGATCCCCTATCTCTGAGTCACACTTCTCATCTCATGAACAAAAGGACATCTCTACACGTATCCATCAACATCATTTCTCTTGAAGATTCTCAACAGGATTGGGCCAGAGTCATACTAATTGCACCAATGTGGCCAAGACAAGTCTGGCATCCCTATCTCATCAGTCTTTGCCTCTCGTCCTTCATGGAAGCTTCTGATCATTCCTTACGTACTGACTCAAGAAGCAGGTCAAACACTTCAGCCCAGCTTACATATTGTGAGGCTCCAAGCAATGGTTCTCAGAGATAGAGAGGTTTTGTTGCTGAAATATACTACAAGGTTTATTAAATAGTAAAAAAAAATCTACAAGAAATATGTTAGCTCCAGAAATGGAAACGATACCATCTTTGGTGTAACAGTCCATCAGATTTTCCCAACTCACTCTCCTCTTCCTAGGGTACTGGATTAGTTGTTGGAATTGAAGATATCAGGTCTTTCTATGAATTGTGTTAGGGTACATTTAGCAGCAATACCAGTCTTTCACACATCCATAGGAGATTTTTGTCTCTTTGCTCACTCAATTATGGCAAGATTCCTTTGAGATTTGTCAAATGTCTTCCCACAAATCGGATACCCTACCCCTGGCTGGGACCTGAACCTAGTCCTTAATGGCCTTATGAACATCTGTTTGAATCACTAACGATGTGTTCATTACTAGATTTATCTGTGAAGACAGCCTTTCTGGTAGCAATCAGTACTCCCCTAAAGGTAAGAGAATTGGGGGCTTTAATGGCTGACCCCCCATTTATGGTGTTTTTCAGAGAGAAAGTATTGCTACGGGCCCATCTAAGATTCTTACCTAGAGTCCTCCACTGTTCCACTTCAGGTGACTCCTGAGCAGTGTCCCCCTTGTGCAGTAACTGGAGTTCTTTGAGGTGTGTCCCCCTGTGGGTGCTACACTACCTGTCCTCCTTCCCTTCTGCTTCAGAGTTGCTCTTATGGGACCTTGTGGTGAAGAAGGAACTCAGGACAGTTCACCCATGTAGCCCCGATAGCCTTGGCATGGGGCACGTGGATGTGTGAGGAGCATATGTGGGACAAACGGGCACCACTACCAAAAATTTCTGATTAAATGTGCAAGGCATAAATTCACCTGAAGTGGAGCACCCCTGAGGGACAAGCATCTTGAAGAACTCCAGTTACTGCACAAGTTGAGTAACCTCTCCTTTTCATCCTTTCCCTTTTTTTGTCAGAAGAATTCTTGTCAATTATTACTGCCATCTTTCTCAACTTTCAATGTCCCTATAAACACAATTCCCTTATTTTGCTTTTTATGCTGCTAATGTTAAAACTGATGTAGAGTGCAGTCCTATGTAGATGGCATTGCAGTCATGTAACTTAGAGATGACAAAGGCATGAATTATGGTGAGAAGGTCTGTATTTGTGATGAAAAATTGACTTCACTCAAAAACAAAACAATGTGAAACTTTAGAGCCTACAAGTCCACTCAGTCCTATTTCTTCTTCGGCCAATTGTTAAGACAAACAAGTTTGTTTACATTTACAGGAGATAATAATGCTGCCTGCTTCTTATTTACAATGTCACCAGAAAGTGCGAACAGGAGTCCGCATGGGACTTTTGTAGCCAGCATTGCCAGGTATTTATGTGCCAGATATGCTAAACATTCGTATGCCCCTTCATGCTGGCCACCATTTCAGAGGATGTGCTTCCATGCTGATGACGCTCGTTAAAAAAGCAATGTGTTAATTAAATTTGTGACTGAACTCCTTGGGAGAGAATCATATGTCTCTGGCTCTGTTTTACCCACATTCTGCCATATATTTCATGTTATAGCAGTCTCAGATGATGACCCAGTACATGTGGTTCATATTAAGAACACTTTCACTGCAGATATGACAAAACACAAAGAAGGTACCAATGTGAGATTTCTAAAGATAGCTACAGCACTTGACCCAAGGTTTAAGAATCTGAAGTGCCTTCCAAAATCTGAGAAGGATGAGGTATGGGGCATGCGTTCAGAAGTCTTAAAGAGGAACACTTCGATGCAGAAACTACAGAACCTGAACCACCAAAAAAGAAAATCAACCTTCTGCTGGTGGCATTTGACTCAGTTTATGAAAATGAGCGTGTGTTGGTCTGCATTGCTTTGGAATGTTATCGAGCAGAACCTGTCATCAGCATGGACGCATGTCCTCTGGAATGGTGGCTGAAGCATAAAGGGGTATATGAATCTTTAGCGCATCTGGCACATAAATATCTTGCGATGCCGGCTGCAACAGCGCCATGCGAAAGCCTGTTCTCACTTTCAGGTGACGTTATGAACAAGAAGCGGGCAGCATTATCTCCTGCAAATGTAAACAAACTTGATTGGCTGAAGAAGAAATAGGACTGTGTGTACTTGTAGGCTGTAAAGTTTTACATTGTTTTATTTTTGAATGCAGTTATTTTTTGTACATAATACATTTGTAAGTTCAACTTCATGATAAAGAGGATTGCACTACAGGATTGTATTAGGTGAATTGGAAAACAGTACAAATATTTGTAATCAAAAATATGAAGTGAGCACTGTACACTTTGTATTCTGTGTTGTAATTGAAATCAATATATTTGAAAATGTAGAAAACATCAAAAATATTTAAATAAATGGTATTCTATTATTAACAGTGCGATTAATCGCAATTAATGTTTCTAATCACTTGACAGCCCTAATAAGTATGTATATGGGGAACACATATTTAATAATGGGCTCTGCACTCTAGCAGCGAAAGGTATAACACAATCTAATGGCTGGAAGTTGAAGCTAGTCAAATTCAGACTGGATATAAGGCCTAAATTTTTGACAGTGAGAGTAGTTAACCTTTGGAACCAGTTTACCAAGGATCATGGTGGCTTCTCCATCAGTGACCATTTTAAAATCAAGATTGGATGTTTTTCTGAAAGATCTGCTCTTGGAATTCTTATAGGGCAGTTCTCTGGCCGGTGTTACACAGGAGGTCAGACTAGATGATCACAATGGTCCCTTTGGCCTTGCAATATATGAATCTGGATATGGTTATCTTGAGCATTTTTAATCCAATTTTCTAAGCAAAGGCTGCATTGTTGACAGATGGTGAACAGAAGCATCTCCTAAGTGTAGATAATAGACAAGATTTTAAAGCAAGCAGCAAAAAATAGTAAGCTCAGATACTACCATGCACCATGTTTTCTGCTGCCTCATAAAGACCATCTTATAAAGTGCTCTGTGAATGAGGCCATATCTTCCTTTCATAGCAAAGGAAAATAATGACAGAAGAAAGGAAATCCATGTTTGATCTCCAAAGAAGCAACTGATTCAGAAGTTACCTCTAAGTGTAAGGTCATCCCAGAGGAGGTACCTGTTTGTTCATTTTAATGCTCTTACTCATCTAGTAATCAGTGCTTGCTTTTGTTATGTAGCTGTCTGGTTACTGATGTCACCCAGATTTAAACCAGATAACTGTGTGTGAATTCAATGAATGAATTACGTGTGTACTCCCTGCCCTCTTGTACAGCTTCTTATTATAGAGGAAGGACTGTAGTCTGATTTAAGCAAAGGCTTTAATTCTGTGCCAGGATTTTGGATCTTGTTGAAAAATCCTAGAACACGTTTATATAGTTAAATTGGATTCACTTGGATAACTCATGGGGTGGAGGTCGCAAGGGGACTGAGGGACAGCAGTCATACAATCTTACTCCAGGATGTTTCTTTGACATGGCCCACGTTTTGTGCTTGATAATTATTTCTAATGCTGTCTATGAGCATCTTTGTAACAATTTCTTAAAATTTGAAAGCTGTGGTGACTGATGTTAATGCGGTCTAATAAAAATGTCCCCCAAAGGGATTAAAATTTAAAATTCCCATTTCAAGGGCTCTGTAAAAGGCTAGCCCAACGTGAGTAGAGTCGGGGAGATAAACAAGTGCTAAATGATTTGAGATAGCAGCTGCGGTTGGCTCATGAGTGCTGTTCTGCCTCTGGCGCTCTGGAACGTGAGTTTTATGACTGCTGAGAAATGTTAACTGCTTTGCCCCTCAGGCATCAGCAGTTCTGGATATTTTTGTGGTTTTCCTAATTGACAGCTCAAACATCCGCTACGCTGTACCCACTGGCCACCGAACATGAGTCAAATGCACTGAACACTTCAGCCTATTATTCTTTTACAGGGATCGTGTGGATGATGGCATTTTAATTTGATAATGAAGGCAACAGTATAGAAGCAGCATGGGGGGAAATCTGCATGTTTTGTGGGAAGGGAATTTTTGTGGGAATTCTGGGATCATTTTCAAGTTGATCACTGTGGTTTAAATAGTTATGTCAGTCGTTTGCTACTCAAACTGTATGCCAGTAATGACTCTCTGCCATGGTGGCTTCAGATATATTCCAGTTGCTTTCAATTTCATGTCAACTTTGCTGACAGTGTTTGGTAGTGGTCCAGAGGCAGGTATTATAGTGCCTATGTGTGAGACAAGGAGGAAGTAGGTAGTACTAGTTCAGGAGACAGTGTTACTCAGTAGTTAGTGCAGGGATTTTAATCAAGACTCTAGGATAAATTCCTGCTTGTCATTGATTCAGTGTTTGAAACTGGGCAAGTCATACAATTCCTGTATAATTGAGGGGAGCATAAAAAAGGTCAATTCATTTATTCATGCCTGAATATCACCGATATCATGACAGAATTCTAAGCTCTTACACAATTGCTGTAGAGTTGAGCACCAGCGGCTGTCTCCGACGGTGGGAGAGATCATCATATCTCACTGGGCATCCATCGCCCTCCATAAAACTGGACAGCCCCCAGACAATAGCTGCCGCAGTCTGCCTGCTGCAATGGGTGCTTGGAGCTTAGAGTTTTATAATTTGACAAGTGGACTGTAACCAATGCACCTGGCAAATCAAGTAAAAGAAAGAAAACATCCTTAAAGATAGAGAGCGGGAACGTTTGCACCATGACAACTGTATTATCTGAGCACCTTGAACAGATCAACAATGCATGTGAAACTGTCGTGGTCAGTGATGAGCTGAAACAACTCAATATGGATATCGCATCCCTCCAAGAAACACAGCTAGGATCAAGCAGATCTCTCAGAGAAAAAGACTACACATTTTTCTGGCAGGGGATAAGTGTAGAAGAAACGCGAGAGCACGGAGTGGTATTTGCCATCAAGAGCTCCCTTCTGGGGATGGTTGAGCCACCTACAGCTGGATCAGAAAGAATTTTGGCACTATGCTTGTTCACATCTGAGGGCCCAGTCAACCTTATGAGTGTTTATGCCCCAACACTCTCTTCATCTTCTGACATCAAGGACCAGTTCTGCGTCCAGTTGAACACCACCATCAGCAAGATTCTGGAACACAAATATGTTTTCCTGCTAGGGGACTTTAATGCAAGGGTGGGAGTTGATCATGAAGCATGGACCAGATGTCTTGGTCAACACGGAACTGGTAAGATGAATGGAAATGGTCAGAGACTGCTAGAATTTTGTTCCTATTACAATCTCTGTGTAACAAACTCATTCTTCCAGACAAAGCCGCAACACAAAGTGTCTTGGAAACATCCCAGATCTGGCCACTGGCACCAAGTGGATCTTATCATCACAAGGCGTACCAACCTTAACATCCTCCTCATTACCTTCAATTATCAAAGTGCTGATTGCGACACAGACCACTCTCTGGTATGCAGCAAGGTCAGACTTAAACCAAAGAAAACACACTGATCTAAAGTAAAAAGATGTCCTCGTATTAACATCAGTGCCATAGCGGACCAAGAAAAGTCACAGGAGTACAAGAACATACTACAACAAGCCCTTGACACCAGTGATTGTGCCGCAAGCACCCAGCTGAAGTGGGAGCAACTGAAGAACACAATCTACGATGCAGCTCTGTCAGCCTTTGGGAAGAAGGAAACAAGACCAACGACTGGTTTGACGGTATATTCCAGTGTGTTGACACCAGTCATAGAGGCCAAATACATAGCCCAAACCATCTACAAGAAAGACCTAGATGAAAAAGCCTTACAAGCACCGAGAGTGGCAAGAACCAAGGTACAACAAACTGCTCGACGCTGCGCCAATGACTATTGGCTGCACTTATGTGTAAGCATCCAAGTAGCAGCTGATGGAGGCAACATCAGAAACATGTATGACGAGATCAAGAAAGCCGTGGGTCCAACTTAAAAAAAGACAGCCCCATTGAAATCAACAACCGGGGAAACAATCAACGACCGCAGCAAGCAGATGGATCACTGGGTAGAACACTACTCTGAGCTTTACTCTTGTGAAAATATTGTTACGGATGCAGCCATCAGCGCCACAGAAAGCCTACCTTTTATGAACCAACTTGACGATGAACCAACTGTCGAGGAGCTTAGCTTTGCCATAGATGGCCTCCCCAATGGAAAAGCCCCTGGAAAAGACTGCATACCATCTGAGGTCATAAATGCGGAAAACCTGTTCTACTGCAACATCTTCATGATTGCTCTGTCTGTGCTGGAAAGAAGGCGAAGTACCACAAGAAATGAGAGATGCCAACATCATCTCTCTCTCTCTAAAAACAAGAGTGACACGAGCGACTGTAAGAACTATCGTGGCATTTCCCTTCTTAGCATTATGGGAAAAGCCTTTGCCCGAGTTGCCCTGAACAGACTTCAGAGCCTTGCAGACAGAATCTATCCTGAATCACAGTGCGGCATTCAGAGCAGAAAGGTCTACTATCGACATGATCTTCTCGCTGAGATAACTACAAGAGAAATGCAGAGAACAAAAGAAGCCCCTCTACATAGCCTTCATCGATCTCACAAAGGCTTTTGACTTTGTCAGTAGAAGTGGACTATTCATGCTTCTAGAAAAGATTGGATGTCCCCCCAAGCTCTTAAGCATGATTCGATCCTTCCATGAAAAGATGTACGGCACAGTGTCCAATATGACAGCTCAGTGTCTGAGGCTTTCCAGATTCATAGCAGAGTTAAGCAAGGCCGTGTACTTGCCCCAACTCTGTTTGGGATCTTCTCTTCTCTGCTACTGAAACAAGCTTTTGGTTACTGAACTGAGGGACTCTACTTGCATGCAAGATCTGATGGAAAGCTGTTCAATCTTGCAAGACTCACAAAACTCAGGAGGCCCTTATCTAACACCTCCTCTTTGCTGATGACACAGCAGTGACACCCCACACAGAAGCTCATCTTCAAAGCCTAATGGACAGTTTTCCAAAGCCTGCCAATACTTCGGGCTTACTATAAGCCTAAAAAAGACTAACATAATGTGCCAAGGATTTGAGGAAGCACCCTCCATCAAGATCAACGACTGTGAATGTGAAATGCTGAACGAGTTAACATACCAGGGGTCCACTATTGCAGTCAACCTTTCACTTGAAACCAAACTCAACATCCGCATTGGAAAAGTGACCTCAACAATGTCTAGACAAGAGGGTATGGCAAAGCAACAAACGGACAGAACACACAACGATCTGTGTGTGTGGAGCGTGTGTGATCAGCACACTTTTGTATGGGAGTGAGACAGGGACCTTAGACGCTCATCAGGAAAAGAGGCTCATCAGCTTTCATATGCGTTGCCTTCATCAGATCTTTGGACTCTCCTGTAGGGACAGAGTCACCAACACTGAGGTGCTCAAGAGGGCCAGCATACAAACACTCCTCAAACAGAGACACCTCTGCTGGCTTGGCCATGGGTGCTGAATGAGTGATGGGTACATACCAAAGGACATCCTCTATGGCGAACTGGCATCTAGTAAAAGACCCAAAGGATGCCCAAAATTGTGTTTCAAGGATGTGTGCAAGCGAGGCCTTAAAGAAATGGACATGGAGGTGGACAAATGGGAAGATCACACTCAAGACCACAGCCTTTGGAAACAAGAGCTTAACAAAGGTGTCTGGAGTTCTGAGAGGAAGCCATCCAGTTTAGCAGAGGAGAAAAGAGCTTGCAGAAGGCAGAGCCCAAAGGTCGAAACGTCACCTTTAAATGTGACAGATACGGCAGAGATTGTTTCTCTCAAGTGGGTCTCTTCAGCCATGTTTGCGGCTGCCAAAAAGCCAACTGAGTAAATTCTTTATCTCTCAGGAGTGCATACCCATGGTCTCTCGAGACTGAAGGATGCCTACTACTATTACATGACAGAATTGCGAGAAGTCTTCTCAATCCATTACTAACTTTCCAGAGACCCAGTGCACACCATCCATCCATCTTTTCACTGGTTGACCCCTACTGTCATGACCCTCCACCATTCCTTCCATAGTAACTTTCTTCAGGTTATTTCCATATCTACTCCTAGTGTGACCAAAGTACATAAGTTTCCATCTGTTGACATCAGTTTTCTCTCCATTAATATTTATAATGTAGGCATTTTTCGGTTTTTCATCCAGGAGATACCTTAGAATCTTTGCTAGCACCACATTTCAAAAGCTTCAGTTTTCTTCTTGTCAGAAGCATTAACTTCCCATGATTCACATCCACACCTTGTCTCACACCCTGGCCAGGGGAGAACCACTCATTATAATTGAACTCATTGAAAGTCTCTACCACCACCAACAGACCATGGTGTAAATAGCAGATGAATATAGTATTACAGTAAACCGGAAACAGCAGATTAGCAGTCTCAGCCATAGGTTTGGAATACCTGGACTCCCTGGAATGCCAGGTTCAAATCCTGGCAGGGATGACTCCGCTTTTTCTACTGACATAAGTGAATTCTACATGATGCAGTTTATGATGCCAGGGTCTGTTGGAGAAAACCTTAACAAATTGAGGGGCTTTCTGTCCCGTCAGTACTTCACTGTTCAAACAGTAAAGATCCAATGTCACTGCAGAGTTAGAGTTTGCCTGGTGTATCTAGAATGTTACCCTCTTTCCTATACATACACACATCCTTACACACTTTACAGTGTGCTGTGGTCTGGCTGACTGACATATCATGCTCCAACTCCCGACTGCATTTTAGTGGTTCTGGGGTCTTTTGAGTTAAAAAGAGCCTCTTTCTGTGTATGTAAAATATTTACCTCTCTCACAGTAGTGCCTGAGTTATCTGATGTTTGTAAACTACTTTGAGTTCCTTGATTGGACGGCACGGTCCAAGTCCACATAATCATCATTATTGATTAGTAGTACTGCTCTCTGTTTGACAGGAGCCAGCAGTCTTGGTGACTCAATTATTTAGTTAGGGTGAGATTTTTCAAAATCACCTAAGGAAGTGAAGAACACAAACCCCATTGAAAGTCACAGTGGGACTTGTGCTGCTAACTCCGTAGGCACTTTTTAAAATCCCACCTTTACTGTTTTCCTTTGTATGATAGTAGCACCAACCAGGAGAGGGACCCTATTGCACTGTGCCCTGCACACAGACATAGCAAGGATAGTCCCTACTCTGAAGAGTTTACAACATAAATAGACAAGACTGCGAAAGGAAGTATTATTACTTTCACTTTATAGATGAGGAACAGATGGATAAAGTAATGAGAATTAAGATCTGGCAGATCTGAGAATTGTCCCCGTATCTCCAGAATCTTCAGCCTGTGCCTTAACCACGAGCCTATGAAGCTTCTAAGAAAGGAAATTCCCAAGTAGGAATAACTTTTCCTTTTCTCAAACTCCCATCTATTCCCAAATGTGTATAAACTACATTGCTTAGATGTAAATAGCTCTTATTATTAAATCAACAGAAGGAAGCTGTTCCTTAAAATGCAGCTTTTGTAGCATATATGGGTGTTCCCTTGCCATGAGAGAGGTTATGTTGTGATAAATGGGCCTACAAATTTCCACTAATTGTTCAACTGTAAAAAGTGAGAGAAAGTTCATAAAGTGCCACAATAAGTGATCACAACAAACATTGATGAGAAAAGAGACAGACTGAATTAGTCCAAACAGAAAGGGCTGTACTGATTCCACTCAAGGACTGTGTTAAGATGATTGGTAAACGAGGAGTAGAGGAATGGAAATCAATGAACCAAAATTGGTGTGTTTAAAATTTGTCGATTGGAGGTTTTAACTTTGTTTAAAACTGTTCAGTGTTGATAGTGACTGGTCTTGTTAACACCTTTAACTCTTTGGATCTGCATATTCAATCTAAATGAATACATCAGATCCCAAAGCCAACTGGTGTGGGAGGACAAAATAACTAGAGGCAGGATCCATGTAGGCAATGCTTGGAGAAGAAAGAACAGTTCTGGTGGTAACTGAGATTCTTTGAGAGGACTGTCTGCATGGATCCACACTACTCGCCTTCTCTCGCTACTATTTTAGAACCGTATCAAAATGTCATTGTTGAATAGTTGCTATCAATGGTGCAGTATATCTCTAGTGCCGTAGGACCATTTCTCATCAGTTTTTTGTTTGGAATAATAATTTTTGTGTAGTGGCTTGCATCTAGGTATCTCCATTAATGATTTATGCCTTGCAATATATCTGTAATATGGATGAGTAGTAGTATCTCCATTTTGCGGATGGGGAGCAGAGGCACAGAGAGGTTTGCTCAAGGTCACACAGTAAGTCTGTTGCAAAGTTGTGTACTAGACTCAAATCTCCTCTCTCCTAGTGCCAAGCTTTAACCACTTAGACTGTGTGTCAGTTACTGCTCTTTTCTTTAGGCTTCTGTATCTGGAGTCACTGCTCGGCCCGTGACCGGCTGTGCTATTAGGCCACTTCCCAATAGAACAAGGGCAGCTCTGTCTGTTTGGCTGTCCAAAGGTTCCATCCCCTTTCAAGTCTAAACAGTGGCTGATGGCTGTAGGCTAGTAGAAATCTGCTTTGTAATTGGATTAAAATGTTTGAAACTTGTCCGGTAAGTAATATTTCCACTGACATCTTACTTCTAGCAAGTACACCTCTGCCCCGGTATAACGCCACCCGATAGAACCCAAATTCTGATCACGCGGTAAAGCAGGGCTGCACGCTCTGGCGGATCAAAGCAAGTTCAATATAACGCGGTTTCACCTATAACGCGGTAAGATTTTTTGGCTCCCCAGGACAGCGTTATATCGGGGTAGAGGTGTAGTAGAAAAATAGCCTGAACAAGTGGTTCTCTGTTACCTTTTAGTCTTCACTTCCTTTTGGAGAGGCAGCCATCTAAAATAGTATCTGGATAGCTTTAATTCCTTCCTGGAGCGTCACTTTCCTAAGAGTTTGAAGTCCCGCAATAGAAGTAGTGATTTAGTGGTGTTTCAGATATTTCTGACCCCACGGTGGTTTGATATTCTCCCATAGTAGTGTAAAAAACAAACAAAAAAACTTTTGTTTCTGTTAAGATTCTTCATAGCTGTTTTGGAGAAGCACGGTTAAGGAAAAGATTTAAATAATAAAAGGATCAGGGTGACACACTCAGCATTTACATACCCTGGAAAGTCTTGACTCTCATCCTTTTTTCCACAGGCCTCCAGAACTAGCATCAAAGTATGCAAATTTCTCTGAGGGAGTTTGCAAACCTGGGTATGCATCAGCGCTCATGACTTCCATCTTCCCAAAGTAAGTGATCAGTTCCCCAGTGTTTGTAATTGACAGCCCTGCTCTTCCCAAACTGTCTTCCCCCTCTGCATGCAGGATTCTCGGTAGGCCTGGCTTGACATGAGTAATTGGCTGTGAATGAGGCCTCCCCATTTACCTCCCTAATCCTGTCTCCCCAGAAATGATCAGCAGGCTGGGAACAGAATATCTGTACTGGCTAAGATAAGGGGGGATACCCAGGGAACCATTTACTGTTGACAAGATAATAATGAATCCGATAAACCTGGAATGTAAGATGAAGTAAAGAGCAAGTCGTGCATGGACAACATGTGTTGTACATGGGTTGGTTCCTACAAAGCGACCAAGCCAATGCCAGAACATGTGATGCAATGTATAGTAAATACAATGTAATGTATAAATGTATATAAAGGAAGAGGTTTGCTGTGCAGCTTTGGATGTGTGGTATACTCTGTACCCACCCCCTATGCTAGAGCCTGATCGACTCAAGCGTAGTTTGATTGTATGCTAGTAAAGGAGCCTGAGTGATGAGACTGGAATTGAACTGAGTTTGTGGGGAACCAAGTGAAGAGGTCTCAGGGGAACCTCAGTATGCTACTCGTAGGTAGCTTGTCTTGTAGATGGTTGCTGCTTTATTTTGCTATTCTAGTTCCACTGGAAACTGGAACATAAAGCCCCTTGTAAAATCCTGGCTTTATGGAAATCAATGGGGTTTTTCCATTGACTTCAGTCGGGCCAGGATTTCACCCCATGACTCTACAGTACGGTATCTTCAATGATGCAAGTAGTAGCTCAACAAAGAGTGTAGGCTCAGTGCCAAATTCACCGCTGGTGTAAGCAGGTGCAACTCCATTGAAACGACAAGTGCAGCTTTATTTGTAAAATGAGATTTCGCATGGTCACTCTGGCATAAATAATCCCATCGCTGGGAAATGGCATATGGCTCACAGCTCTCAATGTGATGGCATTGTCTCAGATTCATGGAGAACTCTGAATAGTTTTAATACAGGGTATTCCCATTCGGCCTTGCCACTGCCCCCAGTGTCTTGACCAAGTCTTTCTGGTAACAGCAGTTCATTTCAGACAGAATGTCTTCTTCAGTTTCCCCATCTTGACGATTGGCTTCTCATTGCCAAGACACGTCAGGAAGCCTATAAGTCAACCTCATCAGTGCTTCAGCTACTTTCCTCTCTAGGAGTCAGTGTGAATTGGAAAAGTCTGTTTTTGCTCCACTGTGGACTATAGACTTCATAGGGGCCACTGTAGATCCAGTCATGGTGAGAATTTACCTATCAAGGGACATCAACAACCATAAGCAACCTAATAGATCAGGTTATGTACAACTCTCAAGCTCCAGTCAGATCTTGTTTTTCCCTCCTGGGGCACATGGCTTCATGTACTTACATTACCCTAGTCACCTGACTCCACTTAGATTGCCTTCAGACGGCGCTCCAGACCAAACACAGTATAATACCATAACAAGAATTTCTTCCAGAGTCACGTCTACCCTGAAGTGGTGGAAGTATTTCCGTCAGGTACATGTAGGCGTCCCCTTCCTATTGTTCTTGACAGGCAAGGTGATGGTTACAGACACTTCTGTCTTACTGGTGGGCCCACATGGACAGCCATATGGCACAGAGCGCTTGGAGATCCTTAAAGACCGGGATGCACATCAACCTTCTGGCACCCTGACTAATCCAAGAAGCTTGCAAGGTTTGTTTACAATTCATCTGTCCCAACATGTCCACATAATGTCAGACGACAAGACAACCCTCTTTTTCACCAACAAACAGGGAGGGACGAAATCAGTCCCCTATGTGTAGAAGCAGTTGCCCTGTGGAATGGTGTATCAGATATTGAATCAGCCTGTCCGCAGCTTATCGAATGTGTTGGTGGACACCCTCAGCAGGCATTTTGCCATTGATCGCATGACTCAGTAGTAGATAGCTTCCTCGTTCAGTGTGCTCCCCCACTCGGGATCTTTTTGCCCTTTGAATGAACAAGAACAGCAACATATATTGGTGCAGAGGAGCTCTAGGACTATGCTGTTAGGTCGATGCTCTCGTTCTTCCCAGGCAGACCACCTGAGCTATGCCTTTCTTCCCTTACCGCTCCTACCTCAGGTGTTTCGGAAAACTCGTCAGGACAGGGCACCGTCCTCATCACCCCCAGTTGTCGCGCAGACAGTTTTGGTTCTCAAATCTCCTGTGATGGTCATCTCGTCCTCCATTCAGCATCCAGTCCTTTCCCAATCTCTTGACCCAGGAGAAGGGCAGGATCAAGCATCCCAATCCCAAAGTCTTACTCAACATCTGCAGAGCAGCTACATGGAGTTCCAGCCCCACGTTTGAGAGACCGTATGCGCTAGTGCAGGACTGCACCGCATCCTTTGCGACAGCAGTTCTCCGAACGGCTCTGCATCCTTGCATCCTCCTCCTGCTGGTCAGTTACCCACAGTGGAATACACATAGGGACCAGCACTCAAAGAAGCAGAGGAAATTACTTAACTTGTGGTACAAATAGGGACCACACATCTCAAAGAGCTTCCATTTACCACACGGAAAGTAACTTCCTCTTTCCATGTAATCACAAAATTCCTGAAGCTGGGCCTTTTGAGAAAAACACCATGGGCTAGATACACAAGGGGAGTTAGGCACTCCAGTGCTTAGCATTGCAATACCTAACTTTTAGGTGCCTTGCTGCCTAGAGGAATTCACAACCCTGAGTTAGGCAATGCCTGGGGAGAGTGAGGTGCCTTTAAAAAAAAGGGGGGGGGGGCGGAGCGGCATGCTGAGTGGGGAGCCGCCTTAGCTAGTCAGTAGGAAATGTTGGGGGGCGGGGATGCCCCCCAAATGGAGTTAGGCTGGAGGGAGGTGCTGTGAACCCTCTCCTGGAGTTAGATGCCTAACCCAGATCAGCCCTTTCTCACGCGCATGAGGAAGTGCTGGTGCCTCCCTTATGCTCAGTTCTCTGGCCCAGGTGAGTGCTGAGTTGTAATGTTGTACTCACTCACTCTGGCCCAATGACGGTATATTTCAGACAAAGGGGATATCTTCAACAGGAGGGATTGAGAGAGCCCCGCTCCAAAACACCTCCTGTAGCCCATTGGTCAGGGCACTCACCTGGGATGTGGGAGAGCTGGGTCCAAGTCCCTCTCTGAATCAGGCGGAGAAGGGATTTGAACCCAGGTCTCCCGCATCCTGAGTTAGTGCCACTGGGCTTGTGGATGCCACCGCTCACACCATATTTTGTGCAGAACCTGATCTGATAGCCATGTTCTTAGGCATTCTCTGGGCACCTCGACCAGAACAGGTCCTGAGGGCAAGATGCGGGGAAACACGGAGTTTGTGAAGCCTGCTGAAGCTTAGGCATGATTTAGGCACTGAGCTGCTTGGTGCTGTCAGAACTCGGGTGGCTTCGTGCAGGCCCAGTGTTGCTGGTCTCTCCGGCAGTGGGGAACCAGCTCTCATTTTCCCAGCCTGGCAGTGGGTCACACCAGAATGAGGCTATTGCTGCAAGATTACAGTATTTTCATTGAAGCTCCTTTCATTCTTAATCTCCAGTCTCTGCCGTCTGTTACTTGGCCTATCTGCCATGGAAAATCTACATGCAAGAGAGTGTATATAATTTTAGCAATGATTTCAGCGGCATTATAGCAGATTCTTAGTATGAGAGTAAAAAATACATCTGTTGTAGAAAGAGGAGTAACTAAATAAGGAGGGGAGGATGTTAAAAGCTGAATAAAATAGTTACCTCTTGTTTTACTGAAGTAATGGGCTTTGTTTTATATTAACTGATTCCACATATTGAAAATGTTGAAGTTGAATAAAGCCATACTTTAAAGTCTTTGAAACTAAAAGTCCTTTGTCTCTGCCTTCCCTGTCTAGGGGGAGAGGTCTGAAACTGACTGGTGCGTATGCCACCTTTAGAAAAAGCAACAAAACAAAAAGCAGACCTCCCGATTTGCTGTGAAGGGAGACGAACAGCCTCTCTCTCAGGAATGTGGCTGCTAAAAATCTATTTTGCTTGCTTGAGAGTAGACTAGAGAATGATCACCACAGTATTTGCATGTCAAAAGGATACCCCTAACCTCTGAGAAGGGTTGAGCTGCAGAGGCTTTGAAATAGCTAACAGTGAGAGGGGAATGCTGGATTGTGAGGCTGAAAATGACTCGTCATAGGGGCAGGGCAAGACTATTTAATATAGCCATAAAGTTTAAGGCCCAAAGAGACCATTATGATCACCTAGTCTGACCTCCTGCATAGTACAGGCCAGAGAACTTCACCCAGTGATTCTGATATCTGTCATATCCTACAGGTTTCAGAGTAGCAGCCGTGTTAGTCTGTATCCGCAAAAAGAACAGGAGTACTTGTGGCACCTTAGAGACTAACACATTTATTAGAGCATAAGCTTTCGTGGACTACAGCCCACTTTAAATCAAGTGCATATTGCATCCGAAGAAGTGGGCTGTAGTCCACGAAAGCTTATGCTCTAATAAATTTGTTAGTCTCTAAGGCCTTGGCTACACTTACCCGCTAGTTCGGCGGCTGGCAATCGAACTTCTGGGTTCGACTTATCGCGTCTAGTCTGGACGCGATAAGTCGAACCCGGAAGTGCTCGCCGTCGACTGCGGTACTCCAGCTCGGCGAGAGGAGTACCGCGGAGTCGACGGGGGAGCCTGCCTGCCGAGTGTGGACCAAGGTAAGTTCGAACTAAGGTACTTCGACTTCAGCTACGTTATTCACGTAGCTGAAGTTGCGTACCTTAGTTCGAATTAGGGGGGTAGTGTAGACCAAGCCTAAGGTGCCACAAGTACTCCTGTTCTTTTTGTCATATCCTAGTTATCTTGATTTAAAGATTTCAACTGATGGAGCATCTATTACATCCCTTGTTAAACTATTCCAATCACCCTCACTGTCCAAAATGTGCATCTTATTTCCAGTTTCAGTTTTTCTAGCTTCAGCTCCCTACCATGGGATCTTGTGTCTTTTCCTGATAGCTTACAAAGCCCTAAGTATTCGATATCTTCTCCCTGAATGAGTACTTATAGACCATGATCAAGTCATCTTTAACCTTCTCTTCAGTAGCACTCTGTGTGTCTGGCTGTCATTATAAGGCCTGTTTACCAGATCTCGGATCATTCACGTAGCCCTTTTGTCAAGTCTTTCCAATGTTTCAACATTCTTTTTACAGTGTGGAAACACCACAGTATTCCATTAGGTGGTTCACCCCTGCAATACACAGAAGTAATGACATCTCCCTACTCCCAACTAGATTCACCTCTACCCCGATACAATGTGACCCGATATAACACGAATTCGGATATAACGCGGTAAAGCAGTGCTCCCGGGAGGAGGGGGGGGGGGACTGCGCACTCTGGTGGATCAAAGCCAGTTCGATATAATGTGGTTTCACCTATAACACGGTAAGATTTTTTTGGCTCCCGAGGACAGCGTTATATCGAGGTAGAGGTGTAGTCACCTGATGATGCATTCAAGAATCACGTTTGCTCTTTTAGATGTAATATTGTTCTGAAAGTTCATGTTCAGTTGATTATCTACCATGACTCCTAAGTTTTACTCAGAGTCACTGCTTTCAGGATACAATTTTCCAATCTGCGTATACGGCCTATGTTCTTGTTCCTAGATATATGACTTGTATTTGGCTGCATTAAAATGCATATTGTTCAATTGTTCCTAGCTTACTAAGAGATCTAGATGGCTCTGTATAAGTGATCTATCCTCATTCTCATTTTCTTCTCCATCAATCTTTGTGTCATCTGTGAACTTTATCAACAGTGACCTTTTATTTTCTTCCAGCTCGTTATTAAAAATATTGAATAATAATGTGTTGGGAATCAGTCCTTGCAGGAATCCATCCAGAGCATCCTCACTAATTTCTGATTCCTCATTAGTATGTACTTTTTGAGATTTTTTCAGTTAGCTAGTTTTTAATCTATGATATGTGTCATATTGATCTGTATAATGCTAATGTTTAATCAAAACGTTGTACAATACCAAGTCAGATGCCTGACAGAAGTCCAAGTTTATTATGTGAACTCACTTACCTTTATCAACCAAATTTTTAATCTCATCAGAGAATATTAAGTTCTTTTGACAAGTCCTATTTTCCATAAAGCCAATTAGTTATAGTACTGTCCTTTAGTTCTTTATTGATCAAGTCTCACATCAGCCATTCCATTGTTTTGCCCAGGATTGATGTCAAACTAACAGATTTATACTTACCAGTTTATCCCATGTAATCTTTTTAAAATAGTGACACAACATTGGCTTTCCTCCTGCCCCTGGGAACGTCCCCAGTTTCCCAAGATTTATTACAAATTAACATGAACAGTCCAGAGAGCTCCTCGGCCTAAACTCTTCAGGGCAAGTTATCCAGACCTGCTGATTTTAAAAGGTTTAACTTGAATAGATTCTGTTTAATATCTTCCTTATTTACTGTTGAAGTAGAAAGTATTTAATCATCATTAGACAAATATATCATCCAGTTTTCTTCCAACAACCGAGCCAATAGTTATTCAGTACTCCTGCCTTAGCTGCATTATCATCAACAATTTCATCTAGTAACAGACCATTAGCGCTGCTAGGATTCCTTTTGTTCCTGATATATTGTTTTTAAATCTTCCTTATTGTGCCTAAACTTATTGGCGACGGATTTTTTCATTAGGAACTTCAGCTTTCCTTATCATTAGCATGCACACCTTAATTTCTATTTACATACATTGCAATTAGCTTCCCTTTTTTTATTTGTTTCATATTTATTTTTGATTGCTGGTTTCTCATGTCCCGTCTTAACCAGCATGTTTTCTGTTAACCAAAGTAGCCTTTTTTGGGTCAGGTGCAGGACTGCTGCCTGAGGAATGGTGTGGAGAAAATTGGAAGTAAAAGCACCCTCAGTGAAAACCAGTTCCTCAATGGCATCTCTGGGTTCTGGTTCAGTGAAAAATGCTATTTTTACTGGGACTTCGGTCAGCTTAAAGATTTCAGTACTCAGCTAATGTTTTGACCTTTTAATGGGGAACGCTAACTTGCTGCATTTGTGTTAACACCAGAGTGCTCTATATGCTTGGTCTGTTTTGTGTGTGTCTGCACATGACTGTCTCCCCTTTCTTTCTGTATATCCTATTCTTGATCAGAATAGAAAGGAAACTTCTGCCTGCAAACCACAAATCCGCTGTTCATATGCTTGTTAAACAGGGTTCAGCTGCCTACAGCTTTCCAACCACAGACTCGTGTGATGATGGCTAAGACTAAAAATAAGATTTGTGGTGGATTAGGGGAGGCATGTTCATAGCCCATGAATGAGCCTGAATTTGCTGCTGAGAAGAGATAATATGGGGAAAGGGTGCTTAAAGGTATTTGACTCAATGAATGACAGCCTTACATGCTGAATGTCCCCCTCCCAAAAGAGGTTATCTCTTGAGATTCCCTTTGACCTAGAGAGTGAAGTGGATTTTGACCAAGGATGAGAATTTCAAAGCCAGGGTAGAGAGAAGAGAGGAAATTCAATAGCATGGTGGAACTGTAGGTCATAATGTGACCACAGCAATGAATGGACATACAAGGCAATGGAAAAGATGTGTATGACCACAGCTGTAGTGGTAAGAGTCTCTCTTAGTAACCCAAGTCATTGACATGAATCATAGACTTCCTTATTTTGTTGATGGCTGGGAGCAGAAAGGCTACAGTAGTTTGGTTAATTATTTTGATGCCAGCTTTCTAGAGAATCATAGATTGTCATTCTCTCAGTATTAACTCATTCCAGTCCAACTCCTTTCATCTTTAAAACTACACCTCATTCTCCATGCTGAGAAAAACAACCCCCATTTGAGCACTGCTGAGTTTATATTTCCCTGCTGAGCTCTCTCTTTTTAAATAAGTTTCAAAACACATTTTAGCTCTCACAGAAGAAGAGGACAATAGCACAGAGTAGAGTCGTGCATAGAACGACAAGTGCTGTGTAAATTTCCACCCACTGCAATTCTGCCAGTGCCCCTCAACTCTGTTCTGCGGCATCCCTTGCTAGTCTCATCTTGGTCTTCATCACTTCTCCTCTCTGTCTCTGTGGGCGCATGTCAATCCTAACCTGGACCCTGCTTCTCTTCCAGTCCTGGGCTTCTCCAAGCTCTGCCGATGATTCTCAGTCCTAACCTGCGGTACTCCCAAGGAGAGAGTGCTGGATCTTGACAAAATGTATTGTTCTTTTTTTTTTTATGTGGGTAAATGGGGAAGTAGGATGAGAGTATTACGCTCTCTTTCACTGGGTACCTGAGGTAGGATTTGAACTTAAGACCCACATAATGAAAAGCTGAAGAGTTAACAGACCAGGCCACCAAACTCCATTCCACAGTGAGTTTTGCCACCTTTCTAAATATTTCTTCTTCAAAGTTAAATGGGCATGCATTTTTTAAGACATACATTTAGTGCAGTGTCTAGCACCATAAGGTCCCAATCTGGTTAACCCTATAGGTGCTTTCACAATTTACCTATTGAAAGAATACAGTTTAAAAAAAATCAAGATTTAAAATCCTACATGGATTTTGTTTACCTTAAAATTAAAAATCAACATAGTTTAAACGAAAAGGTCTTTCTCCCTTGCCAGGACTCCCCGTCACATGCTCGTGGCTGCTTGCAAAACAAAATCACATTCACTCAGTTCAGCTTCAGCACAAGTGCTGAAGTAGCTGCTAAGGTCTATTCAATTCAAAGGCTCCAATTGTCCTCACGGATTAATTCACCTCAACTAAACTGAGCTAGTTGTATCTGCTGTGGTTGTTCACCCCGCTGTGTTTTCCTATCAGAGAGATTTATTACAGTAAGGTTATTAGTTTAATAGCTTCATCACTTTTGCCACAAACCTATTAACTCACCATAGTTCCTCAAATCACAACAGGAGATAAGTGAGGGAGAACTCCTGCTACAACATCAGAATGATTTAATTTTATCTAGCACTCTGCACGTGGAGCACCTGCTCCCTTCCCATCAACTCCTATTCTCTTTGTGATACGAGTTCAAAGTGCTGGTATCTTGGGTCTGGTCTTACCCATGCAAGTTCGCTCTGCTGGAGTGGTCGGGTTAAAAGTGATGCCATTGCTAATTATTAGTGCACCAGGACCTTGTATAGAGAATGGGGGGAGGAGTTCAAATTGTTCACTGGGATTTTTTTTAATACTTCAGTGCATTTATTGATACATTTCAGAAAAATCTAAAAATCAACCCATCAATAATAATAATAATAGAAGAAGAATGTATAAAACCTTTAAAAAAGAGACAGCTTGTCTGAAGTGGGGATGCCAACTCCCAGGTACTGTAGTGCGTCCTGTCCTTGAAGATGAACTTACTTGTAAAGCTTGACCACCCCCTTAATAGTACTGCATGTGCAACGTCTTCACCAACCCCATGATATCAGTGCTGAACAAAAGGGTCCTGGGGAAGCTCTGGTTGTAATTGTTTCCTTCAAATATGGTTTATGCAATCTTTATGTTTGGAAAAAAAAAAGCATTCCTCTGTTCAGTTTAGGAACCTCTTCAGAGTTTAGCATGGGACTGTATTGTTGTGTTGAACTAGAGCTGTTGGATTTTAATTGGGTCCATAGTTATCTTGAAATTGTGTCCCTTCGCCACAAATCCAGTTCAGTTCTGCACTGACACAAGGTCTTTGTACCTGAATCTTAATGTCTAGTTTTAGGTACCATATGGTCTCAAAATGTGAAAAGCAGAGACTGAAGTCATGTGGGTGACTTGTGTGGAACCAAGACAGATGACTATCAACATTGAGAGCCATTATCTGTGTCCATACAAGTACCTTGTGGCTGGTCAGCAGCAAATGACTGTAGGCAAGGCTGCTGAGCTTAGCGGAAGTCTGGCCCAAAATAAATAGAGTGCTTTATGATAAACAAATACCCAGGCTACTTCAGAGGCAACTATACCAAACCATAGTAAGGTCAGCTCTTCTGTAAGTACCAGAGACGTGGGCGACCAAAAAGGCACTTGAGAAGACATGAAGCCATTGAAATGAGATGTTGGAGGGGTGGGAGTGGCAGTGGGAGAGGTGACATTGCTGGCCACATGCAGAATGATGTCATCGGGAGAGAGACCAAGGTCTGTGATATCCGGGCGAAGCTGCAAGAGAGGAGGCTGAGATGGTGTGGGTATGTACAAAGGATGGATGAAGGGGATCCTGTTAGGAAGGCATTTGAGACTGGAGTTCCGGGGTTGAGAACAAGAAGATAGCCAAGAAAATGGCAGTCCCATTGTGTACCAAGGGATGGAGTGAATATGGAATGAGAGTTGGACCGGCGAGCCTGGAAAAGCCTGATCTGGTGACCCATCCCCTGCTAGTTGGGAAAAAGGAAAGAAGAAGAAATCTGCTCAGGACCATGTGACTGTTGGGCGTGACTGTATTATGTTGCTCTTCTTTGAGTTATGGTCCCTATTGTATTCTACTGAGGGTTTATGCATGTGCACCATGCATCTGGAGCTGGAGAATTTGAAAGTAATAGCGTCTGTTGGTCCGCACACGGGCCCTTGCCTCACCTCATGGTTTCATCCAAGGAGATAAAGGGAGGGGTAGACCGACCACATCTCCAGTTCTTTCTCACTGCCGCATGGTCCCAAGAACCTCCACTTGCAGGTAAGTAACCTCCTCTTGTTATGGTCGTGTCTAGAGGCCCCCGCTGAGAATGGGGTCCCATTGCTCTAAGTGCTCTACCGACTTAGTCAGAGGTCTCGGTACAATTTACTTTTGAAACAGATGGCATTCCTGTGCTGGCATTCTAGAAAGGGGACAGTGTTCAGACTCCAGGTCATTCTTCAACTGAGATATTCTGCCATGGGCTTTGTTCAGTCTGGATAGTATATGATGGAGACAGAAACTGTTTTAAGAGTCTGGGATTTTATTCAGCTTCTCAGTGACTGCTGCAATCATAACTCACTGAGGAAATTTGGAAATAACTGGCAGGAAAAAGGCTCCTTTGAACGCTGATCTGGTAAGTTCAGCGTGGGTTCCTGGGCAGCTCAAACCATAGGCTGAAACTTACTTTCCTCTGCTGTTCTGAGACAAAGACCTAAGGAGATAGATTACCTGCACACTCTTCACAGTTTCAGGGTTGAGTTCTGGGTGACAAATCTATACAGGCATGTTTCCCTCAGGGGAACACTAACTACTACCCACTTCCTTAGGTAGCCCCAGCGCTCAGTCCGTCAGACCTCATAACATCCCAAACCAATAGAAATGAAGGACAAAATAGCAACTAAACAGAATACAAGATGCTCCGAGCTATTACAACAATGAGTATTTCAAACTGCTGTAAAAGTACCTGTTTCCATGGATGCTGAGTAACTGATGACTGGGACTCTTAGTAACTGATGACGGGATGGATCAATTGAGGATTCCCTGTTCTGTTCATTCCCTCTGGGGCACCTGGCATTGGCCACTGTCAGCAGACAGGATACTGGGCTAGATGGACCTTTGGTCTGACCCAGTACGGCCATTCTTATGGACAGAGGTTACCCAGACTGTACTGGATTGCAAAGGAAAACATCATGGCTGTACTGCCATCTGGGTTCCATCAGTACAGTGACTCTCTCCGCTTGTGCTTTTTACTGTGGTCCTGGGCTAAATACACAGTGAAAGAAAATCAAGGAGTGAATTAGGATAGTATTGTATTTCTTCCAAATCCTGCACGTGAGCTGTGCAGCACCCATCTCCTCCCTAAGCGTCAGTGTGAGAAATAATCAGTTGGCAAACAGTCCCACTCAGGATGTCCCCGGGTGGTCTTCTGTCACAGTGTGGTGGCTGCTTTTCATTCCAAAGAGCGTTCTTGCTTCCTCTTTGGAAGAATGCTCCTCTTGGTTTCAGGGAGGGAATAGGGGAGTTAACAAGCTGGAAAGAAGAGACGTTTACAGGAAAATTAGCAGCCTGGAGAATCTCCCTGGTTCCTGAAGGGCTCTTACAAACTGATGAAACACAAAACAATCGAAACTATCTAACCATGAAAGTGGTTAGATAGTTTGCTACACACTGAAAACAGAGGGTGACTATAAGTGGGATTTTTATTTTTTTATAATTTCAACAGATATCAATGTTTATTTTAAGAATTTTTTTATCAATTTAAATTGTCACAATTGTACAAAACTGTGTTTTAATCCTTTTATTTTACATTTTCAGTTGCGGGAAATTAAGGGATGTCAGACAATGGGGTTGCTCAGACAACCAGGATTCAAAAAGTTAAAGATTTATAATTATTAAAACACAAATTGTCAACAGCACATGTCAAAATATACAAAGTAAATATCTTTAAATCAATAAGTTCTCAAGCAGCATTTTTCTTACTTTGCCTCTCTGTAAATTTCAATTATTAATCAGTTAAAATATTTTTTCATCAGTTTGTCTATACAGTGAAATTGATATTTACCAATTAAAAATCTCATCCTTCCAAACCTATGGACACACAAACCTGCTTCACACAACCACAGTCAGTGTGTGGAACTTGTTGCCAGGGGATGTTGTGAAGGCCAGAAATAGAACTGGGTTCAGAAGGGAATTAGACAAGTTCCTGGAGGACAGGCCCATCAATGGCTATTAGCCAGGATGGTCAGGGACACAACCCCACACTCTGGGTGTCCCTAAACCTCTGACTGCCAGAAGCTGGGGCTGAATGACAGGGGATGGATGGATCACTGGATAATTGCCCTTTTCTGTTCATTCCCCCCTGAAGCACCTGGCATTGCCCGTTGTCAGCAGACAGGATACTGGGCTAGATGGACCATTGGTCTGACTCAGTGTGGCCATTCTTATAATTACAATAGTCTTAACACACACACACACCCTCTGGTACTCGCAGCCATGGAGCGGGGGTATGGGTAGGGGAGTTTGGCCTAGAAATTAGAGCAGAAGACTGGGGAGCCAGGACTCCAGGGTTCTGTTTCTGATGGTTGTGCCTTGACTCCCTGATTTTAAACAAGTCACTTTCCTGTCTGTGCCTCACTTTTTAGCAAATGGGGACACCAATATGTCCCTCCTGGGTGGGATGGGGGGTTGAGGCTACATCCCTGAGTGGCTCTAAGGTGCTTTGGATTGGGGGTGGGGTGGGCACAGCCAGTGGCTACCCCATGCTCTCATGGGGTAGCCCTGTCCTGCTTTTACACTCCCGACCTGGTAAAGTGTTTTACAGCCCTAGCAGACTGGCAGAGTGCTGGTCTCTGACTCTGTTCCCCTCTTCTCCCCTCCCCAGAGCCAAGCAGCCATCAGGGCAAGGGACAAAGAGCAGGTCTGGATGTGCCAGCAGTGGGTCTAATGGGGTGAGGAAGAGGCTGGGGGAGGATGCACCACCTCTGGGAGGGGTGAGCTCACAGAGCCACTGGTGTGTGTCCCCTGCAGACCAAGAAGAAAGGAATCTCTGCCCCCCAGGGTGGATGGGGAGGTGAGGCCCCAGGCTGGCAGTGGCTGCCCAGCCCTGTGTAAGGTTGCCAGTGGGAACCCTCTGTGTGCTGGCTCGGGGGCCAGGGTGTGGAGGTGTGGGGCAGAGACCCCGCAGAGGTTTGCACCAGCCCATAGCCAGGCTGGGATGTGATGTGGCATACACTCTGCTCTAGAACACCGGTTGTGGTGGGGAGGAGGCGGCCTCAGGGGTGTGGAGCAAGAGCCAGATCCTAATTCCCTTTAATTTCAGTTGGAGTTAGGTGCCTAAATACCATGAGGATCTGGGCCAAGATCCTCAACCACCTGCTGTCATCACCGTGTGCGGGTGGAGGATACACCAGAGTCGCCCCCGACCCACAACATTCCTGGCTGGCTGCTGGAGTATTTGCGTGGCACCGTGCCATCCAGCTTGCTTCACCCTTCTCTGGGCCCCTCCATCCCAAGGTTTACAGGCAGCCATTGGCCACCCTTACAAACTTTGGTGCTTTAACTGTGCCAGCAGAGTTAAAGTGGCAAAAACTCCTAGTGTAGAAGCAGTTAGACTAGTATAAAATTACTTAGGCTAGTGTAGTGTATTCTGGTTTGGTGATGCCAAATAAGTTCCAAATGTATGAAGTATTTTGTCCCAGTGCAAAGGCACCAGTACACTAGTGGGGGGGGGGGGGGAGGGATAGCTCAGTGGTTTGAGCATTGGCCTGCTAAACCCAGGGTTGTGAGTTCAATCCTTGAGGGGGCCACTTGGGGATCTGGGGCAACATCAGTACTTGGTCCTGCTAGTGAAGGCAGGGGGCTGGACTCAATGACCTTTCAAGGTCCCTTCCAGTTCTAGCAAATGGGATATCTCCATTAATTATTATTATTAGTGCTAAAATCACTTCCCAGCCAATATGGTTGTGCTGAAAAATCATGATGGGTCAGGGCAAATGGGCTTTACTGCCAGGTTATTCCAATTTAAATGCCTGCATGCGTCTGGTTTTATTTCTACTCCTAAATAATCAGTTGTGCCTCTGGTTGTGGGCTCTCTGCTTTCTCATGTCTCCATCTGAAATGGTCATTTACAGGCTTGGATTTATTTATTTAAATTAATTGACTATTAAAGCAAGAGAAAAGAACTTGTTTGGGGAAAGAGCTACTCCAAATATTAGGAGCTGTTACAATTACTTCAGGAAAGGAGGAACAGAAGCAACTGACCAGAGCTGGGCCGTCAGTGGAGAAGCAGTTTGGAGCTTTCTTCATCATCATGGACTGCTGCAGTGACCGGTCTGCTACAGACTGTACAAGGCCCACACCCTGGGCTAGCCTCTCACTGCTGAGCCCTGCACCTGCAGCTCAAGTACTTTGGACAGCAACCTTTATGGTTCACAGCACAACGCTCCTTAGGCTGTACATCTTACACTTTGTTTTTGGAGGGGGGAACAACTTTTGAAGAGTGTGCTAACGGGAATGCTCAAAGCTTCGCCAAGTCATTCACCAGGCGGCAGATGAGAGAGGAGCAACACAAGCAAGCTGTTCCCTGTGTCCTGTGTTTAGATTTCGATGCTGTTTTGTAATGCAGGGCCTGATGGATGGATAGATATTTAAAGCTACCAGCTCCGGACTGCCTTCATGTAACCTGTGTTTTGGCAAACAGGCGCCTCCGTGGAGCAGGTTGTGGCAGACTCTCTGCTTTTGATTTGTGTTTCTTTTTTACTTAAACATCACCTGGGGGATTGAGACAGCGGTCACGGAAGATGTGGGGCTCAAAGCTCTGTTGAATAAGTTAGCGTGCATTCTCCCACTGCTGAACTTGTTCCTGCTGCGCTGTGCCTGTTGGCAGGGGAGTATCCATAACTCAGGGAGGGCAGGGCAGACGTACAGGTCCTGGTGTAAGAGGAGAGGAGTGTGAAAACCTCACCACCTTCCTCACAAAACCTGAAATGCTGTCTGGGACTATTGGCCCCCAACAGAATCAGCCTTTGGCTCTCCTTTGGCCAGCCCTGCTCTACTGGCAAACTACAACGGACTATTTATGGAACAACAGGATACTAAACAGTTTATAAAGGCAGAGTCTGTTTACTTCTGCTGTGTAGCTGGTCATTTCAAGTGGGGATTTCCTCATAGGTCCAGGATAAAGAAACTTGGCTTAAATAAACACGTGTTTGTAAGGAAACTGATCACCCTACACTGGAATGGCTCAACAGTTCACTGCTGTTAAACTATCCTGGATCAAGTTCTGTTCTCACTTACCTTTGAACTTCTTTGGGTTTCATAAGAATAACAGTATTTGGCTCCTTGCATGTTGTGAGCATGTGAAATTACTTGGGGGTTCCTTGATGGTACAGTAAGAGTAGAACTCCTTTCAGGGATGGGAGCAATGTCTGTGCCTTTCCCTTTGCTTTCAGACTGCTATTTGAAAAGCATTTTTCTGTGCCCTCTGTGGTACACATTAGATCAAGAAAAGAGAAGTTAATTCCCTGCAAAAAGAGCAAGACAGTTTTCTGTCCTGCTCAGCCAGCCAAGTAGGATTTTCTCCTGGGTTCTGCAGGAGAGGTAATTTTAGCAGGAAGAGGAAGTGTCCTTGCCCTCCTCCCAGTTCAGTGCGGCAGCCAATCTGGGAAGTTCCCAACTAGAGGGCTTGAAGTGTCTGAGAGATACTGACTGCGGAGGCACCCCTGGGTGACATGCTTTTCCCTCTGGCCACACAACTCTGGTAGATGAGAGCTAGGGCACTCCCAAATCAAGCCCAACAAGGAGGCATGGGAGCGTCTGGAACGAACGGCTTTGTTCATATCCAGCAGCAGGACTTGGCTTCCCCCATGTGGCAAGGCAACAGAGATAGGCAGGGCCTAGACAGAGCCCTGACCCAGGGTCATGGAGAGTCTAGGGAATGGACGGAGTTACCCTCACCAGACAATGACGTCTCTCTCTGGATCTGGCAGAGGACCCTGTCTGGGGAATGAAGCTGAAGGGAGCCTCGGGTTCCCTTTCTATAAACTGGTTAAAGCAGGGAAGCTTGTGCATTAAAGTATTTCTCCTTTAGGATCTTTCTAGCATTTGATGCTAAGACCCTGACTACTCTAATAGAAAACGCGTCCCCGTCCTGCAACCCTTCTCCTGTTTGCTTCTTGCTTGCTGCCAGATCAGCTGTGTAGCAACGCAGTTCTTGCAGGCGTGTAACACTTCAGCGTGTGGTGTGTGTTTTTTATTCCTGGAAATCCTGGAGGAGGAAAGAAGCAGCCCCCTCTCTGGGTAGCGCTACGGCCGTTGTGCACAGGTAGCATCTAGACCCTGCTCTGCTCTCTGAGGTTGAGGAAGCAGTGACAGTAGCAGGCCTTCTGACAGGAACAGGAGCTGTACCGGGAATGCAGCTGCAGCAGGTGGCTGTAAGACGCAGAAAGAACCCACGCTGAGTTTATCAGGCCGGCCATTAGAACGATCATCTGTCAGTGTCGAAACCAAACACACGTGCTGGGGAAGTCACGGAGTCATTGTGACAGATGCCATTCGGGGGGGTCACCCGTACAGACTCCTTTTAACGACTAGAGGCGCACTTTTTAAGCAGTTTGTTGTCTTTTTGTTGTGAAATGTTTGTCTTTATTCATGCACTATTTGTTTCATTTTGGTGAAGGTACTTAGCTTTTTACAGTGAGGGGGAGTGCGCTGAAAGTCGCCCCCCATCAGTGAGTTTATTATGGATATTTTCACTGACAGGGCTGTCTTTATTCAGTTAGATTCAAAATATTTCAATGTCATTTTATGATTAACAGAAGATTCTATAATTAAAACAAGCTAATACCAGGAGGGTGGTTTATTCTGAGATAATCCTGTCTCTAGCTAGACGTAGGGAATGTTTGTCTCGTGGGATTGCAAAGCCTTCCTTGTCCTATACCCCCTTTACTCCACTGAAGTCAAATCAGCTGAGTTGTTTCCCAGCACACTAATTGCTCTTGGTTTATTATAGAGACTATTTGGTGCCCTTTCTGGAGGACTGTTTGTTCCGGACAGCATGTTTTAGTATATGTTTGTATGTGCTGGCAGATTTTTCAGGTTTTTATTTTTTTTAAAAGGTCACCCTGGGTTTAGGAAAGTTTAGAGAGCAGCAACAGCTAAAATAGACACAAGTAATTCAAACAAATCTAGAATCGTGGAATTCTCTTCATTCTAGATGCTTCTCAGTATGACCTGCCCTAGAATTGCCAAATGACTTGACTGAATTGACCCGTTCAGAGCCGAACTCTGTTTCATTTGTTGCTTTTTGTGCATCGCTGCCTTAGGGCTTTCATAGTCTTCTAACCCTGCGATTGGTTATTGGTTTATCTCTGTGCTGCACGGCTGTCTCCCTGCTGCATCATTCCAGGCATTCCTGGTGGCCACAGCCCAGCCCGGAAGCCACTCTGTGCATGCACTGCTCCTGTGAGCTGCTGCATCGTTTCCAGGTCATGCTGTTCCATTTGCTCCATGGGCTGCCAAGCCTCCGTCTCCATGCTGCGCTGTTCGTTTGGGTCACAACACTGTTAGCATGCACCTTGGGCCACTGGTCAGCTCGCAGCAGCAGCGTGCCATAGATTCATCGCCTCGTTCTACTCACACAGGCTATTGCTGCAATAATAGGGGTTCAGTGCTGCTGGTGTTGCATTACTTTGTTGTCTCTGAATGTGTAAGATCTGTTCAGCAGCCATCTGATAATGATCTGATTGGACTAGTTTGATGTGTTGCCATGGTAAGCAGCACTGGAAATAGCAAATAACTGTAAGGGGTGAGGAAACCTGAACCTTTCGAGTTCTGGACTGGCTTCCGAAAATGGAAGATCAGCAAGGTGATGTGGGAGCCCTGGATCCAAGCCACTGAGTAGTGGAACTAAACTGTTCTGTGAGCGAAATTACGTATCATACGGCGCCATAAACCATGGGATTCCATTCAGGAATTGCTTCACAAACAACCTCAGAATATTCCTAAGATTTGACCTTTGCCTTCCATCTGCTCAGCTCAGCTCTCATCTCATCCTTAGGGATGGGGGAGGAAAAGGAGGGGAGTGAGATGAGGCAAAAGGATCCTGTGATGGAGTGTCTACCCACACTCACCCTGCAGGGTTTAATGCAGGCCAGATAGGCCAATTAACCAATTTGGCAGCTAATTAAGGAGGCTTAGCTGGACAGGAATTGGCAGGGCCTATAAAGCCCAGGAGCTGAAAGGAAAAGGGGCTGCTGGGAAAAGACAGACACTCCCACGAGAAAGGGAGGAGTGAGTGGAGACTGCAGGCTGCAGTCACTCCCTGGGAAGAAGGAGGCGGCTTTGGGAACTGATAGGCCCAGGAAGACAAGGGGAACCAGTAGCAGGAAGAAGCCCAGGGATAGTGTAGTGAGGGCAGAGAGACAAGGCCCAGACTGCTGATCTGAGTGCCCCTGGGCTGAAAGCCGGAGAAGAGGGCAGGCCCGGGTTCCCCTACCAGCCACTGGGTGAGTGGCACCGAGGCATTGAGCGAGAGGACTGCCTAGGTCTATCGAGGGGCTAAACCCTCCCCAGAAGGGGGGAACACGGACAGTGACACGGCTGGAGGGCCAAGCCATGAAAAGGACACTGTGGTTCTTGAGGCTGCGAGAGGGGTTGCAAGAGGACGGCAGAGACAGAGTGATGGTGTGCACAGCACGGACGGGGGGCGTCAGTCTCGAGCTAATCCCCAGAGTACCGGGAGGAGGTGCCATTCTGGCAGTGAGTGATGTGACCCGTGACAGGTCCCAACATGTCTGTTTGGAGTAGGGAGGTACCCCAGTTTGAAACAAGTGATCTACCTCTGCCAAATGCTTCCACGAACCAGCCCAAGGAGTTGGAGCCTGGGATGTTGACCAGATTGTCCACCTTCGGGATAGAGCAGAGGAAGGATGATGCTTTAAGCTGGGATATCACCTAATTCCTGTCATTAATCAGAGGGTAGTGAAACCTGCTCAGAGTGTTCTGGACACTCCTGGAATGCAGGACAAGAGAGAACAGAAGATCAAAAACCAAACTCCATTTGGAATAACAGAAATCCAGTGTTGAGGGAATTCACTCAAAGGTGACCCAAAATGTTGTGTGTCAGTCTCGTGAGAAGTTTCTGAATTATAGAAATGTCAGGCTGGAAGGGAACTTATGTGGTCTTCAAGTCTAGTCCCCTGCACTGAGGCAGGACCAAGTAAAACTAGACCATCCCTGACAGGCGTTTGTCCAACCTGTTCTTAAAAACCTCCAGTGACGGGGATTCCACAGCCTCCCTTGGAAGCCTGGTCCAAAAGTTAACTACCCTCATAGCTAGAAAGTTTTTCCTAATACCAAACGTGATATCCTATATCAAAAAGTGTTACATGCAGCACAGGGGAAATCTATATTAGACCTCACTGTGACCCATAAAGAGGAATTGATCACAGAACTAAAAATTAATGGTAACTTAGGTACAAGTGATCATGACACAATTACATTTGTTATGTGCAAACACAAGGTCCAGACCAGTGAGATATGTATATATATTCTTGGTGCTTTAAAAGGGTCAATTTCACGGAGCTGAAAACAATTATGGGACAAATCAGCTTGAGGAAGAATTTAGTGAGGAAAAATGGGAATTGTTTAAGAACACCTTACTAGATGCCCCAAAAGCTACAATCCGACAGTCAAGGAAGAAGGCCATATTGGTTTAAAAATGACTTGGTTTAGGGAGGAAGTAAAGGGAGCTATAAATATAGAACAAATGGAAGAAAAGGGAAGCTGATAGTAATGAATATAAATCAGAAGTTAGGAATTGTAGAAAATTGGTGAGGGAAGCTAAGGGACACAAGGCAAAATCTGTGGCCAGCAGAGTTAAGGGCATGAAGAAGTTATTAAAGTATATTAGGAACAAAAAGAATCCTAACAATAGTATTGGTGCATTACTAGATAGAAATGGTAAAATTGTCAATAATAAAACAGAAAAAGCAGAAGTGTTCAATAAATATTTCTGTTCTGTATGTGGGGAAAAAATAGCTGATCTAGTCAGGTCATATGCTAACACTCTTTCCATTCCATTAACATCTGAGGAGGATGTTAAACAGCAACTACTGAAGTTAGAACATTTTTAAAATCAGCAGGTCTGGATAGCTTGCATCCAAGAGTTTAAAAGAGCTGGCTGGGGAGCTAAGCGGACCATTGATGTTGCTTTCCAATAAGAAGTCTTGGAGCACCAGGGAAGTTCCAGAAGACTGCAAGAAAGTTCTTGTTGTACTAATATTTTAAAAGGGTAAATGGGATAACCCAGGTAACTACAGGCCTGTCAGTCTGACATCGATCTCTGGCAAAATAGTGAACAGCTGATACTGGACACGATTAATACAGAATTAATGCCAATCCACGTGGGTTTATGAAAAATAGAAATCAAGTCAGTTTGATAGGATCTTTTTTTGATGAAATTACAGGTTTGGTTGATAAAGATAATAGTGTTGACTTCTGTAAGGCACTTGACTTGGTACCAATGACATTTTGATTAAAAAACTAGAACAATATAAAAGTAACATGGCACACATTCAGTGGATTAAAAACTGGCTAACTCAGGTCTCAAAATGCAATAGTAAATGGGGATTCACCATTGAGTGGGTGTTGATGTTCTAGTGGGGTCCTGTAGGACTCAGCTCTTGGCCCTACGCTATTTAACATTATTGTTAATGAGTTAGAAGAAAACAAAATCATCACGGATAAAGTTTGCAGGTGACACACAAATTTGGGGAGTGGTAAATAGTGAAGAGGACAGGTCATTGATACAGAGAGATCTGGATTTCTTGGCAAGGTGGGCACAAGCAAACAATATCTGTTTTAATATGGCTAAATGTAAACGTATACATCAGGGACAAAGAATGTTGGCCATACTTACAGGATGGGGGATTCTATCCTGGGAATCAGTGAGTCTGAACAAGGTTTGGGGGCGGGTCATGGTGGACAATCAGCTGAACATGAGCTCCCAGTGCGACACTGTGGTCAAAAGAGCTAAGGAGCAGAGAGGTTATTTTACCTCTATATTTGGCACTAGTGCGACCGGTGCTGGAATCCTGTGTCTAGTTCTGCTGTCCACAATTCAAGAAGGATATTGATAAATTGGAGAGAGATCAGAGAAGAGCTACCAGAATGATTAAAGGATTAGAAAATGTGCCTTTAGTGATCGATTCAAGGAGCTCAAGCTATTTAGGTTAATCAAGAGAAGGTTAAGAGCTGATTACCGTTTATAAGTATGTACATGGGAAACACATTTAATAATGGGCTCTTCAATCTAGCAGAGAAATTTATAACACGATCCAGTGGCTGGAAGTTGAAGCTAGACAAATTTAGACTGGAAATAAGGCCTAAGCCTTTAACAATGAGTGTAATTAACCTTTGGAACAATTTACACAGGGTCGTGGTGGATTCTCCATAACGGGCAATTTTTAAAGCAAGATTGGATGTTTTTCTAAAAGCTCTGCTCTAGGAATTATTTTGAGGTTGTTCTCTGGCCTGTGCTATACAGGAGGTCAGACTAGCTATCACATTGGTTCTTTCTGGTCTTGGAATCTATTAATCTATGAATAAGGTAAATGTCCCTTGTTGCAGAATAAGCGTTTTACTACTTGTTCTGCCTTCAGTGGCATGGAGAACAATTGATCACTGTCCCCTTCATAACTGCCCTTAACATATTTGAAAACTGTGATTAGGTCCCCCCTCACTTGTCTTTTCTCAAGATTAAACATTATGTCCAGTTTTTTAACCCTTTCCTCATAGATCAAGTTTTTAAAAACCTTTTATCATTTTTGTTGCTCTCTTCTGGACTCTCTCCAATTTATCAACATTTTTCCTAAAGTGTAGCATCCAGATTTGGACGCAGTGGTCCAGCTGAGGCCTCACTAGTGCTGAGTAGAGCAGGACAGTCACCTCCCATGTTTTACATACAACACTCCTGTTAAAAACCCCAGAATATTAGCCTTTTCCACAACTGCATAACATTGTTGGCTCATATTCAGTATGTGCTGTACTGTCACCTAGCCAGTTATTCCCCATTTTATAGCTGTGCATTTGATTTTCCTTCCTAAATATAGTGACTTCTTAATTCTTTATTGAATTTCATCTTGTTGATTTATTTCACACCAATTCTCCAAGGTCATTCTGAATTCTAATCCTGTCCTCCAAAGTGCTAGCAACCCCTCCCAGCTTGATGTAATCCGCAAATTGTATAAGCATATTCTCCACTCCATTATCTAAGTCATTAATGAAAATATTTATTGGTACTGGACCCAGCACTGACCCCTGCGGAACCCGCTTAGATATGTCCTCCCAATTTGACAGCAAACCTTGATAATTACTCGTTGATCTTTCAGCCAATGTTGCACTCACCTTATAGTGATTTCATGTAGACCACATTTCCCTAGTTTGCTTATGAGAATGTCATGTGGGAGTGTGTCAAAAGCTTTACTAAAATCAAGATCTATCACATCTACTTCTTTCCCGCATCCCCCCCTAGGTCAGTAATCCAGTCAAAGAATAGGGTTAGTGGCCAGTCCTGCATCACAGAGATCATTTCAGCTCAAAACTCCTATTTACAGACACTTTCAATTTGGGGGGGTCCTTAATGGAGTGTTCACAAACTTGCAGGTAGATGGCAATGCAGGTTGGTCACGGAGAAGGGGAAGTCTTACTTCCGAACCATGTTGAAGTCTTCACTACTGCAAGTTACACTTGCGTTTGTAAACTAGATTGACTCCTCTGGTTTGGACTGAAATGACAGCCTGCAGATGAGAAGACCAATTGTGGAAGGTTTTGAAGGCGCTAATTTTGGTATGGTTAATTAGCATTCTGTGTACTGCCTGGGTGCACTTTTTGCATTGAATTGATTCAGCTCTGTGTTTACTGTCATGTATTTGTTCCCATGTCCTCCCCTCAGCGTGATGGTAAGGAGGGTGATTTCTCTGAAAGAACAGCAATTGGGGCTCTTGTTTCTTACGTAGGAGGATGAAGGAAATGTAAAAGGACGATAATTCTGGTGCGAAGGTCAAACCTCTGCCTGCTAGCTACTTCGGGGACTCATGTTAAAGGAAAAGGCAAATCTTTCCCATTTCATTCTAAAGGAGAAGCATCTCTTGAGGGCACTGCAGGTGAAGTAGCAAAGCCCATGCCCAGTGACAATCACTGTATTTTCCAGCAGCGTTATCTGTCATGTGTCATATTGAAGCTACCTGTTGTTAGCATTAATAATTGTATGCAAAAATGAACATTAATGCAGCTAGGTGTATGGCAGATATTGAATAACCTGAGACATTTTAGGTAATTTTTTCAGAAGTGCCTAAAGCTTGTGTGTCAGAATGAAAATATCAATAGAAAAAGTTACATGTGAGCAGTGTTGCTTAGTTAATGTTAAAAAGCTGAACTTTGGAATCTCTTGGCTTTTGTGTGGTTGTATTTTCAACTTCGTGCAATACCATATTAATGTTAGTTTTTAAAAAAAATTTAAAAGGGAAGAGAGAGTGACCAACAAAACAACAACTCAAAAATCCTTCACTGCATGCATTCAATATTCTAAGCAGTTCTAGCTTAAAGGTGCCAGGAAAAAATGAATAGAAAATACTTTCACAAGCTGAGCGAATTTTTGCTATCTCGAACCATTCATACCTTTGAAAGCACTGAAATGCTTTTCTCCAAACCTGTATTGTTTCCAATGATCACAAACTCTGTAAAATAAACTAAGCTTGAGGTCTGTAGATTCAAGCCATCATTTTCAAAGTTGGATGCCTATAAATTAAGTAATCCAAATCCATAGTTTAGGCATCTGAATAAACAATTGACTGATTTTTTCATAGGTACTTCAGTCAATTAGAGCTGTATGTGTCAGTACCTCTGAGCACAAGACCTCTTTTAGCTAGGTGCCTAAAAAATGGATTTAGACTGCTTGCCGCTAGGAATCCATGGTTGAAAATGTTGCCCTCCATCATTGCTGAGCAGGAATGCCCAACATTCTATTTGGTGCATTTGGAAAAAATGTCTTTCAACTCCAGCAGGCATTACTCAGAAGTGACTTGAGTATGTGCTAAAGCTTTCTAAAATAAGTCCCCTTTGGGGTGAAAGCTATTATGGATCAATTCAGCTCAAAAGACATTTGAAAAGGCTGTGTGACAGGTGCCGAGGCCCTCCCTGGTCACTAGCAATGTGGGGCTTCACTCAGCTCTGCTCCCTCCTTTCCTCGCACAGGTGCTGGGGAAGATAATGAGGTAAGGCTGGGGTCTCCTGCAGGCTCATCAGCTTCCACAGGAAGAAGGCAGACATCTCCATGCAGGTAGCGTCTTGGGAACTAGGAGTATGAATTAGGGGTGTGTCTTTGGCCTGAGTGCAGTGGGTTGTGTAGACTGGTCAGTATGTAGAGTATGTGATAATGTATTGAGGGTAAGCGGGTTTTATGGGAGTTTAGAGAAAGTGCTATGGGGTGCGCCAAAGATTTAGGAAATGGGATGGTTGCGGATTCAGCCGGTGGCAAAATATGGAAGGGTGTGAACCTTAACTCCGAATTTCCCTACGTGTAATATAGTGTGTTTCCCACCCTAATTGTGTCTTAACGAAATGTCTTGTTTGGATGTTTCACAGTCATAGCAGAGCTTACCAGTGGCAGTGGTGGGTCCACATACTGGGTCCATGTCTCTGAAGATCCCCTGGGTCTCAGAAAGCTCCAGCCACAGTCTCAGCCTCTGACCGCTTGGGCATACTTCCTAGGCACAGACTCTCTGCCTGGTGCCACCTCTAGGAATGGAATCCTGTGGTCCAACTGCCCTGGGTCCCCAGGGTCCGTGCTGATCCCTCGGTTGCTCCAGCACATCTTCCCCAGACCTCCATCCTTGTGGGTTCTCGGATTTACAGTTTAACCCTTCAGCAACTTGACAGTTGAAGCAAGTAGGACACACATGTTGCAGAGTAATTTCTAAACCAATCTTTCTTTACTCACAAACAGAGCAAAGGAGATACATAGATGTAGGCAAAATAAGAGACACCTGTGATCAGCTCCCTACCTCAGAGTCCTTACTACTCCTGAGCGTTCTTTAGGTTTGGGTTGGTGCCTTCAGAGTCCCAGGTTCTTTCTGCTGGACGCTATTTCACCAGGCTCAGGCTTCTCTGACTCCTGCAGCAAGCTCCCTTCAGCTGGTTCAGGTCCTGTGGTTACATTGTGTTCCCAGAGCTTCCCAGAATCTGTCTTTTAAAAGCCAGTTCCAATACCTTGTTTCTTTGTTCCTTCTTTCTGCTGGGGATTTTCTACTGCTTCTCCATCTCCACCTTCAGGCAACCTGGACAGAACTGGTTTCATCTGTGCTATGGCCGTCCCGTTGTTCTAAGGTTCTCCAGTTTGAATGGCAGGATATTCAGGTTAATGACTCAGTAGTTCCTGATCTGGAAGATACATGAAGCCAGCCCTTGTAGCAAATGGGTGATTCAGTATATACCAAGACATTCAGTGATACAGCAGTTTCATAAAATCAATCAGAATTTATAAGTTTCAGATAGACAAATTTCCCAAATATCACAGGGAATATAAGTTTATATCTGAATTTTGCCCAGCAAGGGTTCCATGAATGTTGGAAATACATTAAATATGGCAGACGTATGTGTGTTCTTTGTGGGTTGAGTTGGGTACTCCAACACTAACTACCTTTTGAATCAGCAGGCGGTCTGCTCTAAACTACTTGCTGGTTGGATGGATTTTGCAACTCCTGAGGGCTCTGCCTACAGGATGACCCTTCTGAGGTCATATTGGGATCTCTATTGGGATTTGCCGTGCTTTCTGGTGGATTTGTTCCTTATTGCTTTATGCACAATGCTATGAATTCCTGTCCCTGATTTATAAAGAAGGATTGAACATTGGGCTGCTGCTTCTTCTGTGATACAATTCTGTACCATCCTGTGAGTCTCCTGCTGAAAGCCTCCAGTAATGAAAATACTAGTTCAGTGTGGAGAAGATTTCGGTTGAACTCAAGGACCCAGAAGAATGAACATAAGACCTTTTCATTCAGCCAACAATTTACAGGGTTTTTTTTTATTCTAACAACCAGTTACCTCACTATCACCTCCCCAAACTCCAACTTTTTCTTACACTCCCTCCCCAGCTGCCACCAGGAAGTGTAACAGTTCACAGACATGTGATTTGAATTAAACTACTGCCGTGCCCCATGTTTTTGTTCTTTAAAGGATATTTCATGGGGAGGGTAAAGCTTTCTATTTCTGTCTGCCATCTATCTAAACTGATCTCTTGCTTTGTGCCTTTGCCAATCCAATAGGCTTGATGCTCAAATGATGTTAAAAATGAAACTCTCATACCAGAGAAGTGGGAAAACAATTACCTCCTCTATTAGACTTCAGAAATGTCATGGTTTTATCCTGGTTGACCCCACAGCTAGGTACAAGGTTTTGAAGCGAGGTCATGTGCTCTGAGCTGTGCCCTTTTGGAATGTAATCGCTTCTGTGCCAATCGCTGGATGAGTCATAAAAAGGCTGTTGAGAACTAAAAGAGAAGCTGATGCATTTCTGAACTCTGCTAAGATAATTCTAGGACAAAACGGAGGGCGTTTAAAGCTTTTTATTACCCCTGTTCCCCAGCTTTGTTGCTACTGCAACTCAATCCTGACCTGAGCACCCCGGCTATTCCAGTCCTGGATCTCTTTTCAGTAGACACAGTTCCAGATTGTGTGATGTATTCTGGTGTAAGCTTATTTATAAGTGCCTCCGAGGTCACCTCTGTTGGAATTAGAAGGTGCTGGCTATCTGAATAAATCTGATGCATAGAGTGCGTCTGAAGAAGTGGGTTTTTACCCACGAGAGCTTATGCCCAAATAAATCTGTTAGTCTTTAAGGTGCCACTGACTCCTTGTTGTTTTAGTGGGTACGGTCTAACACGGCTACCCCCTGATACTTGAGTAAATCTGAGGTGTTTATATAGTTATTATGAAGCAGGAAAACTAAACCGTAAAATAGAGAAAATCACTTTTTTGTCAACTAATTCCTCCCTCTTCTTCAACCCAATCGAAGTGGAATAATCTGTAGCCTGTAATAATAGCTCCTAGGCAACAGGGATAGAGAGTATTTTCTTTTAAAACAAATGGTCGCATTGTAAGGACACCCTCCGTTCAAAGTCTGGGGGTTAGGAATGTTTAGTTCAACAAGTGCACTGATTGCTCCTTAGGTGCTTTATGATGGGGACAGATGCCCACTAGGAACTGGATTAAGGTACCCCACTGCTGTTAGTTGTGATAGGTGCCAGGCTTGACCTGGGGTCTCCAGAGGTGAACGTCTCTAGCCATGACTCCAATGTACCTCAAGTTCTGTCTGTCCTAGTATTAGCTCATTTGAATAGCTCCCATGAAAATCAAACACCATTTTTCTATCTCAAAATCTCATCACTGTTGAGCTGGTTAGTTGAGAACTGACAGAATTTGTCAGACATGTAGGTCTAGCAATCCATTGTTTCTGAGACATGTTCAGGGGAGGAACTTGACTAGTCTGATCTGAATGTTCCTCGTTATGTAGGGGGTAAGCAGGGCATACGCTGGCCAGTGTATAAAGAATCCACGAGGAGGACTAAAGGAAGCCTTCACTTTCTTCTCTAAGAGTTCTCTCTCACCTCTTTGCTCTCACCTTCATTGACCTTAGCAACATTCCCTGGCATTCACTTTAAACACTGGAGAAGAACTGCAGAAACTATACAGTGTCTTGGGGAGTCAGACATGGAGGCAGGACTGCAAGACCCTTCCCTTTTTACATTCTCCTCCAAGTAGCTACAGAAGGTAAATAAAAAAAGTTGTACTTGAATTTCAAGTAAAATTGGGTTCTTTTGTAACTGTGTGTATTCTGGGGGGAGAGGGAAATAATCTGTTCCCCTGTTCAGAACCCATGTCTCTTTCATGGTACAGGAGGAACACTCGCAGGTCCTGAGTGGCAGGAACTTTGTAACCTGACCTCCTGCCTCTTGTCTTCCCAAGTCCCTGTGGTAGGAACAACTTCAGCCAAGAGCAGCGGAAGCTCCCTAAAAGTGAGGGGGGGCCCCACCCTCACACCTCTCCTTTCCCCGAGGCCCTGCCCTTGTGCTTCCCGTCCCCCACTCACTCCTCTCTGCCCCCTCCCCTCCGTCGCTTGCCCGTATGGCCAGTAAAAAGTGGGAGGGCATAGTCCTCCCAGATTTAAAAGTGATGGAGCCATGGCCCCCCTGGTTCCCCCTGTTCCAGCGCCCCCCAAAGCACTGCCAGAAGAGGAGGTTTTGGGCCAAACTGATAGTCACCGCAACAGCATGGCATTCATTCAACAGTTCTGTGAGGGCTTAAGAATGAAGGGACTGAGCGGCTAACGAAAATATGCAATCTCTCATTAAGTTTCTGTACAGGAGGACTGGAAGTAGTAAATGTGTTCCCTAAATTTAAAGAGAGACAATAGAAGATGGTACAGGGCAGTACAGCTCAATTAGTCATACTTCAATAAAAGAATAATTTAAAATAGAATTAAAAAACACTTGGATGGTCATGAGATGATAGCAACAAATGAACAGAGGTTCTATAAAGGAAAATTGTACCACTCTAATCTGCTAGAAGTTTGAGCATGTTAGCATTGCTCTGTCTCTTGGTCTTACCCAGACTTCCAGTCAATCAGCATTTGACTTGTCATCTGCGCTCAGACTTCTCCCTCCTGCCCTCTCTTCCCATCTTCCATGATACGGTTATTGATTCTCTCCATAGATTCTAAGGCCAGAAGGGCCACTGTGATCATCCAGTCAGACCTGCTGTGTAACACAGGCAAGAGAACTTACTTGAAATTAATTCTGTTAAAACTAAGGCAAATCTTTTAGAAAAAATCTAATTTTGATTTAAAATCACCAGTGTTGAAAAATCCACCATAGCTCTTGTAAACTGTTCCAATGGTTAATTATCCTCACTATTAACAGTTTACACCTTATTTCCAGTCTGAATTTCTCTAGCTTTAACATCCAACCGTTGGATTTTGTTATATCTTTATCTGTTAGGTTGAAGAGCCCATTATCAAATATTTGTGCCCCATTAGGTACCTAGGGATTGTGATTATCATCCCGTAACTTTTTCTTTGCTAAAATAGATTCAAGGAGCTTAATCTATTTAGTACTATAAGTTATGCTTTCTAATCCTTTAGGCATGATTGTGGCTCATCTCTGAACCCTCTTCAGTTTGTCAGTATCCTTTTGAATTGTGAGCCCCAGAACTGGACACAGTACTCCAGCAGCAGTTGTACCAGTGCCAAATGCAGAAGTAAAGACCCCTGCTAAGGGAATCATTTCTCAAAGACCAGCCTCTTGCTCTGCACTTTGCTTCCTGCAGCCCGTCGTTCAGACCTGGAGCAAGGGCGCTTCACACAGCGTTGCGCTCACCCCGGCTAAACCAGAGCTCTGTATCTCCCTTGCCCCTTTCTCCATCACTGTGGAGCACATCACCATTCTGCCTGTCACTCAGGCCCGTAACCTGGGTGTCTACTCAGTGACTGGACACCTGCAGCTGGCTCAGGCTCCGGGGCTCAGATTGTGTGGCTGTTTCATTGCTATGGAGACTTCTGGGTTCTGTGACTCTCCCACCTCGCAGGGTCCTAGAGCCCAGGCTCCAGCTCAAGCCGAGAAGTTTACGCGGCAATGAAACAGCCCCGCAGCCCAACCCCCGTGAGCCCAAGTTGGCTGGCACGGGCCAGCCAAAGCGTTTCCTTTGGTGTGTGGACATACCCTCCGACCTCTCTCTAGGTCCTCGCGTCCAGGCTGTCTCTGAACCTTGCCAGTTCTTTCTGCAGAACACTCTAAGATATGGCTTATCCTGTCCATCCACACAGCTAAAACCCTCCTCCAGGCTGTTCTCACTTCTCAAGTATTGCAATAGTCTTTACTCTGGCCCTGACAAATGCAGTCTGCCCTGCTCACTTCCATTTGAAATGCTGCTGCAAAGATCATTCTCCTCGCCCCTCATTTGGATCACCTCATCCCCCCCCCGGCTCCCTCTTCTCCATTGTATCAAACAAACTACTAGTCTGCACTTTTAAGTCCCCTTATGCCGGTCTCCACACTATCCTCTCGCCTTCATTATCGAGATGTGGAGTCCTGTCTTGGATCAGCAGTGATGCCAGCCTTCATCACCCACTGGTTAAATGTTCAAATAAGCACCTTTGTGCTTTCTCCCTGCTGCACCTGATGCTTGGGAGGAGCTGCCCACAAATACCTGCAAAGCCGTCCCCTTAAAACTCTCCTTTGCTATGATGCCTACAAAAAACTGGGTAATGGTTAGGCTGGCGCGTGCAGTGAGACCACTGTCCCTCATGTTGACCAATATCGACTCTGTTTCCTTGTACCTCCCGGTCTGTCTGTATCCATCTGTTGTCTCTTGTCTTATATTTAGATTGTCAGCTCTCTAGGGCAGGGACTGAATTATTGTTCTGTGTTTGTACAGCTCAGAGCATAATGGGGGCCTGGGCCATGCCAAGGCTCCTAGTGCTACGATAATAAAAATAACAGTATATAAAGGAGAACCAGTTGATATAACTTGTGGTCTTTCAAAAAACCTCTGACAATGTCCCTCAAAACAAACATAGTAGCCATTGTATGAGAGAGGAAGCACTGTCATAGGTTAGAAATGGGTGAAGATACTGAACTTACAGAAGAAATAAATTGTCATTTTTCAAGATGGCAAAAAGCTAACAGTAGGCATCCAGGTTCGGCACTGAGGCTGGTGCTCGATATATTTGTTCAGGACCTATAAGAGGGGGTTGAATGGGGATGTGGTAAAATCTGTGTACGTTGCAAAATGATTTAGGTTAGTTAAGGCTAGAGAAGATAGTGAGGTGCTTCAGAGCAACCTAACAAATCTACCTGACTAGATAGCAAAATGGCAGCTGATACTCTCTGTTGACAAATGCAGTGGGAAGAACAATTTGAATGTCTCATGTACTCTCCTGGGTTCTATATTAGCTGTAACCACTCAGGGAAAAGATTGGAGCATCTTTGTGACTATCTCAAGGAAAACATGTGCTCAACACTCTGTGATGGTCAGCAAAGTAAACACAATATTAGGGTTCATAAAGAATGGGATAAAAGATACTGGAAATATTATGCCATTGTTCTCAGCTAATGGTATATGCTCCACTGGAGCATTGTGCAGAAAGGATAAATGGCACTGTTATTTACCCTCTCTCATAATAGAACAAGGAGATCTGCAACTGAATTGAAATGCAACATTTTAAAAACTGGTTAAAGAAATGCTTTTTATACCTAATTAACCTGTGGAATTCAGTGCCACAGTATATCACTGAAGCTAAGAGCTGAGCAGGATATAAAAAATTAGATCATCCACAGATACCTTAGATAGGAAAACATAGGAATATAATATATACCCTCCCGCTCCGGGGCATTTGTCAGTTACTAACTGGGGAGAGTTCTAAAGAAACGTCCTCCATGAGTGGTGTCGTCCACAATTGTTCAGTACAGCGTTTCTTTCACATACATCTGAAGTGTCTGTTACTAGCTCTTGTTTTAGATGAATCACTGGCCTATTCTGATACCACTTGTGTGATGTTTCTAAGTAACACATGTTCCACTGTCATGTAGATGAATTAACACACGTGGCTGTGCCCATCTCATAGGAAATGTTTTTCCAAACCTTGACCTAGTCTGATTTTAATAGTGTGGTTAAGTGATTCCAGTTCCTAGCACAGCACTATGTCAGCACTTCCCATATGGTTCTTGGTCTTAGGTCATTTTTGCTGTACCAAAGACCAGGTAACCAGATACAAATGTGTGCATTTTACTGTGCTTCCCACAAAATCTGAGACAATTGTGGGTACACAAGACACTCCTGCCCCCATTCCTGCGCATGTGTGTGTGTGCATGCACACATGCACAGACACTCCAAGCCTGGTCATCTACCTGTGTTGGGGTTATCTTGTTGGGACCGTGGAATTACACTACTAGACTGGTTCATAGCTACCAGTGAGACACTTTTTCTCTCTCCTTCCTGTGTCTCAGACTTGTTCATATGCCAGCTCTGTGACAGCTGCTGACACTGCTACAGAGAGAGTTTCCCTACTGAGGTTTGTTCCCACGCTAGCTGTGGGTCAGGGGAGGGCCTGATCTTGTGGCTATTTGTCATTTGTAACTGCATGTGCTCCCCATTTCCATGTGAAAAATTTGCATTCAAAAAGCCACGTTTTACTTCTCATGGTGCTGGACAACCTTGTCGAGATCTACTCAGAGCTGCTGATGGAAGACATGGTTGCTTTTTCCACCCCTTCCTGTTCAGAACATCGTGTTCTAGGGACCTGCTGGCATTGTGTTCTTTACAAAGCAGAAGCACGATTCCCTTGACTTCCATCCGTTGTTGGCATTCCCTAGAGTGTGTCGTGTTTTGTACAGCTCTGATGAGACGGCAATGCCATTGTAAACCTTTATGTTCAGTTGTTTACAACTTCCTTAAAATCATTACCTTTCGGGCTAACTTTTCTCATGCTTGGTCTGGGGCCCAGAAGTAGAGGTTTTTGTGGGGAAGGAAGGATTAATAGCAATTGGTTCAGTGGGTTTTGAAAAGCATGTAGTAGGCTCCTCGGAGCTCAGATCAAGTAAAAGTGGGCAGTAGCCCACGAAAGCTTATGCTCTAATAAATTTGTTAGTCTCTAAGGTGCCACAAGTACTCCTGTTCTTTTTGCGGATACAGACTAACACGACTGCTACTCTGAAAACAGATCAAGTGAGTTTGTTTCAAAAGTTCTCAAAATTTCAACTTCTCTTTGGATTATTGAAAACCAACTTTCACAGAGTTCTGAGTGACTACAGGTGTGCTTTGATGTGTTTGAAGAAACTAGATTTTATTTAATGGTCCCAATTAGTGTTCAAGACTTGCCATTTTTGAATTGCATGCAGAGCTTAGTTTTACACTAACTTCAGAAAGAGGCACCAGGCTGCAGTGCACTGCAGGAGCAGATGTTGGCTATCTGCATTTCTTAAGGTCCATCACCGTAGTATCTAGATTGATGTGACTAAGACAAGGGAGATTTTCTGATATGGAGACCTTGAGGTATTTCACTACATGATTACATATCTTCTACAGACTCTGGACACGTACTCGGCGCGAGCAATGCTCTTTGGCTTTTAACTACAACAGTAACTCTTGGTCACACTTAAGTTTGTTGTCTGTGCAGCATTTGAAAACTTTTTAATATAGCTAATTGTACCTCCTGGCTAGGTAGGCTGTGAGCTCTTCTAAACCGGGTCTGTCTATTACTCTGTGTTTGTGTAGTGCCTTGGCCTTAGGCACTAGTGTAATAAACATAACTAATAATAATATTAGCTAAGGTTGTGGTTTTCCTTTTATTCAGAATTCCTATTCTCAATTGCTTACAGAGCTACAGTATAAGTAGGAATTCCAGATTTAATTAATAAAACTTGACTGGATCTTAAGTGCATCTGGTTTGTTGTTGTTCGTTGCTTTTAGACCAGCCAGTATTGTTGATTTGATCCACCTGAAGCCTGATATTTAGCACTTGAGAAACAATCATTGTTTTCTGCAAAACAGAATGACAGCTGAGGAATGTCACTGTGGAAAAATACCAGGGAAGGTCAGAACCCTTCACCACATGCATACCTAGAAGGAGGCATGTAAACAAGTGACCTCATTTTCAGAAGGACTGAGGACCTGCAGCTTCCATTGAATTCAGTGAGAAGAACAAGTGTTCAGAACCTCTGAAAATCAGACTACTTTATTTATGCATTTAGTGCCTAAGGTTAGGCCCTGATATTCTGACAAATGTTGGCCTGTTAACTTGAAAGTTTTAATTCCATTGTTTCTGGATATCATTGCCAAGCACACTCAACCTGCAACTCAGCTGAAAAGAGAGGGTGGGAAACGGGGGTGGAAGGGAGGGATTGGTACGACTTGTGCTTAGCCTGATCATTATAGGTCTTAATAGGAAATGTGAAGTAAGGGGAGATGTTACTCAGGGGTTTGCTTGTGCCATGGTCAGTCTGGAGCCAGTTTGAACGGTTGTGCACCTGTAAACATCCATAGGATGTATTTCATTTAGCTATTGAATACGAATATAGTAGTGCTATTTTGCTAACTAATGACAATCTGCACCCTCTTCCCTCCAAAGTATCCAGGGCTAGTCAGCTGAACCAGTCCCTTTCATCCTTCCAGTTCAGCCAGGAAAATTGAGTGGCCCGAGTGATCGGATTATGTTGTGTATTTTAGCCCTTTTAGTGCAATGCGCAAATACAGAAAAATTGTTTTTAGAGATGGACATTTTTGGAAAGGATTTCCAAGGACTCTCTTAAAATACACTGTGGGATTTTGTTATGGCTTTGAGCTATAAATCAATTTCACTTTAAAAAAAAAAAGTTGTTTTTTACTCTTACTACCATTTTATATTACCCCTTCTAACATATATTCTCACAAGATAAAAATATTGTAAAAGAGAGCTGGGGAGTTTAATGATGGTTAATGTTGCCTGAGTATTTCCAGTATAGCCCCCTTTTTATTCACCAATACTGCCCCAAAGTGTTCCACTGTCGGTGTGCGGGCGCCCACATGCGTGGCCATTAGAGATTTTTGCTTTGGCGCTATCCGTAGGGCTGGCTGCGTCGCCCCCTTGAGTGCCACGCTCATGCACTGGTATAGCAGGTGCTGCCAGCCCTACTCCCTCTCAGTTCCTTCTAACCACCTGTGGTGGTCAGTCAGAGCACCTTCCTGGCTTGTCAAGGGCTAGTGGTTTCTTGTCTTGGATTTTGTGTCTTAAGGCCTTGTATATAGTTATCCTTTGTAGTTAGTGGTAAGTATCTGTTGATTAATTGTTTGCTGTTAGTTAAGGTCCCAGCGGGGACTTTGCCCCAGGCGGGGTATGCCCCAGTCTCCAGGTTTCAAGTCCTGTGACTCCTATAACAGGCCTATACCTGTTAGTGACACACACACACACCTGTCTCAAGTGCCCGGGGCGCATGTTAAAGAGATGTGCTGGATTTGTAAAAACGTTCGGCCCCGCAGCGGGACATCAGGCTTACAGCTCTCCTTATGGAGTCTGCCCTGCGCCCGCATCGAATCTCCAAGCACCTCGACATCGGTGTGAAGTGCAGCACCGGCACTGGGCTCTGGCCAGCACCGCTCTTCATCGCCGGTACTGAAAATGAGGGCGAAGAAGCATGGCTCCCGGCACCGGCAAAGAAGGGCCTGGCGACATTCAGCAAAGAGCCTGTCCCAGACCATTTGCCCATCCCGGAACCCCATGGTCAGCCTTCTCCATTTGGAGCTGTTAACCCGGTGAAAGGTGATCCTCCTGCGAGCAGGACTGGACCAACTCCCTGCTGGCACCAACGCCTTCAAGAGGTCCTCAGGCATTGAAGGAGTACTGGCCTCCGCCCATGCCGCCAGCGCAGCAGGTGCTCCAGTCTTCAGCAAAGGTTCCCCAAGAGGGCAAGCCAGCCGATAAGCCTCGGTGGAGCGGTGGAGTGCCGCTGATCCCACGAGACGATGGCATGCTCTCCACCTCTGCGCCACCGGACGCTGGTGCCGCCATCAAGATCAGCACAGACTTACCATTGGTGGCCGAGAATTTGGGCCTGGAAGTGGAGAAGATGGCTGAGCAGGAGGATTCCTTGTTCAGTGTCCTGTCAAGCTCGACCCTTACCCGTGTCGCACTACCAGTGCACGACGGGGTCCTCAAAATTGCCTAGGCCATCCGGCAGACGCCTTCCTCCATCCCTCCCACCTCAAAATGGGCCGAAAAGAAACACTTTTTCCCAACCAAAAGTTTTGAGTATTTGTATACCTCCCCCTGGCTTGCTGGTGGTCTCTGCGGCCAATGTAAAAGAGAAGCAGGGGCACTCCAGCTCAAGCCCGAAAAATAAGGAGTCCAAGCGACTGGACTTGTTTAGAAGAAAAATTTATTCATAGAATGTTTTCATAGAATATCAGGGTTATAATGTAATAGGTATATCTCCATACATTATTTACATCTCCTAGAACTGGAAGGGACCCTGAAAGGTCAGAGTCCAGCCCCTTGCCTTCACTAGCAGGACCAAATACTGATTTTTCCCCAGCTCCCTAAGTGGCCCCCTCAAGGATTGAACTCACAATCCCTGGGTTTAGTAGGCCAATGCTCAAACCACTGAGCTATCCCTCTCCCAGGAGCTATCCCTCAGGAGGTCATCTAGTCCAACCCCCTGCTCAAAGCAGGACCAATCTCCAGACAGATTTTTGCCCCAGATCCTCAAATGGCCCCCTCAAGGATTCCACAGCAAGTTTACAGTTTCAGGTGGTGAACCACCAAGCCCTTCTGGGCTGTTATAATTTCAACTTCTGGGACTCACTCCATAAGTTCAAGAAGTCCCTCCCGCAGGATCAGGATCAGGCCCAGGAGTTTGACCCCCTGGAGCAAGAGGGCACTACGACAGCCCGTAGCGCCCTGCAGAGGGCGTTGGATGTGGCAGGTTCGGCAGCCAGGGTGGTGGCATCCCCAGTGGTGATGAGGCGCAGCGCCTGGCTTCGAACCGCTGGGCTCTCCCAGGAGGCAGGGAGGGGCCAGATCCTGAGCCCTGTGTCAGGAGGCGCTCAGCCTCTGGGACTTCTGTGTGCGGTATGCCATTCATCTGATTACCGCCCATCTACCTGGCTCCAAGAATTTCCTAGCAGATCGCCCCAGCAGGACCTTCTCATCTTGCCACGAGTGGTCCCTCCATCCGGAGATGGTTGACAGAATCTTCCAGAGGTGGGGACTCCCCAGATGGACCTATTCACATCCAGACAGAACAGGAAGTGCCACCAGTTCTGCTCCATCCAGGGTCTGGCAAAGATTCCCTTTCGGACGCCTTCCTCATCCCTTGGTCTGGGGTGCTCATGTATCCCTTTTCGCCAGTGCCGTTAATCCACAGGGCCTGGTGAAAGTCCAGCAGGACAGAGCGAAAGTCATTTTGTGGCCCTGCATGGCCCCATCAATACTGGTTCAGCATGCTGTTGGACCTGTCAGCAGCCGCCCCTCTTCCACTGCCTCTTCGACCGGATCAGCTGTCGCAGAACCACAGCAACCTGCTGCAATGAACCTCATCACGCTGCAATCTGATGGCTTGGCTCCTGCGTGGCTAAGTGCGGATGAATGGGCATGTTCAGGCCGTGTCCAGCAGGTTTTGCTGGGCAGCAGAAAACCCGCGACCAGGGCAACCTACCTGGCAAAGTGGAAAAGGTTCAAGTATTGGGCCTCGGAACGGTGCCTTCGGGCCTCGCTGCAGGATGTCCTGGACTACTTGCTGCATCTCAAGCTTCAAGAGTTTTCCCTCTCTTCCATTAAGGTCCAACTGGCAGCCATCTTAGCATTGCATTCCTTGGTCCAGGGAAGGTCTCTCTTCACCCATCCCATGATGGCACGATTTCTGAAAGGACTGGAGTGCCTCTACCCACATGTCCGGGACCCAGTCCCCCCCTTGGGACCTGAATCTTGTGCTGTCAAGGCTCATGGGCCCTCCCTTTGAACCCTTGGCTTTGGCAGAGCAGTGCTCCAATCTGCAAGACTGTGAACTACGAGCCCACCTTCGAGGATTCTGCTTGTGAGTCACCTACAATGGAATCGACATGAGCAAGCACTCGAAGAAGAAGTTACCCACCTTTCATAACTGTTGTTCCATTACCTGCCCCTCTGTGGGAGTTGTTGGCAAGAAGGAACCGAGAGGGCGTAAGGCCGGCAGCGCCTGATATACCAGCGCATGAAAGCAGCACGCAAGGGGGCGACACAGCCAGTCCTACGGATACCGCTAAGGCAAAAATCTCCAATGGCGGCGCACATGGGCGCACGCTCACACCTCCAATGGAATGGACATGAGCAGCACATCTTGAAGAATAACAGTTACGAAAATGTGGGTAAACTGTTTTTTCTCCGCACGTCTCAAATCTCTGAATGAAATCTCATGAGATCTACAGCAGCAGTGGTCAAGGAGCCTATCCACAGCTGACTAATCTGCTAATAAATGCATATTGGGTTTTGACTCAGGGCAGCAAGAGGTTGAAGGATGTTAGGCCTTGGCTACACTTACCGCAAGTTCGACGGCTGGAAATCGAACTTCTGGGTTCGACTTATCGCGTCTAGTCTGGACGCGATAAGTCGAACCCGGAAGTGCTCGCCGTCGACTGCGGTACTCCAGCTCGCCGAGAGGAGTACCGCGGAGTCGACGGGGGAGCCTGCCTGCCGAGTGTGGACCAAGGTAAGTTTGAACTAATTCGAAATAAGGTACTTCGAACTTCAGCTACGTTATTCACGTAGCTGAAGTTGCGTACCTTAGTTCGAATTAGGGGGGGTAGTGTAGACCAAGCCTTAGTGTAATGAGACCAGTGAGTATAGTGGCTGGAAAGGTGAGTCAAATTGTCTGGCACCTGCAGCGGAAGTGGGACAGGAAAGGTCATCTGGGTTCATGATTTTTGTTTATCATATTAATCAAATGGAACCTCCATTAGCCAGTAGTTCTCTCCCCGGCCTAATCTTTAAGCTCATCTCACAGGTTTTAGGAAGGGATGGGAAAAGGGCAGCATACCCTTCCTGTTCCCTAAGTTTTATTATTGTGTATGGAATGTGATAACACCATTTCAGCTGGAAATTAGAATAAATTTAAATTGGCATTGGTGTCCGTCCTACGAGCACAAGGATGTCCAGTTTGGAGCTAGCTCTCTGCACCTCCATCTGTGTCTGGTAATTTTCCCCACCTTTGGGGTAAACTTGGGCCATTTCTGAAGGGGAACGGAAAAGCCATTTGCTCCGTTGTTGTGTGGCCTAACATAGGCACTTTCTTCAGTATCCGTTCCTCGGGCCGTATCTCTCAGAGCGGTTCTCAGAAAGAGGTTTTACAAGCTCAGTGTCTTACCCTTGTTTTGTTAAAATATTTGCTTATTTTTTTTAATTTATTTAATGTCCCCAAGGATCAAAGGAGAGAGGGTTATATTAAACAGCGCCAATGTTATCTGGCAGATTTGAAAGCATGTTGCTTTACTGATAACTCTGAGTCTAGGGGCTGGAATTAGTAGGGCAGGCAGACAGAGAAATACATGGAACTGGGCACAGGGTCCCTATCTCACATATCAATCACTCTCGGGAACTGCAGGGAGACCTGCTGGCATTGGCGCCTGAGGAGGCTGCTTTTGAAAAACTCCTTCTAGAAAGGCTCACTTTTCACTTGGTGTGTATGTTTTTGTCTGCTCAGCCTATCTCTCTCAGCCAAAGGATGGAGGATGCTAAAATCACTGGGGATTCTTATATATGCTCAGAAGGAAAAAAGGTCTCTCTCTGGACTTTAAAACAGCCACAGTTGGCTGACACCAGTGGGTCTTGCAAATGTAATGGAAAGTGGATTTCCTTAGTTGAGTAACATCTGGGATATTTTCCTGTCCAAATTGGGAAGGATTCAATAATACTTGCTTTGTAGTTTCCCTGTAACAAAATCATTACATTCTATTATTAATGAATGCTAGTACACGTTTTACAAAATGCTGGCTTGACCATCCTTCAGTGAAATCGCCCTGCACCTCACTGTTAAAGGGAACAATCTCATTCTAGGAGCAGGTGAACTATGCGCCCTTGATTGACAGAACTGTTTAAAAGTTGCATGTGTGTTCCTTGAACAGCCCTATGCAAGAAGAAGCATGCCCAGGTAAATTCTGTTGGCACTAGGAATTTGTCCAACAGAAACCATTTCCACCCACAGTGTTAGTTAGGGTATATTTCATGTCCTGGATGTCAGAGAATGCCAGTGCTGATCCCAAGCCAGATATCCTTCCTACCCCGTGATTAAAAATGGGGCTGTCACACAAGAGCAAACTGGATAAAAGAAATCATATGTACAAAGAGAAATGTACTTGTCCAGTCTCTCTCGTGTGTGTGGTTTTTTAACCTTTTCCTTTTATTGCAGAAGTGTTTTGAGTAAGTCTTTCTCCTTCCCCGCTCAGATTTCCTCTTGCTTTCTGCAGTGAAATCAGAAACCTGTGTTTCACATCAGTTGACGACCATGGCAATAACTGATGTCATAAAAACAGCTTTATGAAATGGGGGTGGAAGCCTCCTAAGTTAGACACAAATTGCCTTGATCCTTAGCAAAAATGCTAACTAAGAAACATCGTAGTTGGAGTATCCATGTGGCCCTCATTGGATGTTCATTTATGCAGTGGCCTGACAAACTGAATGAACTACTTTCATTCCCCTGCCTTGGTCCTTCTGGGTTTAATTGCCTGCTTACCTTGAGTGCTGTTGGTGGGCAGCCTTGCTAGTGGCCTCTCTCCACCAGTTTCTGCAGCTCTTCTCCTCTGTCACTTGCATTCTTCTGGCCCCCTTCCTGTGCTCTGCTTACATCTCCACCACAGGCTCTGTTTCTCTGTAACACCTTTAAAATGACTGTCAACCCAAGTCTTCAAAAATCATGAGTCAGGCCTCCGAAATCCTAAGGTGGTTGGGTTTTTTTTAGAAAGGAAAGTTGGGTTCTTTTTATATGCCTTCTGGTCTGTGAGCCTTTAGCATGCCCTTGGGGTACCTCGCCAAGCTTTTCTTGCAATCATGAGGGCTAGAAGCTTTCTTTCACAAAATAACTTGACACTGGGAACCAGGGCCTCAAAAAAAGCACCAAATATTGTGATAAAATTATGAGAGTTGGCAACATTTCTCTTCGTATCTTGGTGCAGTTTGTAGCCTTTATGTCCCTGTTTTCACCACCCACAAATAAAATTTCTGGTGTACTCAGATTCTTCTATGGCACTCATCACTGTGGTACCTGAGCCTAAACAGTCCTCTTCCAGACAAGTCTTTCCATTATAAAAATAACTCAACATTAACACTGCTTCTACCACAGAACCCCTACCACTAAAAACATCTTAATACAACGCCCCCCCAAAACCCTACCCCCAGCAGCTCTCTGACCCTGAAAAGGGGAGAAGTATCAGAGACTTCTTGAAGTCCACTAGGGATTTAGTGTCTGCTATTGATTGTATGTGGAAGTAACTCATACTGGGGTGTTGGTCAGCAGTATAGAATTCCAAAATAGACCTCACAGTAGGAGTAGGATGGGAGCAAAGAACTCCCGGGCAGTGAATGCAGTTTAGCATGTATTTTCCATGAAACCTCCAGTGCAGTTCAGGACAGTCACACGCAATCACTGCAGCAGTGACAGGTAGTGAAGAGATGGCTGAAGCAGTTGGACAGGGGAAGGCTTTCATGTCCACATTTGTCTCGGCATACAGGGTGAAGAGCACTGAGAGAGAATCTTGTAAAAACCTTTGACTCTGCACAAGGATAGTCGCTGTTTTAACTGCCCAGAGTACTTCCGAAATATGCGTAGTAAATTGTTCTTCTGTTTGTATCGTGATGCGGGACAGGGTTAATGACAATGTGAGCTGTGCCTCTTGCTTGCATTCCCCGTCATGTACACTTTCCTCTGCCCTAAGGCCTGTTCAGAAGGGATTACACGCCCTCTCTCTGTAGTGCCGTTAACACGGACTCTGGAGTAATAGTACAGGCTGTGTCCGGCTGATGACTGCTCTCCCCCTTCCTCTGTTCTGTTCATTCATTAGAAACAGCAGTTGCCCTCCTGTCCTGGTGAAATGTGATCTGGAACATAATTGTGCTCAACTTTGGCTGACTGATGGAGTTGCCGACTCCAGGCTGTGCGTGACTGGGCATGCCAGTATCTCTGAGAGCTGAGCCCCTGTGCCATGGAGTACGGACTGAACACCGGCTCTCTTCTTTACTTTGCACAGGAGGCTTTACACACTCAAGGCTGCAATCTCACTCTGTTTTGCTCACCTTCATCATGTTTCCAAATACCATGACACTTTAACCTCATCCCTTCGGCTCAGTCCTCTCTCTGCGGCCCTGAACGCCCCACCTGGCTTCTGGTAATAAAGACTAGTCGTAATAGAATCTTGCAACGTTGACAATAACACATGAAATACAAAACATGACACTGAAATAATGTTAAGGGACTGGTTTTTAAACCAACATCTTTCTAACCCCGTGTCTGAAACTCTGCTTTTCATCTCTTGCCTCATTGTGCTGGGTATCAGAGAGGCCTGCAAACAATGGCAGATTTTGCAAGCTGCAATCTCCGGGCATAATGGGGCAGGTCAGGACAGCGTTTTTCTGCCTTAACTGAATTTCCTGGCTTTTGTCAAGTTGGCGCCAAACACTTAAATACAAAACCTCTCTCTACAATAATGTTACTTCTATTTCTCGTTTTTCACAGTGTTTGGAGAATCAGTGCGGCACACACTTAGGGCTTCTCCAGAGCAGGTGAACGGGTGACTTGTGTTTTTAATTGTGGAGTCGTCATATCTCCAAAGAGTCTCCATGACCATGAGTCATTTCCATTGCACAGGATCACTGAAGGTTGCCTGTTCCTGCACTTTGCTAGATCGGCTCGCACATGTCAAGACATACACAGCAACAGTCATTAGCAGAAGAGAATGGATCCTCCTAGTCCCGGACTGGTGTGCATGATTGTGTTCCCGCATGCGTGTGAGCAGAGGCAATCCCAGCTGTGCTCCTCCAGCCTCGATGTCACATGCTGGTGAGAAAACTGCTTTACAGCTCTAACTCTGATGTGACTCCTTTCCTCTCTGCCTCCCTTCCCAAGCATTAGAACATAGGAATATAAGAAGGGCCATACATACTGGGTCAGACCAAAGGTCCATTTAGCCCAGTCTCCTGTCTGCTGACTGTGGCCAATGCCAGGTGCCCCAGAGGGAATGAACAGAACAGGGAATCAAGTGATCCATCCCGTCACCCATTCCCAGCTTCTGGCAAACAGATGCTAGGGACGCCATCCCTGTCCATCCTGGCTAATAGCCATTGATGGACCTATCCTCCATGAAGTTATCTAGTTCTTTTTTTAACCCTGTTATAGTCTTGGCCTTCACAACATCCTCTGGCAAGAAGTTCCACAAGTTGACTGCGTTGTGTGAAAAAATACTTCACAGGAGCAATGGGCATCATGTGACGACAGATACCATATTTCAGGGAAATGAATGTCTGATGCCATTGATGCTTCCTCCTCCCGGGGTCAACCCTACCAATGACTATCGGTATTAACACTGTTTCCATTACTGCTTTGCCACCATGTTTCCAGCACACTCACCACTACTCCGGGAACCTGTTGCTCCAGCTCTGCTCATTCTCAGCCAGATTACAGTTCCAAAAGGTATCCAACAGACAGCTGTTCTTCTACTCAGACCATCACTGAGAACAACCCACTTAATCACCTAGCATAGTCTAAACTGTCATGAACAGCCCAAACAAACAGAGAAGCAGACATAGAAAACCAGATTCCAGACCTCTAACATCTGTACATTGCACAGGACCACTAGCTGGGCATGGACCAGAGCCAGACCGCACATAGCAACATGAGCTAAATGTGATGTTGATCAACAACAGGCTCTGCTGCTAACAAACCATACACTACCGCATCAGCAATGAAGCACCCAGCGTAGCCTGCCTCATCGAGACCTGACTGGATGACCCCACGAACCCTGTGCAAGTTGCCTTGTCTCTTCAGGATACTTGGTACATCACAGACCTAAGAGGGCAGGTGGCACTGTGTTAATCTTCTCTGCAAATGTCAAATCCGAGAGAGACCTGAGGCAAGACAACTTTATTTGAGTTCATTCATCTGATAATAGAAATCCGAGCCAAAGCTAAAATATTGTTTTATGCTCAGGTACAGACCCCCTCACGTGGAACGGGATTAATGAAGGAGCTCACTGGCAATGATTGTGAAATACCCCAGACTTGTTGCCCTGGGAGATCTCCACAATGCTACTGACAAGGCTGCAGATGCAAAAGCCATTCCCTTACTTCCCTAGGATTTACGTGGGTAATCTCTGGTCCAACCCACGCAGCCAGTCTTACTTTTGGTCTAGATGTCAAGACTGCGGACATCGCAACCCAGCCGCTGCCTTGGACAGACTATCACCTCATTAACACAGTGGTCAAAGCGCTTCCAGCTCCCAGGCAACAAGAAAGACCAATGAGCCTGATGTGATCACAAAAACTCATGGACATGAACAAATTTCAAAGGCTGCTAAATGAGAGCTGAGTAGCTGAGGAAGGATGGTCTACCAGTAGAGAACTAGCCTGGGACCTCAGAGACCCGGTTCAGTTCCCTGCTCCATATCAGACTTCCTCTGTGACCTCTGGCAAGTCACTCAGTTGGTCTGGCCCTCTGTTCCCCCTCTGTGAAATGGGGATAAAAGCACTGCCCTTCTTCACAGGGAAGTTATGGGGCTAAATACATTAAAGATTGTGAGGTGCTTAGAAACTAAGGAGGTGGGGGGCTATATAAGCACCTTAGAGGACCTCGTGAATCGTTATCATTGTACCCTAGCCTTTTCCATTGACACAGTGGCCTAAAATGACCCCTTCCTCTCCGTCACCCATGCAGATTTGCTTGGTTTTCAAACACCATGTGACAGATGAAGAGAGCAGGGAAACTCAAGTGATGATAGTAGAAAACAAAGGCTGAATCAGACAGGATCAAATATAACAAGTGTCTCCAAGTCTGTTCTGAGGCCGTATTACAGGCCAAAAGAATCTTCTTCTTAGCCTCCATTGAAGCTGCCGACTCTTGCCCCAAGGAGCTATCTAGGGTGTTAACCACTTCATCAATCATGAGTGACCACGACCTGCATCAGATCCCAGCACCAAGTGTGGCAAAGAACTGTCATCCTACTGCAGTGAAAAGATCACATGCATTCCAGAAGCCTTCTCAAACACCGTGGATCTCCTCCACCTGCAGCCAACAACCCCCTGCATTACCAGAATTCAGTACAGTCACTCACTGAGAAGAGCTGGACACCCTAAAGGAGTCTGTACCCAAGACCTGGGACTCTGACCATGCCCTTCCTGGCTTGTGAAAGAGAGTCATGAACAACTGTTGCCACTCCTGATCAAAAGAGCCAACCCCTCATTCAGAGAAGGAATCTTCCCTTCCTCCTTGAAACATGCAGTAGTCTGACCAACACTGAAGAACCCCAACCCTGGGATACATCTGTTTAACCAACTACTGCCCAGTGTCAAGCCTCCATTCCTGAGCATGCTTGTAGAGAAGCTAGCCAAAGGCCACTATAAGCTCCTCTAACTGAAGCTAACGTTCTAGCTCTGGCACAGGCTGGACTCAAGCCAGGACATGGAACTGAAACCATGTTAGTGGCACTGATAAGATAATTTGCCAATAGATAGAGGGCAAACATCCATTCTCATTCTCCTGGACCTCTCTGCACTGCACTTCGACACTGACCGTGAAATACTGCTTTCTCAGTTGAGAGGTGGCAGGGGTCCAGATTAATGCACTAAATGATTTGAGTTCTTCCTGGAGGGACACACCCAAAGAGTTGTAATAGGAAATTGCACATCCACCACTAGACCCCTCACTTGCAGAGTCCCACAAGGAACAATTATCTCTTTCCAGGTTCTTCTCAAAATTTACATGCAACCGTTAGGTGAACTGGTCAGACAACATGGACTCAAGTGCCAACAATATGCAGATGAGACACAGCTCTACTTTACCCTAAGAGGCTCTTTCTGGTGGTAGGTTCTTGTGGCTCTCCTGGAGTAATCAGAGACTAGGTGGTAGGTTTGGGGAAGACATTCCACCAAGGCAGAAGTCTCCTTTCACAGCCTAACTAACTACCAGTCATGAAGGCCTGTTACTCGACAGCAGCAGTTCTCAAACTTCATTGCACTGCGACCCCCTTCTGACAACTCAAATTACTACATGACCCCGGGGGCGGGGAAACAACGCCTGAGCCCACCCAAGCCCTGCCACCCCAGGTGGAGGGGCCACAGCTGAAGCCCTTGGCAGGGGGCCTGTAACCTAAGCCCCACTGCCCAGGGCTGAAGCCGAAGCCCTGCAGCCCAGGGATTTAGCCCTTGGGCTTCAGCTTTGACCCTGGGCGGTGGGGCTCGGGCTTGGGCTTTGGCCCCAGGCCCCAGCAAGTCTAACACCAGCCATGCTGATGCCATTAAAATGGGGTCACGACCCACAGTTTGAGAACCCCCCATCCTACAGTATTACTGTAGCGTCATGGGCTGGTAACCTCCTCCTTAGAATGAGAGCTACCAACAAAGTTGGTGGTGCTAGAGCACAACACTGTGCAATCAACACCCTCTAGGTATTACTATGCAGAGCAGGACAAAAAGGGAGAGCCTATAACCTTCTTGGGGACAGTATATTTCCCTTGATCTCACACACAGCTGCAAAGATCTACTCAACATCAGAGAAATCTGTGGTTAGTCTGTGACTAAGGAGAACCCTATATCTCTTGGATTAGCTGCTGTTCTCATTCAACTTCCACCTCGTAGTTCTCTGATATCAGAACCCAGGAATCCAACAAAATCTGGGAAGCTATAGACACTGTTTGCGTGGAGACTGTAGGTGCAGAAAACACTGTTTGCGTGGACACTCTAGGTGCAGAAGGCACTGGGAACATCAGCATTGAGACCAACACCTCACATGCAGACAGAGAGCCCCTCGGGTGCAGATGCTGCCATTGATGAAACAGCACTTCAGTTCTGTCGATTTCTGAGTTGCTGCAGGGTAGAGGGTGATCTAGTGATAATGTTGTTATTGAGAACTTTGAAGCCATCCACCTTTATGGCTGGGGTCCAAATTTGGGGTTCCTTTGGAATGTCTATCGAGGGCTTCAAAGGAGCCACTCAGAAGCAACTGATTGTCTCATCAGTGCTCTGTGCCCGGAGCCCAGATGCATCGGCTAGCCCAGGATTCTGGAAGGGACTAACTGGGATGTTCACAGGGCAGCAGCTTGAAGGCTCAAGAAGGGGCTTTGTTGTCAGCCTGGCCCTACCGCTGTCTGTGAGGCCCAAAATCTACCTAGACCTTGGGTGTTCTGCCTGTCTCATGCTAAGAAGCTGAGACCTTGTAAAACAATCCTGCACAGATGGTATCTTTAGAGAAGAAATCTTTCAGCTTTTCCTCTCCCAGCCAGCCATCCATGGCATAGCCTGCCATGTTGAGTGAGGGAACGGAAGTGTGTCGTTTGCAGGATGGGGTTAATCCTTTTACATACCGTTTCTTAAACTGCTTCACCTCCCTGGAGCTTGAGGAATCTTCAAGCTAATTTGATTTTTGACAGGGGATTAATGTCAGGAAGAGATGTGAAGTCAGGCTAAGACAAGCCTCCCCCTCCCCCTGCACTATCAAACCATGCTACTTCTCTAGAGGAAGGGGATGAGAAGCAGAATGTACATCGGGGCTGGTTGGAAGAGATCTCTTACCTAAATTAACCTTTCTCTTCATGCTTTTATAAGTGCTGGTGTCTCGAGAGCTGAGCCAGTTATTCTGGGGGCTATGCTGGGTACTTATCAGGAGTTTGTCAGGTTAGGTCGGTCTCCCACTAGCCATTTTATTACTAAACTCTCTAGCTCTTGTGCCTGCTTTAGAAGGTGTTGAGCTAATCCTGAGTACATCTGAACCTGAAAAAACAGAGAAGGAGATAGGTTTCATGCCAAAACAAATACATTGTGTGTCTGTTTATTTTAGAAATCTGATTTTGGAAGCTATGTGCTGCCTTTGTAAGCTTTGCAGATGTCATGTACATGCTGTGTACATGACATTGCATCACTCTGGAGTGGGTTTTCCTTCTCCCTCTAGTTCCTATTCTGCTGCTCCTCACTAAAAACAAAAGGTCAAGACTACAGTAGAACTCTTATCAGTCTGTGAGAGTGTCTTAGAAAAAACCTGTGCTTCACGAGGACTGCAGCCTGTATACAGTACTCAGTGGCTGTCAGTCTCACTTCTTGTTGCATTCTTACAACGTGAAACAGTGTGTCTCATCCTCATGCATTTTCTCCTCCCCTCGCAGGCACTTGGCCCTATCCTGTTCTGCCTCTTTCTTTTGCCTCCCTCATTCAAGGGCTAGGACTAGCTTCCTCTTCCTCCACTTTTGCTCTAGTTTCTTCCCTCACCGGCATTTAGGGCTAGATTAAGTGTTTGCCTAAAACCAGCATGTAAGGACAGGCGGATTTGTTCAAGTTGTTGGGCCAGAGTTTGCTCTGTCTTAGACTTTCTGAAACACCGCTGATATCAATGGTGGTAGATGAGGAACAAATTCAGAATTTAGCCCAGTATGTAGGGAACTGGATGAACATACACACACTGTCACGTGACTAGGTCAGCACCTGAAACAGACAAAAAACTAGTCAAAAATAGCAGAACTACAAATCAAGGTGCACAATGAAATGTTCAGAGAAGCTGGTTTGACAGCTTCCATCCCAACTGGACAAAGCTAATAACCGTAATGTCGGTTCTGTGCCAAAGGAAAATGTAATCCTCCTAAAAAGTGTATGTTTTCAAGCAAGACTGTCTCTTCTCATCCCTATCCGTTGTTCTGAGCCTCTAGGGTTTGGTTTAGGAGAAAATGACCTATGATCAGGTGCAGGAGTTGTAGTATGAATCCACACAGAGAGCTAGTTCGGCCTCATAAGTAGAAACATGTCAAGATCATGTCTCTCCTTAATAATTAAGGAAGAACTGATTGGAACTGTTTTGGGTTCTGAGCAGTAGTCCTATAGTCAAATATCTGTGTCAGTTATCCATAGTCCCATATAGATTGACCTATTTGGAGATACTTTTCTTGCAATGCACTTATTTCCAGTGAGCAACATCATGCAGAGAGATTCTTAATGGCTTCTATGTAAGGAGGACAAATCTCAGAGCTGGGAGCAACATCTATTACATCTTGTGTAGTTATCATTTCGTCTAGTGCCCTGTCACTGTGGTGTCTGGATATGCCACTCAAATGTCTTTCTTCTCCTTTGTCCTCCTGGATCACGAGGTGCATAGGGCGTCCACCAGTTTCTGCCATTTATTTCAGTGTTGTGCAGGTCTGCTCAGGCTTCTGAGTTTTATGTTGACAGATTTGGCTTCTTTCTCTATAGTTCTGCTTAATGTTTCTCAGGGTTGCCCTCTTTTTATCTTCCGAGATGGTGTCAATATTAAGAAAATAAGAACGTCCATACTGGGTTAGACCAATGGTCCATCTAGTCCAGTATCCTGTCTTCTGACAGAGGCCAATGCTAGGTGCTTCAGAGGGAATGAAAAGGGCAATTATCCATCCCCTGTTGTCCACTCCCAGCCGAACTAGAGGTGGAGGACACCTGGAGCATGTTGTAGCATCCCCGATCATCTCAGCTAACTATCATTGTTGGACCTGTCCTCCATGAATTTACCTAATTCTTTTTTGAACCTAGTTATATTTTTGTCCTTCACAACATCCCTTGACAGTGAATTCCACAGGTTGTCTGTGCATTGTACGGAGAAATACTTCCTTTTGTTTGTTTTAAACATGCTGCCTATTAATTTCATTGGGTGACTCCTGATTCTTGTGTTATGTGAAGTTGTCAATAACACTTTCTTATTCGCTTTCTCCATACCACTCATGATTTTATAAACCTCCATCATATCCCCCTTTAGTCGGTTGTTTCCAAGCTGAATAGTCCCAACCTTCTTAATCTTTCCTCAGATGGAAACATTTCCATATACCTAATCATTTTTGTTGCCCTTCTCTGTTCGTTGACCTTTTCCAATTCCAATACATCTCTTTTGATATGGGGCAACCAGAACTGTATGCAGGATTCAAGGTGTGGATGTACCATGGATTTATATAGTGGCATTATGATATTTACTGTCTTACTATCTATCCCTTTCCCAATGGTTTCTAACATTCTGTTTGCTTTTTTGACTGCTGCTGCACATTGAGTGGATGTTTTCAGAGAACTGTCCACAATGACTCCAAGATCTCTCTCTTGAGGGGTAACAGCTAATTTAGACCCCATCATTTTGTATGTATAGGTGAGATTGTTTTCCAATGTGCATTACTTTGCATTTATCAACATTGAATTTCATCTGCCATTTTGTTGCCCAGTCACCCAGTTTTGTGAGATCTCTTTGTAACTCTCACAATCTGCTTTGGATTTAACTATCTTGAGTAATTTTGTATCATCTGCGAATTTTGCCACTTCACTGTTTACCCCTTTTTCCAGATCATTTATGAATATGTTGAATAGGACTGGGCCCAGTACTGATCCCTGGGGGACACCACTATTTACCTCTCTCCATTCTGAAAACTGACCATTTATTCCCGCCATTTGTTTCCTGTCTTTTAAACAGTTACTGATCCATGAGAGAATCTTCCCTCTTATCCCATGACTGCTTACTTTGCTTAAGAGATGTTGGTTAGGGACCTTGTCAAAAGCTTTCTGAAAGTCCAAGTACACTATATCCACTGGATCACTCTTGTCCACATTGTTGTTGACACCCTCAAAGCAGTCTAACAGATTGGTGAGGCATGATTTCCCTTTACAGAATCTGTGTTGACTCTTTCCCAACAAATCATGTTCATCTATGTGTCTGATAATTCTGTTCTTTACTATAAATTCAACCAATTTGCTTGGTACTTAAGTTAGGCTTAGTGGCCTATAGTTGCCGGGATCACCTCTGGAAAGTTTTTTAAAAATTGGCGTCTCAGTATCTATCCTCCAGTCATCTGGTACAGAGGCTGATTTAAGTGATAGGTTACATACCACAGTTAGTAGTTCTGCAATTTCATATTTGAGTTCCTTCAGAAGCCTGGGGTGAATACCCTCTGGTCCTGGTGATTTCCTACTTTTAATTTATCAGTTTGTTCCAAAACCTCTTCTACTGACACCTCAGTTTGGGACAGTTCCTCAGATTTGTCACCTAAAAAGAATGACTCAGGTGTGCAAATCTCCCTCACATCGTCCACAGTGAAGATCAATGCAAAGAATTCATTTAGCTTCTCTACATTAACCTTGTCTTCCTTGAGTGCTCCTTTAGCACCTCGATTGTCTAGTCGCCCCCACTGATTGTTTGGCAGGTTTCCTGCTTCTGATGTACTTAAATTTTTTTTTGCTGTTTTGCTGGTCTTGCTAGTTGGTCTTCAAATTCTTTTTTGGCCTCCTAATTATGCTTTTACACTTGTCTTGCCAGAGTTGATGCTCCTTTCTATTTTCCTCAGTAGGATTTTATTCCAATTTTTATTACTTGACATGGAAGTCATGCTGGTGGGATCCTTAAAGCATGTTCCAAACGTGTTCATCCTTGTCTTTTTTACAACTTTGATGCTTTAAGTTGGTTTGCTCCAATTAGAATTTCTGATGTTGCAAGAAACTCTTTTTAGTGGACTCTGAAGATCTTTGGCAGGCATTTACTTTGGAATGATTTGATCTTATCAATTTCTGTTGTAGATTTTCATGACTCTGCTGCATAAAGTAGGACAATTTCAGTTCAGTGTGCAGCAGCAGTGGTCAAAAAGGCTAATAGAATGTTCAGAACTATTAGAAAGCAACAGAGGGTCCTGTGGCACCTTTGAGACTAACAGAAGTACCGGGAGCATATTAGGAAAGGGATAGTAAACAAGACTAAAATTATCGGAATGCCACTGTGCTCCCACATCTTGAATACTGTGTACAGATCTGGCCAGCCCATCTCAAAAAAGATATATTGGAATTGGAAAAAGTACAGAAAATGGCAACAAAAATGAGTAGGGGTGTGGAATAGCTTCCATATGAGGAGTAATCCTGGGGGAATTCTGTGCCAAAATATTAAAAATTATGCACCAAAAAATTAAAAATTATGCACGCAAGATTTTTAAAATTCTGCATATTTTATTTGTCAAAGTAGCACAATATAATCACGCTGGTTTCAATTATTTTGGTAATTTATTTAAACTACAATACAATGGATGGAGAATGGGAGTGGGGCACATTGGAGGAAATCTCCAACCCCCCTTTGTCTAATAGTAATGTAGCTAGGTCTGACCCTTTATTTCTAGTTATTAGTCAACAAATATATACAGCCATATGCTCAGTATTACATCGTAGGCAACCGAAGAGCAAGTGAGGGCTGGAAATCAAACTCACAATTTATATTCGCTACTGACTATCTCCAGAAAGGTCAGTAGCAAATGTTGATAGGAAATGTTTTCAGTCCAAAAATTCAGACCAGTTCTAATCACTAAAGCATCATAAGCATTTATAAGGCCATACTGTCCTTTACCCCACTCTGGCAATGTAAAGGAGACTTAAAACTTTTAAACGTGTTTTATACTCCTGGGAGAGTTCACAAAGACAATGGGAACAATTCACTAAGTAGGCAGGCTGCTAAATTCTGTTCCGTCTGTGGGGACATAGCCTGCCCTGCGCCTATGTCCTCAGAAACACCCCAAATCCCTGCCTTTCCATGCCGTGCGTGCAGCAATAGCAAGCCAGAGGGAGGGACAGAGTGTGTGTGTCTCTCACACGCACGATTGCCCAGCCCTCCCTCCCTCCCCCCCCCAGCGGTGATTTACATCTCTACCAGCTGCTCCGGACTGCCCAAACCAACCTGCCTGCACTGCCGGGGAGGGGCACATGACTGCTCTTGCGGCTTCTCTTTGCTTCCCTGTCAGAAGTCATTTTTCTGAGGGGAAGCAAAGAAATCTGTGGGGGACATGAATTCTGCACATGTGCAGTGACGCAGAATTCCCAGAGGAGTAGAGGAGAGCTTATAAGACTGGGACTTTTCAGCTTTGAAAAGAGATGAGTAAGGGGGAATATGATAGAGGTCTATAAAATCATGACTGGTGTGGAGAAAGTGCATAAAGAAGTGTTATTTACTACTCATAACGCAAGAACTAGGGGCCACCCAATAAAATTAAAACAAACAAAAGGAGGTATTTCTTCACACAATGCACAGTCAACCTGTGGAACTCTTTGCCAGAGGATGTTGTGAAGGCCAAGACTATAATTGGGTTAAAAAAAGAACTAGATAAATTCATGGAGGATAGGTCCATCAATGACTATTAGCCAGGATGGGCATGGATGGTGTCCCTAGCCTTTGTTTCCCAGAAGCTGGGAATGGGTGACAGGGGATCACTTGATGATTACCTGTTCTGTTCATTCTCTCTGGGGCACCTGGCATTGGCCACCGCTGGCAGACATGATACTGGGCTAGATGGACCATTGGTCTGACCCGATATGGCCGTTCTTATGTTCTAATACCAGCTGTAAGTGGATGGACTGCTGTACATTCCCTGATGCTTTGGCCATGGTTGGAGACAGGGTACTGAGCTAAATAGACCATTGGTCTGACGCAGTATTGCAGTTCTTATGTTCTTATGACAGACATGGTGCTGGTGTTAAAAATTCATAGTTTTATCAGTGCCCATCATGCTACTTTTTCAAATCTTTTCAAGTTCATGGAAGTTGTTTGCTGCTTTAGATATTAGTTGCTTGACATCTAGCATGGTGACACCAACATTGCACATCTCACTCCCTAGATAGGTAAAATGACTAACTTCTTCTAGTGTTTCTCAGTCTACTCTGATGGTTGCTTTTGAGGCAAGTGCAGAGTCCTGCACTTAGGATGGAAGAATCCCATGCACTGCTACAGACTAGGGACCGAGTGGCTAGGCAGCAGTTATGCAGAAAAGGACCTAGGGGTTACATTGGATGAGAAGCTGGATATGAGTCGACAGTGTGCCCTTGTTGCCAAGAAGGCTAACGGCATTTTGGGCTGTATAAGTAGGGGCATTGCCAGCAGATCGAGGGACGTGATCATTCCCCTCTATTCGGCATTAGTGAAGCCTCATCTGGAGTACTATGTCCAGTTTTGGGACCCACACTACAAGAAGGATGTGGAAAAATTGGAAAGAGTCCAGCGGAGGGCCACAAAAATGATTAGGGGGTTGGAGCACATGCCTTATGAGGAGAGGCTGAGGGAACTGGGATTGTTTAGTCTGCAGAAGAGAAGAATGAGGGGGGATTTGATAGCTGCTTTCAACTACCTGAAAGGGGGTTCCAAAGAGGATGGATCTAGACTGTTCTCAGTGGTACCTGATGACAGAACAAGGTAGTAACGGTCTCAAGTTGCAGTGGGGGAGGTTTAGGTTGGATATTAAGAAAAACTTTTTCACTAGGAGGGTGGTAAAGCACTGGAATGGGTTCCCTAGGGAGGTGGTGGAATCTCCTTCCTTAGAGGTTTTTAAGGTCAGTTTTGACGAAGCCCTGGCTGGGATGATTTAGTTGGGGATTTGGTCCTGTTTTGAGCAGGGGGTTGGACCTCCTGAGGTCCCTTCCACCCCTGATATTCTATGATTCTATGACATTCAGAGCCATATTTTGTCTTTCCCTTGTTGCAAATATACTAACTTGTTTGGCTGTGTATGCCAAAAACCGGGCCTTTTTCCCCATTAACTTGTGTGTTGAACTAAGCAGTGCATCAGCAAAACTGAGGTCATCCAACTGTGCTTTATCATTTGCCCATCAAATTCCTCTGTTGTCTTCTGTGGTTACTTTCCTCATGACATAGTCAATGACCAGTGCAAACAGAAGGGGACCTTAGTACACCCTTGTCTCACTCCAGTTGTCACTGAAAACCATTGGCTGATGTTGTCACCATCTCTGACTGCATATTCTGCATTACAGTAATCAAGGATATATATGATAATTATTTTTGCTGGTATTCAGTAATATGCCATCCTGTTCAAAGCAAGTGATGACATTTTCCTTGGTTTTTGGATAAATATGGAGCGAAGAAAAGAACCCAACCCAATGGAAGGGGGTGGCCTTACCAATTGCAATAACTGGAGAGGAATCACATCACTCTCAGTGCCTGGGAAAATCATGTGTGGCATTCTCCTGGAACGTAACAAGAAAAATGAATCTCCAACCTCAAGACAAAGTCTATCTCTGTGTATGTTGTCAAAAGCATTCTGGAAATCTGTAAAACTGATCACAAGAGGTGTTATGTCTGAGAACAACACTGGTCTGCGCATGGTCCCAGTGTTCTAAACCCTGCTTGTTCCTCTGAGTTGGAGATTCATTTGTTTCTTGTTACCTTCCAGGAGGATGCTGCACGTGATTTCCCCAGGCACTGAGTGGTGTGATTCCTCTCCAGTTATTGCTGTTGGTAAGGGCACCCTTCTTTGGCAATTTTACTCTAAGGCCTCTCTTCCATTGGGCTGGGTTCTTTTCTTCAGTCCATATTTTATCCAAAAACGCAAGTAAAGTTTCGTCACTTACTATAAACGTCTCTCCAATAATGATGTCAGCGTATTTACTGTTTTTGCGTTTACTGATGACTTTTCTAATGTCTTCCATTGTAATAGCTGCTAAACCAATATCAAACTCTAGAGGTAGGTTTTCATCACACATTTCTAGTAGTTCATGTGGGCATGGTCTTTTTGAAACAATCTGAAAATGTGTTAAGTACCAACTTAAAATTATTTGAGATTCCCCAAAAAGTGACGTGCAGAACAGCTGGTCATATGAGTGTGTAGGAGGCAAAGAGCCAGATTATATCGTTCTCACGACTTCTGCTTAATAGCCATCTTTCAAAAAGTTTCTAGGGGGTTGGATTTTTCTTTTTTTTGGAGGGTTTTTGTACAGATTTAAAAATCCAGCTATTGCTGTCATGCAGGTCAGAACGGTTTCAATCTGTCCAGTTTTACCCAGGGTAGTGCATGGTGCCCTCTCAAGCTTTGGGGGAACCTACACTGAGAGTGATATTTAAGAAAACATACATGTTTACAGCGTGCACACACCAATACAGAAAAATGTCTCGTGGGTTTCCATGCCCGCCATTTTATATGCTTTAAAGCTCGACTCTTTTGTGCGCTCTAAAATGCGAATGGTTACTTGGAGTGCTTTGAAATTTGATGTGCCTCCTGGGCCACAGGGAGTATTAATGATCCAAATTTGGGGTCATTTGACAAAAGGGTTCCCAAGTTACAGGCTGTCCCAAAAAATTCAGTTTCCTTCTGCTGCCTTGTGCTGTTAAACTGAGAGGTACTGACAACTGGATGAATCACAGACCTAGCTGAGATTACTGGCTGTGAACTCACCCTTCAAGTAACACAAGGAAGGATAAGCCCCCAACTAAAACAAAAGGAGTTTTGGACTGAATGGCTGGAGGTTGTTACAATTGGTGAGTAATGGATGTTAATTTTATTTTGGGGGGAATAGAATCAAAGCATTGGGGTGGGGGGATTTGTCATGAATGCGTCCTGGGAGGGAAGGGCTACCGGGGGCGGAGGATTGGGGAATAGTGGGCAATGGGGGTTTGGGGCTGCAGTGAGAGAAGGGGGGCTCTGGGGATGGATGATAGGGGAGAGGAAGGAGGTGGAGGGGAGAGGTGAAACTCTGGGAAAGGGGTGAATATGGGGGTGAGTGGTAGGGTGGCTAGGGAGGAGAATAACGGCAGGGGCACCTGTGAACCCCATAGTCTCCCCCCTACTGTCTGTGCCCAGAGCTGGGGTGCTCTTGCCCTTCTAAAGAGAGGTCTGAGACCCCCCCACCAATCCCCCCCTCATACGAGCTGGAATATAGGAGCCTTGCCCCTTGCGGGTGTCTAACTTTCTAGGTGGAGTTTTTTTCTGCACAGCGAGAGATCGAACTATTGCTGGGATGCTGGTCAGAATTGTTTAGCTCGGTCAGTTTGTGCCCGAGGGAGTGCACGGCATCCACTGAGTCTCTGAGGCAGTGAGATTGTGAACAGTAGTGAAGAACGTGGTCACTTCTTCACTTGGTAGATGACAGTCTGGAGGGAAGACAGTGCACATGTGCCAAGAAAGAAAACCATCAAACGTGAGAGGGTCTTGATGCAGCCACTGTTTGGCTGCCTGTGTCGTTCAAGGGAATGTGCCAATGCCATTGCCTTAGTGAACATACACCAGTGATGTTTCTAGTCCAAATCTTTGTAAACCTATGCAGTAAAGATTTAATCAGTCATGTTGCTTGCTACCAGTTCTCTATTATAACATGTTTTTATTTTATTGGGAGATTTCCTGGGAACACAGCAGAGGAGTCAGCAGCCAGTCTAACCAAAATTTTTGTTCCATTGGGTGAGGAGGAGCTGGAGATAGGCAGGAGAGGGTGGGAAATTAGGATAGGCAGTAGGCAAGCCTTGGATTGCTTGTTTGAGAAAATCTGTATTTTACTAGCTTCTCGAGGAGGATTTGGGGTGTGTACAAGTGGCTACTTCTTGATCTCAGGGCAGAATAATGTGGTGGTTCAAAAGATGACTCGTGTGGGGGTTTGAAACTGGTCTTGCAGGTACCTTGAGCTCTGCGGGAAAAGAAATATCTGCGCTGACAGGGTTGCCAGCATGTTGATTCTGGGCCATTCCTGGGTCACGAGGTTGCAGAAGCTTGTGGGAGAGCAAGGAGTGCACCATGACAACGGGGGTTGCTGACTACAGGCTGATTGGGGCGCAGAGAGGTGGTCTGCACTGGCATCTTGTTTTGCCCACTCTGCAGTCTCTAACCGGTGACTTATGAGGTTGTGAACTACTGGACGTAGTGATGATTCACTCGGGTCAAAATGATCTAGGCCTTGTTCCTGATGTGCACCTCCTACGGGTCCGAGGGCAGACGTGGAACACATCCGAGAGATTTGTCAGGAGCTGTGATAGTTTTCTGTGCTTTGGCTGAGTGTCTGAATGTGATGTGGCGTCTATCCAGCCTTCTCTGCTCCCTGCTGGACTGACACGCCCTGCCTGTGGAAAATCCATTCAGAGTGGGTAGCCAACAAGACGGTCCTCCAGAGGCTGAGAAGGGCCAAGAGGAATACGGACCAATCAAGAACCAGTAGGCCAGTTTTGCTCAGAGGCAGAGCTGGGTGAGACTTGCCCAGGCAGGGTCTTGCTCTAAGCGCTGCACCTAAGTGCTTGCATTTTGAAGGTTTGGGGGAGTTTTTCTCTTTGTTTAAAGGTGCCGACAACTAATCCTGAGTTGCTGTTTTGTTACTTGATTGTTTAGAGACTGACACCAAGCTTACAGCACAGGCTGCCAACCCTTGCAGGTGAGGGTGGAGAGCACCTGCCGTATCACTCATGGAAATCAGAGGGTTCGTGGCTGACCAGAAAATGTACGGGGGTGGCATAGAAACATTAGGAGCTCTGACACCTCGCTGGCTCTCAGAGAGGGCGTACGCCTATTGATCAGCGGTCAGAGGATCTCTCTCTCTCAAACGTAAAGCTGTCAGTGTTTTGTGATGTCTCTCGCCGGCCCGGCCACAAACTGCCCCCTCCAACCATTCTGAAACACGATCAGGAACACCATTCGGCTGTAACATAGTTGTCCTTTGCTCAAGGCACTGCGTGTAAATCAGGTTACAAGGGGGCGGGAGTAACAGCAGTAGAAACCTTTGTATACCAGGGAGCGAGCACTTAAGGGAGATGTGTTCCCTTGATACAGAAGTGGGGTGAGGGGCAGGTTGGAGGGGGGGTGAATGGGTTGGGACATAGCCGGGGAGGTGTGCCAGAGTTGGGCCTGTGGGACCCAGCTGATGTGGGGGGAGGCGGGCCTGGGTGGCTCAGTATACAAATTGCAGGAGATGATATGTACACCTACCTAAATGTCTACTAACAACACAGCTTTTCCTGTTCAAAAACCCTGTGTTGTTGTTGTCCTTTAACAGCGGGAGATGGGATGGGGAAGGGTTGTAAAAGGAAGTGAACAGTGCGTACACTTTAGGACTGTGGGGTTGGCAGAGTAAAGGTCTGTGTGTTAATGAGGCGTTGGGGCATTACTGGAAGAGAGCAGCATTCAGGTTGCATGGGCAACTAATTAGAGGCAGCGCAGCTGGGAAGGAACAGGAGGGGCCTGTAAAAAGCCCAGGAGATGCAAGTAGCAGGAAGGCAGGCTGCAGGTACTCCCTGAGAGGAGGGAGTTGGGAGGCTGGCGTCCCCAGAGAGGGTGGGAGCCAGTGATGTAGGAAGAAGCCCAGGGAAACAGCAGCAAGGTCTAAGACAGTACAGGCCTTGGCTAAATGTTATAGGGTCCCTGGGCTGGAACCCAGTGTAGAGGGCAGGCCTGGATTCCCCTACCAGCCACTGGGGAGTAGCACAGGGCGTTGGTCCAGAAGGATTGTGATTTTCCCTGGAAGGAGAGAACTTAGTGACCTGGCCAGAGGGCCAAGCCACAAACCGGAAGCTGCCGCTCCGAGAGGGGGGGAGAGGTTGCAGACAGAGCAGAAGATGGGTAGAGACACCGCTGACGAGGGCGAAGCTCCTGGCAGAGCTGATCCCCAGGATGGCCAGGAGGAGGCGCTGCGAGCGGCAAGGGAACTCTGTCACAGTGCCCATGTCCTTGTAGTCCTGGTGACAGGAGATAGGCTAGCCTGGAATGATGAGCTAATGATCTTGTCCATCTCTCATTCCTGCCCGGCGTTTTGTTACACTAGCCAAGCTTCACTGGAAGAGTAGCTGCTGTGCATTTGCAGTGACTTTTTCCGCCCGGATGCAGTTGTATACATGGTGCACACGATGAAAAGCACTGTTACAGTCGGCAACAAGGTAAACAATACACCTTGGGATGAAGTGCTGGAGCCATTCTCCTCTCTTCAGTAAATAAGGGACTGTAATCTTCTGCACGTACATTTTTCCTCATCAAAATAATGGGAAAACTGTAATTCTGATAATGTGGTCCGTACTAACCAAAGTCGTGGCATGCGTGTGGTCAGCCACTGAGGCAGGTTCTCTGCTGTTTCTAGCTTCCTTTGGGCACGTCAAACTGGGGGGCTGACAAAGAGTTGGTCACAGGTCCCTGATTCTCTCCCCCAGCCCAAGTTAGAGCAACCTGGGCCTGCTGTAACCTGCCTAGCTTGGTATGGTCCCTGAAACGCTATACCCGATGGGAATGGCTAGACCCATCTCGCTCCATCCATTCCCCCCTCCCCCCCCCCCGCCCTGCCCTGCCCTGCCCTCAGCACACCCCTGCACCAGCAGCTGTGGGGAGGGGTAACGTAAGAGCCCATTATGCCAACTTTTGTCTGCTGAGGACTCTTCATGTGGGCGGGATCTGCTCCCCCTCTCAGCTTTTAACAAGCATCATTGAAAAAGGAAAGAACTGTCCAACCAGTGTATCAGCATTGGCCGAAGCAGTCAGTACCTGACTTCTCTGCTGCAAATAAATACCAGAATTGGAATTCAGGTGTGACATCCTCCTGCATTGGTTAGAAGTGATGACAACTATCTCAGTCAGTGCTGGGAGGGGTGGGGGAATTCTGTATTTCCCAAGTAGTAACCAAAGAGAGGTACTTTCAGTTTTTGGTATTTAATGTAACTCCATGCTTAAACTGCAGAGCACAGATAGATCTGATAAATCCTCCAGCGTAAATACTGAGCTAATTCTTCTGGCTGTTTAATCTTTGATAGTTTCAGAGAAATATTGAATCTAATATTATTTAGATTACAGAAAAAATATTTTACCTGACTTCCAGAGATTCCAAGGTGATTAGCCTGCCTTCCCTGGCCTCCCACCAAAGTTACATGGGCTCTTCTACCATCCTTGGGCCTGCTGTGCATTGCAGAGTTGTCTTCCTCTCCTCCTAGAGCTGTCATGCAATCTGCTGTGTCCTACTTTTATGATTGTTGATTATCTTGTTAATGGATGCTTGAGTGGGTGCGACTCATTCTGTTCTGGTAGTTCATTAGATACTCCTGGCTTCTCTCCCCCTCCCAGTGATTTGTGCAGGCTCTTTCTGATTTCACCTGAATTTGTGGTTGCCCCATATTTCAAGTGATATGGAATTCAGCCGATCTTCCTTCTTCCTGTGTGGTGGTTGTCCTGGGATCTGAAAGTGGCTGTGTTGCATTTATTTCCGAGCTTCACCTGCAGCTTTCATGCTTTTTCACAACTTGCTTTTCAGTTTTGCATTGGTAGGCGGCTGCTGCTGCTGTTTTAATGCTCTGAAATGAACAGATTTCTGGTAGGGTTTGTATAGAGTCGAACCTCAGAGTTGTGAACTGACCAGTCAACCACACACACCATTTGGAACAATCAGGAAGCAGCAGAGACCAAAAAAAAAAGCAAATACAGTGCAGTGCTGTGTTAAACATAAGCTACTAAAAAAACCAGGAAAAGCTGCATTTTTCTTCTGCATAGTAAAGTTTCAATGCTATATTAAGTCACTGTTCAATTGTAAACTTTTGCAAGAACAACCATAGTGTTTTATTCAGCGTTATGAACATTTCAGGGTTACAAACACCTCCTCCACTCCTGAGGTGTTCGTAACTCTCAGTTCTACTGGACTTGCTGGGAAATGCTCTTGCTGCACTCCATGCTGACTAGTGTTCCCTGTCAGGCCTCTAAATCTGTCCTCAACTCCTGCCTCTCTGGGGAGCTAATATTTCCAGAGTTGCTCCTGCATAGTAGCGTGGTGACCTTTTCCTTCAGAGTGGCATTGTCTTAGCTACAGGCCAGTGATTCTTCATCCAGAAAAGAACAAACTAGCTGTTGTCTTTCCCTAGCGGGAATGTTTCCACGAGCTTTCAGTCCCAGAAGTTAAGGGCAAGTTCTCTTTCATTTGTAAAAAGAACAGGAGTACTTGTGGCACCTTAGAGACGAACACATTTATTTGAGCATAAGCTTTCGTGGGCTACAGCCCACTTCATCGGATGCATGTAGCGGAAAATACAGTTAGTCTCTAAGGTGCCACCAGTACTCTTGTTCTTTTTGCGGATACAGACTAACACGGCTGCTACTCTGAAACCTGTCATTTGTAAGTGGTTCTGGAGCGACGGTACTTGTTTGGCGTGGTGTGGCATGTCTCCTGGATCATTTGTATGTTTAGTGAATGGATATTCCTGATTCGAGAAGAAAAGAACTGCATCGGTTTCCAGTCTCTGTACACTCTGAAGTGCTATTTCACAACCTCCTGAACCATGTTTGCATTCTTGGGTTTGTGTGGTGGCTCAGATAGTAGCTCTGCTTGCCCAGACCAAACGAAAGCAGCCACCTGTGTAGATGCCCCTTTATCTACTTTCACAACTCACCCTGCACATTCATATACTCTCAGAGCCATACTTGTGCCTCTGTATCTAAAATACACCACAAACACACTGCTGCAGCTCTACCTGCCTGCACATCTTTGCACCCATGTCTGCGTGAGCACCCACACTTGCCTGTGCCCTCGCGGGTGTATCTCGACTTCCAAGAAAAGTGCTCCAGGCACTGCTGTGCCCACAGAGGCTTGCCAGCATGCCAGTCCTGGCAAGCTTCAGTTATCCCAGACAAACCGGCTTGTGGTTTAGGTGATTAGAGATTAAATGCTTTGCTGCACATGTCTGTGTTGTCTTGCCGAGCAGCCCCTGTCTGCTATTTTAATCAGAAGGTCGTTGTTCTACGAGACGAACAATTTCGGCTCTCCGTCTACTAGCCCCTGCCCCAGCAGATTCTGTATTAAGAACGTGGCAGTGGCTTGTTAGCATCAACTAAAACTCATTCTAACTTGGATAGTTTCTGGCATCTCGGAGAGTTTCCTGCCTCGCTGTAACTAAGCTCACCTGGCAGGTCTTTCTAACCTGCTGAGTGGGAAGTGAGTTGCAGGTTTGTGAAGTGCCACGTTGGGTCCTCTGTGGGTGGATTCCAAGGTAGTAATAAAACCTGACAATAGACCTACAGTTGTTTTCCTCCTGAGAGTATGCAATCAGCACTTGGGCAGTGAGTCCCCGGAGCCTCCTACAGAAAGTTATTCCTCCCTTGGTTCACATTTGTGTGTCTCTTGTTTTGTTTTTCAGGTTCTCCAAGCCAGCACCAATGTTCTTGGATGATTCCTTCAAAAGGTGGGCACGGATCAGGGACTTTGTACCTCCCTTTGGAATTAAAGGACAAGGTATGATGGGACTGTATGTCAGTGGGAGAGCAGATATGGTTGTGCAGTCAGTAAATTGGCCCTGCAATTTTGTTTTCCTTTGTAAACGCAGAGTGGTTTGATCTGTTGTGCTGTGGTTTCTTTCCAGTCTGAATATGGAGTACATATGCATGCTCTGAGAGACCAGCACGGCACAGCCAGAGCGTAGGCCCCAGAAGCTGGCATTTGCGAGCACAGTTAAGAGCCCAGTGAGAATCAGAGTGCAGCAGTGGCAGTGTTATGCAGAGCACTCTGCTAGTATATACAATATTCCAGTGTCACTAAGGATGTTGGTTTGTAGTAATTTGGCTGGCAGCAGCAGCTGAAATGCTCCTTCAAGCACCAAACTGATTTGAAAATTATTCTAATTGGCCATTGACAGAAGGGCGAGTAGCGCTGCTCATGGGTAGGTTTGCAGAGCCCTGGGGTAACCACTGGCTGATGATTATCTCCGTATACGTGCCTACATCGTTAGGCTACTTGTGGGTTCCCTGAGGATCCACAACGGACCCAAAAAACCGCACTCAGATATCACAGTGATGGGCTTGGTATAAGAAAAACAGAAAATGTGACTCTTATCATTAGGTTTTATTCCTGTGGCTGAGCTATTTGGAGCCGTGTGACCAGTGGTAGAATATACTGAATGCAGTGAGAAGAGCGCTTCTCTCTGTGGGGTAGTAATCTGGTCTGAAATTTCCTTGTTGGAGATAAGGCAGGGTGGTCGTACGAAAGCAAACTGGGGCCGTGGACACATCATAACATGGTGATGATGGTGGGGCACGAGTCGATTCCTATGGCCCTTCCCAACCATTTGGAGTGCTGGTGGCGGGGTAGCTCCCCTCCTCCTTCCTGAGAAAGGCAGACATGGTAGCAGGGAAGCATGGACAATTAACTACCCCTGCAGCCAAGGTGTGTGCCTGCTTGGGTGAGTGGAACAGTCCTGCTTTCATTCTTCTTCTCCTTCCATGCCACAGTTCTCTGCCGGTGAGGTGTTGGTGTGCATCCACCCCCCTGCCCTGAGCAGTGGATTTCAGGATTAACACCCCATTGACATGGAGCAGTTCACATCTCTGAGCTATCATTGCAGATTGTCGGCAGACCCAGGCAGATGTTGCTGCATCACTTACATGTGGGTCACATTTTCAAGTTTTTTCGCAACCATGAGGACTAGAAACTTCTTTTTTCCTGCTTAAAGTTAAAGCTGTAGATTAGATTCTGATGTAACTGCGAACTGGGGAGGTCTTAGGCATGGCCCTAGGGTGCCTGTGTCTTCGTCGAGCCTTGGAGGCAGGTTCAGTTAGCTGAACATGGCGGTAGTAGGAACAAAAAGTCTCTGATCAAAGCTCAGACTTTAATGACCAAGTTCTTCTGTCTCGCAGTGTCGTCCTTCTCCCCTCTGGTTTGTATGTTTCCCTCCCAGCTCAGTGAGAAAGGGATTACTGCTGTGTAAATCAGCCGGAAGGGATTGCTGCAAAGGGCATTAGAAGCACAAGTGGAAATGCTACCTCGGGCACAAGAGAAGGGAGCTTTGCTTTAAGCAGACACACGAGGTGTACGAGGGCAGGGGCAGGCATCCTGACCAGGCTGGGGATGAGGTCCGAAGATTACACATGACTGCAGCCAGGCCTAATAAAACTCATTTTGCTAAACTGAATCCAAATGGAGAAACGTGCCAGAGAGGGCTGACTGAGTCGCTTTGGCAGCCTTTGCTCTGGGTTTCCTGGCTGCTGCCAGCTTGTGTCACCACCAGTGTTATGTAAATCTGTTGTTTTATATTGGATTTCCTCAGTTAAGAAGAGAAATGAGAAATTGCCATTATTTAAATGGCTGAGAGCTGAAGCAATGGGACGGAAACAGCTGAATGGGTTTTTTTAATGCCCTCCTGGGACTAAACTTTGTGCCAAGTTTCAGTCTAGAGCCATTTCTGTGTGTGGGAGGGATGACTTATAAATCTGTGTAAAGCGGGGTTTCTAATGGCTGTGCTGACAGGCGCAGAGTTCTAGCGATGCGAATGGCGCCCCTTTTGTGTCACACGTCACTTGGAATTCGTGCATCAGTCTTTTCTAGCCATCCCACGGGACACATTCTGGATGAATTGAGTGACTTGATGATGGGATCAGCACCTCATTAGGGCCTTCAGTCAGAGCCTGTCTAATGATATCCAAACAACTGACCTAGGCAGGCAGTGTGGAGATAAGTCACGGTGCTTGTGCAAGCTGAAGACTGTCAGAGCTGTGCTGTGCGTGGGAAAGACAGAGCAGACTGGGTAGCTCAGGAAATGAGGAGGAGATATGCGTACGTTCAAATGGATGGGGTGGGGTTCTGTTCGGTGTGGTAGGAAGCCCCTTAATGCTGAGAGTTGGAATTTCCCTACAAGATGTACCTTGTGAAAGGTATTGGGTGTTTATCGGCACCAGCTCCAGCTAGGCTGAGGTCGGAAAGGTTTTATTGAGGACTTGTGAATCTCATCATGTTCTAGTCCACGTGCGGGAGGCTTATTTTGTTACAGGAAGGGTTTGCTGATCTACTACTCGCGGCATTCCTGGAGATTCCTACCCAGTAGTTACACTCTGATCTAATTACTTAAAGGTAATGATGCAATGGAATCAATGGTTCTTCAGGCAGAACCCTCCCATTCTACCTTGTATTATTGAAGCTGCTTTCTGTGTTCCAAGCTTTGAACTCCGAAGGGCTTTTGAATTCATGGCCTTTTGTTCAGTGCTTGTGTCTTTGAAATGAAACTGGTAGCAGACCCTGTTTCACCTAGTCTCTGGTTTATTCATTAGGGTTCCAGGCAGGAGCGATCTTGCAGAGTCCTGTTTACAGAGCTGCTCTATTTTGGGGTAACATGTCTGTACAAAGTGAGAGTCAAAGGCTAGAATTGGGTCAGAAAGGCACAGGCCAGTGTTACAAGCTCTTTATACGCTATCACAGCAAGAGAAGGCAGCATGCTGATTATTCTGACATCGTTCAGGAGGACTCCTAATTTTCTGTCAGAAATCTCACTGTAAAGACCGTTCCAGCTCCAGATGTGAAACCTTCCCTTTGCACACTCCATTGCAGAGACCTCTACGTAGCCGCACCAGTAAGATCCCCCTTTCCTCAGGGCTTCGCTTCTTAATTTGGCCATTGGCCTATGAGGAGGGATTTCACAACCAATGGGCTGAGTCGCTTCGAGAAGAACAGCTGCACATAAAGGTCCCCAAGGTGAGTGTAGCCCTGAATAGGTGAGGACCTTCAGAGACTGGGTGTGGCTGTGAGCCAAACAAACAGTGGGGCCCATCATATGTTCTTCATAATTAAGCGGCGAGGCATTGGGTGCCCACCTACCCTGCCAGGAATCCCTGCAGGCTTGGCAGTTTGCAGTGCAAACTTTCCTGGGGATCAGTTCCCTGCTAGGTAAGAGAAACGCACTTGCAAACAGGTTAAGCTGCTCAGTAGTAGGTTCGCCATGAATAGTCCCTGGAGCAGGAGGTCGTAGACAAGAACTTTTTCACCTGAGGTACACAGTTTAAAGTCATGTGGAGAGCTTTGCTGAACAATGAGCTACCAGTTCTTTTATACACGTCATTGGAAATCGACAGCCTTGTGGAGAAATCTCTCTGGCACCTCTGCTAAGCAAAGATCCCGACCGTGATAGAGACAGACCAAAGTCCCTCAAACTGTCTGAGACAAATATACTTCTCCGTGTTTTTAGGGGTGGTGGTCTTGTTCCATCTGATCACACAGAGCCAGGACACCTGTTCACATCCCAACCTGGGATCCCTCTTCCTGTATGTATGGTTCCTGAGAAGGTAGATATCTTGCATTTCTGAGAAAATGTGTCCAGTCATAGGTTTTAAGACCAGAAGAGACCATCATGATCATCTAGTCTAATCTTCTGCATAGGGTTGCCAGGTATCCAGTTTTCACCTGGAAAATCCAGTCTGTGTCCATGTGACTGGCCGTGTCCATGTGACCTGATACCAAAAGTCTGGTTACTGCAGGTGGGGGGGGGTGCCAGATCATCAACCCACACCAGCCCCTGCTCAGCTGGGACCCTTCCTACCTGCATCTCATGGGTGGGCAGGCAGCAGGCACCATGTCAGGCTGCAGCTCCCATTCTAGTTTGGAGCAGAGGGAACCCAGCTGGGGTGGGGGAGAAGTGGAGAGGATTGATGGATGAGGAGGTGGGAGAACAGCGAGTGATGGGATGGGAGAAGAGTGAGTGGGGAGCAGGGCCTCAAGGGAACAGGCGGAGCAGGGGCGAGGCTTTGGGGGAAGAGGAGGGGCAGGGGCGAGGCCTCTGGGGGAAGAGATGGGGTGTTAGGTGGTTGGTTTTCAGAACTTAGAAAGTTGGCAACCCTACTTCTGCATTACACAGGCCCTAGATTTCACCCAGTGCTTCCTGCTTTTAGACCAATAATTTGTGGCTGAACTAGACTATCTTTTTCGAAGGTAAACCAATCGTGATGAAAAGACTCCAAGTGCTGGAGAATTTGCCACGTCCCTGGGTAATCCATTCCAATGTTTGGTTACACTTGCTGTTAAAAATGTGCATTTTAGTTCCATTGTGAAATTTGCTGCCTCCTTGTAGTGACTTGTCTAAAGCCTGGAATAGGATGCGTAATTGCAAGTGACAGGGTTTGCAGTCTGGTGCAGTCACAGACTCAGATCTCTGATGAGCCATCCAAGACATCAAGAATTTGTGTATATTTAAATTCTGTTGAATAATTTCTCCTTAATTGGCCTTGTGTTGATATAAATTTACTTCCCCCACCTCTGAGGTGAAAGGTGGCAGCTGTTCTGGGACAGGAAGTGAAGGATATACTATCTAATGGAAAGTGCTACGGTGATTGGAGGCAGCAGAATGAAATTACCCAGATTAGAATAGCCCAGGATACTGAAACTCTTACTCCAACACAAAGTGTCCTAGGAACTCTGATAACCCCAAGTGCAGACACCTCCAGCGGCACTGCACCCTCTGTGTTACGGTATTGGTTCAGTATGTCTACACTGCAATGAAAGACAGCGGCATGGCTGCGGTTGGCCTGGGGCTACTGATTCAAGCTCGTGGGACTTGGCGCATGGGGCTAAAAATTGCAGTGTAGACGCTCAGGCTGGAACCTGAGTTCTGAAACCCTGTGAGGTGTCAGAGTCTCAGCTCCTGAGTTCCAGCCCAAGCCTGAACCCTGCGAGCCCGAGTCAATCGACCCAGGTTTTGAGACTTGGTGCCACCGGTTTTTTATTGCTTGGTAGATGTACCCTAGAAGTGCCACCTATGGAAGAACCATCACCATTTCCTATACAGTGTCTAGTATCAGGAGGTAGCCATGTTAGTCTGTATCCGCAAAACAACAAGGATTCCGTGGCACCTTAAAGACTAACAGATTTATTTGGGCATAAGCTTTTGTGGGTAAAAACCCCACTTCTTCAGATGCATGGAGTGAAAATTACAGATATCTATGGCTGTCTCTATGCCTGCATCTGTAATTTTCACTCCATGCATCTGAAGAAGTGGGTTCTTTACTCATGAAAGCTTATGCCCAAATAAATCTGTTAGTCTTTAAGGACTCCTCGTTGTTTTTATACAGTGTCTAGGTTTTCCCTTAAGGGTATTTCCCACCAAGCACTAACTGAGTTCAGCCCTGGGGCTTATTTTATGAAGGAACGAGGCGATCACAGCACAGGGTGGGATGGTTCCAGGAATCCTGAGCAGTTTAACTCTTTGGGGGGGTTTCAGTTGAAATTTCTTCTTTTCTCTTTGTACAAGTTTCTAGCAGCACTTCTCTGTTGGCATGGAAGGTTATACTGGGCTGAGTGTGCATGCACTGTCAAGGGCCCAATGGGGTTTCTCTGACCTGTGCACTGCTTCATGGGCAGGATTCTTCAGTGAACAAACAGTGCAAAAAAGGCTTCCAGCACCAGAGAGGCTAGTTTCAGAGTGGTAGCCGTGTTAGTCAGGATCAGCAAAAACGAGGAATTCTTGTGGCACCTTAGAGACTAACAAATGTAGGTGCCACAAGGATTCCTCGTTGTTTTTCCAGTGAGACTAGTAACACTAGAGGAATCCACCTCTCTCAGCTGGGTTATCTGGAGTATAGAGGGCCAGTGAGCAAGATCGGAGGACTCCCTAGCTATTTTTGGAAATCTCAATGAATAGCATTTGTCACCAGATGCAGCTTAAGTCGTATAAAAAGTGATTAAGCGGAGAAGTGTGGCTAGTATCTGTCTGTGGTCTCTGATGTGAGAAAGGGAGAGTTAACAGGCTGCTTTGCTGGACTTCCGTTTACACTGTGTCAAATGCTTTTGGCTTAAAAACTAAACAAACAAAATGTAATGTGTTAATCTCTCCTCGTGTATTTAGCCAGGAATCGTGTCATTGTTTAGCCGTAATTGCCGCTCTTCAATTATCTTTGTTTCCTCTGGAGCTTTTTTTATGCAGAGGGCCTGTTTTGCTGGCACTGAAATCTGCTCGCCTGTAGAGGTGATGTATGTTCCACTGGGCGGGACGGTCCTGTCACCATCCCAGAATTTGCATTCCGCTCTGGGATCTAAAAAGTGATTTTTTTTTTCCAGCTGTAATAAGAAAATAGGAAGTTCGTCTTGATGCATCTTGGTTTTGTTTAATGTAAAATACAGCAATAAGAAGGGGACTTGCTCCCTCCCCGTGACCAGAGTGACAGCCGGAATTAGTGACAGATTGCGTGACAAAGAAATCTAAGGCTTTGCCTGGGCACACAGCCTAATTGCTGGCTTCTGCCACAGTTAATTGTCGTTCCTGTGCCTGGCTGTGTGTTGGGATGTTTTCCTTGGTGTGTCAGTGCATCTGGGAGGAACTCTGGGTTCAGAGCTGCCCGGCTACTTTCTGGTTTGTATGTGACTAGAAAGCTCTGCTCTCTCAGTGGAAATATAGGGTTTGTCTACACATCGATTAGACACCCGCGGGTGGCCCAGGCCGGCTGACTCGGGCTGCAGGGCCCTTTCATTGCTGTCCAGGCTACTGGGCTCAGACGGAAGCCCGGGTTCTAGAGCCTTGCGAGGTGGGAGGGTCCCAGAGCTGCCCGAGCCCGGAGGTCGGCACTGCCATGAAAATAGCCCGGTAGCCTGAGCCCCGGTCAACCAGCATGGGCCAGCCGGGGGGTTTCTTTGCAGTGCAGGCACACCCCTAGAATTCAAGGGCAGGCAAGAGCTAGCCCGTCAGAGCACCATCGGAAAAACTGACTCCCCTTTCCTTCTCCACACACTCTAGTGCATAGCAATGTCTCCTCCACATCTGCCTTCCTGGCATGAATCATGTTTTATCTCTGTTGATAAAACAGAGTCACTTTGACATCAAAACCAAAATTTACAATGGACCAAAATATTTCTTCCCCCTCCCCAGGACTGTGCCTCCATAGAAGTTACAGTGGTGCATGCAGGAAACTTACCAGGCTTTTGGGAGGGCCATCTCATAGCCAGGTCTCTCTTCCCTGTTTCTCTCACCTCTCCAGCTGCGTAGGAGGGTGTCTTCTATATTTATTTGCTGGGCAGATTCTGTTGCACTGCTGTCTGTCCCAGGTCGAGCCTTTTGGCCCTGCTTGAATCCCCTCTAACTAATGAAAAAGAAATGCAAGGATGTGACCTCTTTAGATCTGTCCAAGGATGTGACCTCTTTAGATCTGTCCAAGAAGAACTTGGGATTGTGAGCTACATTAGCTGCTAACACATAGTTGTTTGTCCTTCTCTGATGATTGGTTAATGCGAAATTCTGAGTTAACCCCAAAATTAGAATTTTTCTTTGGACCAAAACTGGGAATTGCTTATTTCATGCAGATTTCCATGTGATAAAAGTTTCTCTTTCCCCAGTTCAGCTAGTTGATATGGCCACGAGAAAGGAAACTTTTAAATGAATAAGTTGAGGGCAAGAAGCCAAGGATTCTACTGGAGTACAGGCACTGGCTTTTGATTACTAAACGAGGACTCCAAGGTGAGGTTCTTTTGTGACTGTTGGGGTTAAAACAATAGATCTCCCTGAACAACCTCTGGAGAAGAGGAGAATCTCTTTGCGGAGTCCCCTATTTCAATCAAGGCTGGTGCCTCGCTCAGTAGTGGGCTTCTCTAAACCCGATGAGATTTTTCTGAACAACAGTCAGAAAGAGCAAGGACCAGCTCTTGGGTGAGGTCTCAAACCCTGAGTCCATAGTTAATCAGCACTGCTGGTGCAGTTTGTGTAGTGGGGGGCTGAGAGCCATTGAACCCTGTATATAATGGAAACCACTTCAAGCCAGGGGGTGCGGCAGCCATCCCCACACCCCTAGTTCCAGCACCAATCTAATCCAATGACTCGTGAGCTCCGAATTAAAATTCCTCACGGATGTGTCTCTGAGTGACTAAGACGTGGATAATTCCCTCCTTTTCAGTCTGCTCAGGCGAGAGAAACTCTCACACTCTCCTGCTGACTTTTACGAGTCTTCCCCCCCAACCTCCCCAAGGGAAATGTAACCTCCTGGTGCTTTTGTGGGCCTTAGAGGGATGAGAGGAGGTCAGACATTGAGATGTGGTGGATATGGTTTCAGGGTCACGTGGTGCTCCAAGGCAAACAGAGAGCCCAGTGGCTAGTCTAAAAATCTCATTATTTTTATTTTTAAGGTAATCTTACAATTTTTGGAGCCTAACTCATGACATCTGAATGCTCTGGGGTTAGCAATACTGGCATCGGGACTTGCTGTTCAGTGAGGAATGTGACTGACGGGGACATACTTACTGCAAATTCTCTTCGTCACTTTACCAGAGAAGAGTGCAGGAAAGGCCTGAATCGCTCACTGCCAAGGCAGAAACTGGCACCTGGGAGAGCCATAGGTGACCCCTACTGGGTCAGAAATGTTCAGCTTCTCACTGACCCAATAATAAAGATTGCTGAAGTTCACTGGTCAGTCTTGCTGATGCAGAAGTGAAGTTTTCTGCCTTTCCATGTAAATAACCTCGATGGAAATGTTAGTCAGACTCAGGCTGGTTCTCTCTGTGTGGTCATTGCCTGCCTGTTTCCTTACTATTTACTTTTAGCTTTTTCCAGAAGCCTGCAAACTTCAAGGTCAACCTGAAGTCAAGTCCAGAGAAACTGTGCAATGCTGCCCTGCTTTTGAATCTTCTGATATCTGGAGACAAAACCTGGCAGGATAGATCACAGCAACTCAGGGTTCTTAGATAATATCTAGCGAGGATGGAGCAGCTGGAAATGCAGGGAGCTTGCCGAGATGGCTTTGGGTACAGTGGCTGTGCCCTTCAGAGGATGCAGAGACTCGGTTGCAGAATCATTGCATTGTTTGGAAATGACACACGACTCATGTGTAGCTCAGTGGAGGGGCAGGGAGCTCCAGGGAGGTAGATGGGAGATTCCTTGAGTAGTGCCAGAGGGAAGTGAGGGATGAGTAATCAGGCTTCATAAACAAATGCAGCTGGTCCAAAGGGCTGTTCCTGTGTTTCTTCATTCTCGCTCCCCTGGTGTCACGCAGCAGCCTCTGCATCCCCATGCTGGCAGGAGCAGGGGTGCAGCTCTGGCTTCCTCGGGAGGTGAGTCAGAGGCTGTCGAGCAAACAAGACGGCTAAGGGGTCGGGGGAGCTTAAGCTTTTAAGAAAGGAAGAAGCTAGTTTATGAGGCGTGTTGTCTGGGAGATGCAGCATCCCATGGACACACTTGGCGTGGAAATGTTTCCAGCAAAGGCATTTGAAGGGCCCAGGCTCCTATTATCTGTGAGTAGAGGTGCTCATGAGGGAAGCCCCCGCTGTGACGGGTGGCACTCCCAGGAGTCTGCAAACATCCCCAGCACAATTGCATTGCCCAGGCCATTGGAGTCTCCTGGGCTGGCTGTAGCTGGAAGGGGGGGTTGATACTGAGTAATTTCCTCCACGCTGCCCTGGCGCTTGACTGCCCACGTTCCATGGGTGTTGCTGAAAGCGGTGACCATCAGATGCAGTTTGGTGACCTGTGTGAAACAAGTGTGGTGATTTGAGTCGGGTTCCCAGTGGGAAGGTGTGTGCTTCACAAACCCATCAGAGCTGTTAATACGTACGGGTCCTTTTGTTGGCAGGCTGAGGAGAGAGGCCAAGCATCGAATGGGTTTTGGAGCATGAACTCCCCTTCCACCTCTACAGGGCGGGGAGAGGAATGCTGAGCTGTGTGGCGATACTGCCCATGCTGTGGGCACAGGAGTTCAGTCTAAGGGTTAAATGGAAAGTGCTAGGGAACCTTCCCATACGTGGATCTACTGCTCCACTCTCCTCATTTTCTTTTTTTGAAATAGCCCAATATTAAAGCAAGGGGCGGAGGCAGCTAAAGCCCTTCACAAAATGAATACGCAAGAGTAACCAGGAACAGATCCTCCACAGGTGCTCTCTGAAATCTACCGCCTGTGCACTGCTCCAGTCTGTGATTCCCCATTCCTTGCTGTGTTGAATTCAAGTAGATCAAGCTTCCTTCTTGGGCCTTGTCTACATTTGAGAAACTTACCATGCTAAATATCTAGTGTCACATCCACACACAAGTGCTCTGAGTGGTGTATGTGCATATCCGCTCCAGTTTGGACTAGACTTGCTTTCAGCAGGTCTAAATATTGGTTTAGTAGAAACTACTCCAGTCTGCACCATTTTAGTACCAGTGTGGATGGCCTTAGAATAGTTCAGATAGCCCTGTCACCACTTTCCCACAGTCTAGCTTGACCTCCAAAATCTCCCAGAATCCACTGTTTCCTCTGTGTCCATAACACTATCGGGGCGCGCACGTCCTCTGCACCGGTGCTGGCAGTACCTGTAGGTGCAGTCCTGCCCACAGCCGAGCTCCTCATGCTCTAAAGTGAGAGGATAAATAGCAGAGTTGCTCCGCCCCTCCTGTTCCTTACGGTCTGTGGTCAGTGATTGGAGCATTTGTGTTCCCTTCTTGTCTGCTCGTTTATATTCGTCTGTCCTTTTCATCACTAGATGCTTTTAAAATCTTTATTTTAGTTTAGTTCTTTTTAGTTTTTTCCCATCAGCAGGGCCTCCAGGCCCTGCTCAGTACCAGGGGAGCCTATGCCAAGGTCTCTGTGTTTTAAACCTTGCTCAGGCTGCAAAAAACCTATGCCTGTCAGTGACTCTCATTCTCACTGTCTCAGGGCTTAGGCGAGGGTCACATTGGAGACAGGTGCCCCGTTTGTCCTGTTTCAAATGCAGGGAGGGGAGGAAGGCGTGTCCCACTTACATCCTCATGGAAGCTGCCCTTGCACTGGCATCAGAAGCCCCTCGGTCATCCCAGGTTCGTTCTTTGACTGCCTCCCCGTGTGCCCCCCAGCTTTGCCTGAGGACAAGGAGAGCCCTGTCTGCGACAACCTCATTCCAGGCCCATGGCTTCAGAGCAGCCCCAGCCTCAGACGCACAAGAAGAAATTAGTATTGGGCTCTTCTAAGTCCAGACCCTAGGACTCCTCTGCAGCTGGTCATTCTGGTACTAATGGTAGAGTGCACCCTCCGGCTTGTATAGAGGAACCTGAGCCATCGACTCCTGTTCCCTGCCAGGGACCATCGAGACTGGTTACCTCTCCAGCGGCAACAGAGCAGTTCTCCCTGCTCACCGTCACGTGTGTCTGTACTGACCACTCCCAGAGCTTATGCGGTGGCCAGCATCTTGTTTTGTCATCACTGATTCAGGGTGAAGTCCCTCGTCTGGCACCAGCACAGCTGCTGAGACTGTCAGCACCCGTATGTTCTAATTCGGGGCCCCCAGCATTGGACTAGATACTGCCTCCTTCCACTTCTGGTCAGGGACCATATTCCCCGCACTGCATGTTATTGGTAGCTAGAAAGTCATGCACGCTTCCCCTGACATCAATCTATATCTTGGTCACCGAGGACCCCACCCAGTGTCACACCACCCTGGCTCTCAGAATACTCCAATTCTTCATCAGACTCTGAGGCAAGCTATGGGGGGTGTCGTCACTGAGAGTTAAGAGCTTTTTCCCAATCTTGTTCTTGCTCCCACCCATGTGGGTTTGAGAAGACTTCTGCAAGGGGTCAGGACGCCTGGGCCAGGCATGCCTGGGGACTGGTACCTTCCTTACCAGACCCCTCCATTGCCCTATTGGATACCCAGGGGAATGCTTCCAGGATTCATGTCGACATCATTATACCTCAGACACGTAGTTCCCCCAAGAGAGAGACTTCTCCAGACAGTGCCGAGAGACCTGTGATGGTGGGAACTAATCACCTCTGAATGTGGCACACGAGATCCCCTCGAGTTAAAGTATCTCACGCCCTGAGGGTCTAGACTTAGAGCAGCTACTAGGAGGATATAGGAACAAGTAAATTTCAGTGGGTTACCGCTACTCCTAACAGACACTTACCGTCAGCTCCTCGGAGTGTAAGTTGCACTCGTAGACTCCCTGACTTACTCCACCTTGCACATAATCTTCATTAAAGGTGAAAACTTGTTTGAAATGGTCTAATGCCTCCTTTCCTTTCCTTTCTCCCCAGATAATCTGATCAAAGCCATCCTGTCGGCAACCAAAGAGTATCGCCTCACTCCAACCCTTGACAGGTAAGGTGAGACCCTTCTGAAGCAGAAGGAGCAAATAGTGACACTTCATCACATTTCCTAAACACGTCTCCCAGGAATTGCCTGTGCTTTGGATATAGGTCAGGAGCTGAGAATAGAGTTCTGTTCCAGTGAACCCCGGGAGCTTTGTTAGCTCAAACATACAAAGAGTACGTTTACATTTTGACTGCTTCCTAATTGTTTGCTTCTAAAAGCACAAAAGGAGCGTGTACCATTGCATAGCTACACCCACCCCTCATCCCCCAGCAATGTATTGGCAACACAACCAAATCACGCAAAGGTTTGTTCAAGAAAAGGGGTGCAGCTTGTTCCAACAAGAACAGTTCACTAATATGTCTCTCTTAAAGCTGGTAGGCGTGACTGCAGTGGTTGAGTTGGTGATAAGATGGATGTAAGAACTTTCATGGGGACCTGAAGGTTTGAGCTGGTACAATGCATATTTGTGTATTCAGAACAAGCTCCTTCAGACTTTCTGGTCCTATCATAGAACTTGTTCTGGAAAATCCTTGGCATGTTTATGATCAGCTGTCTGATCCTTTACCCTCTTGCATCCTGAGCCTTCCCTCCTTGTTTGACCTTCAGCCTTGAATCATAGAATATCAAGAGACCTCAGGTGGTCATCTAGTCCAACCCCCTGCTCAAAGCAGGACCAATCCCAACTAAATCATCCCAGCCAGGGCTTTGTGAAGCTGGGCCTTAAATAGCTGTAAGGAAGGAGATTCCACCACCTCCCTAGGGAACCCATTCCAGTGCTTCACCACCTTCCTAGTGAAATAGTGTTTCCTAATATCCAACCTAGACCTCCCCCACTGCAACTTGAGACCATTACTCCTTGTTCTGTCATCTGCCACCACTGAGAACAGCCTAGCTCCATCCTCTTTGGAACCCCCCTTCAGGTTGTTGAAGGCTGCTATCAAATCCCCCCTCACTCTTCTGCAGTCTAAATAACCCCAGTTCCCTCAGCCTCTCCTCATAAGTCATGTGCCCCAGCCCCCTGATCATTTTCATTGTCCTCTGTTGGACTTTCTCCAATTTGTCCACATCCCTTCTGTAGTGAGGGGCCCCAAAACTGGACGCAATACTCCAGGTGTACTCACCAGTGCCGAATAGAGGGGAATAATCACTTCCCTCGATCTGCTGGCAGTGCTCCTACTAATGCAGCCCAATATGCTGTTGGCCTTCTTGGCAACAAGGGCACACTGCTGACTCATATCCAGCTTCTCGTCCACTGTAATCCCCAGGTCCTTTTCTTCAGAAGAGTCGCTTAGCCAGTCAGTCCCCAGCCTGTAGCAATGCCTGGGATTCTTCCGTCCTAAGTGCAGGACTCTGCACTTGTCCTTGTTGAACCTCTTCAGATTTATTTTGACCCAATCCTCCAATTTGTCTAGGTCACTCCAGACCCTGTCCCTACTCTCCAGCGTATCTACTTCTCCCCCCCATCTTAATGTCATCCGTGAACTTGCTGAGGATGCAATCCATCCCATCATCTAGATCATTAATGAAGATGCTGAACAAAACCGGCCCCAGGACAGACCCTTGGGGCACTCCGCTTGATACTGGCTGCCAACTAGACATCAACCTGTTGGGGGGGGGGGGGGGAATAGCTCAGTGATTTGAGCATTGGCCTGCTAAACCCAGGGTTGTGAGTTCAATCCTTGAGGGGGCCATTTAGGGATCTGGGGCAAAAATCTGTCTGGGGATTGGTCCTGCTTTGAGCAGGGGGTTGGACTAGATATCTCCTGAGGTCCCTTCCAACCCTGATAGTCTATGATCACTACCCGTTGAGCCTGACAATCTAGCTGGCTTTCTATCCATCTTACAGTCCATTCATCCAATCCAGACTTCTTTAACTTGGTGGCAAGAATACTGTGGGAGACCGTATCAAAAGCTTTGCTAAAGTCAAGATATATCACATCCACCACTTTCCCCATATCCACAGAGCCAGTTATCTCATCACAGAAGGCAATCAGGTTAGTCAGGCATGACTTGCCCTTTGATTAACTCCCTCACTAAGTCAATTTCTGGACCTAGGGTAAATTTTTTTCAGAAGCTCTTAGGTGACTTAGGAGCTTTTGAAAAATGTGAGCCCTGTTCTTTACTGAACATTCTTCCGCTTTGATCTCACACTAACAAAGTTCTTGCTTTCTGACCAATTCATTTTTTGCCTCCTGAGCTTCCAATCAAACTTTCCATGACCACCAAACTCATCAGCACGCCTGAGATCTCTGCAGCTGTCGGCTGCCTCCCCCCTCCCCTCTGCTCTGTTGCTTCCAGAGCAGTAGCTCTGCTGTCGTTAAGGTGGAGAATTGCTTACTGTTTAAAATATGACTATTCTAGGTGCTCTAAAATGCACATGTGGATCTAAAATCTGCAGACTCAGATTATCCTGAAATTTCCTGTGCCTCATGGGAGTGGGGGGTGGGCAGGGCTAGTGGGCCAAAGTTGGAGTTCTTTGAGAAAGAGGCTCTTGAGATACAGCCCCCTTTTAAGAAACCATGTGTTTAGAAAATTACCGGGTTCTGAAGATGGGTTTTTGGCTCACACCTGGGGCTCAGACAGTTGCTTTAATCCTCCCCAAATTGATCTCATCCACTCGGGAATTAGCTCAGGTAGTGCACGGCTTGCACTGCTCCTTTGAGGAAGTGGTATTTCCAACGCTGTTGAGGGTTAAGTTTGTAATTCCAACCCAGTTTGAGCTGAACTGACACACTAAAGACGGTGAAGTGCACATGTGCCACAAGACTGGTGCTCTTTTGCAGACTTATGTCACAGTGATGGGGTGACTCGAGGGGGCATGCGGTGGCCCTTTAACCTGAGCAGCCTCCCTGGCCTATGATTTTGAGTCCTAACCTTGGCAGCTTTTTGAGACTGTTGTGCATGTTGTTATGTCTCTGCCTGCGTTCATTAGAAACTTCTTTAGGAAGTTTTTCCCTGAGACCAAAACGTATGGTTTAAGAGCCAATATTTCAGAGTTCTCTAAAATCCACATGCAGACTCTGATTCTACTTAAGATGTGTTGTCAAGGAAATTAGCCTTAATTTAACAGAGAACGGACTCTTGTAAGCAGTTAGGGTAATATAATCACAACTCACGTTCCTCACCTGTTGCTTGAACATTGTGACTGAATGGGATCAAAGGAAAGCAAGTCACTGGGTTACTTCATCAAGGGAAGCTCTAGAGAGCTGGAAAAGCTACTGTTGCACCGTTATTTTAAAAGGGTAAATGAGATGACATGAATTATTATAGACTGAAGAGCTTAACATCAGTCCTGGGCAAAATCATGGAAAGGTTAACATGGAATAGAATCAGTAAAAAGATGGTATCTCAGCTAGTGCAAATTAACATGGGTTCTACGGAAAATTAATCTTGTCAAGCAAATTTGGTATTTTTTATGAGATTACAAGTTTCATTGATAAAGGTAAATGTGTTGTGTAGTTAGACTTCTGAAAGGCATTTGACTTAGTCCAAATGACATCCTGCTCTAAAAAAAAGTATCACTATACACGATAAATGTAGCCCATATTATATGGATTAAAAACTAATTAAATGAGAGATTTCAAAAAGTAATTATAAATAGGAAATCATTATCTAGTAGGTGTGGTTTTAGTGTGGCCCAGCAGGGATCTGTTCTCGGCCCAATGTTGTTCAACATTTTCATCAGTGATATGGAAGAAAATAGAAAATCAATGCTGGTAAAACTTGCGGATAACACACACATTGGTGGAGTGGTAAATAATGATGTGGACAGGTCAGTTATAAAGACTGCTCCAGATTGCTTGTAAATGGGACTCATTTGAGCAACATGCATTTTAACAGAGCCAAATGGAAGATGAGATATCTAGGTGGGTCACACTGATAAGATGAGAGATGGTCTCCTGAAAGTCAGTGACACTGAAAAGGACTTGGGGTTGATGGTAACCAGTTGAACATGAGCTCCCAGTGTGATGGTGTAGCTAACAGAGCAAATGCGATTCTAGGATGCCTACGCAGGAGGATATTGAGTAGTAGGCAGGTGGCATTACCCCTCACGTGGCACCTGTGAGACTGTTACTGGTTTCAGCGCTTCAAAAAAGATGTTGAAAAATAGAATGAGTTCAGAAAAGAGCTATAAGACTGATTCAAGAGATGGAAAATCTGCCTGAGAGTGAGACACTTGAGGATCTTAATCTACTTAGTTTATCCAAGAGAAGGTTAAGAGGTGACTTGATCATGGTCAAAAAGACATTTTTAAACATTGGCAGTCAGGTCCTGCTGAGGCAAATAGAAAGGAGCAGAAATCCTGGCACTGCAAGTGCAAAGGTACAGTCAGGCAGCCCAGAAAGAATTGGAAGAGCAACTAGCAAAAGACACACAAACTAACGGCAATTATTTTTTTTTAATACATTACATGTCGGAAGTCTGCCAAACAACCACTGGGGCTCCTGGACAATCTAGGTGCTAAAGGAGCACTCAAGGAAGACAAAGCCATTGCGAAAAGCTAAATGAATTCTTTGCGCCAGTCTTCATTGTAGAAGATGTGGGTGAAATTCCAAACCCTGAGCCGTTCTTCGTAGGCAGTGTTTCTCAAACTTCATTGCACGGCAACCCCCTTCTGACAGCCTAGTTACTACATGACCCCAGGAGGAGGGGGACCGGGGCCGCAGCCCGAGCCCCGCTGCCCCGGGTGGGGGGAGAGGGGGCCGCAGCCCGAGCCCCGCTGCCCCGGGTTGGGGGAGAGGGCGAGCCCCGCTGCCCTGGGTGGGGGGAGAGGGAGCCGCAGCCCGAGCCCCGCTGCCCCGGGTTGGGGGAGAGGAGGCCACAGCCCGAGCCCCGCTGCCCCAGGTGGGAGTGGAGCTTGGGCTTCCGCTTCTGACGCTGGTCCCAGCAAGTCTAATACTGGCCCTGGCAACCCCATTGAAATGGGGTCACGACCCACTTTGGGGTTCCGACCCACAGTTTGAGAACCACTGTTCTTAGGTCCCAAATCTGAGGAACTGCCCCAGATGAGGTGTCAATGGAAGAGGTTTTAGAACTAATTAATGCGTTTAAAAAGTCATATGTCACCCCGACCAGATGGTATCACCCAAGACTTTTGAAGGGAACCCAAATATGAACTTACAGAACCAACTGATATGTAACCGATTGCTTAAATCAGCTCCTGTATCAGATGACTGGCAGACACCTAATGTGATGCCAAAAAAAAAAAAAAGCTCCAGAGGTGATCCTGGCAATTACAGGGCGATAAGCCTGACTTCAGTACCAGGCAAATTGGTTGCAACTGTCCATAAGAACGGCCATATTGGGTAAGACCAAAGATCCATCCAGCCCAGTCTCCTGTCTACTGACAGTGGCCAATGCCAGGTGCCCCAGAGGGAGCTAACCTAACAGATAATGATCAACTGATCTCTCTCCTGCCATCCATCTCCATCCTCTGACAAACAGAGGCTAGGTTCACCATTCCTTACCCATCCTGGCTAATAGCCATTAATGGACTTAACCTTCATGAATTTATCTAGTTCTCTTTTAAACCCTGTTATAGTGCTAGCCTTCACAACCTCCTCAGGCAAGGAGTTCCACAGGTTGACTGTGCGCTGTGTGAAGAAGAACTTCCTTTTATTTGTTTTAAACCTGCTGCCCATTAATTTCATTTGGTGGCCCCTAGTTCTTATATTATGGGAACAAGTAAATAACTTGTCCTATTCACTTTCTCCACACCACTCATGATTTTATATACCTCTATCATATCCCCCCTTAGTTTCCTCTTTTCCAAGCTAAAGAGTCCTAGCCTCTTTAATCTCTCCTCATATGGGACCTGTTCCAAACCCCTAATCATTTTAGTTCCCCTTCTCTGAACCTTTTCTAATGCCAGTATATCTTTTTTTGAGATGAGGAGACCACATGTGTACGTAGTATTCAACATGTGGGCATACCATGGATTTATATAAGGGCAATAAGATATTCTCCGTCTTATTCTCTATCCCCTTTTTAATGATTCCTAACATCCTGTTTGCTTTTTTGACTGCTGCTGCACACTGCATGGACGTCTTCAGAGTACTATCCACGATGACTCCAAGATCTCTTTCCTGATTAGTTGTAGCTAAATTAGCCCCCATCATACTGTATGTATAGTTGGGGTTATTTTTTCCAATGTGCATTACTTTACATTTATCCACATTAAATTTCATTTGCCATTTTGTTGCTCAATCACTTAGTTTTGTGAGATCTTTTTGAAGTTCTTCACAGTCTGCTTTGGTCTTAACTATATTGAGCAGTTTAGTATCATCTGCAAACTTTGCCACCTCACTCTTTACCCCTTTCTCCAGATCATTTATGAATAAGTTGAATAGGATTGGTCCGAGGACTGACCCTTGGGGAACACCACTAGTTACCCCTGTCCATTCTGAAAATTTGCCATTTTTTCCTACCCTGTGTTCCCTGTCTTTTAACCAGTTCTCAATCCATGAAAGGACCTTCCCTTTTATCCCATGACAGCTTAATTTACATAAGAGCCTTTGGTGAGGGACCTTGTCAAAGGCTTTCTGGAAATCTAAGTACACTATGTCCACTGGATCCCCCTTGTCCACGTTTGTTGACCCCTTCAAAGAACTCTAATAGATTAGTAAGACACAATTTCCCTTTACAGAAACCATGTTGACTATTGCTCAACAGTTTGTTTTTCTATGTGTCTGACAATTTTATTCTTAACTATTGTTTCGACTAATTTGCCCAGTACTGACATTAGACTTACCGATCTGTAATTGCCAGGATCACCTCTAGAGCCCTTTTTAAATATTGGCGTTACATTAGCTATCTTCCAGTCATTGGGTACAAAATTTGATTTAAAGGACCTAGGTTACAAACCATAGTTAATAGTTCCGCAATTTCACATTTGAGTTCTTTCAGAACTCTTGGGTGAATGCTATCTGGTCCCAATGACTTGTTACTGTTAAGTTTATCAATTAATTCCAAACTGTAGCAAAGAACAGAATTATCAGACACGGAGATGAACACAATATGTTGGGGAAGAGCCAACATGGCTTTTTAAGGGGAAATCATGCCTCAGAATTCTTTGAGAGGATCCTCAAACGTGGATGGGGTGAAACAACGGATATAGTGTCAGAGGGGTAGCCGTGTTAGTCTGGATCTGTAAAAAGCGACAAAGAGTCATGTGGCATCTTATAGAGTAACAGACATATTGGAGCATAAGCTTTCGTGGGTGAATACCCACTTCGTCAGACTCATGTGATGAATATGCGTCTGACGAAGTGGGTATTCACCCACGAAAGCTTATGCTCCAATATGTCTGTTAGTCTATAAGGTGCCACAGGACTCTTTGTCACAATGGATATAGTGTACTTGGACTTTCAGAAAGCCTTTGACAAGGTCCCTCACCTAAGGCTGTTAAGCAAAGTAAGCCATCATGGGATAAAAGGGAAGGTTCTCTGGTGGATCAGTAATTGGTTAAAAGATAAGAAACAAATGGTAGGAATAAGCGATCAGTTTTCACAGTGAAAAGAAGTAAATAGTGGAGTCCCCCAAGGGTCTGTTCTGGGGCCAGTGCTGTTCAACGTATTCATAAATTATCTGGAAAAAGGGGTAAACAGTGAGGTGGCAAAGTTTGCAGATACTAAATTACTCATGATATTTAAGTCCAAAGCAGACTGCGAAGAGTTACAAAGGAATCTCACACAAGTGGGTGCCTGGGCAACAAAATGGCTGATGAAATTCAATGTTGATAAATGCAAAGTAATGCATAATCCGAACTATGCATACAAAATGATGGGGTCTAACTTCGCTGTTACCACTCAAGAAAGAGAGCTTGGAATCATTGTGGATAGTTCTCTGAAAACATCTGCTCAATGTGGTCGGGGTCATCATTGTGGTTAGATGTTGATAGATGTTTGGCTGTCTGTGTGTGTTTTTCTTTTGTGTACCGTTCCAGCCAGCTAGGTTTCTTGTCAATGAAGCACTGTACTAGTGTTCTGCAGACTTTACCGGACCACTAATACATGTATGCCCATAACAATAGGCCAGCTTAGTGAACGGCAGGACTTTCCATTCCTCCCTAAGCCAGACAAAGATACTTCCTTTGAGATACATTTTATACCCCGATACAAACAAGTTAGTACTGCCCCTCTGACATAGTTACTGCCCGCTTACGTGGCTAGTTATCACCATCACCTTGTACATGTTGGTTTGATTAAAACATCTCTCTCCGTACTGTCCTCTTGACATTTTTTTAGGAGGGGTCAGTGTGTTCCTGTTATCCTTGGGGAATGTGTTTGTACCATCCTTGATATCGGAATGTTCTGGTACCACTTAATATCGGGATGTGTTTGTGTAAGTACTCGGTAACTAGCACTTCTTAGAAATGTGAATTTCTACCATACCAGCCCTGTTCCTGCGAGATTCTTTAAGCAGGTCCTGCCTCATACCAGGCCTCTAATACAAGGGCTTGTGTCTCAGGCTCTCTTCTTACTACAGGGATCAAATTGACTACATCCTCTCCTCCTTGCCTCATGTGCTTGTTATTACCACCAAGTCCTGCCACTGCTTTCTCCGCATCATTTAGAAAATATATCCCTTCCTTTCTGTCCCATTGTCTAAGGCTCTTGTTCATACCCTGGGTAATCTTCTGCCTTGACTGGTGTAACTATCATATCCTCTCTGCCCTTGTGACATCTATATTGCGTTCTCCAGTCACTCCAAAATACAGTGGCCAAAATTATCTTAATCGCCAATTAATCCAACCGTATCATTCCCCTTGTCACTTCTCTCCATCTTGCTCTCCCTTGGTCAGCATGTCCAGTTTAAGATTCTAGCCCTCCCATCAAAGCTCTGCACAGCTCTACCCTTGTCTACAGTTTTTATCTTGTGATGTATCACGGTCCATCACACCTTTTACTTTTCCAACAATGCCAGTCTTTAAAGCCCTTTTAGGATCTTCTCCCACTCCAGTTTCAGTGCCTTGGTCCACACTTCTTCCCATTCGTGGTGTGCCAGATCCCTATACTCTCACTGTTATTGGGGCCTCTGGGAGTCACCTCAGTACCAGCCAGGAGCCCATGTGTTTGGTGCTGTATCAAAGACATAGCATGCTATTTGGGGCAGGGGTTATCTAAAGGCTGGAGCAGCCTCCCAGTTAGGGTAGTGGAGGAGGGTGTTGGCAAACAACCTAACTACAGTAACTCCTCACTTAAAGTCATCCCGGTTAAGGTTGTTTCGTTGTTATGTTGCTGATCAATTAGGGAACATGCTCGTTTAAAGTTGTGCAATGCTCCCTTCTAATGTTGTTTGGCAGCTGCCTGCTTTGTCCACTGCTTGCAGGAAGAGCAGCCCGGTGGAGCTGGCTGGTGGGGGCTTGGAACCAGGGTGGACCGACAGCCCCCCATCAGCTCCCCGCTCCCCTAAGTTCCCTGAGCAGCAGTTGCCCAGCAGGCTAGCAATTGCAGCTGTCCCTCCCCCCACTGCCATGTGCTGCTCCTGCCCTCTGCCTTGGAGCTGCTCCCCGAGACTCCTGCTTGCTGTGTGGGAGGGGAGGAAGAGGGGGCCTAATGTCAGGGTGTCCCCCTCCCCCCTGCTCCTGCACCCCACTTACCCCATCTTCCATAGAGCAGGGGGGACACACGACAGAGGGAGCTTCCAGGCAGCTGCAGCTGCAGTCCGGTCTCAGCTTGCTGATCTAATTAACAAGGCAGTGTACTTCTGTCCCCACTCTTCATACTTAAAGGGGAAATGCGCATCTCTCTCTCTCACACACACACTCAGGGTGTATGTCTCTGTCTGCCCTCCCTCCTTTCCTGCTGCCTTGTACAGTAGACTGTGAGAGTTAACCCTTGAGGGCTCAGCCAATTGCTAGTTCATCATTTAGCAGTAAGGCATTACCGGGGAAATATCCCACCCTCTGACTCCTCCACTTCAGCCAAGCTTCACAATCATCATCACTGTGTACTAGTATTAAATTATTTGTTTAAAACTTATAGTGTGTGTGTGTGTGTGTGTGTGTGTGTGTGTGTGTGTGTGTATATATATATATATATATATATATATATAGTCTTTTGTCTGGTGAAAAAAATTTCGCTGGAACCTAACCCCCTCATTTACATTAATTCCTATAGGGAAATTGGATACGCTTAACATCGTTTCACTTAAAGTCGCATTTTTCAGGAACATAACTACAACGTTAAGTGAGGAGTTACTGTAGTTTTAAGATGGATCTAGATACGTTTATGAATGGGAAGGGATGATATGACAGGGTTGCCTGATATAGCAGGGGACTGGACTCGACCCAGGAGGTCCCCTCCAGTCCTATGTCCCTATTCTAAGACTAGATGCAAACAGCACGAGGGCAGCAGTGGGTAACGAAGATAGCTTATACCTCACATGCTGAGTGTCGCACAGCTTGATGATTCCTGATGGCTCCAAACCAAAAAACAAAAGACCCCCAAAAGGCTGGTTTTAATTTTAAAAAACCCTAATTACATTAAAATCTGCCCTCCCCCACTAGTCCATGACTTAGCTCTTGCTGGTTGGCTGATTCCTTTTAGGGCTATTTCAAAGGAGAAGGTGGCCCTAAATTGGGCTTCCTGTGCGTGTTCCAGCCCCACATTAGCTGCTTAGAGAGGTTCAAAGAGACTGACCCTGCCAGAAGCGTTCCCAGCTGGAATAGCGGGATTTCTGGCTTTCATTCATACGCAGCTTGGTTGTGCTGAGAGGCTCGGTTCCTGTAGTTCTCTAATATCTTTTTAGCTGTGCTTGGAAGCAGTTCCTGAGTATTCCTTGGGCACTGTATTTGTTAACTCTGTGTGAGTCTCCCCCTAACAGGCCTGTCAGCAGGTCAATCCTCAGTTCTTTAACCCAAGCCAGGACGTTCGCTCCAGGCCCAGTCTTCATGAACAGCAGCTCAGCTTGGCAGGGGATGGGTTTCCTGTACAGTTGTGTTAGGAGCGGTTGCAGCGAAGTGAACTCTTGGTTAGATTCGTTTCAAAAGTTGGCTCACCTAATCCCCCTTCCCCTGTTCTAGCTCTGGCGCTGGGTCCTCTCTTTGGACTGATGTATATTTTTAAAATCTCAGCCATGTGCTATAGCTTTTAAGGCACCTCTTGTGTTGGGGAGCGGGGGTGGTGAGGACACCCAAGAGAGAGAGCCCATGGAAGCATTTTGGCCGGCTCTCCCAGAATTCCTCTGGGGGCTCTGGAAAGAACTCACTCCAGCCGCTGCCCTCCCCCTTCAGAAGGTCCGGTGTACACTCCCCTCATTGACAGCTGCACTGGGCCAACCCTTTCTAGGGAGACCAGCACTAGGTTGAAAGTCCTTGTGTTCCCTGCTGTCAGTGTGGGTGGCCCCTTCTGTGGGAACCCAAAGGGGAAGGTCTAGGCAGGCTCTGACCCTTAATTTTTTCGGAAGTACATGACACAGGTTATGAAAGAATGTGCAGGTCTCTTACATATATGTTTGGTTCTTATTAGTCTCTGATGAGCGGTTACTTTTTATACAGTACTTCTGCCATATGCATGATGGGTGATTTTTGGCTGAGCATTTTAATGGCTTGTATTCCTGCAAAATAATATAGCACCACCCCGCTCTGACATAGCGCTTTTCATTTGTACATCTTAGAGTGCTTTATAAAGGAGTGGTCAGCATCATTGTCCGCATTTTACAGATCAGGAACCTGAGGCACAGGGAGGCAAGTGACTTTCCCAGGGTCAGCCAGCAAACCAGTGTCAGAGCCAGGAATTGAACTTAGGTCTTCTGAATCTGAATCAAGTCCTGCATCATGACTGTGTGAGGAGAGAGGCTGCTATTTAATGTCCCCATCCTGTGCATTATCAGATACTGTCTGTCAAACAGCTATTCATTTCTAGAATAGAGACTGAATTATTTACATCTAGTGTAGTCTATATAATGGAGAGAAGGGACATTTTATTATTTATGCATTTATTTCATTATGCAACAATCAACTGCACACATACAAAATGGGCAATGACTGCCTAGGAAGGAGCACTGCGGAAAGGGATCTGGGGGTCAGAGTGGATCACAAGCTAAATACGAGTCAACAGTGTAACTCTGTTGCAAAAAAAGCAAACATCATTCTGGGATGTACCAACAGGATGTTGTAAGCAAGACACGAGAAGTAATTCTTCTGCTCTACTCCGCACTGATTAGGCCTCAACTGGAGTATTGTGTCCAGTTCTGGGCACCACATTTCAGGAAAGATGTGGACAAATTGGAGAAAGTCCAAAGAAGAGCAACAAAAATGATTAAAGGTCTAGAAAACATGACCTATAAGGGAAGATTGAAAAAATTGGGTTTGTTTACTCTGGAGAAGAGAAGACTGGGAGGGGACATAACAGTTTTCAAGTACATAAAAGGTTGTTACAAGGAGGAGGGAGAAAACTTGTTCTTCTTAACCTCTGAGGATTGGACAAGAAGCAATGGGCTTAAATTGCAGCAAGGGAGATCTAGGTTGGACATTAGAAAAAACTTCCTAACTGTCAGGGTGGTTAACACTGGAATAAATTGCCTAGGGAGGTTGTGGAATCTCCATCACTGGAGATTTTTAAGAGCAGGTTAGACACACACCGGTCAGGGATGGTCTAGATAGTTAGCCCTGCCACGAGTGCAGGGGACTGGACTAGTCGACCTCTCGAGGTCCCTTCCCGTCCTGTGATTCTATGAAATGGAGGTTGAGTAACTGTTTAAATAATGAATGAGTTTCATTTGACCCAAGCAGAGTGAGGAAATGGTGAGAGGAGATTGCCTGCCCTGGTAGCCCATCTCACCATGCTGCACGGGGTGTGAAATACCGAGGAGTTTGCCACCTCGGCACAATGGGATGAGCTAAGGAGGAGTGCAGCTCTGCCCTCCCCTTCCTTCCCTTCGTTCTGAACGTTGCCAAAGATTTCCTGTAATGTCTGGAGAGATGCAGGCTGCACGGAAACTTGCCTCCAAGCAGCTCTGTGCGATAGTGAATTTTAACATGTTGTTACAAGCAGCCTTTCTCTGCGTTTCCTCCCCAGTCTCAGCTGCCGGCGATGTATCATTGTGGGAAATGGAGGAGTGCTTGCAAATAAGTCATTGGGGCTGAAAATTGATGACTACGATGTTGTGGTCAGGTGAGTCCTTGGTATCCCATTTTGGATATTTTTTATTCGTTTTCAGTATAGCACGAATACACCGTAGAGAGGTTCGGCCTCCATTGTTCACACATTGACCAGGAACAATCGCCATTGGTAGGGACGCTTACAATGAAGTGTAAAATAAATCAAGAATGTACAGATTGTCTGAATTCTAAATGTTCGTGGCCCTCCTGATGGGGAAGGTCGTTTGTCTCACTTATCCCACAAGTGGGATAAATCTTTTCCACCTCACACCCCCTGGCAGAACGTGCTTAATTCTTTGTGATGGCCTTTGGGCTGCACCAATCTCTGTTCTCATGGGGCCCCTCCTGGGACTCCGACTCTGCTCAGAAAGCAGGAGGAGGAAAGGCTTCAATTCTTTGCACTAAGCCACCCACTTAGATTTAAATCCAAAATCCCTCAAAAAATGAGAAACTCCATGAGGAGTTCAGTGGTCTGGCAAAAATAACCCATTCCTATAGCTAATAACTGGATAGGTTGCCTGTAGTGTGTCATTTCCACACCCAACGTGACCCTTCTCCTCACATCAATAAATCTGAAGCTAGTCTGTGGCCTGGGATGATGAGGGTGGTATCTGAGCATCTGTGCTGGCAGGGGGCTGTGAGAGGAAGTGAAAAGGCAACCTTAAAGGTTAAGTGAAGCCAGGTGCTCAGCTGTGTGAGTGAGCGGGTGAGAGCAGACATCTTCTTAAATGTCTCCACCTGCTAGCTTGGGTCCCATGGAAGTCCGGGGAAGGAGAGGTGCCTTTCTCTTGTACATTGAGCTCCTTTCATTCTGGGCTGCTTGGCTTCATTAGCAGGATTTGCAGGAACTAGACCTGGGAGCTAGGGGGTGGATCTCTGCAGCAGAGAAATATGGAGAATCCATTGGTGCAGATAATGCAGGGGCCCAGTCACATAGTGGGGTTCTGATTGACTCCTAGCAGGGCGTGGACCAGTTTTCCTGAGGTAAAAACAAAGGCAGACTTGCCCTAGCGATCCCAGGCTAGCGCCACTTGGTGCTCCATGAAAAGAAGAGTTGAGCTGGTCTGAACTATGACACTTAGCTGACGGGGCAATCCCCACATGCTGTTAAGTGCAGGCTTTAAAGCCTGGGCACCTCCGGGGGCTCCTCCATGGGATAATATTGGCAGTTTGGTTTCTGGTAGCATTTGGAGCCCCATCATCTAGCGGGTGAGTATCCATGAAATAAAGTCAGTCCCTGTGTGAGCTGGCTGGAATTTGAAGCTAGACAAATCCAGCCTGGAAATAAGACTTAGGCTTGGTCTACACTAAACCCCCAAATCGAACTAAGGTACGCAACTTCAGCGACGTGAATAACGTAGCTGAAGTCGACGTACCTTAGTTCGAACTTACCACGGTCCAGACCCGGCAGGCAGGCTCCCCCGTCGACTCCGCGTACTCCTCGCGGCGAGCAGGATTACCGGAGTCAACGGGGAGCACTTCTGAGTTCGATTTATCGCGTCCAGACAAGACGCGATAAATCGAACCCAGAAGTTCGATTGCCTGCCGCCGAACCAGCGCGTAAGTATAGACAAGCCCTTAGGTTTTAAACAGCAAGGGTCAAGTGAGGCAGACGCTCCCTGTGAATGAGAGGGCAGAAGCTTAGGGGGAGAGAAAGTGAGGGGAGGTACTTAGTGGTAGGTGGGGCAGCCTGGAAGGAGGATCCAAGTCAATAATGTGACCAGACTCTGCTCCTCCACCGGGAACGCAGCCTGAAGTCACTGGGACTGTACACCGAAGTCAGATGGGGCTTTTGAAAATCCCACTCTCACGCGCCAAAGTATGGGCTTGAGTTCTTAAATCAAGTGATTTCGTTTTGAAATTTTTGGCCTATGTATAAGAAGTTCCCAATAACTTTAATTTCTTGAAAGTCTTAATAACTTTGTACTGTTAATACTGTAGGAATTTTGTTTTAAAGTGACAAAGATTTTGTGTCACTGAGAAAAGTTTTAATAGTACAGACTAAGCCCCATATGCTGTAACACTTTAAGCACATGAATAGTCCCACTGACTTGATTCTTCATGCGAGTAAAGTTATGCACCTGCTTAAGTGTTTGCAGGGCCTTAATTTTCAGTATTTTGTTTGTTGTCTATAGCAGTGTTGTGAAATTCAGATAAGTCACTTTAGCAGTAGTTGTTCTTAAAACAACACTATTTATAATTTACTCCATAATGATCTTTTGTCTAAAATTTCAAGAGCACAAATTTTCAAATTAGTTTTCCAGAGCCCTAGCCTGATTTAAATCATTGGAGCTGTTTTTTGGTTTCTTAAATCAGGTGTTTTACATTGCCTTGACTGGAATTGCTTCCTAACGAACCTGACTGATAACGATAAGCTATGGCTGTGGTTAGGCATAGTGCTGGGTTTCGTGGTCAAGGAAATCACTGCCCAATGGCTACTACCTCGCTAGCCATAATTGAATGTAGATGAGAGTCTCTGGTAGTTTATCCTCTTGTCACCTGGCAGGCTGAACTCTGCTCCAGTGAAGGGCTTTGAGAAAGATGTGGGAGGCAAGACAACGCTGCGGATCACGTACCCTGAAGGGGCCATCCAGAAACTGGAGCAGTATGAGAAGGACTCCTTCTTTGTTCTGGCCGGATTCAAGTGGCAGGATTTCAAGTGGCTCAAATACATTGTTTACAAGGAGAAAGTGGTAAGACTTGGTGTGCGTCGCTTAGGTGGATGGGGTGGGGCACTATTAGTATGTCATGATTTTACCTACAGCGTTTGGGTCTGGGCACGGTTTCTGTCTGCCCCTGCCCAGGTGTCTGCATTTCACTGAATGGTTTGTCACTTCCAGGGACCCCGTTTTTAATGAAATAGGCTTTGTAATGCCAGCTCAATGGATTGGGCTGCCCCTGTATAATCTGGGCTCACACCATAAGAATGTAAGAACAGCCAGACTGGGTCAGAGCAAAAGTCCATCTAGCCTAGAATCCTGTCTCTGACGGTGGCCAATGCCAGGTGCTTTCGGCAGCTGGAGGTTTAGGGAAACCTGGAGTGTGGGGTTGCATCCCTGTCCATCTTAGCTAATAGCCTTTGATGGACCTGTCCTCCATGAACTTATCTAATTCTTTTCTGAACCCAGTTATACTTTTGGCCTCCACAACATCCCATGGCAACGAGTTCCACAGGTTGACTGGGCATTGGGTGAAGAAATACTTCCTTTTGTTTGTTTTAAACCTTCTACTTATTAATTTCATTGGGTGACGCCTAGTCCTTGTGTTATGTGAAGGGGTAAATAACACTTTCCTGTTCACTTTCTCCACACCAGTCATGATTTTACAGATATCTATTGTATCACCCTTAGTTGAACAGCGCCAGTCTTTTTAATCTCTCCTCATAATTCCATACCCCTAATAATTTTTGTTGCTCTTCTCTGCACCTTCTCCAATTCTAATGTATATTTTTTTAGATGGGGCAATCAGAACTGCATGCAGTATTCAAGGAATAGGCGTACCATGGATTTATACAGTGGCACTGTGATATTTTCTGTTGTATTATCTATCCCTTTCCTAATGGTTCCTAACATCATTAGCTTTTTTTGACTGCCATTGCACATTGAGCAGATGTTTTCAGAGAACTGTCCATGATGACTCCAAGATCTCTTTCATGAGTGGGTAAGAGCTAATTTATACCCTGTCACTTTGTATGTATATTTGGGATTATTTTTCCATACAAAATAATGGGATCTAAATTTACTCTTACCACTCATCAATGCTTGACTTTCCAGAGTGTATGCTCCTTGAATGAGTCTCACTATTAATCTTATGAATCTTGTTATAAACAGTGAATTTAATTCTATACTGATCCCAAATTATGTGAAAAGGCGAGTGTTGATTTTAATCTATTTCATAAATTCATAGAGTTTAAGGCCAAATGGGACCGTTACAGCGTCTAACCTGACCTCCTATATATCACAGGCAAGTAACAAGAACCAATGGCTGGAAGTGAAGCCACAAAAATTCAAATTAGAAATAAAGCACAGATTTTTAACAGTTTGGGTGATTAACCACTAGAGCAAGCTACCACGGGAAGTGGTGGATTCTCCATCTCTTGATGTCTTCAAATCCAGACTGATGCTTTTCTGGAAAGTATGCTGTAGCCAAACACAAGTTATTGGGCCAATACAGGGGTAACTGCATGGAAATGTAATGGCCTGTGATATACAGGAGGTCAGACCAGATGATCTAATGGTCCCTTCTGGCCTTAAACTCTATGAAATCTATGAAACCACACACAGAAGTTTGAGAAGAGAGGTGGGGGATCTGTGTGGGAACAACCTTCCACAGAGGGATTTAGCTATTTTGTCTGATGTGCTGCCTTCGCAGGCTGCTCTGTATCACATTTCATGATGTTCTGATGTTTTCTTTAGCTGCTTGAGAATAGAGACGCCAGCACGTTGTGTGGAGCTTTAGATCAGAATCTTCAGAAATGTGGAGGGGAGGCCAGAGAAACAATATTCTCTTCTTCAAGTGGTTGACCACATGGATTCCACTTATGGTGTCAGGCACCTGAAATCAGATGCTGTTGACTATCAGTGTCTGGGGCCACCCCTGTGTCCTGGATGCTGTCGTGCCCTTCCCACCCCAGGCCATAAAGGGAAGACCCGGCCCAGCCATCATATCAGATCCTTGTTACCACCCATGGCTGCCTCTTACTGTTATAGCCAACAGAGGTCATCAGCATCTCCAAGGCAAAGACAGCACCTGAGAAGAAGACCCTCTCCCTGCTCCTCTGCTGCCACATACTTCTATGTTGACCTCTTATCAGCAGATTTAACGCTATGGTCAAGAGCCATATAGAACCATTGGCTCCATCCTATCCCCTTGCGCCTCTTTGGCAACTCTCTCTTTGGTTTTGGGACACCTGGAACCGAAAACACCGGACCAGTCGGTCCTGGAGGTGATAGACTAGGAGTATTCTGTCCAGTTCCTCCCTACCCCCTTCCCTGTCCCTCCTCAGGGACCAATCTCACAGGATATGGCTAAGGAAGAAAGTAAACTCCTGTCTGCAATTCGGAGTGCCCTGGGAGTTCCAGGGCCGGGGAGGCTTAATCAGTTATTTCCTGATCCCAGAGAAGAAAGCGGGGGCACCCCATTCTGGACCTTTAATGTCTCAACAAAGCCCCTTTGTTTCAAGTTCAGGATGGTAACTCTAGTGTTCATAATCGCCACTGTCGATCCTCAGGACAGTTCATGCCTCTCGACTTGCAAGATGCCAGTTTCCATACAGCTAGTCACCCAGTCCACAGGAAATATCTCAGGTTCCTCATGGGGAAGTCCCACTATCAGTCCAGAGTGCTTCCCTCCACGGCTCCCAGAGTACTTACCAAGTACCTGCTGGGCCATGGCAGCAGAAACAAAGGATACACTATACCCAGACCTCGCCGGCTGGTGTGTTCAGGGCAGTCACCTGAACAAATGAACAGCTCCAGCCAAGTAACTCTAGTGCTCTTCGCTGCTCTGGGTCTCAGTGAGCAGAGGTGCCTGTTCTCGCTCCTACTCAGAGCAGAGCGTTCATAGGAGCAGTATTAGGTTCCAAAGCAGCAAAAGCTTACCTACTGCAGGAAAAGGTCCACCCTCTACTGAACCCTCTCAGTCAACCCCAGCTACACCTGAAGACATCACTTAGAGCCTGCCTCAGGCTCCTGGAACAAAAAATGTTTGGTGAGATCTTAGAGTTGTTTCTAATTTTCACTTGTAGCTTATGCTCTAATAAATTTGTTAGTCTCTAAGGTGCCACAAGTCCTCCTGTTCTTCTTTTCACTTGAACCAAGTAAATCCATCTGCCAGTTTTCTTTCCTAAGCCTCACATTAGCCAAGGGGAAGCTAAACGTCACACCTTCGATGTTGTGTGATCCTTCTCCTACTACCTGGCTAGGTCAAGACCCTTCAGAAACTCTCCCAGGCTGTTACTGGCCTTTGTTAACAGGATGAAGGGTCAACCTGTGCTTACCCAAATGGGTGTCAGACTGTATGTATTCCATGACCCGCCCTTCCCTGCTATTACAGTGGCCTGTATCATCCGGATTCTGTTTCAGTGAAGGGACTGAGGGGTAGTTGAACTCACTCCACTTTTTATACCCTTAAGTGAGAGGGGATGAGGGCATCCAGGGCACAGGCGTGGTTCCAACAGACAGTGCTCGTCAAAAGATGCTGATCTCACACCAGAATCTCATTCCATCAGAATCCATATGGACCACACATCTCCAGGAACCAGTTACTGAAAAGCAACTGTTGGTTGGATAGTTGTTCTGGCCAGGAGGTGGCCAAGTGGCATGCCTGCTCTAGTCAGCCAAAAAAAACACCAAACAGAATAACAAATCAGAGAATGAAAGATTGTCTACTATGTTAAGAGCAGACAGTTCCTGAAACCACCAGACCAGCATATGCGCACCCATATGCAAACTAGGTATATAAGGAAATGGAGTTGGGGCTGAATCAAAGATAGTTCATTTCGTCAGAACAAGTTACTGCATTTTATACATTCATAGATCCCAAGGCCGGAAGGGACCACCTTCATCACCTAGTCTGACCTCCTGTATAGCACAGGCCAGCGAACTTCCCCAAAATAATTCCTAGAGCAGATCTTTCAGAAAAACATCCAGTCTTGATTTAAAAATGCTAGTGATGGAGAATCCATCATGACCCTTGATACATTGTTCCAATGGCTAATTACCCTCACTGTTAAAAATGTATACCTTATTTCCAGTCTGAATGTGTCTAGCTTCAACTTCCAGCCATTGGATGGTGTTAGACCTTCCTATGCTAGCCTGGGGAGCCCATTATCAAATATTTGTTCCCTGTGTAACTATTTATGGACTGGTTTCAGAGTAGCAGCCGTGTTAGTCTGTATCCGCAAAAAGAACAGGAGTGCTTGTGGCACCTTAGAGACTAACAAATTTATTAGAGCATAAGCTTTCGTGGGCTACAGCCCACTTCTTCGGATGCATATAGAATGGAACATATATTGAGGAGATATATATACACTCATACAGAGAGCATAAACAGGTGGGAGTTGTCTTACCAACTCTGAGAGGCCAATTAAGTAAGAGAAAAAAAACTTTTGAAGTGATAATCAAGATAGCCCAGTACAGTCAGTTTTATAAGAAGTGTGAGAATACTTACAAGAGGAGATAGATTCAATGTTTGTAGTGGCTCAGCCATTCCCAGTCCTTATTCAATCCTAAGTTGATTGTATCTAGTTTGCATATCAATTCCAGCTCAGCAGTCTCTCGTTGGAGGCTGTTTTTGAAGTTTTCTGTTGTAAGATAGCCCCCCGCAGGTCGGTCATTGAATGACCAGACAGGTTAAAGTGTTCTCCCACTGGTTTTTGAATATTATGATTCCTGATGTCAGATTTGTGTCCATTAATTCTTTTGCGTAGAGACTGTCCGGTTTGGCCAATGTACATGGCAGAGGGGCATTGCTGGCACATGATGGCATATATCACATTGGTAGATGTGCAGGTGAACGAGCCCCTGATGGTATGCCTGATGTGTTTAGGCCCTATGATGATGTCACTTGAATAGATATGTGGGCAGAGTTGGCATTGGGCTTTGTTGCAAGGATAGGTTCCTGGGTCAGTGTTTTTGTTCAGTGATGTGTGGTTGCTGGTGAGTATTTGCTTCAGGTTGGGGGGTTGTCTGTAAGTGAGGACCGGTCTGTCTCCCAAGATCTGTGAGAGTGAGGGATCATCTTTCAGGATAGGTTGTAGATCTTTGATGATGCGCTGGAGAGGTTTTAGTTGGGGGCTGAAGGTGACAGCTAGTGGTGTTCTGTTATTTTCTTTGTTGGGCCTATCTTGTAGGAGGTGACTTCTAGGTACTCGTCTGGCTCTGTCAATCTGTTTTTTCACTTCAGCAGGTGGGTATTGTCGTTTTAAGAATGCTTGATAGAGATCTTGTAGGTGCTTGTCTCTGTCTGAGGGATTGGAGCAAATGAGGTTGTATCTTAGAGCTTGGCTGTAGACAATGGATCGTGTGGTGTGTCCTGGATGGAAGCTGGAGGCATGTAGGTAAGTATAGCGGTCAGTAAGTTTCCTGTATAGGGTGGTATTTATGTGACCGTCGCTTATTAGCACAGTAGTGTCCAGGAAATGGATCGCTTGTGTGGATTGATCTAGGGCAGGCTGAGGTTGATAGTGGGATGGAAATTATTGAAATTATGGTGGAATTCCTCAAGGGCTTCTTTTCCATGGGTCCAGATGCTGAAGATGTCATCAATGTAGCGCAAGTAGAGTAGGGGCGTTAGGGGACGAGAGCTAAGGAAGCGTTGTTCTAAGTCGGCCATAAAAATGTTGGCATATTGTGGGGCCATGCGGGTACCCATAGCAGTGCCGCTGACTTGAAGGTATATATTGTCCCCAAATGTGAAATAGTTGTGGGTGAGGACAAAGTTCAGCCACCAGGTTAGCTGTGACGTTATCGGGGATACTGTTCCTGACGGCTTGTAGTCCATCTTTGTGTGGAATATTGGTGTAGAGGGCTTCTACATCCATAGTGGCCAGGATGGTGTTTTCTGGAAGATCACCGACGGATTGTAGTTTCCTCAGGAAGTCAGTGGTGTCTCGAAGATAGCTGGGAGTGCTGGTAGCATAGGGCCTGAGGAGAGAGTCCATATAACCAGACAATCCTGATGTTAGGGTGCCAATGCCTGAGATGATGGGGCGTCCAGGATTTCCAGGTTTATGGATCTTGGATAGCAAATAAAATACCCCTGGTCGGGGTTCTAGGCATGTGTCTGTACAGATTTGTTCCTGTGCTTTGTCAGGGAGTTTTTTTAGCAGATGGTGTAGTTTCTTTAGGTAATCCTCAGTGGGATCAGAGGATAATGGCCTGTAGAATGTGGTGTTAGAGAGCTGTCTAGCAGCCTCTTGGTCATATTCCAATTTATTCATGATGACGACAGCACCTCTTTTGTCAGCCTTTTTGATTATGATGTCAGAGTTGTTTCTGAGGCTGTAGATGGCGTGGTGTTCAGCATGGCTGAGGTTATGGGGCAAGTGATGTTGCTTTTTTTTCTCTTACTTAATTGGCCGCTCAGAGTTGGTAAGACAACTCCCACCTGTTCATGCTCTCTGTATGTGTGTATATATATCTCCTCAATATATGTTCCATTCTATATGCATCCGATGAAGTGGGCTGTAGCCCACGAAAGCTTATGCTCTAATAAATTTGTCAGTCTCTAAGGTGCCACAAGTACTCCTGTTCTATTTATGGACTGTGATCAAATTACTCCTTATGCTGCTTTTCATTAAGCTAAATAGATTGAGCTCCTTGAGTCTGTCACTAGAAGGCAGGTTTTCTAATCCTTTAATCAGTCTCGTGGCTCTTCTCTGAACCCTCTTCAATTTATTAACATCTGTCTTGAATTGTGGACACCAGAAATGGGTACAGGATTCCAGCAGTGGACGCACCAATGACAAAGACAGAGGTAAAATGGCCTCTCTGCTCCTATTCAAGATTCCCGTGTTTATGCATCCCAGTGTCACATTAGCCCTTTTGGCCACAGTGTCACGTTGGCAGCTCATGTTCAGCTGATTGTCCACCACGATCCCCCTGTCCCCCAATCTGTTTCCAAGTCGCTGCTTCCCAGGATAGAGTCCCCCACCCTGTATGTATGGCCTACGTTCTTTGTTCCCAGATGTATACGTTTACATTTAGCTGCACTAAAACGCAGACTGTGTGCTTGCACCCAGCTTACCAAGCAATCCAGATCACTTTGTATCAGTGTCCTCTTCATTATTTACCACTCCCCCAATTTTGTGTCATCTGCAAACTTTATCAGCGATGATTTCTTTTTCTTCCAGCTCATTGACAAAAGTGTTAAATAGCCTAGGGCCAAGAACCAATCCCTGAAGGACCCCACTAGAAACACACTGATTTATGATGATTTCCCTGTGTACGATTAAATGTTGAGACCCATCAGTCAGCCAGCTTTTAATCCATTTAATGTGTGCCATGGTAATTTTATAACCATTTTAATTTTTTAATCAAAATGTTGTGTGGTCCCAACTGAAATGTCTCACAAAGGTCTATTACATCAACACTGTTACCATTATCAACAGATCTTGTCAGCTCATCAAAAAAAGATACCAGATTAGTTTGAGAGGATCTATTTTTCATAAACCCATGTTGATATTAATTGTTACCCTCCTTTCATTCTTTATTAACCGAGTCCTGTGTATGCTGCTCCGTTATCTTGCCTGGGATCAATGTCAGACTGACAGACCTGTAATTACTCCGCTCATCCAATTTACCCTTTGTAAGTATTGGAATAACCTGAGCTTTCATTCTAGTCCTCAGGAACTTCCCCAGGGTTCCAAGACTTACTGCAAATCAACATTAACAGGCTGAGTAGGGCTCTCTTCCCTGAACATTTGGCTCATGGTGGTGAAGAAGCCAAGTGAGGGCAAAGGTTTCACTGGAAATTGGCAGCTTCCAGACTTCCTTCTCTTGTAGTAATAACCATGCGAACACTTCCAGCTGCAACCTGAATAGCCTTCGCCAGAAGGAGCAGCTTGTGGAGTAAGTGCCTGGGGCATCAGGAAATTCTTTGATAGTGAACGTCTGGAGGTGAGTGAGCCTGCTTGCAAGTGAGGCCAAGTTCAGGTGTTTGCCCATTGTAGAGGCATGTCTGTCTGGCACGCTGCACTGTGCAATGACAAGAGGGAGAGGGAGCCAGGTGCAGCTGTTCTCCAGCAAGTATCCGCACCGCAACAGCAGGCACGGCATAGACTCTGCCCCGTCTAATCCTAAAGTGCATCTACTGCCTGTCACCTGGAGGGATTCAAGAAGGCTGATCTCTGAGTATTGCTCCTGGATGAGGGACATTCAAATGCATCGCCCTCCTTTGAAGTGGAAAATTTCCCCTCCTGCCATGCCTTGGTGCTGAGGACTTTGGGGACCAGCAGTGGAGGAGGACTTTGGTTTTCTTTTCACTTGAAATAAATACTCTGAGATTTCTACTTCCAAGCCACGTTTGTGTGTTTAGTCAGTAGGCTGTTGTGATCCTAGCTGAATATGGAGTTGGTAAGTGCATGGCTCCCCGGCTGGATTTATCATGCCACACCAAAGCCGGACCCCTCAGTGCTACAAGAAGACAGAATATCTGAGCGCTTTTTCTGGAGGTTCCCTTCTTCCCTCGTTTGGTGGCCCTGCCATATTACCTGCTTGCTGGGGCTGACTGATAACTTGGCTGCTCCTCACTACATTGCCAGTTTCTGATCTCTGACTGATAGGGTTTGTTTGAGAGCCTCCATCGTACGCTATCTCGCATCTCTGGGAAAAGCCAGAAAAACCACCTAGTTGGGCCAAAGCAGCCGCTGATTCTGTAGGATTAAAAGATTTTCCCTGCCGTGCACTGAAGAGGAAACTGCTTCATTAGAGGGATGGAAAGTGAGTCCAAGAGCAGAGAAGGAAAGTCCAGAGATTCCCCACCTGTGTGTTACTCTTATGCCCCCAGATCTTTGACCAGTCAGCTTGTCAGGGACAGTCAGAGGTGAAGACTAAATGTTGCTGTTCCAAGAGGTCTCTTTGGAAATGGAGCAGTGTCTGTGCAGCTGCATTGTCCCAGGTGAGAGTGCAAGGTCCCACTTTCAGGCCATAGCACTCCTGGTGAATAGCTTCCTGAAATGCTGACGGGTGCCACCTGGGATTGGTGATGTGATTCTCGTGTCAACTGCAAACCAGCCACTGAGTGGCACAGTACAGAGGAGCCTCTCTTGGCTCTGGTTAGTATTGCTTATGTCATGGCATACCTGGGTCCCATGCGGGATCCCCTAGTGCCACAGTTGAGATCAGCATTGTTCCCTCAGTGTAGAGGGGGTGTTGGTGGGAGGGCATTCTCTACTAGCTCCCTCACCTGGTCTGGAATTGCCCCCCATCTGTTTGTGTGGCCTTTGGACGGAGTGCTGCTTGAAGGTGGGTATTCCCCTTGTTTTTCCTTTACTAGTAGTATTGGCTTCAACTCTAAGTCTCTGTTTGTTTCTTTGGACACACCTTCTGCACACTGCTCCTTTCTCTCCTGTGCCCTGCAGAGTCAGGGAGTGGGGAGTGCAGGTATGTGAGGTGGCGGGCTGAACAAAGGCTGAACCGTTCTGTGCCTAGGCATAACCTTTGCTGTCATTGGAGCCCAACAGCCCTGGGCGGGCACCCTCTTGCCGTGCTGCTGTCTGCTCTCCACTAGTGCACGTCCATTATCGAGTGTGTGCAATTGCTGTCTTCTCTCTACGCATGCTTTTCCGCTCCTTTGCTCTCTCCCACTTGCTGCCTGTTACCTTTGTTCTCATTCAAATTGTAAAGCAAACAAGTAATGTCTCTCTCCCTCTGAATAGACGGGCCAGATGCTCAGTGGGAGACAGCAAAGCCGCCACTGCAGCCACCCTGTAGCATTGATTTACTAGCGAGGCCCAGGCCTGGTGACGCACAGCCAGGTGGGGGTGCTGTTCAGCTACTCGTTGGACTTAGAACACTGGAGCTGGACCCTGTCGTTCCCTCTGAATTTCAAAGACGACACTAAAGTAATTGCTGTAGCTTCCTGAGCTGGGTAATCAAGTCCTGGAATCTCTCCGCAGTTACTGTGCTTTCCAGGCTCTCCGGCTCTGCCCTGAAACCGATTTTTAAATATAAAATGTTCCTGTGTGCTGCAATGAGCAGAGTTTTTCTGAAGGTCTCTCTTGAGTGAAGCTGGGCTTTGGGATAAAGCCCTGGTAGGCAGAGGCCAAAAGCTATTCTGACATGGGACCAGTTTGTCCAACACAAGAAGCTGGAGTTTGGAAAGTAGCTTTTACATTCAAGTTGTGAGTGGAGTGTTATTGGAACTGTGTATAGGTAGACTCCTCCCCCATTGTTGATGACAGTCTCCAATGTGAAGAGCAGGCATGGGAGGCTACAGGACTCTGAACAAGTCCACGTGTGGTGTTACACCCCACAGTACATCCACCTGGTCTGGTGTAACTGTCCAATGGGAGAGGACAGGCCCTGGGCTCCGGGATGTGGTTGTGTTGAGGGGAGGTGGTTGATTTGAGAAATGTACTTCGAGGTTGTGCCTGTTTCTTTCATAAGCAAGAACCTTTCCCCTGAAAACCCCGTCGCAAACTGTGTCCTTAGGGGAGTGCACTGGGAAGGCATTGCTGGTGACTAAGACAGCTTGTACGCACAAGGAGGCGTGCAACATGCCTGGGTCAGCAAAACCCTCTTCAGGTTGTGGTATTTCCAGGAGCGCAGCAAGCTACAGAAGGTCATTTCCACCTAGAGGATTTGGAAGCACTTCCAGGAGCAACAGTGAAAGAGAATCCGCCAGTCCCTGTCTCAAAGTACTGCAGTGCCGGACTCAGGGCAGCTGAAGAGTTAAAAGTGAACCAAAGAAAACACCTTCCGCAACTCACCTTTCAAATCTGGGGGGCGCTACAGCAGCGTGGCTGCACTCATGCAGCTCTAGCGCATCTGGTGAAGATGCTTTATGCCGATGGGGGAGAGCTCTCCCACTGACCTAGTGCTGTCCACACCAGCCGTTAGGTCGGTGTGACTAACGTCACTCGGGGGATGACCTGTTCACACCCTGGAGCAACATAAGTTATAGCGACATAAGCGGTAGTGTATGTACAAACCCTAAGGTTTTAAAGGCAGATGAAGAAAATTATAGTGAACCTGGACAGCAGCTGTATTGCACCTGGGGAAGAGATTCAGGACCACGAGTCCTGAGGCGTGAAGTTTCCCTGAGCCCTTATCACTCAAGGTTCTTTTTATAATTCAATCTGAGTAGTTGTTTGTCTGTCCTTTTCAGCCATGATTCCCACTTAGAAAGTGTTTTTACCCTTCGTTCTTAATTCACCTGCTGTTAACTTAATCAGGTGACACATTCTCATATTATGGGATGGGAGGGATTGATCAGTTATGGGCTGGGTGGGGAAATCACTGGGTTAGATGCTTTTCAGGAGGTCAAACTAGATGGTCATAACGGTCCCTTTTGGCCTTAGAATCTATTAAATGTCCTAAGGCAGTGGTTCTCAACCAAGGGTACGTGTACCCCTGGGGTATGCAGAGGTCTTCCGGGGGTACGTCAACTCATCCAGATAGTTGCCTAGTTTTACAACAGACTACATAAAAAGCACTAGCGAAGTCGGTTCAAACTAAAATGTCACACAGACAATGAGTTGTTTATACTGCTCTATGTACTATACACTGAAATGTAAGTAAAATAGTTATATTCCGGTTGATTTATTTTATAATTACTTGGTAAAAATGAGAGAGTACGCAATTTTCTAGTAATAGTGTGCTGTGATACTTGTATATTTTTATGTCTGATTTTGTAAGCAAGTAGTTTTTAAGTGAGGTGAAACTTGGGGTACGCAAGACAAATCAGACTCCTGAAAGGGGTCCAGTCATCTGGAAAGGCTAAGAGCTGCTGTCCTAAGTGATGGGGCCTCCATGGGATCCTTGTAGAGACGGAGCCACAATATAAAAGAAATTGCACAGATTTCCCCTTAAGAGAGCATCCCTGAGCCATAATATTGTGCAGTGCTTCAGCAGCCCATTGGTCTGGCCTGTGGCTCGTCCCACTCTGGGAGGGGGCTTATTTGTTGGGGGTTGTGTTTCATGTGCCAGGGAGGCTGTCAGCTGTGACCGTTGCCCCTGGGCAGGGAAAGGAGTCAGAGACAAGGAAGAGTCTTAGATTTTATTTCGTAATTCATGTTTCCTGGGAAATGTGTTATTATTTTATTTGCATTTTGCCAGTGCCTGTGGTATATTTCAGTCTGAAAAGAGACTCCCTTACTCAGCTCCAGGGGTTTTGCTATCTGCGTTTGCTTTCTGTACACCAAAAAAAGTCCGAACAAGAAATATTTATCTGAGACGTGTGGTGATGAATACAATCCAGATTTCAGTCATTCAGAACGATGTCATGACGACAGATGTTAATTCAGAAAGGAGTACAGATTGGATGATTTATGCCTGAAATACATGTGTTCCTTGGCGGGCTTCACAGGTTACTTGTAGAGTTAGGGCTGTCGGAGCAGTTTGTAGGGCTTGCCCTGCCTCAGAAGACCGAAAGCTCCAGGACAGGAATTTGATCTACATCTCCAGTTTGTGTAATAAATGCTGAGGTAGCCATATGCCCCATCTTCATTTATCTGCCTGGCTTCTCCCTGGGAGGGAGGTGTGTTCTCCTCTGAGAAAGGGAAGTGTCCTGCTGGCTTTAGAACATGAGTCTTGAATTCCTCATCTGTGACAGGTTTCAGAGCGGTAGCCGTGTTAGTCTGTATCAGCAAAAAGAACGAGGAGTACTTGTGGCACCTTAGAGACTAACATATTTATTTGGGCATAAGTTTTCATAGGCTAAAACCCACTTCATCGGATGCATTCAGTGGAAAATACAGTAGGAAGATATATATACACACAGAGAACATGAAAAAATGGGTGTTGCCATACCAACTATAACGAGATGAGGGTGGGCTATTATCAGCAGGAGAAAAAAACTTTTGTAGTGATAATCAGGATGGCCCATTTCCAGCAGTTGACAGGAAGGTGTGAGTAACGGTAGGGGGAAAAAATTAGCATGGGGAAATAGTTTTTACTTGTAAAGTAAAAACTATTTCCCCATGCTAATTTTTTACTTGTAAAGAAACATTTGTAGTGATAATTAGGATGGCCCATTTCCAACAGTTGACAAGAAGGTGCGAGTAACAGTATGGGGGGAAATTAGCATGGGGAAATAGCGTAGCCATGTCTTCAGACAAAATAATTAGGCCATCTTTCAAAAATGACACTTCTCCCCTTACCTGTGGGATACAGGAACAATCGGAATAACGTTCAAACGAAGAGTGTTTTGCAGGTAGCCTTAAGGGTGTCCTCTTGATGTCCAGTTTCTCCCCAATAATCTTTCCTGCAGTGTCCTGTCCTCACACTGCGGACTACGTTCTGCTCTGGCCTGCACCATTGTAACGCCAGAGAGACACGTTAAAACCAATGGTGTTACTGGGGATTTACACTGATGGAACTGAGAGCTGGACTGGGCCTCCTGACTCACAGAGGCAGGCTTGCACCTCGCACTGCCCGTGTGCAGCTAACTGGAAGCGAGCAGGCAAGCCAGGAGAGGAGGGTCGCACCACAGGAACTTTCATTTTTCACCCAGCTCAGCTCAGCTAGAAATGCTCTGCTGTCAGAAGGAATGCGCACAAATCCGCACAGATTAAACAAAGCCTGAAAGTCAGGGGGTTGTTTGTTTAGTTTTCCACGTGTTCACAATGTATGTTTATGTGTATGCAGGGCAGAAATGTCCCAATGTCAGCCACAGGAATGCACAAGCAATCATGGGTGTTGTAAAAACGGAACTCGTGCTCAATACAACCACGCCACACCCTCCTCACAGCTCACCTTTCGCCTCCCAGCACTACTGAAGTCGCTGCCCGTTGTCAGAGCAGTGTCCTGCACTGCAAAGTCCTTATCTAGAAGATGTGGTCTTGCTTGTTCTTGACGTGGTCCTCTGCTCGCTGAGGGTACTGGTCAGATCATACATAAGGTAGTCCATATATTTAATCCGCTTGAACTCAAAAGCCTGAGACTACTGCTTAGAAATAATACGTTGCCCTTCCCCAGTGCTTTCCATCCAAGGATCTCCACACACTTGGCAGAGATTAATGAATCAGGCTCAGACCAATGGGGTGAAGCATTATTAGCCCCCTTATACAATGGAGACGCATAGGCACAGAGATGATAGATACTTGTCTAGGGTGGGGTTCTCAACCTTCTTTCTGAGGCCCCCCCAACATGCTATAAAAACACCAGGGCCCACCTGTGCCACAAGAACTGTTTTTCTGCATATAAAAGCCAGGACCAGCATTGGGGGGTAGCAAGCAGGGCAGTTGCCCAGGGCCCCACGCTGCAGGGGCCCCCGTGAAGCTACATTGATCAGGCTTCAGCTTCAGCCCGAAATGGCGGGGCTCGGGGCCCCGGGCTTCAGCCCCATGCAGCAGGATTCAGCTTTGTGCCCTGGGCTGTAGTAAGTCTGATACTGGCCCTGCTTGGCAGCCCTCCTGAAACCTGCTCACGGCTCCCCAGGGGGCTCCGGACCCCTGGTTGAGAACCACAGGTCTAGGTTGTAGAAAAAGCCTGAGAGAGACTTTGGTTTTCCTGACTCTGCCCCGTGTCTTATTCTCCATCTCACTGGGGTTGGTCTTGCTGTGGAATCCCCTAGGCAGAGTTCTTCACTAAGCAGAGAGAGGAGGGGTGAAGGCGAAGGTGGCAAAGAGGTTAAAGGTCAGTGTGGATTTGGTGTGGCTTGTCAAGAATTCTCTTCACTAGAATCACCCCTTGTTTCTCAGCCATCAGTCCCCTGAGGGTGTTGGGTGGGAAACTTGCAGGGGAATATGGTGAAGCATTAGAACAGTGAATTCTTGATGTGGAACACTAGGGCGAGTTCTGAGAAGAGCCCCAAGAATGATTAACGGATTCGGGGGGGGAGGAAATGCCCTGTAGTAAAAGACACGGGTTCAATCTGGTCAGTTTAACAAGAAAGTTAAGAAGTGATGTGATCACTGTCTACAGGAGGTGCGGTGGTGGGAAGAGAAATTTGACAATAGAGGCCTCTTCAATTTAGCAAAGATCTAACGCAATCCAATGGCTGGGAGCTGAAGCTAGACAGATTCAGACTGGAAATAAGACTCACATTTTTACCAGCGAGGGTCATTAACCTCTGGAACCGTTTGCCAAGGATCCTGGTGAACTGTTCATCACTGGAAGTTTTTAAAACAAGATTGGATGTTTTCTAAGTGATGTGCTCTAGTTCAAACAGCAATCAATTCAGGGAAGTCCTGTGGGCCTTGTTCGGCAGGAGGTCAGGCTGTATGAGCACAGTGGTCCCTTCTTTATAATCTATGAATTCATTTCAAGAGGAAACTGTAGCAGAAATGAACAAAAGCCGAAGAGGCCGAGACGTACACAGCAAGCGCTGGAATCTGGGGCTGGATTTCAGAAGTGCTTAGTGGGAGCACACCACTGTCACTGGGAATTTTACCATCAAGTTCTGTGGGATCAGCCAGTGCTTCGAACTTCCAGAACATCCCGCCCCAGTCTCCGCAATGAGAGACCGTTTCCTAAGAGCTTGTCCCCAAGGGAAATTGACTGGCATAGCTACAGTGGGCTAATGACTCTGCAATAGCTGTGCAGGTGTAACTCCCTTAGTGTCCAGCACTGCCCCTCCCTGCTCCTTAAACAAGAAAGTAGTGGGGCGAGAAAATCGGTCACTGAGGGCTTGTCTACACTGTAGGTTATGTCGGTACAACTTGTGTCACTCCCGGGTGTGAATAGGCCACCCCCTGAGCGATGGAAGTTACACTGACAGGTAAGTAACGCTGACGTAGTTACACCAACCAGCATAGACAGTGCTATGTCGGGAGGAGAGCTTCTCCCGCTGACGTAGCTACGGCCGCTCAGGGAGGTGGGTTGATCATGCGGACTGGAGAGTTTACACCTGGCTGCTGTAGTGCTGCTAGTGTAGACTAGGCCTGTGGGAAAGCGTTCCCAGCTCTAATTCCAGAACAGGCTAGTGCTGCCCTACTGAACTGAGTAGGAGTCCTAGAAAGCCTCTGTACATGTTTGCTGCAGCTTTCGCACGGTGCTGTGGGCCTGCACCTGGTGGGGATTTGTTAGTTGCTTTTGAACTTCCCCTTCCCGTTGATTAGCTGAATTTTAGTGCTTATGAACATGAGGCCCAGGTTCAGCTCCCCTGCTCTTCCAGCCCGGGTCTCCCCGGGTAGTTCTAACAGTACAGCCCCTGCCCCTCAGTCCTGACCCACTGCACCTCCCTCCCCCTGTTCTCATTGCTGAGCTGTTTAGTGGAGGTGATGCGTTTTATTTCATTTTCCCATTTATAGAATAGCATTTTCTAGGCCTTGGTACCTACTTATGCTCCTCAGATATGCAACGTGACCTGGAAAGATTGTAATTCCCCAGTGGGAATGCACTGTCCAGATCTAATCCAGTTACCTTTTCAGAGCCTCCACAGGTGGTATTGTAACACTCTTGTCTGTTCTTGCATCAGTGTGACAGTGCGTGTTTGTGCAGAGATGGGGATTGAATAGCCTCATCCCTACCTGAGTGGGGAGAGCCAGGAGGTTCTCAGTGAACTGTGCAAACCGGGGCGCTGCAGGGTCTTGTGACTGCCACATCTTTCTTTCTGTGGCTTTTTCACTTCCTCACGCTCGCCTTCAGGCATTATCAGGGACACTGCCAGCTAATTGCTTTAGGCTTGGTCTACACTCCCAGCTTATGCTGGTAAAACTACATTGCTTAGGAGAGTGGGAAATCCACACCCCTGAGCAACACAGTTATACTGACCTAGCCCCTGGTGCAGACAGTGCTGTGTTGACGGGAGCCCTTCTCCTGTCGGCAGTGCTGCCACCTCTTGGGAAGAGAGTATCCATGATAACGGGAGATGTTCCCCCGTCGATGGAGATGTGGCTTCACTAAACGCTACAGCAGCTCAGTTACAGGGCTGTAAGTGTGGGACAGCTCCTGGAGGCCAGTAACAGTCGTCATAATTAACACCGTGTCTACACTAACACTGTGTCAACCTAACTGCTAACTATACAAAATTATTCAAGTTAGTTACATCCAAAGCAGACTGCAAGGAGATAGAGAGGGTTCTCACAAAACTGGTTGTGTGGGCAACAAAATGGCAGATGAAATTCAATGTTGATAAATGCAAATTAATGCACATTGGAAAATATAATCCCAACTATACATATAAAATGATGGGGTCTAAATTAGCTGTTACCACTCAAGTCAGAGCTCTTGGAGTAATCATGGATTGTTCTCTGAAAACTTCCACCCAATGCACAGTACCCCAGTCAAAAAATCTAGCAATATATTAGGAACAATTAGGAAAGGGTATGAAAATATAATAATGCCACTAGCTAAATCTGGAATACTGGGGCCAGTTCTTCTACTCCATCTCAAAAAGGATACAGTGGAACTAGAAAAGGTTCAGAGAAGAGCAACAGAGATGATCAAGGGTCTAGAACAGCTTTCACATGAGGAGAAACTAAAAAGATTGGGGCTGTTGAGTTTAGAGAAGAGACAACTGAGGAAAGATATGATAGAGGTCAATAAAATCATGACTGGTGTGGAAAAAGTGAATAGAGAAGTGTTACCTTTTCGCACAGTACAAACACCGGGGTTAGCCCATGAAATTAATAGGTAGCAGGTTCAATACTAACAAGAGGAAGTGCTTTTTCACATAATGCACAATTAACTTGTGGAACTCATTGCTATGGGTTGTGAAGGCCAAAAATATAACTGGTTCAAAAAGAACTGGATAAGCTCATGGAGAGTAGGTCCACCAATGGCTATTAGCCATGATGGTCAGAGATTCAACTCCATGCTCGGGAAGACCCTAAACTTCTGAGTACCAGAAGCCAGGAGTGGAAGACAGATGGAGCTCTCCATAATTACCTTGTTCTGTACACTCCACCTGAAGCTCTGGTTTGGGTCACTGTCAGACACAGGATACGGGGCAAGATGGACCATGGTCTGACCCAGTTCTTATGTTCTTAAATATGTGCCAGAGTCCATGCTCTCCAGAAAGGATAAAACAAAATCAAACTGAGGATGAAGCCTGATGTCTGATCAGTTGGATTTCTTTAAAAACTTCCTTTCCATGGTGCGGCATTTCTGAGTTCAGTACTTGGGAAGATCAAAGCCTCATAGTGGGAAAACATCAGGGGGGACGAAGGAGGTGAAAGTGTATCTGAGTGACACCCCCCCCCCCCCCAGTGAGAGAGAATAACCTGAGGTGCCTTGTTTTCTTGGTGAACTTCCCATGCTGTCAGCCTCAGAGCGTTTCTGTTTATTGCTGTAGTGCAGGCAGTACAGAGGCACGTGGGGTGGAATGGGAAATACACAGCTGAAAGCAGCAGGTTGAAAGGTAGGGGAAGCCCCGCAGTAGTTCACATCTTCGTGACACAAATAATGTACACATTCAGTGATCCAGCAGCGTCTGCCTAGTGCTGGAGCCTACGATTTCCAAAACCGATTAGCAATTTGGAGTGCCTAGCCTGAGCTACTGGAAAGGGGCCTGGTTTTCAGAAAGTACCGAGCTTCCAGCCTCTGGAAGTCAAAAATTGCTGGTTACTTTTAATAATTGGGCATGTCTGGGAACCTAGCCAAGGTGCTGCTCAGGTTCTTGTGGGAGGAAGGTCTTGCCATTTTTCTCTCTTTGATTAGTGGGCTGGAGCACATGACTTACAAGGAGAGGCTGAGGGAACTGGGATTGTTTAGTCTGCAGAAGAGAAGAATGAGGGGGGATTTGATAGCAGCTTTCAACTACCGGAAAGGGGGTTCCAAAGAAGATGGATCTAGACTGTTCTCAGTGGTACCAGATGACAGAACAAGGAGCAATGGTCTCAAGTTGCAGTGGGGGAGGTCTAGGTCGGATATTAGGAAAAACTTTTTCACTAGGAGGGTGGTGAAGCACTGGAATGGGTTACCTAGGGAGGTGGTGGAATCTCCTTCCTTAGAGGTTTTTAAGGTCAGGCTTGACAAAGCCCTGGCTGGGATGATTTAGTTGGGGATTGGTCCTGCTTTGAGCAGGGGGTTGGACTAGATGACCTCCTGAGGTCCCTTCCAACCCTGATATTCTATGATTCCTTTAAGAGTGTCTTGCACAGACTCAGCTAGTGACTGGGAGGGGACCTTGGGCGATGTACGGTACAGAGGTCAGACACCGGCTAACTGGAGAAGTGTGTTCCCCTGCCATGGGGCAGGTGATCTGCTTTAGGAAGGCAAGATTGGGGGGGATCTGCGTACCTTCACCTTGTGCTTTATTATAAGTGGCCAGCCAAGGAGCCATTGTGCTCTGTAAGGACGGAGGAGTGGGGAGCATGGGAGATATGGGGGCCTTTATCAGTTTCATGTATGTTGTAGCACCCCCATTGCTTTTACTATTGAAAGACACTGAGATGTGCATTAAGCAATTCGTGGCTGGATTCTTCCACCTTATCGGATTGTCATAGCTGAGTGAGGTGGAGTGCCTCATTAAAAAGTGTGACCTTGCTTCCCTTACATGAGCTGCTTGCAGAATCGGAAGGACAGGGCTTTGTTTGGGCTCTGGAGAGGGCCCAGGCTGTGAGTGGGGCTGGCCCTCCCTTTAAAACAGGACCTGGAGAAAAAAGGGAAGGGCCCCCATGCAGCCCTCCCCCGCTGGGCCAGTGTCTTCAACACTGCAGGGTGGTCTGGCCCCCCAGGTTGTGTTTGTCGTTTGGCGCTCGTTGCCTCTTTATTCACTCTTTAGCTAGTGCCAAAGACGTGCACAGCGTTTTACAGGACAGCCGGAGCCAGGTAGCTGACAGCGCAGGCAGGGCTGCTGTGGCCATGTGGGTCCCAGGATACTAGAGAGACAAGATGGGGGAGGTGATCGCTTTTATTGGACCAACTTCTCTGTGGTGAGAGAGAGATGCTTTTGAGCTTACACAGAGCTCTTCCTCAGGGCTGGGGAAGGTGCTAAGAGTGTCACAGCTACATAGAGTGGAAGTGGAACAGATTGTTTAGCATTAGTAGTTAACACATATTTCAAAGGACCGTTCAAGGTTGGAGGGGCCTGTTACCACCCCTCCAGTCATAGTGGGGGAGGAAGGAAGGGGGTGGGGCAGAAGGTAGGTGAGGTAAGTGGGGGATTGTTATGTAATAAGCCATAAATCCAGTGACTCGATTCAGTCCATTATTTTTAGTGTCTAGCAAAGTTATGAATTCAAGCTCCCAGGTTCGTCTTTTGAAAGCACTGTGCAGGTGTCCTTTGAGGATGAGGACTGAGAGGTCAGATACAGAGTGATCACTTTGTGAAAAGTGTTCGCCCACATGTGCCATGGTGTTTTTGTCTTTTATCATTTTCTTGTATGAGTTAATTCGAGACCGTAGTGATTATCTGGTTTCACCCACATAATTGTTACGGGGGCATTTAGTGCACTGGATGCGGTACACCACATGTTGTGATGGGCATGCGTAGGTCCCAGGGATCTCGAAAGGTGTGTTGTGGGGGTGTTGATCGTTGTAGCAGTGGAGGTGTGTCTGCAGGTTTTCCATCTGTTGTTCTGGCAGGTCTGGTGCTGCTTTAAGTTGGCATGTCCTGTTCTGTGGTGAGGTTCCTTCTGATGATGAGCTTGGCACAGTTTGGGGGGTTGAAGGCCAGGAGAGGGGCTCTGGTGGGCGCGGAAGGGGCGGGGCTGGGGTTCCCCCTCCCCAAGCCAGGAGTTCACCCACTGCCCATGCCCTTAACAAGTGTCCTGCTTGCTTTCCTTGCAGGGCAAGTGCTGCTAGATTCAGTGGCCTCCTACCCAGAGGCGGCACACTGTCCCCCCAGGCAAGGCAGCATCACCCCTCGCTCTACGGTGATCTACTGCTGCTGGTGAGCTGAGGGCTGTGACTGCCTCTGGGCTGGGGCTCAGATCCTTCTCCCACTTGTGCTCTTACAGCAGAACTTGCCCCGGGGGTGCCACTGCACTCTGGGGCTTGCTCTGTTGTACCCAGAGGTGCCTTTCCCAGGGCCGGAGGTGGTGGCTGAAAGGAGCTCATGAATCTGGCTGCAGAGAAATGTGGGTCGTGCTTGTCAGTTGTCCTGTTTCCCTCCTTCCAGCCTAAAGAGGGACAGGATTCATGGGTAGCAGGTGGACCCCCCCTTTGGGGAGGCTAGTCCCCCCAGACCTCCTTCCACCAGAGGCCCCACCCCTCCCCCGCAACCAGAGGGACCCCTCCCAGGACGGCCAGAGCCCCCCTCCCCCAGCCAGAGCCGCCCCCCCAGCAGCACCTCACCTCCCCTTCTGAGACCCCAAGCCGCCTCGCAGGGAAAGTGTGTCTCTTCCTGAAGAACCACCTGAGCTTTTCCTATGTCCCATGCAGGTTCTGGGGCGGCTGAGGAGGCACATCAGTCCTCTCCCTGGAGCTCAGGGAGTAGCACATACGGCCGCCTCCGCCGCCCCGGAACCTGCATGGGACATCGTAATCAGCAACAACATCCTTGTGCAACCCTGCAACCGGCATCCTGCAGCTAGGCCAAGGGGCCTGAGCCTGCCCTGACCTATCATACCCGCCACCGACGCCAGGATTCTGCGATGGGAAGGAAGTAACTGCTTGGGAAACTTCACTGCACATCTGTGTCCCATCAGAGTGCTCATCTATTAGACGTAATAGAGGCTGCCCTAGGGGAGCAGCCGCAGCAACGGGGCTCGGAGCTGGCAGCGTTAGTAGCAGGCTGCCTGTGGTTTGCGGCGCATTGCTGTGCACCTGTGGCGAGCTATGGAACAAAACCACAAACCGCGAGATACATCACACAACTGCTGGGTTTGCAGAACCAAACCATATTGGTGAGAACGCCGGTAATTATGTGCCAGGAACTCGTTTCCTTCGGCCCTTTGTCAAGAAGGCCAATCTTGAGACTTTGCCTGCTGCAGAGGTAGCAATGTGAGGAACACTCTTCTCACCTTCTTCTGTATTTTCTTTCCAGATTCAGTCTAGTGAAATTCCCGAGGAGAATGTTACAGAGAGAAAGGAGATTCCGCAGGAGGAGCCACAAGCCGTGGAAGGGAGTGAGATGAGGAGCTAGTGAGAGATGGAAGGGAGCCTGCAGAGCTGAGAAAGGGAGACACAGGCAGCTAGGGAGGTAGCACTACCGAAGGGCCAGAGGAACAGCCGTATTGACAGCACCAAAACAGGCAGGTGATTGGCCCAGAGCTGGTAATATCCACAGGTATTTTGTATCTACCCCGAGCTATCTGAGAGCCCCACAGGTATTTGCCCAGCTCTTCGCGCAGGGCCACCCACATGTAGAAAATCCTCCGTGGCGTCTCCCCTTCCCCTCTATCCCATTCCTGTTTCAATCTACTCCCTTTGGCTTTTCTGCCCCTTGTAAAACTGCTCCATTGTTGCTGTTGGGTTAAACATCACCCCAGTAACATCCAGAGCCTGGTAAAGCCACACAGATGCCTGCGGGATGGGGGGAGTTCCAAGCTGGCCCCGGACAGCTGCAGCCTGACTTGTGTGTGTGTTTCTGGGGGATACGGACACGTGCCCTTTAATGCATAGTAACAGGAGCCTTTGAGGCCTTGCAAAGCAGCCTAGGGAATGCTGACATTTTAGAACAATCAGATGCAAGCTGGCTTTGCTCAGACGAGTGCGTCCAGCCTTGCTCTCTGCGGCATTCCAGGGCGGTGCAGGTGCAGGGCCTGCTCCCAGGGCTGCGGAGGGATGCCAGTTAAGGCTGTAATTCAGGGAAGGCACTGGAGTATGGGAGGAAGGAGAGCCTGGCCGTCACACACAGTCCCTGGCTTCCGTACGGGTGCTGTCAATTTCCTATCTCCCCTTCAAGTGCAGGGCTGTATTTCTCACACTCTGACACTCTTGTGAGGAAATCCTGATGTAATAACTTGCAAACGGCGAGAGAGCACCGCAGTGAGGAATGCAGAGAGCCCTCCAAGCAGGAGCAGCCAGATGCCCAAACAGCCACATGGGTGAATGACTGACACAACGTCAGTCTGATCCCAGAGCCCTCTGCTGGATACCTCCCAGGGAGAGAGGGAACCGTTAGCTACTTCCCGCAAATTCCTCCATTCCCTGGTGAATACCTCAGGTCAACCCTGCTGTCCTCTCCCCCGGAGCACCCAGCTTCAGCTCAATTCCCATTGCACTTCCTCCTTGGCATCCCACTGTGCCAGCTACAGCACACGGAACACCTGTGCTCTGCACCTGGAGACCTGCTTACATCTAGCTGCAATATGGGGGCTTGGCGACCATCTGCAAGACCCTGAACTTCCTGCCACCAGGTGCCTGAGCTGACTTACATCCCGCTGGTCACCAGCGGGTGAGTTCTCTTAGTAAGGGGCAGTCCCCCAGGGCCCTTCCTTTGGCTGAGGACTCTTGGCAATGAGGAAGGGTGTGTGCAGCCGCCGGTTTCCCAGTAATAGCAGTTTATTTGGCTACCAAAGGCGAGGCCTTATCTGTTTTTGAGGGTGGTTTGTTCTTGGGAACCAAGATGCCCAGAGGCTAAGCGGACATAGAAAATACTTGTAAAACTAAAGTGAAACACAAACCTCAGACTGCTCTTAAAGGGCCACTCTGGAACTCAGTCAAGGGGGGACGTTAAACCAAAGTAGGTTATGCTTTTTAAGTTACCGTTTTCTGAAAAGCGCAAAGCAAAAAGCTTTGGTGGTGGTGAAGGTTTTGTTTGTAGCATAAAACCAGTTTCCATTTAACTCCTGTAACCTCTTCAGAAACTGCTGGAGATGTAGTCCAGGCAATAGATAGTTAGAGGGGGTCCCTCCCCCCCAGATTTCTACCTTCCATTTCGCAACAGCTCAGTGTTGTGAGGGGACCCATCCAGAGGGACCACTGCAGACTCTGCCCCATAGGGCAGTGGGAGTGGGCAAGGCCTCGGGCTGCTTCCCCCCGGACACCATGAGGAGGCAGCAGCTCCCCCTGACGGCAGCACTCACCATTTGTCCGTGCAGGGCGGGGAGGGGAAAGCAGCAGGTCGGCTGGCTAAGGGCTGAGCCCCCACACACACTACATGGGACTGCTTCTCCTTCCCTGCTGCACTTCCCTCTGCCCGCTTTGCCGATTGCCCAGGGGCGAACGTCCCATGCCTGTTCCCAGGGCAGAGGCCGCTCTCCCACTCCTGGAGCAGGGGCTGGGCCCAGGAAAACTGCTCCCCTCACACTGCAGCTCTGCTTGCCCTACCTTCCATTTGGCTACAGCTTCTAAGGTGAGTTGGGGTGCAAGTGGCACTTCCTCCCTGAGCCCTGCTGCCTGGGGCTGGCCGAGCTGCCTGGCGTCGCCAGCCTTAGCCGCCAGGCCAAGCTGCTCCTCCCCCCAAGGTTCCTCCCTGCTCCCTTATGGGGTGCACCACAGTTTGAAAAACTTCTGTTCTACACCCATCAGCAATGCATGGGGCAGTCACAGCCCCTGCCCCCCAACTATCAACAGTTATGTGTCGCCTCTGAGATAGTTACTGCTCTTTTTAGATTGTTTGCAAAGTCAAGCACTCAAAAGTTAGGAAAGGCCGTAATTCAGGTTGTGCATGTAACTTGGCTTCTACCCCTTGGGCTCGTTTTAATTACAGGATCATGTACTCCTACCTCATTCTGTGCACAGGATGGTGCTCAATAAGTCGGTGGCTATTCAGGATTTCTTTCTATCATCCTCATTCATATGTGATGCTGGGTAAGTTTCCCAGCTGTTTACTGGCAGCAGAGAAATGTTGGGAATCAGGACCCCCTGCTTATGTTCCAGTTTCCGAAGAGGAGTGTTTTTTAGTGGTAACAGAGCCTTCTCCCGGTGTCCCTGCCCCGAGTGTCCCATGCTACCCTTGTCTTTCCATCCTCAGCCTACCCATCTCTTCTCTTCATCCCTCTTCACTCAAGTCAGGTTGCATCACCTGCTCCCTGCTGCCTCAGCGGCAGTGCAGGAGGACTATTGAGAGTACAGGAGAGAGAGAGAGAGTCTCCCTGCTGTCAATAACAGTGTCTCAGTAGCTCGAGGCAGTTGGGGTGGAGCAATTTCAGAGAAAGTTCTGCACCAGCCCTGTAGCCCGGGGCTTGAGCAAGCACGTGCTGCTTAGAATTGTTTTCTCAGCCAATCTCTAGCAGATCTCTACTGATATATATACAGATATTTCTGTTGCGTATTTGTGGAAAAAACAGATGAGGTAGCCGTATCATATGATAAATGCCTTCCATTCCACTAGTATCTCAGAAGAATGTTAAACAACAGCTACTAACGTTAGATGTTTTGAAATCAGCAAGTCCAGATAACTGGCATCCAAGAGTTTTAAAAGAGCTGGCTGAGGAGCTTGCTGGAGAATTATTGTTGATTTTCAATAATTCTTGGAACAGTGGGAAAGAAAGCGAATGTTGTGCCAATATTTATAAAGGATAAAGGGATGATCTGTGTAGCTATAGACCTAGCAGTCTGACATCAATCCCAAGCAAGGTAACGGAGCAGCTAATATGGGACTCAATTAATAAAGAATGGTAATGTAATTAATCCAATCAACATGGGTTTATGGCAAATAGATCCTGTCAAACCAACTTGATACCTTTTTAGATGAGATTACAAGTTTGGTTGATAAAGGTAATAATGTTGATGAAATAGACTTAGACTTCTGTAAGGCATTTGACTTGTTCCTGAATAACATTTTGATTAAAAAAAATAGAATGATTATAAAATTAACATGGCGTACATGTTGGTTACATTAAATGGGTTAAAAGCTGGATAACTGATAGGTCTCAAAATGTAATACATCGAGGAGAAATCATTGAGCAGGCATTTCCAGTGGGGTCCCACAGGGTCTTGGCCCTATGCTATTTAACATTTTTATCAATGACCTGGAAGAAAACAAAATCATCACTGATGAAGTTTGCAGACGACACAAAAATTGGGGGAGTGGAAAATAGTGAAGAGGACAGGTCAGTGACACAGTGAGATCTGGATTGCTTGATAAGATGGGCACAAGCAAACAATATGCTTTTTAATATAGCGGAACGTAAATGTGACCATCTAGGAACAAAGGATGCAGGCCATACTTTCAGGACGGTGGACTCCATCCTGGGTAGTAGTGACTCTAAAAAAGTTTTGGGGGTCGTGGTGGACAATCAGCTGAACGTGAACTCCCACTGCGACACTGTGGTCAAAAGAGCTAATGTGATCCTAGGATATGGGACGGGATCCCCTCAGGATGCAGCCTGGGACTGTGGGACCGCTGTGCCCCCTGAACTCTCTCCAGCCCAGGCTGTCTCTCACAAGGCCTTGCTAGTGACCAGCAGCAAACCCCTCCAGGCACAACCGCATGTGGAGCCCCACACCCAGCTAGATTGCATGAATGCTCCCAGAGCCACTCATGAATCACCCAGAGAAAGGCATCAGAGCCAAATCCCCCCAGCTCCCAGCCGTGCACCTCAGGAATATACTGTCTTGCACCACTCAAGCTGGGCAGTGCAAATTTATGAATTGGTTCACCACTTCAGTAATGGAAAGTGGACATACACCAGCCTTTGTCAAACCTGAACAAATTTGCCATACACCTCAGGCAAACTCACTGGGAAAGATAAACAGTAACACAAATTTATTGACTATAAAAGATAGATTTTAAGTGATATTAAGTGGTCGGCTAAAAATCAGAGTTAGTTACCAAAATAAAATAGAATCTAAGCAGGCAGTCTAAACTCTCAACCCTATTAGACGGGGCAACATCTAGATTAAGCAGATTTTCTCACCCCACTGGATATTGCAGTTCATAGTACACAGATTTCACCTTTGAAATCTGGACCAGTCCCCTCAGTTGGAATCTCAAGTCTTCAGCGTCCTTGTTGCTTGCAGTGTAGAGCGTGAAGGAGAAAGGCCCAGTATGTGTCCACTCTGTTTTATACCCTCTGTCCAGGTGCTTGGAGAACACAAGTCCAGGCCTGTCTGATGGGTATTGCTGAGTCTCCAGGCAAGGCTGAGCAATTCCCCGGGTGGGGCCTCATGCAGATGAGTCATCGCATTCTAGCTCCCTTGTTGGACAATGGCTGGTGATGGGCTGTTTGACACCTGCCCGGGCGTTGGTTACTTTCCTTGCTGTTGTCTCTCGGGAGCTAATATCTGACTGGTTCCCCAATTTAGAGCATGTTTTAGTGACCACCATACAACACAAGTCTCATAACTTCATATGCATTGATGATACACATCTATGGATAGAGAAATGACTTTCAGCAGATCATAACCTTTCCCCTGATACCTTACAAGGTATGCTTTATATTTAAGATCACGAATATATGAAAATGAGGAATATGGGGGTTATAGTACGCTCCCCCAAGGTATAGAATGTCACAGCATAAACGGGAATCTTGAGTATGAGCAGAGAGGTTATTTTGCTTCTTCATTTGACACTGGTGGAATAATTTGTCAAGTTCTGGTGTCCATAACTTAAGAAGGATGTTGATAAATTGAAGAGGGTTCTGAGAAGAGCCATTAGAATGATTAAAGGATTAGAAAACCTGCCTTATGGTGATAGGTTCAAGGAGCTGTCTGAGCCGAGGATGACCGTCTGCCAAATTAAGTGCCCCGCCTCAGAGCATGGATGCACTCAATTAAACATTTGAATTTTTTCCTAATCTTGTTCTTGGATATGGCTACATCATTTTTGCTGATTTTATTTAGAAAAAAAAATCAACCTGAGGCAGGCACCTGGCATGGAAACTGTCCACCTGAATAGTTAAAGTTTGGCAAAGTTATAAGCAACTGAAAATAGGGTCTTATAATGGAAAATGTTAGGGAACCTTAACTTTAGCCATCACTACCAGCTCCACCTATAATATGATAGCACATAGAATAAGGAATACTTGTATGCAGTGTTGTTGTAGCCATGTTGGTCCCAGGATATTAGAGAGACAAGGTGGTAATATCTGTTATTGGACCAACTGCTCTTGGTGAGAGAGACAAGCATTTGAGATACACAGAGCTCTTCTTCAGATCTGGGAAATGTAAATTCATAACTGTAGAGATATATTTGTGCAAGATTATAATTTAGAGAGGCTCCCTACTAAGGGACAGTATTATGAATATAGGAATTTTGAGCCATGCCCTGGAAGCGGGGTGGAGAGCACAATGTGACTGTGCCCAGCAGTTCGCCACAGAAGCTCACACATTTGTTTTTTATACAAGTTTTGTTTCTTTCTCATTCACTGATCTGTTGTTTAATGAACCCCAAGACTATTGCATGGTGTCAGAGCTGCCGAATGAGAAGGAGACTGCAGTCACTTTGAGGTTAATGCCTGTGTTTGAAAGGGAAAGCAGAGGCCTGGGGAGCAGGTGGAGCAAACAAGAGCAAAGGGTTTTGTATGTATTTTATGAGCACAATAGTAGCTTTCTTAAGAAGGGAAGAAAGCCAAACATGCAACCTCCACCCAGTCTGCAACTGTCAAAGATGCAGAAAACTGAAAAAAAAAAAAATCCAACAGAGATCTGATTTGTATTTAGCAGCCATCGGGCAGAGGAGAAAAATGATAACGTGATAATCTTTTTGCATGTTGTTGGGGAGGAAGCATTGGATATTTATAACAACTTTGTTTGAAGAAAGTGAAAGCATGAGTTAAGTAAAATGCTGACTAAATTTGAGGAACATTGCTTGCCAAAAAGAAACAAGACCTTTGAGAGAGACAGATTTTTTATGTGCATGCAAAGAACTGATGACAACATAAAGCAATATATCGCAGAATTAAGGACACTAAGTAAAACCCGTAACTTTGACCACAGACTCTGTCAACTCACCAGAGAGAGAATCATTGGTGGCATTAAAGACAATGTGTTAAAAGAGAGAGAGCTCCGTGAAGGAATCTTAACTTTAGAAAACGCTCTCCTGAACTGTGAAAGCACAAGCCAAAGAGCTGAACCCACCAGAAGAGGTTATACGTGTACTAAGTACAAAAGGATATAGCCAGAAAAGGTCAAAAAATGGAACCACAGGCTTTGAAAACCACTACTGGGGGAGACTGGGTACAGACAGGTATGTGGAAGATGTGGATCCACATGCATAATTAGGAAGGCCAAAAAAGAATTTGAAGAACACCTCGCCAAAGACTTAAATTTTTTTTTTACTTTACTTTTTAAGTACATCAGAAGCAGGAAGCCTGCTAAACAACCAATGGGGCCACTGGACGATCGAGATGCTACAGCAGCACTTAAGGACGATAAGGCCATTGCAGAGAAACAAAATGAATTCTTTGCATCGGTCTTCATGGCTAAGGATGTGAGGGAGATTCCCAAACCTGAGCCATTCTTTTTAAGTAACAAATCTGAGGAACTGTCCCAGATTAAGGTGTCATTAGAGGAGGTTTTGGAACAAATTGATAAATTAAACAGTAATAAGTCACCAGGACCAGATGGTATCACCCAAGAGTTCTGAAGGAACTCAAATGTGAAATTGCAGAGCTAACTATGGTTTGTAACATATCATTTAAATCAACTTCTGTACTAAGTGACTGGAGGATAGCTAATGTGATGCCAAATTTTAAAAAGGGCTCCAGAGGTGATCTCGGCAATTACAGGCCCATAAGCCTGACTTCAGTACCGGGCAAATTGGCTGAAACTATAGTAAAGAACAGAATTGTCAAACACATAGATGAACATAATTTATTGGAGAAGAGTCAACATGGTTTTTGTAAAGAGAAATCATGCCTCACCAATCTACTAGAATTCTTTGAGGGGGGTTGTAGTAGGTTCACACCGGGGCTCTACCCTCTGGGACGGAGGGGCGCCACACCGACTCACTACAGCACAGACAGTCAAAGCTCAGGCCCCTTTACGCAGGGGCTGAGCGACCACCAGTTCAGGGAGCTCAGGCCCTCAGGCAGGGCTGAGCAAACACTCAGCTAGCTCAGGCCCTTTGGTGCAGGGGCTGAGCAATAATCAACAGTTTAAAGTGGGCCCAGGCCCTGGATCAGGGCGGGGCACAAACAGTCACAGCTCAGGCCGCTTGGTGCAGGGGCTGAGCGACAGTCAGTTACGGGGCTCAGGCCCTCTGGTGCAGGGGCTGAGCAACAATGCACTTGGGGGAGGCCCAGGTTCCTACCTGAGCGTTGGGTGAGGGGGAAGCCTGCCACGCGTGAGCTGGGGTGGCAGGGTGGGATTGCTTCCCAGCCCGGGGCCCTAGCAGTGGTTACTGCCGCTGCTGGTCAGTGGGGTGTCCTGACCGAAACACACTGACATCGGCTCACATATCTTTGCAACCTGACCGGGGTCGGCTACCCCCGGGCTACTTCTGTGTTCCCCCTCGGGGCCTACCTCATTGGTGATGCTGGGTTCGGGCCAGTCCAGCAGCATCGGTTCCTCGGGTGCGGGGCTTGGGGGCAGGTCTGGCAGCTCTCCACCAGGGTAGCTGGCCCGGGGCAGGCTTGGCCAGTCCTCCTCGGGGTACCTGGCCCGGGGCAGGCTTGGCCAGTCCTCCTCGGGGTGCCTGGCCCGGGGCAGGCTTGGCCAGTCCTCCTCGGGGTACCTGCCGAGAGGTAGGCTCGACTGGCGCGGTGGGGTAGCAGGCGGCTTGCGGCCTGCGGCTGTCTCCCAAGCGGGAGCTTGGCCCGGGACGTCTGCTCTCTCTGCCGGCCTGGGCTCCACTGAGCTCTGCAGGCGGGCTTTTATACTTCCGGGTCGGGGCCGTGACCTCGGAGGGGCGGGCGCCGGACCCAGTGCCTCCGCCCACATTGGGTTTAGGGGAAGTTCGGCCCTATGCGGGACAGAGTGACGCCACACCGACTCACTACAGGGGTCAACAAACATGTGGACAAGGGGGAGCCAGTGGATATAGTGTACTTAGATATTCAGAAAGCCTTTGACAAGGTCCCTCACCAAAGGCGCTTAAGCAAAGTAAGCTGTCATGGGATAAGCGGGAAGGTGCTCTCATGGATCGGTAACTGTTTCCTATCTTTTAACCAAAGAGTAGGAATAAATTGTCAGTTTTCAGAATGGAGAGAGGTAAATAGTGGTGTCCCCCAGGGGTCTGTACTGGGCCCAGTCCTATTCAACATATTCATAAATGATCTTGAAAAGGGGGTAAACAGAGAGGTGGCAAAATTTGCAGATGATACAAAACTACTCAAAAGAGTTAAGTCCAAAGCAGACTGTGAAAAGCTACAAAGGGATCTCACAAAACTGGGTGACTGGGCAACAAAATGGCAGATGAAATTTAATGTTTATAAATGCAAAGTAATGCACATTGGAAAACATAATCCCAACTATACATATAAAATGATGGGGTCTAAATTAGCTGTTACCACTCAAGAAAGAGATCTTGGAGTCATTGTGGATTGTTCTCTGAAAACATCCACTCAATATGCAGCGGCAGTCAAAAAAGCGAACAGAATGTTGGGAATCATTAAGAAAGGGATAGATAAGAGACAGAAAATATCATATTTCCTCTATATAAATCCATGGTACGCCCACATCTTGAATACTGCATGCAGATGTGGTCGCCCCATCTCAAAAAAGATATATTGTACTTGGAAAAGGTTCAGAAAAGAGCAACAAAAACGATTAGGGGTATGGAACAGCTTCCGTATGAGGAGAGATTAATAAGATTGGGACTTTTCAGTTTGGAAAAGAGACGACTAAGGGGCGATATGATCGAGGTCTATGCAATCATTACTGGTGTGGAGAAAGTAAATAAGGAAGTATTATTTACTCCTTCTCATAACACATGAACTAGGGGTCACCAAATGAAATTAATAGGCCGCATGTTTAAACAAACAAAAGGAAGTATTTCTTCACAGAACCTACAGTCAACCTGTGGAATTCTTGCCAGAGGGTGTTGTGAAGGCCAACACTATAACAGGGTTCAAAAAAGGACTAGATAAGTTCATGGAGGATAGGTCCCTCAATGGCTATTAGCCAGGATGGGCAGGGATGGTGTCCCTAGCCTCTGTTTGCAAGAAGCTGGGAATGGGTGACTGGATGGATCACTCAATGATTACCTACCTGCTCTGTTCATTCCCTCTGGGGCACCTGGCATTGGCCACTGTCAGAAGACAGGATACTGGGCTAGGTGGACCTATGGTCTGACCCAGTATGTCCGGTCTTATGTTCTTATCACAGCATGGCCCAAACCAGTGTTTTTCCTTGGGGAAACTGTCATAAATATGGGAGAAATAATCATTTTGCAAAATGCTGCAGATCTCAATTGCAGAAAAGTTTAAGTGCATTCAGTTGAAGACAACCTCAATGAGTAGTTTTACATAGACATGCTGAGATCAAGCAAACCTGATGAGAGAGACTGGATTCTGCCTGTAAAAGTGAATGAAACAATTATTCCACTCAAACTGCACACAGGAGCTCAAGTTAATATTCTGTCTGGAAAGATTATGAAAAACTGAAAATAAGACCAAAACTGAGACCAACAAAAATAAAGTAACTGGTTATTCTGGAACAAATATACCAGTGAAAGGGAGGTGCATTGCTAGCATCAACTATAAAAACATCATGTACAGATGCCTGTTCATTGTAGTGCCAAAGGAGCGGACACCAATTTTAGGCCTGGTCACCTGCGAAAAAGCTCTCACTACAAGATCATACTGAACCTGGCTATGAGACGCTCATTCGGGAATATAATGATCCTTTTCATAGTTTGGGTTGCTTGCAGGGTGAACGTACAATCCAGATAACCAGGCATCTCCATGCAGTCATCCATCCATGGAGAAAGGCGTCATTTTCACTTTGTGATAAACTCAAGGTTGAGCTGGCAAGGATAGACGCACCCCAAGTAATGCAAGAAATTGAGAAGCCAATGGAATGGAGAAAAATAACAGCCAACTGTTGCATATGCTTAGATCCGAGATACCGCAACAAGGCTGTGAAAAGAGAACATTTCGAACTGCCAGCCAGAGGAGAAATGATGGCTCAATTTGCAAATGCTCAGTATTTCCGTAAATTGGTTGCATCCTCAGGATTTTGGCAGCTAAAATTAACCAAAGAAAGCTCAAAACTGTGCACATTTTATCCCCCGTTTGGAAGATACAGATTCATACGCCTACCCTTCGGCATAGCTTCACTGGAGTTATACCACAAAACCATACATACGATCTATGGATATATTAATGGTGCCAACACCTCAATGGAGGACGACGTCATCCGGGGCTCAACTAAAGAGGAGCATGATTGTAGACTTCAGGAAGTCTTGGATGCAAGTAGAGTTGCAAACTTGAAACTAAATAGAGAGAAATGTATCCTAGGGGGCTACAGAACTGACTTTTGTTGGAGATTTTATTTCCAACCAAGGTGTAAAACCTAGTAAAATGAAGGTTTCAGCCATTGAAATGATACCATGTCCCCAGTCAAAGAAAGATTCCAGCAGTTCCTGGGAATGGCTAATTATCTTGGAAAATTCGTACCAAGTCCATCTACAATAGCGGTGGCTTTGAGGAGACTGCTAGAACATACTGGGCTGCAGAACAGGAGGGATCATGGGAAGGGTTGAAACAACTGTTGCAAGGGCCAGTGTTGAAGTTCTATGCGCCAGGCGAGCCTATTAAAATTTCAGCAGATGCTTCACTGTCTGGGTTAGGTGCAGTGATTTTACAGAAACACAGTGATTGTTGGCAACCAATCGCATAAGCCACAAAATCACTGACTGAGGCAGAAACCAGATATGCCCCAATTGAGAACAAGCTTTTGGGAATATTGTTTGCCTGTGAGAGAGTCAATCAGTATATTTATGGCCAGACAGTGGGTGTTGAAATGGACCACAAGCACCAATAGCATTATTTAGCAAACCGCTAAATGACTTCACCTTAAGGATTCAAAGAATGATGATAAAGCTGCAAAAGTATGATTTGGTTGTGACCTACATGCCCAGTAAATTCATGTTTACTGTGGATGCACTTTCCAGAGAGGTGACTCCCACTGTGAACCCAGAAAAGACCTTAGAGACAGAGATGCAAGCTTATGTAGATTTGATTGTAAAGTCAATTCCCATCGCTAACAAGAAACTGTACCAAGTAAGACGGGAAACAGAGGAAGTTGAAGCACGGGGGACCCTTAAAGAAGTGACAATTGAAGGGTGGCCTGAAGAAATAAGCAGTTTCTGGGCAAGTATAAGAGACTAGTGGAACTACAGACATGAACTTACTCTGATAGACGGGTGATTTTCAAGGGCAGCAAGGTTGTAATGCCAATGAGCCTCCAGAAAGAAATGCTACAGAAGACCCATGAGGGTCATTTCGGAACTGAGAAGTGCGAACGAGCAGGAGAGGTGATTGTGACTTTCCCGGGGTACAATCTGGACGGATGAACAGCTGTGTCCCCTCAATTCTTCAACCTGGGTGCCTTTTACACCGGCTTTGCTGTGAGCGCAACCGCTCCTGGCAGGGCCGTCCTTAGAATTTATGGGGCCAGGCGCAAGTTACCTGAGGGGGATATTGAGGGACGGGGGAGGGGAAGGTGGGGGCTCCACTGAAGGCGGTCCCCAGCCAGCGCCGCTGACCATGGACCCCTGCCCAGACCTGCCCTTCCCTCCGCTGCTCGCCCGGCGTGGTTTCTGCCAGGGCTCCCAGGCGAGCTCGGGGCTTCTTCCACCCTGCGGCTTGGGCTGTCTGCGTGGGTGCCCATTTTTCTGGGGATCCCATATTGGCCGGGGGGGGGGCTCTGGGCACATGCCTTGTTGGCCTGTGTGTTAATCTGCATGGGGAGGTGATGGAAGCTCTTGCCAGGGCCTTCCGCGTCCCCGTCCCCCCCAGCTTTGAGAGGAGATTCTGCTCTCCAGCGCGCATGGCTCCCTCCCGGCACCCACATCCCCACTCCAGCTCCTACCTTCTTGATCTTCCAGGGGGCGGAGAGAAGCCCTCCGGCCAGCGGGCAGGCTGAAGGGGGTGAGCAGTGGGCGAGGGGGAGGAGCCCGGGGACTTCTTCCACTTCCCCCCCCCCTTTTTTTTTTAAATTTCCCACCCGCACTGCTGATTGGTTGTCCTGATTCACTCTGCACATGTGCAACAAGGAAGACGCCGGGTGCAAACGGCACACAACCCCGGCCAGCCTCCGAACGGGTAGGGACAGCGGAGTCAGAGCACAGCACAAGTGGAACAGGCTGGGGCCCCAAATTTCTGGGTGCCCTACACAGCCGCGTATGCTGCGTATGCCTAAGGACGGCCCTGGCTCATGGCCTGCTCTTACTCACAGCCTCCAGCATTCTCTCCCAGCTATAATGTCTGAGTGCTATAGCCAGCCACCTTGAATTGCACTGCAGAGCAACACCAGCAAACTCCCAGTCCCAGATTTCCCCCAGAAATGTGCGTCTTTTGCTGCCCAGCTCCCTCCTGCACAAACCAAACTCACATAAAGTCTGTCATTTCATTAACAGCAAATGATATGCACAAATCTTGTTATCCCAAATGGAGTTTCCCAAACACTTCAATCCAAACAAACACTGGTTTAGATAAAGCAATAAAACAAGTTTATTAACAACAGAAAGATGGATTTCAAGTGATTACAAGTCATGAGGCATAAAAGTCAGAATTGGCTACAAGAAAATAAAAAAAGGCAATTAATATCTAACTTAATAAGCTAAATGAATTCAAAGCAAAGGTTTCTGTCAGCACATGGTCTAGCAGTCTTACTGGCTGGAATCCTTTCTTCCAGGACACTCCCCCAATTCAGTGTTAATTTCCTTGTCCTTCCAGTGTTGTTGATGGCATGAGCGGAGAGAAAGGGAAGAGAATTTTGGAGCGTCTGTTCTCCTTTCTTACAGCTCTCTTTTTCTTTGAAAATCATCTCCAGCTGGGTTTCAGAAGACAGCAGGTCTTTGAGGAAGGAAACTCTAACTGTTTCTTTGCCAAAATGTAGATTTCTCGCTCACGCCCTTTTTCTGCCAAAGAGTAGCTGCTTAACCAAGTGATGGTCCATTTGATTTTGTTGACACCTGGCTGAGGTGTCTGTTTGCTTTTTGTCTTCAAGGAACTGGTTTGCGCCTGCTTTTTTAAACTTGGGACATGTCTCGGTAATGTTATATAGCACACTCTTATAACTTTACATACAATGTTGCCACACATATTTTAAAACTAGGACAATAATTGGCAAATTATGAGTTTTCAAATGAGCCATTATAGTTTTGTAAACAGGGTGAACATAGGGGGACAGACTCACAGTGGTGTACTGCCCATGGGTCAAACTCTGTGATTGGAAACTGCTTTCGTGCTTGAAATACAAGCCATTCCAACAGGCAGAGCTGCTGAGACCTCGCCCAGTCCCCAAAGCCTTATGAGAAGGTGGGCGCTGATTTTCTTATCTGGCAGTCAAAGGATTATTTAATAGTCACAGATTATTGTTTTCTGTATCCAGAAATGTGCACACCGCACGGTACTAGCAGTAAGTAAGCGTGCTTGTAACCTCTCCTCTCTCGGTAGCTGACATGCTGGGTTTATGGAAATGTACTAGAGTTGAGAAGGTAACGTATGTGTTATCAGATAGTTGTTAGCTGTTTCTGTATATGTATATAAGAGCTAATTGGATTTTTTAGGAGGGAAGATGTGGAGAGATGTTTGTACAAGAATATAATTTAGAGAGACTCCCTCATAAGGGAGAGTATCATGAACACCAGGAATTTTGAGCCATGCCCTGGAAGCAAGGGGTGAGAACACAATGTAGCTGTGCACAGCAGTTCACCACAGACGTTCTCTAGTTGGTTTTTAAAAGGTTCCTTTCTTATTCCCTGGCGTTTTGTTTAATGAACCCCAAGCTCATTGCAATAACTCTGCTAGATACCAAAAATCATGGACTGAACAGCGACACTGGGTTTATGGCCGATTACAACAATCTGTCATTCACTTAACCCCTCCCTTTCTTTCCCCTCTATGATAGGAGGGGTGTTAACAGGCCCCTTCACCTTGAATGGTCTCTTGAAATATGTGTTAACGCTTATGCTAACAAATCCCAGAATGATGTTTCCGAGGAGCTGACTGAGGAGATATCTGAGCCATTAGCAATTGACTTTGAAAAGTCACGGAAGACAGGAGACATTCCAGAGGTCTGGAAAAGGGCAAATCTAGTGTCAATCTATAAAAAGGGAAATAAGGACAACCCAGGGAATTACAGGCCAGTCAGCTTAACTTCTGTACCCGGAAAGATAATGGAACAAATGATTAAGCAATCATTTTGCAAACATCTAGAAGATAATAAGGTGATAGATAACAGTCAGCATGGATTTGTCAAGAATAAATCACATCAAACCAACCTGATAGCTTTCTTTGACAGGGTAACAACCCTTGTGGATGGGGGGAAATAGTAGATGTGGTATATCTTGACATTAGCAAGGGTTTTGATACTGTTTCACATGATCAATGGGAGCTGCGGAGCCGGCACTGGGGACGGTGGCAGCACGCAGAGCTTCTCTGGTCGCTCCTCCGGCTAGGGGCCGCAGGGACATGCCGGTGAGCTGGTGGTCACAGCCCCAGCCCCACGGTGGGGAGCCAAGGCTTGGGGCATCTGGCCTGTGGCACGGAGACTTGCCGCGGGCCGGATGAAAAGAAGCAATGGGCCAAATCCCCACCTGCGCTGCAAGGAGAACTTTGCAGTTCTGTAGGCTCTTCCATCCAAAGCTCTCAGTTCACTTTTACCAAGGCCACAATCTGAATTAAAGCTTAGAACACTCCTATCATGTGGACATAGAATGTGTACAGTACACAAACAGCTTCATCTGCCTTTGAAGTGCAGCCCCCTTTGAGGTGGAACATTGGTCCATAACATGGTTGTCACGGCATCTGGGCATTTTACACTGTTTCATTTGGATAACAGTCTGCATCCTCATTCCTGTCCCAACCAGCTGTGTAATGTTGCTTATTGCTATATAATTATTATTATAAAGCTAGGGGCAGTTTTTTTTCCAGATCTGAACTTCCCCAAAGTTTGTGTGTATTTGCAAAGGGGAATTTGATGCAGGACCTTTTACATAGCAATGTTTGTACTTGTCTGAGTTTAGGGCTTCTCCCAATTGTTCTAATAAATTTCCTTTTTTATGTAAATTACCTTGGAATTCAGGTGTGTTGGGGATAATCCTCAGAGACAAGGCAAACAAAATGTTTGACCTGTGGTGTGAGGTGGAAATGGTGGGACCAAGGCACCTGAGCTGTGGTGCCTTGGTCAAAGACAATAGCACAAAATGCTGATTAAAGACATTGGGGAGCACAAGGAACACCGGGGGAGCTGAAGGAATGATGGGACTTGGTAATACACCTCATGCCCTACATCACCTCTTGCTGGGTGGGGCTGGTACTGCAGAAAGTAGAAGCTCCTTCCAGGTATTTCTAAAGCTGTCCATACTGTACTTAATGCTGGGCGAGGTAGGCAGTGGAGTAGTTGTGAGCTCGTCACAGTGCTCCTGTCATGTTCCCTGCAGCATCGTCTTCTCCGGAAGACTGAGCCTGCAGAAAATGAGCTTCCCCACAGGCACTGTCCCTGTGCCATTCTTTACCATTACCTCCTGCCAGTAGGAGCAGCGACTGTTTATGATGGATTGGTCTAAATAGCTGAGAATGGGTTTGAGAGTCTTTGTTTAATATCTTTAATGGCCATGAAAAACAGGTCACGGACTGTGAAATCTGGTGTTGTGTGTGCTTTTCCTCTCTACTATACAGATTTCACAGGGGAGACCAGTGTTTCTCAAATTGGAGGTCCTGACCCAAAAGGGAGTTGCGGGGGGGGGGGGAGGTTACAAAGTTATTTTAGGGGCTCGTGGTATGGCCACCCACCTTTACTTCTGCAATGCCTTCAGAGCTGCCCAGTGCCCTGCCAGCAGCAGTGTAGAAATAAGGGTGGCAGTGCCACATACTCCCCCCCCCCAATAATCGTGCAGCCCTCCCCCACAACTCCTTTTTGGGTCAGGTCACCTACAACTACAACACCGTGACATTTCAGAGTCAAATAGAAATTTATGATTTTTAAAATCTTATGACCATGAAATTGACCAAAATGGACTGTGACATTGGTAGGGCCCCATTTATAATCAGGGGCCTGTATTTGTTGGAGCTGTTCTATGTGTGTTATTCTTCACCCAAATGTGGATGCCTTCTCATACCGTCTGTTTTCCCAATGGTCTGTTAAGAAGTAGACACCACACTTGAAGAAAGCAGTAAATAAAGATGTTAATCCATTTTATACATGAGTCAAAGGCCCCGCTTCCTTATCTGTCAGGGTACAGCTGTCACTGGATTTAGGAAGTGTTCCACTCCGCAGTCAATTACTCTTTCCCACTGCTAGGGTATGAAAGACTCGGGCAGTCTGTACTTTTTGCTGCCAGAGTGAGGGAAACGTGTAACTGACTGCAGAGGTCAGTTTGAGGGATAGGCAGGCCGAATTTCACTGTTCTTCAGTTCACTGTATCTTGGGCTTAGATTCAGCTTGGTGGTTTGGGGGGAATAACAAGAGTTCACAGTGATAAAAGTAGTGGAATTGTGGAGGGAGTAGCCAGGGTCCAGAGCAAATGTTCCATGTACTTGAAATGGTTCTAGATGCACCTGGTCCTGCCCTCCGGCATTGGAGGAGGAGTTGTGTACTTACTGGACACATGCTGCATATATGTATTGGAAGGTCCATGTTTCTGTGCCATGTTTCTGTGGCTCGAACCTATGAGGAGTGTGACTGATGCTCCCTAGGGGTATCCAGGGTTGTGAGGCACCTCACCACTACCTGCCCTTAGTGTGAGGCAGCTTTGTCTGGGTCTGCTGTGGGTCAGCTCCCCCAAACCACCAGCCTCTTGCAGCACAAGCTCTGCCTGCCAGGCCTCTGCAGGCCTCGCGCTCTCTGTACAGGTAACAATAGGCACACCCCAGCCCCCGAGTTCGCAGAGCGTTCCCTGCAGTGTCCAGCCCCTTCTCCACTGAGCACTGACAGAATTACCAGCCCTGCTGTTCCCAAAGGAGAGAACACACCAGCTTGTCTGGGTTAGCTCAGGACCACCACCTTGCTTAACCACAGCACTTCGATACATTTATAGTGAAAACAAGAATAAGTTTATCATCAAAGATTCAAGTAATAGTGAGTAAGAATGTAGGAAACAAGTGGTTAAATATAAAACAAAATCACAATACTTTCTAGAGAATAAACCGAACTAGCACGTTCACCTCCTGAAGCTTTGTCTCACCCAAAATTCTCTTCAGCATTTTCATCCAAGTCTGGTTGAGATCCCTTTTCCAGAAAGCAAAACCACTTGTTTTTCTTTCTTCCTTGGTGAAGGGTGCCTGGGTGTCTTCCCTGCTCCCTGCATACAGTCAGGCAAACCTTTAAAGTGCATCTCCAGTTACGGTTCTTCCTCCCCCACTGTTTCTCTCTTTGACCGTGTTGACACTTCGGGCTTGTCTGGCAGCAGAGCTGCAGCACTTCAGTGTGGAGAGTTCCTGCGCCAAGGGGACTCTCCTGTCTGCATAGTGAATTCACCTCCCCATGAGGTGGTAGCTGGGCTGAGGAAAGAATTCTTCCATTGACCCAGCACTGTCTATACTGGAGGTTAGGTTGGCTTAACTGCGTCCCTGCAAGGTGTGGATTTTTCACTATGACGATGGAACTTTTCACTGTAGACCAGTCCTTAGTTCCTGCCTATCAAGTCCTCACACTCAATTTACATATTAACAGGTCGCTGAATAAACATTCTTGTCTGGCAGAAAACCTGTTTTTCACCTTCGCTGGTGACCAGTACCTACCGACTTCAGGAACATAACTTCCGTATATATACATTTCTCCTTGTTTCAGAGTAACAGCCGTGTTAGTCTGTATCCGCAATATATGCATCCGAAGAAGTGGGCTGTAGTCCACGAAAGCTTATGCTCTAATAAATTTGTTAGTCTCTAAGGTGCCACAAGTACTCCTGTTCTTCTTATTTCTCCTTGTATAGTTTGTGTACATACATGTCGCAATGATTTTGATGACCGGAGTGGCACAGGTTATTCAAGACCTCACCTGACACCCTTTGGTAAACTAGAATGGACACCCCAGACCTGGGGAATCATCATTGAATGGGTCTGATTCCCGTGGGGTCCCACAGGGATCAGGTTTTGGCCTTATGCTGTTTAGCATCTTTATCAATGGCCTGGAAGAAAACATAAAATCATCACTGATAAAGTTTGCAGATAACACAATACTTGGGGGAGTGGTTAATAATGAAGAGGACAGGTCACTGATTCAGAGTAATCTAGATTGTTTGGCAAACTGGCCACAAGTAAACAGTATGTGTTTTGATCTGGCTAAATGCAAATATATACCTCTAGGAACAAAGAACTAGTATAATCCTGGGCTGCAAAAACAGGAATCTGGAGTAGGAGCAGAGAGGTTATTTTACCTTTGGATTTGACACTGGTGCGACCGCTGCTGGAATCCTGTGTCCAGTTCTGGTGCCCACAGTTCAAGAACGATGTTGATAAATTGGAGAAGGTTCCAAGAAGAGCCATGAGAATGATTAAAGGAGTCTAGAAATAGACTTTGTTCAGTTTAACAAAGAGATGGTTAAGGGGTAATTTGATCACAGTCTATATTTAACTGGGGAACAAATATTTAATAAGGGGCTCTCCAGTCTAGCAGAGAAAGGTCTAACGTGATCCAATGGCTAGAAGTTGAAGCTAGACTAATTCAGACTGGAAGTAAGGTGTCAGTTTTTAACAGTGAGAATAATTAACCACTGGAACAATTTGCCAAGGGTCTTGGAGGATTCTTCATCACTGGGTTTTTAAATCGAGATGGGATGTTTATCTAGAAGACGTGTTCTAGGAGTTATTGTGGGGCAGGTCTCTGGCCTGTGCTATGAGGAGGTCAGACTAGATGATCGCAATGGTCCCTTCTGGCCTTGGAATCTATGAATCTAGAAACTGTGACCCACGAGAGGCCTGTAACCCTCTGTGTCCCCTTGCCGTTCGGGATTAAGAGGTTCCTGGGCCACTGGGACAAACAGGCAACCTCATCCAGCAAGTCTTGTTACTGCATTGTGGCTGCTAATGGGTTAAAAGCCCTCTAGTTCTTCCCATGTTTAAATTCGGCTTTCCTCTGATGTAAAGATCCGGAATACTACCAGGTAATCATGGCCTAGATCCTCCAGACATGGTTATTTCTTTAGCCATTTTATTTTACACCTACAATGTTCTAGCTGGGTGTGTATTCCTCAAGGTAAACAATCTGTCAGAGAAGCTGAGGATGAGGCAACCTGAGCATTGTAGAGCTGTGTCTGCCAAGAGCTAGGAGAATCGGCCTTTCACAGGTGTGAGATTTGGTGAATGCAAAAAGGGTTGGCTAGAGAACGTGATTCAAATGGAGAGAAACTATCCACAGTCATTATCAGTCATTTTGTCAGTCACCTTCTCCCTGTTCTTGTTATGATCATGAATGTTCTCTCTGTCTGTTTTCTTCTCCTGAATGTTAATTCCAGTCGTTTCCCAGTGGGAGAACACTGGAAAAGGAGTAGAACAGTTCTCTCATAATTGGCCCCATCCCAATGTCCTAGGCTCCTCCCTCCTTTTTTATGTTTTCCACTTTCTGCAGCTGTGGGATGTTTCTGGAGGCTAGTGGCTCCCGGGTAGCTCTGAAAAGGCCAGTTTGGCACGGAATGAGACGTGATCATAAGGGCAGCTTCCAAAGCCAAGTGGCTGTGTCCATCCCACTGGTCTCTCAAGTTTGCTGAGTAAACACTCTAGGAAGACCAATTAATGGGGAAGACACAATTACCCTGTTTATTTATGGTTTGTTTGTTTTTATTCTGCACCATGCGTGTGCATGGCAGTTTACAGAGCAAGATAGTCCCTTCTAAGCTTACAGCCTAATTCAAGTATGACCCAGCAAGGGATGACAGTAACTCTAGGGTAGAAGTGGGACATGGGAAAATATGATTCACGCACAGGGGGAGTATGCGGCATATGGCATCAGTTAGAGATATTCTTGGATGTTTGGCTAATGATTTTTGATCAGCTGTGACCAGTACTAATGCTGTGTCCAAGGGGAGAATGAGAACAGCTGTCCCTGGTGGATTTTCTGAGGATGACAGGGGCATGGCATCTGTGTTATCTAACCACCTGTGCTTGTTTTGCTGTCTCCATTCCCTAGAGTGCATCTGATGGATTTTGGAAGTCAGTGGCTACCCGTGTCCCAAGAGAACCTCATGAGATCCGCATCCTGAATCCGTACTTCATCCAGGAGGCAGCTTTCAGCTTCATTGGCCTGCCTTTCAACAACGGCCTGATGGGCAGAGGGGTAGGTGCAAGGTGGGGGAAAGAAATCAGAGGGGATGGAAGAAGATGACACCAGAACTTAGTCTGTTTACACATCTGCTGCTGGTTGAAAAGGAAATGTGAAGTATGAGGGTGCTGACAGCAGAACGTATCCTATTAAGTGTGTCAGTAGAGATTGATTGGCGCATTCGAACAGGGCACATAGTTTAAACTAGCAGAGTGAAAACACGTGTGTAAGGACTTAAAGAAACATGTCTATTGTATTGTATAATTTGGGAGACAATCTGTGATCATTTAATCAGACTGTATCGTAATGCTGCATGTACACAAGGGGGCTGTTTGGCATTGCCGACTTGTGTGTGTTTTACCATGCGATCTTAATGTTCCATTAATTTTTCCTCCTAGATTAATTCCTCCATCCCTGTGATCAGTTATTCCTCTTCTTCTGACTCCCTTCAGTGGGTCAGTATCTTTCTGGCAATGAGAAGGGCAGAATTTGAATGCAGTGTTTTAGGTGTAGTTAACCCAGAGTCATATTGAGATAGACTGTTGACTCCATGCTGTGTGGTGTGATGGCTTTGCATACAGCCCCAAACTGCATCCCAAATTGGGTCCCAATCTTCAGTGTTGAGATGTGAGAGGTTAATGTGCGTTGGCTTATGTCCTCATTAACAAGAGCAAGTGTGAATCTATCCAGGACCCTTTTCATCAGCTCCTATAACCTGACCTTTCCTTCAGGAATATAGCAGTTGCCAGGCCAGATCAGAGCAAGAGGCCCCCTAGCCCGATATCCTGTCTCCATAGTGGTCAATGTGAGCTGTTCTGGAGGAAGGTGCAAAACATACATATCACACACACAAAATCTACATTCAGATAACATGAGTAAGGTTGCAGGGTCAAGCTCTCAAAACTGAGGAAATGCCAGAATTAAGGCTGCCTGTGTGATCTTATTTCAGCCCCTTTGTGCATCTACATAGGACAATCATTACTTATCCAATCACATACTGTCATTTCCACACAAATCCTGCCTCATTCAGTGCACAGGATGGACGGTGCTCACAGAATGAACAGCTGTTCAATGGTTTGTTTTCTCCGTATTGTTCAATGTGTGGCCCTGTTCCTTGTTTACTGCACACTTCAAACCTTGCTCAGAAGATAGAACTACAGATTTCCCCACTGGCTTGTCTCTGGGGCTCACCACTGTAGTACCTGAATGCTTCACATAGATTAATGTATTTATTTTCACAACACTTCAGTGAGATGACTGGGTTTTATCCCCATTGTCTCCTTCGAGTGCTCTGCCTATTCCTACTCATGGGATGCTCTGACACAGCCTGAGGGGTGGAACTCTAGCTAGCAGCACTCACATGCCTCCCTCACCCCTCTCCTCCATGAACATGGGAAATCCCAAGGTGAGGGTACAAACGGGACGGACGCTCCCACAGCCTCAGTTCCTTCTAACCACGAGCAGCAGAATGGTTTTCTGTGAGGCGCCAAAGTCCCCTTGGGTCTGAGATTAGTTAGCTGGTTTAAATCTTAGTTTTGAAGTAGTTAAATTGTTGTCAGTTAGGTAATAATATAGTTACAGTAAGTTAATTACTTGGTATGGAACTGAAGAACACGCCTGGTTTCAGAAGATGTGTATTTTGTCCGGTAGTGTTCCTGGCATCAGAGACACATGCTAATGCCTCCCATGTTTAAGTGAAGGACACTCACCCTCCATGTGTTCAGTTTGCTCAGTGTTCACAATGAGGTCAAAGAAGGAAAGACAAAAGAGGCTTCAAGCAATTCTCTTACAAGAAGTACAGTTGGCAAAATCCTCCGGAACTTGGAAAGAACAAGATTCCAGGAAAGCCCACAGGCTGGCCCTCCCTGGCGGCAGACATGTCTACTAGAGAGAAAGAGAAATCTTCCTCCTCAACATCTACTGCTAAAAAAAGTCCAGTGACAAGGATCAGAAAAGGAAATCCACTGAGGTGTGGGCCTCTTGTTTACAGACAAGCTTTTGGATAAAGTTTTGACTGGAAAGACAGCTCTCAGCAGTGTCAGCCTCTTTGAAAAGAGCCAATCCATGGGAGAGAGACTTTTCTGAACAAGACATATTTAAGGAGCCAGTGCACGATATATATCCTCATGGGAAGGTGAGGAAAGATTCTTCCTCAGGTCGGATATTCTTGGATCCGGATGAGCCAGTTCTGAAGGTCAGGCTTAAGTAACTGGTGAGATGAGGGGATGCTGCGGCACCAGAGCAGGTCGTAGTCGAGGTTCGTAGATCAGATCCATCCCTGGTTCAGCCAGAGATTGAATCAGGTATCGTAAGCGAACAGGCAGAAGATGTATGCAACAGCCTCAGATGTGTGTTTCTCCAGAAAGGAGAGGATGTGTAGAAGAATTTAGAATTTCTCCTCTAGTTTCACCACCTAAAACACCCTCTGTTTTCCCAGAGAATAATTTTTCTCACGTTTCCTTGTCCAGCCAAGGGTATTGCTGTCTCCAGTTCTTTCTGAACCGAGAATGACCACAGAGAGGAGTAAGAATATTGATTGCAGACCCAGATTATGGATTGCAGACAAAGATATATACAACCAGAGCCAAATATGGTTTTCTGCCTGACTGGAAAATGCCACTTAATAGTTGGGCCTGTTTCTTTTACTGGTCACAGCTGTGGTTTCATGTCTCCATGATTGGCTTTTCTGGCAACAGTGCATGGGTGTTATCAGCCTGATTGCTGTAAGCAGGGAAGACTGTCCTCTCCCTTTTGCCTATGCTCAGTATGGGGCTTGTAAACCCCATCACACGCCCAGATCCTTTTCAGCAGGACGACCACCTAGCCAGCGATTCTCCATTTCATAGTTGGGCACTTGAACTTTCCTTTCTAAGTGAAGTACGATGAACTTGTCTTCATTGAATTTCATCTTCTTGAATTCAGACCAGTTCTCCATTTTGTCAAGGTTGTTTTGAATTCTAATCTGGTTCTCCAAAGTTCTTGCAATCTCTCCCAGCTTGGTGTCATCTGTAAATTTTATAAACATACTCTCCACTCCACTATCCAAGTCATTAATGAAAATATATTGACTAGTACTGGATCCAGGACTGACCCCTATTGGCCACTGTGGGCAGACAGGATACTGGGCTGGATGGACCTTTGGTCTGACCCAGTACGGCCATTTTTATGTTCTTAGGTTCTCACTAGATATGCCCTCTCCATTTGACAGCGAGCCATTGATAACTACTCTGTGCCTACAGTCTTTCTTCAGGCTCTGCTGACTTGAATACATCTAACTTACATAAATATTCTTTAAACTGTTTTTTCTCTGTTTTGACTTGTGTTCCTTCCCCCTGGTTGTCAGTATTACTTGTGTTGAGTATCTGGTCACCATTACCCTGTTTAGTGGAGACTCAGGCAAAACAGGCATTAAACACCTCGGCTTTCTTGATGTCATCAGTTATGAGCTTTCCTTTCCCACTTCATCTTTCTCTTGCTCCTTATGTATTAAAGAATCTCGTCTCACAACGGGTCTGCCTCCCACCTCCTTCTGGACCTTAGAACAAGTGTTACCTTTAACACTGTTTACTTGTGTTATTTTCTAATTTCAAAAAAGTGGGGGGGCCTTCATCCCAGTTTGGATTTAAGGAAATTAAACACATATAAAAAAGTTTCATTTCCACAAGCTTCTCTAACTTCTATAATCCCTTCTGGATTGGTTTGCAGCTCTGGATTTAAAAGACGCATATTTTCATATTTCAATCAGACCTTGTCAACGGAAATACCTGTGCTTTATGGTAGGAAAGGACTGTTTTCGGTGCAAGGTCCTCCGCTTTGGGTTGTCTACAGTGTCCAAGGTATTTACAAAATGCCTATCTGTAGTAGCGGCATACCTAAGAAGGCAGGGGATGTTTGTGTATCCATATGTGGACAACTTGTTAATATAAGTGTAATCCAAGGAAAACATCATAGAAATATAGGACTGGAAGGGACCTCGCTAGGTCTCTAGTCCAGTCCCCTGCGCTGAAGCAGGACTAAGTATTATCTAGACCATCCCTGACAGGGATATGTTTAACCTGTTCATAAAAACCTCCAATGACGGAGATTCTACAGCGGTCGCAACTGTGACATGGGCGGTCTGATGAAGAGGTCAGAGCAGGAGTTAGGCCAGGTCCAATACCAGGATGTCAGAGTCCAAGACAGGCCGGAGGGCAAACTGAGAGTCAGGTATCAGGAGATGAGCAGCAGGCAGTAGGAGCAAGTATATCAGAAAGAGCCCAGCTGCATGGATAACTTTCTGTGCCTGTGCATGGGTTAAATAGAGGCTGGTGGCCGATCAGATCCCATGACTGAAGACCTCTGCAGCAGGTCACTGGGTGGCAGGTTGGGACTGCCTTAGTCTGGAGAGCCCCGTGGGCCAGCGTTCGAGACCCCTGGTCCCTGACAACAACCTCCTGAGGTAGTTTGCTTAACCACCCTGACAGTTAGCTAGTTTTTCCAAATGTCTAATCTAAACCTCCCTTGCTGCAATTTAAGCCCATTGCTTCTTGTCCTATCCTCAGAGGTTAAGAACAATTTTTATTGCTCCTCCTTGTAACAAACTTTTACGTACTTGAAAACTGTTATCCTGTCCCTTCTCAGTCTTCTCTTCTCCAGACTAAACAAACCCAGTTTATTCAATCTTCCCTCATAGGTCATGATTTCTAGACCTTTAATCATTTTTTTTGTTGCTCTTCTGTGGACTTTCTCCAGTTTGTCCACATCTTTCCCAAAGTGTTGTGCCCAGAATTGCACACAATACTCCAGTTGAGGCCTTATCAGTGCCGAATAGAGTGGAAGAATTACTTCTCGTGTCTTGCTTACAACACTCCCAATACCCCATAATGTTTACTTTTTTGCAAAAGTATCACACTGTTGACTCTCACTTAGTTTGTGATCCAGTGTAACCCCCAGATCCCTTTCCGCAATACTCCTTCCTAGGCCGTCATTTCCCATTTTGTATTAGTGCCATTGATTGTTCCTTCCGAAGCATAGTACTTTGCATTTGTTCTTATTGAATTTCATCCTATTTATTTCAGACCATTTCTCCAGGTTGTCAAGATCATTTTGAATGCTAATCCTGTCCTCCAAAATGCCTGCAACCCCTTAGCACTTGGTATTGTCCTCCAAGTGTATAACTGAACTCTCTATCTCACTGTCCAAACCTTTTATGAAGATATTGAATAGAACCAGACCCAGGCCAGATCTCTATGGGACCCCACTCGTTATGCCCTTCCAGCTTGACTGAAACATTGATAACTACTCTCTGAGTATGGTTTTCCTGGCACTAACCTTATAGTAGGTTTGTCTAGGCTATATTTCCCTAGCTTGTTTATGAGAAGGTCATGTGAGACCGTATCAAATGCCTTACGAAAGTCATGATATAACACATATCTTGCTTCCCCCCTATCTACAAGGCTTGTTTTCCTGCCAGAGAAGGATGATATAATCTTGACAAATCCATGTGGACTGTTACTTATCATCTTATTATCTTCTAGGTGCTTATAAATTGATTGTTTATTTGCTCCATTATCTTTCAGGGTATGAAGTAAAGCAGACGGGTCTGCAATTCTCTGGGCTGTCCTTATTCCCCTTTTTAAAGATAGGTACTGTCGGAGAAAAACAGAGTTCTCACTCCTTCCACAGTACTATATTTGCCCTTTTCCAGTCCTCTGGGATCCTTCCCATCCTCCATGAGTTCTCAAAGATGATCACTAATGGCTAGGGCTCTACCAGATTCACAGCAGTGAAAAACGTGTCACGGATCGTGAAATCTGGTCTTTTGTGTACTTGTATCCTATACTATACAGATTTCACGGGGGAGACCAGTGCTTCTCAAATTGGGGGTCCTGATCCAAAAGAGGGTTGAGTGAGGGTGTCACAAGGTTCTTGTAGTGGGGTCACGGTATTGCCACCCTTATTTCTGTGCTGCCCTCAGAGCTGGGAGGCCGGAGAGAGGCGGCTGCTGGCCTGACACCCAGCTCTGAAGGCAGCGCCCTGCCAGCAGCACAGAAGTAAGGATGGCAATGCCATACCTTGCCACCCTTCTGTGCTGCTGCCTTCAGAATTGGGTTAAGACCCCTACAGTGACAACACTGTGAAATTTTAGATTTAAATATCTGAAATCATAAATACTATGACCGTGAAATTGACCAAAATGGACCATGAATTTGGATGGGCCCTACTAATGACTCAGAGATTTCTTCAGCCAGTTCCTTAAGTATTCTGTGATGTTTTCGTCAGACCCTGCTGACCTGAAGACATCTAACTTGTCTAATTAATTCTTAACTTGTTCTTTCCCTATTTTACCTGAGATCGTAGCTCATTTACACAGATAGTCACTAGGTTAGTCATCTGATCACTGCTAACCTGTGTGGTGAAACCTGAAACAAACAAGGCAGTTAACACTTTGGCCATTGCTTTGGGTTTTGTTGCTGTTTTTCCCGCCTCGTGAGTAACAGACCTATCCTGTCCTTGGTCATCTTCTTGCTTCTTATGTACTTGTAAAATGCTTTCTTGTTACCCCGGCTGGTTTAATCTTGTTTTGTACCTTGGCCTTTCTAATTTTGTCCCTACATGCTTATGTTGTTTTTTTTAATAGTCATCCTTTGTCATTTCAACTAGTTGTCACTTTTTATATGACTCTTTTTTGAGTTTCGGTTTGTTGAAGATCTGGTTAAGCCAGAGTGGTGTCTTACCACACTTCCTTCCTTCCTACACATTGGGATAGTTTGCTCTTGTCCTTTAATAATATCTCTTTAAAAAGCTGTGAACTTTCCTGAACTCTTTTTTTCCCCGTAGACTTGCTTCCCACAGGATCTTGCATACCAATTCTTTGAGCTTGCTAAAGTCTCCCTTCTTGAAGTCTATTGTCTTTATTCACTGTTTTCCCTCCTACCATCCCTTAGAATCATTAACTCTATCATTTCATCATCACTTAAGCCTTCTACCTTCACATTCTTGACCAGTTCCTCCCTGTTTGTCAGAATCAGATGTAGAACAGCCTCTCCCCTAGTTGCTTTCTTCACCTTCTGCAATAAAAGGTTGTCAATGACGCAGTCCAGAAATGTGTTGGGTAATCTGTGCCTTGCTGTATTATTTTCCCAAGAGCTATCTGGATAGTTGAAGTCCCCCATCATGACCACCACCATCATATTACATGTAAAGCAAATATTGTCCGTTTGCCATTCTGGGATTACAGATAATTGGGGAAAGTCATTCTTAAACTCAGCTCAGAGAATCCTCTTTATAGGGGCCATATAGTGACCATACTGTGGCAAGAGCCTTTCTCCCAGAGGGGAGATGTACAAATAAAAATCTCTCTAGCTCCGTCTCCAATATCTACCCCAACAGAGTCTCCTTTTTCTCGAGTTTCTGGGTTTACTGGCATCAACCATGACAGTGACACCATATGCTTGTCTTCAGCTGAGAGATCTTCAGCACTGGTTACCAGTACTGACAATCCAGGCTTACATAGCAGGCATCACAAATTAGTAATTCCACCACAGGTGTGAACAAATGCTGAGAATGTGATGAAGAGTACGCTTTCCGATCCCCCTCCGCCATCAGTACTACTTCACCACTGGGATAGGCGCTGTTAATTGGAGCTCAATGGCCATCAAAAGAAAAAGAGCTACGAATCATGTATTAGAGCTGAGAACAATCAGACCGGCTCTATAGTCATTTCTGCCTCAGGCAAACCCACGGTACTTCAGGTGATAACAGAAGATATGACAGCATTATATTATCTGAACAAGTGTGGGGGCCTCATTCTCCATAGTTACACCTGGAGACAGTCTTTGGAACACGTGTATAGAACACGATGTTAACCCAATAGCAATCCATGTATTGGGGGAGCAAAATACGCTTGCAGAACATCTGAGCAGGTCCACATGTCAGAGGCACGAGTGGCCTCTGATGGACAAAATATAGCACACCTCTCCAGGTTCTGGGGGAATCTAATAATAGAGCTTTTTGTATCCAGCAGCAACAGGAAGTGTCCGAAATTCTGTTCGAGATCCAGCAGAGACAGGGACTCGATATCAGATGTCTTTCTAGTACTCTGGGCTCAGGGCTTAATGTATGCATTTCCCCCATTTCCCCTCATTCAGAGAGTGATAAGGTAAGAACAGACAAAGCCAGGATAATTTTATTAGTGCTGCATGGGCCAGACAACAGTGGTACCCAGACTTACTTCACTTGTCAAGAGGATAAATAAAACCTCTGCCACAACAACACGGGATTGTTTATCACCCAGATCTTCCGTCTCTTCATCTAACAGCCTAGGGAATAGGACTCTGGGGTTGTTAGAGAGGAGTTGCTCATTAGAAGTACAAAATGTATATCGCGTTCCAGGGAAGAGTCCACACAAAGACGTTATAGTCATAAATGGCAAAGATTGTTGTTGTGGATTTCGATGTATATTTATCCGTATACAGCACCAATTACTTATATTTTGCAATATTTATTGTACCTCAAAATAAGCAGATCTTTCACTCTCTTTCAGTAAAGGTTCATCTCTCAGCCATATCCGCATACCAATCAATGTTTATAAATGATGTAGTTAAAAGGCTCCTAAAGGGCCTAAATAATTTAGATCCTCCAATAAGCCACCCTGTGCCATTTTTGGATTTACACATAGTGCTTTCCAATTCATGAGACCTCCCTTTGAGCCTTTGGGAAGCTGTAATTTATTTCATTTGCCTATTAAGACAGTGTTTTTGATAGCGAACACCTCTGTAAGGCGGGTAAGTGAAGCACGTGCATTAGTGACTCAGCCGCCATTCACTGGTTTCATAAAGATAAGGGAGTTCTTCATACACACAAGATTTTACCAAAAGCGATCCCCATTTTCATATAAACCAGTCACTAATTTTCCTGGTTTTCTTTCCCAAACCCCACTCTCATGCTGGAGAGGCTAAATTGCATACTCTGGATGTTAGAAAGGCTTTAGCTTTTTATGTAGACAGAACTAAACAATTTACACAGTTGCCAAAATTGTTTATTTCCTATGAAAGAAAGAAAAAGGGAAAAGCTATTGCTGTGCAAACACTCTCAGGGTGGGTTAGATTATGTATTAATGAAGCTTATAAATGAATGAGGTTGTCCCTTCCTCAGCGAATTAGAACACATTCCACTAGATCTAAGTCAGCCTCTGTGGCTGTTTCTGGGCATATTCCTCTGTCAGAGCTGTGCAGAGCGGCAAGGTGGAGTTCCACACCTTTCCTAAACACTGTTCCTTAGGTGAAGAATCTAGAGCTGATGTGAGATTTGCCACAGACGTCCTGCTGTCCTCCTCCAGTGAAGACTCCATGGTCCCACTGGCCTGGGTCAGAGAACTGCTTATTCATCTGTCCCATGGGTGGGAATGTGCAGAAGACATTCAAAGAAGTGAAGGTGACTTACTTGTAACCGAGGTGCTTTGAGATGGATGCTGCACATTGACCTCTCCGCCCTCCTTTCCCTACTGCTTCGGAGTCCTACTGACCAAAGGGCTTAGGTCACGGGGGGAGGAACAGAGGTGGCTGGGGCACCACGTCCCGTTTATACCGTTGCCCTGGAAGATGAGGCGTTCCTGGAGGGAGGGACGAGGGAGGGGTGTGAGCGCTCCAACTGCTTCTGCTAGCTGGAACTTTGCCATTCAGGCTGCACCGGGCAGAGCATCCCCTGAGTGGGAATAGGCAGAGTCCATCTCAAAGCACCTGGGTTACAGGTAAGTCCCCTTCGTTTACAAGTGGGGAGCCACGACAGAGACAGCAAGTGTAAAAATAACCACTAATTTTGGGTGTCCAATTTGAGACACCCACAGACCTGAATTTTCAGAGTACTTACAGTAAGTGTATAGATTGCTCCGCAAAGCACAGCTCCCACTGCCCTCAGCTGCAGCTGTGGGTGCTCAGTGCTTCTGCTGATCAGACCTCCGCAGCTTAAGTCAGGCACCCAGAAATGAGGAACTCACAGCTAGGGACCCCTGTGAAAAGTTTGGGTTAAGTGACTTGCCTGACATCACACAGGAACTCTGTGTCGGGGCAGGGATAGAATCTGGTTCCCCAGGGCAGCATTCAGCTCCTTTAACCATGAGACCATCCTTTCTCTTCCGCCAACAAACGAGGCCGGATCCTACAGACAACAGCCTCCTTCACTGCACAGCCCTGATTCGGCCCCAGGGCAGGGCCAGCCTGTGCACTGACTGAGGAGTCATTTCCTAAATTCTGAGTGCTTGACTTTGCAACTTATTTTTGAGAGTAATTTCCCAGGATTTGTAAAAAGGCAGACTGAAAAACCAAATTCCGTCATGTGGCATCATGTTGACACCCACGTGGGTCTTCAGTGGGGCTGGGACCTTTAAATCTACCGCACAGACATCTGCCACTTCAGCTAACAGAGTAACTGATAGCAGTAGTAGGTTATCATCTATGTGGACCAGCACTAGAGGTGGTTTTGCCAGTGTGTTGCACAGATATTTGCAGAGGGCAGAGGAATGGTGAGACTCATGAATCTTGGGTTCCATTCCATGCTCCGCAGAGGTGTGGGTTCCAGTGGGCACAGACTTTTCCCATCCCCCCCAAGCTTGACCCTTTCTTCCCCATGTTCCTATCCCAGTCCTGTCTCTTCCCCACCTCTGGCTCCTCATTCCAGTCCCATTCTCCGCACTTAGGCAGTTTGTCTCCTTGCCCAGCAGGTCCTAGTCTCCCACCTCTGGAGTCCCAGTCTCCTTGGCCAGCCACCCCAGTTCCCCCTACACACAGCTAAGTTCCGTCCCAGTCTCCTTGGCCAGCCACCCAGTTCCCCCTACACACAGCTAAGTTCCGTCCCAGTCTCCTTGTCTAGCCAATCCCAGTTCCCCCTGTCCCTCTGGATTTCCAGTTCCTCATCCAGCCTGGCCTCCAGTCCCCACCCCCAACACTGCCCATGTTCCCAGTTCCCACTGGCTGCTGGTCTCAGCTTCCCTCCCCCGGCTCCTCATCCAGGCTCAGTGTCTTTGCGCAGCCTGTCCCAGTTCTTCCCCTGTATCCTGGCTTCTCATGAGATCCGTCTTCTCTCCCCCTTTGCCGCCTCCCCCTCCCCCGCAATGCTTTCCAGTCTCACCTACTGGCTCCCAGTTTTCTTTCTGCCCCATTTCCCTCCATGGCTCCTAATCCCAGTGTTCTGGGACACCCGGTCCCAGTCTCTCTCCCCCAGCTCCTTGTTCCATCTCCCCCACACCCAGTCTGGCCCCGGCATTCAAATCAGGCAGCTTCCTGCCCCATACTGCCTGGGTCCAACGAGAGAGGCACTGAGAGCGCAGGAGAGACTGACTCCCTGCTTTCAGTCAGGTGCCTGAAACTGGCCCTGGCCTAGTCCTTAGCAGCACAGACCTGCAATTGCAGGGAGACCTCTCAGCTCCGGACTGGAGCGTGCTGTGGACAGGCTCTTCAGGGAATTTAGCTGCTAAAATCTGAGCCTCTCTTGAGCAATGTTTCAAAGGTTTATACCTCGCCCGAATTTGGCCAGATTGTCACAGAGTTGGCAAAACGTCACCCCATCCCAAAGGTCAGGTTCAGAGGTGGGCAACCTGCGGCCCGTCAGGGTAATCCGCTGGCGGGCAGCGAGACAGTGTTTACATTGACTGTCCGCAGGCACGGCCGCCCGCAGCTCCCAGTGGCTGGGAACAGCGAACCGCGGCCACTGGGAGCTGCGGACGGCCAATGTTAACAAACTGTCTCATGGCCCGCCAGCAAATTACCCTGACGGGCCGCAGGTTGCCCATCACTGGTCAAGTTCCTTCTTCAACGCTTGGCAGGACTCGAGATTTTTCAAAGAAAACGGCATCCGAATTTTTTCATGTGGGGAAACAACATATTTCCCCTTAGCCTCATTCTCAGAAACCACTGAACCGTTTTGGCCAAAGTCGTCAACCCCCCCCACACACACACACCCCACACACACACACCCCAAAGTCAGCCCGAGGCAGTCACCCAGCATGGAAAATGTCAGTCCAGATTGTTAAAACTTGGCAAAATTATAAGCAACTGAAAACAGGGTCTTATAATGGCAAGTGTTGGGCAGCCTTAATAATGGGCAGTGCTCCCAGCCCTATTTATAGAAGCCTTCCATAGACTGTTACAGGATAACCTGCCCCCGGGAGACTTCCCCCCTAAGCCCTATAGACGGTGCCTTAAGCCCTGACGAATGGTTCAAATCCCTTCCAAAACTCTGATTATTGTAATGTTTACTATTATCTCTCTGTCTATTCTTGTTACCCATGTAAATATCTAATCTTTATTTTTATCCTGCTGAGCTGGTCTCTAATGATATCCAGTGGCAATGAGTTCCACAAGCCAAATGTGCATTACGTGGGGCTTGTCTACACAGAGAGTTAGTGCACGGTAAGCCAGAGTGTAAACTGACAGCACACTAGCTTACCCTGCTCTAACTCAACGCGTGGACCCTGCTCCAGTGAGCTAAAAGTTCAGTGGTGCACTTTGATGTACCGCCACCGAAGTGCGCTAAGGAACTTCTAGTGCACTGTAGCCAGGTCCACATGGGGAGATCGTGCACTGCAAGCTAGTGTGCTGACGTGCTGTGCTTTAACTCTCCATTTAAAAAAGGCTGGGGAGGTCCTTTTATCCACTTTGAACTTGCTACCTTTCGGTTTCATGGAATGCTTCCTGGTGCTTGTGTTATGAGAGAAGGTGACTAGAAGCTCCTGATCTACTTCATTTCAACAACAAGTTGTTTATCTACTTTAGCTTTATCATGTCCCCTCTTCTGTGTCTCCTCTCTAAGAAAACGAGTGCCAATCTCCCTGTATGCTCCTGATCCCTCTCCTTCTGGTTCTCTGAATCTCCCCTATTGCTGCTGTGGCCTTTCCGAGCTGGGGAGACCAGGAGCGAACACCGTATTCCAAGCGAGGGCTCTAAGGCAGAGTCTTCCGCAGAGCTGCACGTATGTGCGGTATGAGAAGTAAGGACGATGCTGCCTACAGATTGGGAACATCATTCCCCACCATGCACTCTGCCCACCAGAGCTCGCTGTGCGGTGGAACATCGTGTCTGTAACAGGCCATCTCCTCAGGCTTGCTGCTTTGTAGTGAGCGGTAGAGCAGTCCAGTGCTCACAAATCCATTGGGAGGGAGATCACAGCAGGCACGCTGGATTCCCTAGCTCTGTGCTTTCTGGTGAACGTTTTATATTTCCTCTCCCTGTGCTGGCACACTTCGCAGTTAGTTATTAATGAAGAACGGTCGGAGAGAGAGAGAGAGAATAATAAAACCAGTTAAAAATCTCAGACTTGCCTTGGAATGGCATGCCTCAGACAGCTTCTGAACTGACTCTCCCTGGCCTCTCACAAAGGCCCTGTCTCTGGGTTCGTCTTACGACGCTGAGTCCTGCACCTGGCACTTGGTGAGCTAGGGAGCTCTGTTCAGAGAGTTAGTGCCACTGACTGCTTGCTCTTAACTGAGCCAGCCCAGAGCGTGTTAGTGCATTTGTTCTGACGGATTAAACGCATTGGTTGTCGTGCTGTGAATGAAGAGTGAACTGTTTGGAACCATTGGGAGTTCGGTGCTTGATTTTTGTCCAAGTGCTGATAGGTGGATGCCTGGAGATAGGAAACACTTCGGACGCAGCCAACGTGCCCCATTAAAGAGCTGCAGACAGACTAGGAGGACTGTTCATATGCGGTGGTTCGTACGCTCGGGTGGCGTTCTGCAGCACACGCACACACGTGCTGTCATGCAGTTCTGGATGTACCGAATTTCTGCCCTGGCAAGTAGAGTTCCCTACTCCAGCCATTCCGTCCAGGTAGGAATCCACTTAGCTGACTCTTGGTGTTTGCTGTAGTGGCTACCCTGGGGGGAAGGTGTCTGCCAGGCCCTGAGGAGGGACAGAAACCACCAGACCTTTATTTTCTCTGGACTTGGTTTTATTTTTAAGCATTGTGTCTTAATACACGAGATATTTCATTTGCTCTGAGAGGAACAGTGAGTATCCGGAAATGAGAATGCTGTGAACTGAAGTTTATGAGGTTTTGATAGGTTGTATAACACACATCAGATTGGGAAACCAAGAGGGCTTAATTAGAACCTGATGTTTCACTTCATTGGGTATTTAGAAGAAAACTAGTTTATGAGGCTTTCTGAGAAGCAGGCTTTGTGGGTGACCTCTGTCGGATTGTGTAGCCGATAGTTCGCTCCAGGGGCAGGGGAGCCAGGGGCAGGTAGGAGCGGGAATAGCATGATGCAGTGATTCCATCAGAGCTTGCCGGAAGGGAAGGGAGGAAGGTCCTGTAGGTGCAAATATGATGTTTAACGTAATGCAAACTCTTCCATCAGTGAGCTTCCAGGGCTGTCTCTGGTGCCCAGTCTGCCTGCACTCCAAAGGAACATGGCTGACTTTTGCAGCAGCCCGGAAGCTGAGCAGTTACAGAGGGGAGGGAGAGTAGGACCCTGTAGCTACAGGTTTAATATAGACCATGTCACTGGAGCGTTGAAATGGGACCCTGCGGGTCTAGGTATTGTGACTCATTCTCCCAGACCGGGAGTGTTCCTGGAGGGAATTTGGCCCCTATAATGCAAGGATATCAATGAGCATAATCCAGATAGTTTCACCAATGAGGCTGTGGGGAAAGAAAACCCTACAGCTGAATTACTGCAGCCTGTTCCGTCCAGAGCTGTGCTCTAAAACACCTGCCCCTGGAACTGCGGTGAGCGTGCGAGGGCTCTGTGTTGTCAGGAGGGGACGCGGGGGAGGGCAAAGGAAAGTCCTGAGGAGCTATAATAAAGCTGTGTCACACTGCAGGGTCAGACTTTCCACTGGGGAGTCTGTTGGGGGGCGGATTGGCGCCCTGCACTGCTCATGCGTGTCAGGCAGGCCTCGGTCAGGAGGATCAGGGCTCAGAGACTCCTCAATAACCAAGGCCGACATGAAATCTGCATCCAGAGCAGTAATATTCCACTCCTCTTTGTTTGCAATGCTTAAATCAACGTCCAGGCTCCTAGCACACCACATATGGTAACAATATGCTGCCAATTACCGTTCGGGCTTTCGCAGTGAGGTTGAGGAGGGTAAGTAAATGGTTCAAGGCTGATCTCAAAGCGTTTTTTCCAGGATTTAATAAAGGGTGAATTCAGGGACTTCCTCTGCTTTGCTAATGTAATTGGGGCCAGATGGGCCCGGAGGATGGCAGCAGGTCCAAGGAAGAGGCGTGTTCGGGTTGCATGTGCAGCACGGCTGTCAGAAGGTTCCTTTAAAGCAGCATGGGGTTAGACTGGGACGCAAGCTCACTGGGAGGGCAAGTCCAAGGCTGGACCAACCGTGAACAACGGCTCCTCTTTGGGAGTGAGCAGACGTTCCTGAGGCTGTGACAGTCCATTTGTGGCAGGGATGGGGAGCACGGTTAGTCCAGACTCCTAAGAAATGAGCAAACCATTTCCGGTGCTATGTTGTCTCTGCTTTGTGGGACAAGTTGGAGGCAAGGTTGGTTGGAATCCCAGTGATGTCCAGGGGAAACTGCCTCTCTCCCAGCGCTGGGCACACAGAGGGGCAGGGGCTGGCTCTGGGGCCCCAGCAGGCTTGTACGCTTGCTGACCTGCTTCTCCTGTATGTAGCGTGTCAGTTGAGGGCCAGGCCAGGCCATCTCTTTCACCCTGCCAGGTGGCACTGGGAGTTGAAAAATCCCAAATTGGTCAGAGTTGAGGATGTGTCATTATGTATTAGGCTACTGATAGGGAAGGGATGGGAGCTGCCTCACTTGGGACACATACAACTAGACTAGGCAGAATGCTAAAATGTACAGTGAACACTTGGGCTGTGGGGGGAGAGACGGGAGTCTTTGACCAGCCTTCTCAGGCCCCAGAAGCCCCCTGTGAGCTCCATGCAGCCCAGGTTCTGCAGACTTCAGCAAGGCATGGCTGGCCGGGAGGAGGAGGAGGACAGGCACTTTATGGAGCTTCATCCCCCAAGCACCTGTAGGAAAACATCCAGGGGAAGGAAAATTGACCCTGGCAGCATTAACTCCTGCAGGTTTCACCCATCATCTCAACTGCCCAGGGGGAGGTTGTGTGGCCCAAGGGCAGATGGGGGCAGAAGAGTTCTGCCCTAGAAGGATTAGGTGTTTTTTGAATGGTGTCATGTACCCACGCAAGAATATTCTGCTTTCTTGGAGGACATGCCATTGGGAGCCAGGCTGCTGACGCCATGGAAGCAGGCGTAGCAGCGTCCCTATCGGGCCAGAAACCTGGCGAATAAGGCGATTTGCTCTTGGGATGGCGTGTGAGCATCCCAGTGCTCCCTGGGGAGAGCTAGCCATCACTGATGCAGCGATCGCACGAGGCCCCCAATGGCTGTTGCCGGGGTACCATGTGTGCGCTATGCGGAAAGGGGGGCCATGTCAGTGCCCAGGACACTTTGTCCATCAAGATGGATCCAGAGCAATTTAATTGGTGTCCCTGTTGGCTGCACTGACTGATTGGAATCCGGGATCACGGCGTGTGGTGCCCAGAAGGGCATTTCAAATGTCACACTTGTAAATGAACAGGGCCAGAAGTGCTCATGCTGCCGTGTGGCATTTGTTTCTCTCCGTGCTGGTACAGATTGTCTGTGGCACAATGAGCTGTGAAAATGGGACTCTGCAGCCCAGAGTTTCCTTCTAATCCTTTGTTTTGTCCTGTTATGGAAACACCTGAGATTTTCAGAACCTTTGTTAGGGAGATAAAAATGTCTCCCAAGGCATCACACACTGGCCAGGCCTGGCTTGGTCAGGAGGAGCTGTGAGCAGGAATGTTATCAGCATGTGTCAGGCACCCAGCCATGGATCACCGCCTCGGCAGAGTGCTGACAGCCCTGCTGCACTTACGGGATTAACCTTTGGCGCTGCAAAGTTAGTGCTTCATTTCCCAAAGCTCCTCTTTGCTGGGATGAAGCCGTGTCCATGACGGGCAGGCGACCCGTCCCTGGGTGCCGGTGGTAAACCCCCTGCTTGGTGAGTAGATGGGGAAGCAGTGCCCCTGAGGTGCCTATGGTAACCTTGGGTGGGGGGGAGGGCAAGCAGCCCCTCAGGGCACCAGTCATCTGAGTCGTGACCCTTGCAGGACAAGGGTCCCATCACACCATCATTAAGCTCTATTTTCTTGGCAGGAGCTGTGGCCTCGTCACTGCATGAAGGCTGTGTATTGCAATCCTTGGGTTCCTGCCACTGTGTGTGTGTGGGGGGGTGCAGAAGCAGTGTAAGGAATGGAGGGAGCTGATGGGTCTGCCATCCCCATTATTCCAGTCTCAGCTCTGCTTCCTTTTCCTGCACCGTATGCCAGCCTAGGAGGCAGATCGAGAACCAGGGAAAGGGGCCACTCAGCTGCATTTCCAGTTAGTTACAGCAATGGTTCGAGTTAAACACAAGCTTTGAGTCTGCAAGAGAGTGAATGTACTTCTCTGCAGTCTCTGCTGGACTTAAATCCATCAGCACTGCCAGGCAAGCTACTGAGTGTCAAAAGAGATCCCCATGCTGCCCTCTGCAGTGCCAATCACCTGCCCAGGAACCCTGCTAGACAACAGAGTTGGGAGTAGGGTGGCAAGGTGCCCAGTTTTCAACCAAAAGTCCAGTTGAAATGGGAACTGACAATGTCCAGTCAGATCTACTGACCGGACACCCAAAGTCCAGTTACTGTGGGCATGGAGGCACCAGGTCATTACCCGTGCCAGCCCCTACTCAGCCAGCGCCGCCTCCTACCTGCGTCGGGCAGCTGCAGCTCCCAACCCAGCTCTGCAGGTGAGTTCCTCCCGACCCGGGGAGAGGGGAAAAGCAGCTGGGGACGGGGGTGGGGGAAAGAGAAGCGAACGGGGGCGAGGGCTTGGGAAGGGGCGGGGCTTTGGGTGGAAAAGGCAGGACCTTGGGAGAAGAGGCGGGGCAGAGGCAGGCCCTCGTAGGGAAGAGACAGGGTGGGGTGGAGGGGTTCTGGCACTCCTGCTTGAGTGTCCAGTTTTTAAAGATTACAAAGTTGGCAGCTCTAGTTGGGAGAGCTCATTACACGCCAGCTCAACAGTGGTCAGAGTCCTGAGATTGAAGCACAAATCATTCAGGAAAGAGAGTGAGGGGCTCTCCATCTTCCATTAAATAGCAACACTAAAATCTACTGGGGCATCACATTTCCTCTGTTGGCCAGTCACTACCTTGTCCCTTCTCTCCACCATCAAATCGCTGACAGGTTCAGGAGAATCCCCCATTTACAGAAAGAGATGAGATGGGAGGCTGGGGCAGGGACTGGGGCAGGGAAAGCAAAGAGGCACTTTTGGTTGTCTCTGATTCAGGTTCTGTCCGCATGGAGTCAGCTTCAGCCTTGGATTTTGCGCTCCTCCGGCAGGGACCACGTCTGTCTGTGTGTTCTGTCGGATGCTGAGCACTTTCTCGGTACTTAATAAGTGACTAACTTTCTATTTAAAATGGTGCGTTTTCAAATTCTGGACCTTTTGTGTCATAAGAGCTACTCGTCAGCAACACTTCAGTTCAGGAGAGCTGACCACCAGGCACCGTCTGACCACCTGAACTACGGGACGTTTAATTCTTGTAGTGACCATTTACCACGGGAACATCTAAAACAGCTCAGCGCCGTAATAAAGGAGGGTCGGCTCTTGGCAAATGTTTCACAGCAGTCTTCACTTGATGTGGCAGACACTGCATCCAGGTCCGTTTCCACTGCAGTAGCGATGAGCTTCCTGGGGTCAGGTGTCTGGGTTTCTGCGAGAGCCACAATCAATGGTGGAAGATTTACTTTTCGATGGCCAGAAGCTTTTTCCAGATTCCACGGACAACTCACTTCATACCTTAAAGGACTCTAGAGTGACACTTGGGTCTTTAGGGATATACACATCTGCAAATAAAAGAAAGTTTAGCAGGTCTCAGTTGGCACAAAGATCCTGCCCTGCTCAATTTTCTGCCTTCCGTGGGCCACCAGAACCACTGGCTTAAGAGGTCAAGGTTTCAAAAAAAGCCTTGCAGCTACCTCGACTGCTTCAGCCCAGCCATCAACATTCTCCGGACTAGAACATCAGACAGACAGGTGTTGGAGGCCATCACTTCTGTTCATTCCATCCATTTACCTCCATCCCACCCGTCCAACCTCTTCAGGGACCTGTCTCCTGATCAATTGCGGACACAGGAAATCTCATGGCTCCTTAGTCTAGGAGCCATAGACCCAGTCCCACTTCAACACGGGGAAAGGGTCCTATTCAAGATATTTTCTGATACCCAAGAAAAACAGGAGTTGGAGGCTGATATTAGATCTCAGACAATTGAACAAGCATGTCCGACATCTGAAATTCAGGCTGGTGTCCCTAGCAGCCATAATTCCCTCCCTGGAACTAGGGGCTGGTTTGCGACCCTTGACCTCAAAGATGCATGCTTCCACGTAGCAATTCATCCTTCTCAGTAAAGATCTCTTTGTTTCACGTTCAATCACAATCATTACCAGTGCCAGATTCAGCCTTCTGCCTGTCATCCTCCCCAAGGGTGTTCTCCAAAATCATGGCAGTCTTTCCCTACCTTGACAACTGGCTCCTCCAGGATCGGTCATGTCCGGAGGGATGGTCGGTAGTTCAAACAACAACTTAATTATTCCAAAGTCTAGGCCTGCAGATAAATCTCGAGAAATCGATCTTGATCCCTATACAACAAATTCTCTTTATGGGGCATCTTTGGATTTGATCATGGCCAGAGCTTATCCCTCTCTCGACAGGTTCCTTACGCTAAAGGAGAGTGCAGCTCAGCCTTCACGTTTCAACAAGGGCATGTCTGCAACTGCTGGGGCACATGGCAACTTGTGTTTTTGTGACGCATAACGCCAGGTTGTTTCTTCAATGTCTCCAGAGGTGGTTTAGGACAGTTTTTGTACCCAGCAAACAGTCTGAACAAGCAGGTATCAGTACCCAGCCAGGTCCCACAGTCACTCACCTGGTGGATGAATCCTTCTAAGGTTTCCTGTTCAACCAGAATCCCCCTACGGTCATGTTAACATCGGACACTTCCCCCTGGGGATGGGAAGCACACTTGGGTCCTCACACAGACCAAGGCCAGGGCCAGCACCAGCCCACCAAGCATGTGCTTGGGGCGGTGCCTGGAGGGGGGCCGCGCGGCGGGGTGCTCCAGCCCAAGAGCGGGGCCGCGACTGGGCTTGCCACCCTCCCCCCGGCGCTCTGGCCGGTTGGGGAGAGCAGGGCCCCAGCCGGGCTCGCCGCCCTCCCCCCAGCGCTCCGGCTGGTCGGGGAGAGCGGAGAGCCGCGGCGGGCTCTCCGCCCTGCTCCCGGTACTCTGGCCACCGGGGAGAGCGGAGAGCCCCGACCGGGCTCTCCACCCTGCTCCGGCCAGTCGGGGATTGTGGGCCCGCGGCCGGGCTCGGCGCCCTCCCCTGCCGTGCTTGGGGTGGGGGGGCGGCAGGTGGCTTTTTTGCCTAGGGCGGCAAAAAAGCCAGAGCCGGCCCTGACCAAGGCAAATGGTCACAACAGGAACAGCGCTTGCACATCAATCTGTTGGAATTAAGAGCAAACAGAAATGCTCGCCTGCACTTTCTTCCCCTACTCAAAAACAAGCCCATCAAGATCATGACAAACAAACAGCATGCGTGTATTATATCAATTGTCAGGCAGGGTGCAGTCCCCTTCACGCTGCACCAACCGACAAAGCTTTGGCATTGGTGCATAGCTAATTATCTCGGCTTCTGACCTCCCAGCTACACAAAACACTGTGGTGGATGACCTCAGCCAACATTTCTCCCTAAATTACAAGTGGAAGTTGGATTCTTCAGTTCTCAACAAAATATTCCTAGCCTGGAATTTCCAGACATCAACCTCTTTGCCACAGCAGCCAACACAAAGTGCAGGAAATTCTGTTCCAGAAGGCGACAAAATCCCCAATCTCTAGGAGATGCTTTTCTCATTACATGACCAAAAGATCTTTTTTATGCATCTCCTCCAACTCCATTGCTTTTAAAGATCAAACAGGACCATGCCAAAGTCATTTTGATTGCACCAACTTGGCCAAGGCAAGTTTGGTTTCCTTAACTCATCAAACTCACCTCTCGCCCTCCATAGCGGCTCCTGAGCATACGTCGGCTAGTATCTCGGTGTGGGTCAGATGCTTCACCCCGTTCTGGACATTCTGTAACTGCCAGCCTGGCTCCTCAGTGGTTCTTGGGACTAGAGATTGCCCGTTCATTGGAAGTACAAAATGTATTTTTAAATAGCAGAAAGGAAACTACCAGGCATACGTACCATCAGAAATGGAGAAGATAACTTTGGTGTAATGGGTGCCATCTTTCTCCTGTCCACTCATCCCTTTCCTCAATCTTGGATTACCTGTTGGAATCCAAAAATGCAGGCCTTCCTATGAGTTCCATGAAGGTTCATTTAGCTGCAATAACAGCCAGTAGAAGGTTTCTCAGTATTCACTTGTCCAAGCACAGCGAGATTCCTAAAAGGACTTATCAAGCTTTTTCCATACATTAGAGCCCCTACACCACTTTGGGATCTCAGCCTTGTTCTTAACTGCCTTATGAAACAGCCCTTTGAGCCACTAGCTAGGTGCTCACTGCTACATCTGTCTATGAAGATGGTGTTTGTGGTGGCTATCACTTCTGCTTGAAGGTTTGTGGAGACAGGGGCTCTAATGGCAGACTGTCCTTTTACTTTGTTCTTCAACGAGAGGATATCTTGACAACCCCATCCAAAGTTTTTATCTAACGTGTCCCCTGAATTTCACATCAACCAAACTATTCACCTTCTGGGGGTTTTCCTAAGCAGCATCAGTCCATACAGGAGTCTGCCTTTCATATGCTAGATGTTAAGAGGGCATTAACCTTTTATTTGGACAGGACTAGGCCACTCAAGAAGACCCCCTTGACCCTTTGTTTCTATTGCAGACAGGTCTAAGGGAGCACCTGTCTCCACGCAGAGGTTTTTTCTGAGTGAGTCTCTGGATGTGTTATTGCTTGTTATGGTTTCGCTGAGGTTACACCTCCCCTAAGAGAGCCTGCACTCTTCTAGATCACACCCTACATCTGTAGCTCTACTCAAAGACGTTCCAGTTGCTGAAATCTGCAGCGTGGTCCTCAGTGCGCACATTTTCCAACCTCTGTGCCCAGTTCATGCTGCAGGATCAGATGTGGCAGTGAGCAACACAGTTGTTTCTTCGGTGACGGACTCTACTCTGAAACTCCCACCTCCTTAAAGGGTTACTGCTAGGGAATCACCTAAAGGGGAGCACCTTACAGGGGTGCTGCTCAGAGAAGAAGGAGAGATTACGCACCTTCTGCAGTAACTGCATCCCTCTGTGGGTGCTCCACTTGCCCTTCTGCTTCGGAGCTGCCTCTGTGGGCTTTGCTGTAGAGAAGGAACTGCGGGTGGTTTGCCCACACAGCCCTAGATAGCCGCAGTACAGGGCCCAAGGATGTGTAGGGTGCATGCATGGGCCAAACAGGTACTGCTACCGGAACTCTTCGACCAAAGGCACTGGGGCACATGTGCACCTAAAGTGGAGGTGGAGGGACCCACCCCTCAGAGAACTCGCGTGGAGCCCCCACTGGGGGCAGAGGGGGGGACACACCTCAGAGTAACCTCTCCTTTTTCCCAAAGAAATAAGGCGACATTAAGTTACTGTATCAGTTGATACAGTTAATGTTAATATTCCGTTGTAGTTTTGCTGCTTTTCAGAAATGTATTTTAACCACACTTGTCCTTTTATTTAAAGACAAAGAGAATGGAAATATTTGGAAAATTTAGTATTTTTTTAACTGAACTAGGTAAAACCCCATAAATGACTGGAACTCATTTAACGTAAGAAGAGTGTCAAATATTTCGAAAAACAGATTTACAGCAGTCATTTCCTTCCAGCCCAAAAGGCAGTGACACGGGAATGACCCCGGTAAGGCATTACAAGCAGCAAGAGCTTTCACGTGCAGCAGTTAAAGTTCAGTGAAAGTTTCACTTGGGTTCTGTTGCTTTTAAACAACACAGGCCCTGTGGCCCCAGGCTGGTGGGGCCTATGGTACCTCCCCATTTAAACTTGCAGGCTGGGGCTGGAGAGTGAAGGGAACTGGGCAGTGTACAGGGTGGAGTTCTCTCTTAGGGGGCAAGGGACAGGAGCACAGCCTCTAAACCCCACAGACAGCAGGGTTCACAGGGGATGGAAACTCCAGTCCCTTCGAGGAACACCCTGTTCTCCTCTTCCTGTAGTGTAGGACAGTGTGGAAGGAACAGGCATCTTCTAAGGACATGCTTCCCTGGTCCCAGTGAACCCCCAGAACTGCAGAGCCTCCCCTGACCAGAGCTGCGAGGTGCTTCCACTGGGTCATCGATCTTGGGAGTGGGGGGCAGGGACATGCTGCTATATTGGCTCTTCTGTCCTTTGGGCCGGGGATCCTGGGGCCTTCACTGTGGAGCTGAGAGCTCACTTCATTGTTTAATGGAGGGAAGCAAATCAGAGACCCAGGGATTGTCGGGGGCGGACAGAGGAGTTCAGTGAGTCTCCGGGTGGCTCTCCTGTAGGCGGTGGGGTTCCCGCTTTGAGATTGTGTTGTTGTAGCTCAGCAGCAGTGGGGTAAACACACAATGGCTGCATATTTCTCTTGGCTAGCGGAGAGCCACAGGCGTGGGGGGCTGAGAACATGGATTTAGTCGTTACTCAGTTTAACTATGACGTTGCAAGGGAACTCTATAGGCATTGCTGCTTAGTTAATGTAAAAGCTGCTGCCAAGAGTCAAGTCTTCTAATTGTCTGTAAGTTTAGGGGCATACGCAGTTAGTTTGCTAAGGGCCGTGGGTCAGTTCTTAGTGTAATGGGACTAGACAGCTGTTGCTGGTGTAATGTTAGAAATCAGGAAATCTTTGGGGGTTGTTTGTTGGGGTTTAAAGAGGAGCAGCCAAAGACGTGCTCAGAAATCCTCATGATAGGGACAAGACAGGAATTGTACAAGTTACACCCAAATAGGTACTTTGCTCAAATTTCTGTGACCCGGAGAAAATTCACCTTTTATTACTAGAATCTGTGTATTAACAAGCTGTATGCAAACAGAATCAGGATTGTGTTTAAAAAACGTCAAATTGTGACCGTTTGGGAATTCCCAGTGAAGATTGGGTGTGACGATCAATTCTCATAGTAGAACGTTTGCTCTTATGTGTTTAGTTGGCCAGTAAAAATCGCTGCAGGCAAAGGCCCCAGTTCTCCCAGCAGCTCCCCCATCAGAGTGGGGCCCCGGTAAGTGGGGGCAGAGTCAGGCCATCAGACTCTTCAGCAGCTTTGTGTTCTCATGAACACAACGGTTTGCATGCTGCTGCAACACAACGTGTGTGTGTGACACTGCAATGAACGGAACTACAGTGTCGCTAATGGACAGGGCTTTGTGGGAAGTACATAGAACTGTAGGGCTGGAAGGGACCTCGAGAACTCATCAAGTCCAGTCCCCTGGGCTGAGGCAGGACCCTAGACCATCCCTGACAGGCGTTTGTCCAACCTGTTCTTAGAACCCTCCAATCATGAGGATTGCACAACGTCCCTTGGAAGCCTGTCCCAGAGCTTAGTTACCCTGAGAGCGAGAAAGATTTTCCTAATCCTAACCTGAATCCCCCTTGCTGCAGATGAAGCTGATGACTACTTGTCCTACCTTCAGTGGGAGTGGAGAACAATTGGTCACTATCCTCTTTATAACAACCCTGAACCTATTTGAAGATTACCATTAGGTCCCCCTCAGGCTTCTTTTCCCACGACTAACCAGGCCCAGGTTTTTAACCTTTCTCCATAGGTCAGGATTTCTAAACCTTTTGCCCTCTTTGTTGCTCTGCTCTGGACTCTCTCCAGTTTGTCCACATCTTTCCTAAAGCATGGTGCTCCGTGCTCCAGCCGAGGTCTCACCAATGCCGAGTAGAGCGGGACAGTTACCTCTCGTGTCTGGATGCTTTGCTGGGGAGCTTGGAAAAAATACGTCCAGGTTCCCTTTTTGTTTCAAGTGGACACCCTTCTAATTGCATTATGCAAGTTTGAGTTTAATAAATGTCATTATTTTAGTCATCTGTAGTTTTTGCCCTTTCACGGGTACCTCCAATACACTACAACACCCCATAAACTGCTGGGCGCTCCATCTGCTCGAGCCAAGGAGCTGTGCTCGAAGCTGCTGCTCCCTCAGGAGCAGGTCGGGTGGAGGTCTTTGTGTGGCAAGTGCTGGTCACATTGAATAGTTCTTTGCCAGGACAGTGGTGGGGGCTCTAGAGATGCCAAAGAGAGGACCGAATAAATCAATCTCTCACTGTCTCTTGAGCTCGGAAGAGCTGGGATCCAGAGTGATAGGCAGTGCTGCTTGGGTTCACCCGCTTGCTGAGAAGTTCGGGAGCTCTGTCAAGCAGTGACTTTACTCACCTGGCATGAGGACATCACTCAAGCCTGTCTAAACACGGCAGTTGCGCTGTTTTAACTAAACTGGAGTAGTTAAAGCAATACGACACACTGGGGACATCAGGTTGCCAACTTTGCAATATTTAAAAACCAGACACTCCAGCAGGAGTGTGGGAATCTCCCCTGCCCCGCTTCTTCCCCCTGAGGCCCTACCCCTACCCCGCCTTGTCTGAGGCCCTACCCCTACCCCACCTTGTCTGAGGCCCTGCCCCTACCCCGCCTTGTCTGAGGCCCTACCCCTACCCCACCTTGTCTGAGGCCCTGCCCCTACCCCGCCTTGTCTGAGGCCCTATCCCTACCCCGCCTTGTCTGAGGCCCTACCCCTACCCCGCCTTGTCTGAGGCCCTACTCCTACCCCGCCTTGTCTGAGGCCCTACCCCTACCCCGCCTTGTCTGAGGCCATGCCCCTACCCCGCCTTGTCTGAGGCCATGCCCCTACCCCGCCTTGTCTGAGGCCCTACCCCTACCCCGCCTTGTCTGAGGCCCTGCCCCTACCCCGCCTTGTCTGAGGCCCTGCCCCTACCCCGCCTTGTCTGAGGCCATGCCCCCTGCTCATTCTTCTTCCCTCTTTCCCCCATCTGCTCTTCCCCTCTTTCCTACCACCCCGCGCAGGTCAGGAGGGCCTCGCCTGTGGAGCCAGGGCAGGGAGCTGCAGCCACCCGACGCAGGTAGGAGACGGCCCAGGCTGAGTAGGGGCTGGTGCAGGTGATGACCCAGCACCTCCCCCACCTGCAGTAAGAGGACCTCGGGAGTGACCGGACGCTGTCAGGTCCCCTTTTCGACCTGGCCATCCTATGGGGGCGTACAGCGTATTCCCCTGCCCCTTTCTTGTGGTCTCAGTCTTTGGGTGGGTGCATTTAGGAGCGAAATGGAAAGACAGGGGGGTAATGAGAAGAGGGTTTTGGGGCAAACTGATCAGCCCACGGGGGGAGACTGTTCGGAGTGAAAATGCAGCAAACCCTCCGACACCCTCTGTGTTCTCGTTCCCTGCTTGGACTGTTCTGCGGCTGCTCTGCTGGCTTCAGTCTCTGGCTGGCTCCTCCCTGCAGTTTCTTTCTCTAAGGCCACATGGCTGGGGAGCGCTGCCTGGGTCCTAGTGCCCCCTAATGGGGGTTTCCCCCAACCCAGAACTGTGCAGGGGGGCTGGGGAGGAAGGGGTACTCCTGGCTGGCCCCTCCCCCCAGGGCAGCGGTACCTGCTTAAACTGCTTTGAGAGCTGCTGCAGTTGCGACTCCACAGAATCCCATGCGTTACGTTCCCCGTTCAGCGTCAGTACTAACTGAGAACCGCTCCTGGATTAGAACAGCAGCTCCGTGCCATGGCTATTTTAATCTCTGAAAACAAATTTACCCACTTCCAGCAAAGAATTGACCTATTTCGTGCTTCCTCTCCCAGCAGTGCTCACTGTCCTAGCCCCAAGGTCCAACGGCTGGAGAAGGGGAGGTTTAACCTCGTGCGTGAATCGCTCTGCCTTGCTATATTCCTGCAGGAAAGGCCGAGCATGGTCCCTTGAACAGGAGTCTCTGCTTGTGGGCTGGGGGTTTCAGATGGCGCTGGCTAGAGGGGCAGGAAGCAGCTACCTGGCAAGCCGGATGTATTCTTGTTGTTCGTATTGCTGTAGTGCCTCGGAGACCTACGTTTTCTCTACAGATCCAGAGGCTGTTGACTCGGCAGCTGAGGCGTGGAGGTGGCTGAATGCCCTACCCCTGAACAGCCCTGCAGAGGCAATCTCTGTCCCAGAGCCATTCGCTGGAAATCAGGGTTCGTTCTAAGGATGACAACTAACAATGTATATTCCTTCTTTTCCCCCCTCAGAACATCCCCACCTTGGGAAGTGTCGCAATCACCATGGCGCTGCACAACTGTGATGAGGTAGCAGTAGCTGGATTTGGCTATGACATGAATTCACCAAATGCACCACTCCATTACTACGAGAGCATCAAGATGTCTGCCATAAAGGAGGTAAGGGCCCGGGGGCTAGCTGAGTCCAGGCCTGTGAAATTGGTGATAATGGGTATGGCTTTTACTGTGGAGGAGCCTGAGCCAAGGGTGTCTGGGCTCCAAGCCACGGCCCAGCACACGACTGCCAGAATGTTTACACTTAGCGCTTCCAGGGACACGCTCAAGCAGAATGTATGTTACAACCGGTTACCATCTGCGTGGGAAAGTCCTCTGCATACACGTGTGTGTGATCCCTTCCCCTTCTCAGAGCTAGCGCCAGAGGCCAAAGTAAAGGATGGAAAAGTTACAGAGAAATGTAAACTAGAATGGGCTAAATCCTGCACTGGTGCTGGGGAGTCGGGTTTTTCCATCTATTTTATTACTCTGACCAATATCCTTTTTTGTCATACGATCCGCTCCTCTCTGCTCCTGCTGAGAAATGTGGAGGAGAGGACTTTGCCGATGCATGTTGTCTTCCCGCTGGCTGTGAAGCCACAAACTAATGTATACACACGTCCTTCCACCTCTACAGAAGCATTTGACGAGGCCAGATCTACACTAGAAACTTTTACTGGAACAGGAATCTTGGGCAGGGGTGTGACTTTTGCAACATTTCTATACTGATAAAATCCCTGGTGTAGACACAGTTATACTGGCATAAAAATGGTGTTGCTGGTATAGCTTATTTCAGTCGGGGAACTGGTGTGAGTTACACTGGTGAAAGCGCCTTTTTGCAGTTTGAGCTGAGTCTGCACAGGAAGGGTTTGCTGATCTAGCTAAACTTTTCTAGTGTAGACCTGGCCTCAGTCTTTTAAAAGGTGCCTCCTGTGGTTTGCCAGCTCTCAGGGGCATCGTGAGGGGACAGGGGCCTGGCAAAGGAAGGATGACTCAGTGCTTAGGGGTGCTAAGCTGGGATTTGGGAGAGCTGGGTTCAGTTCCTACCTCCTGATACAGATGTTCATGTATGAAGACACCTTGGATAAGTCACTCAGTCCCTCTGTGCCTCAGTTTCCCTATGTAGCCACTGAAGAAGGGAGCTTCCTTTCCTGACAGGGGCATTGTGAAGAGAAATATCTTGGGGTCCAAGATACTCTGGTGATGGGAGACCAGCTAGGTAACCTGCGACAGGTAAATAGTGGGCTGTGGCAACTCTCCTTCTTGTTCAACCTCTGAGCCCATCCCTGGCAAGGCTTCTGTTGCCACATGTGGAAATGACCCTCAGATCTATCCCACACCTGTGGCCATGTGCAGTGTTCCCCTTGATGCTCTTCCAGGTTGTCCAGCCATCATAGCTAAACCAGAGCTCCCACCGTTCTGAGCTCCTCGCCCCACGCCACGGGCTCCCCATCCTCTCTACGTCCATTCCAAACTCCTGGTCCTCACTTCCAGGGCTCCTCCCTGCCAGCCACGCTCCTCTTCCGGTTCTGTAATTCTGTTTGCTTCCCCCAGAACAACCTCCTGCCCTGTCCATGCTGCCCGGGAGTCCTCCCTGACGCTGCATGCCATACAGCCCCCCTCTCCTCTGTCAGACTCTCCACCGTCCCGCTGATTCCCCTACATGATCACATACACGAAGAGCTGCCTGGGAATGGGCACGTTGGGACTGTCCCACCCAGGCAGCCCCAGAACTCTGCTCTGTACGTTCCTGCCTCGTGCCGAGCCCCGTGCTTTTATCTCCCCACAGTGCCTTGCCACGATCACTTCACAGAAGAAACTCTTCAGGGCAGGACCCGTGTTCTTACTTGAGCTGTAAAGTGTCCAGCATAGCTCTGATCCTACATCCAACTACGATCTAATGTCACAGCCCACAGCGCTGTGCAGCTGCTGCGGAGCCACCGGGGTCCTCAGCTGTTCCTCACAGACAAGAGTTGTTTCCTGGCCACGGCCGGTTAGCTCACCTCAGTGCACCTGCAGCAGAATCATTGCTGAGATCTGCCTCTGTCAGGTGAGCGCGCGCACATCTGCATTCACACAGGGCAGCTGCGCTGGAGAACGGGGATGCTGCATGCCAGACCTCAGCAAGCTGCCTCCATACAAAGTGACCATTGCTCTGGTACAAAAAGGCCGGGGAGAGATGCTCACCTCTCTGCTCTTGCATGTTCTCCATCGCTGCTGTTACATGTCACAGGGATTTAATTCAGGTGTGTAGGGGACTCCCACTGGCGAAGTCCTGGTGAGTCACAGAACGTGTGGGTAAAGCGGAGCTCTCTCTCCAGGGAGGTGGCAGGAAGTTGCACTCTGTAGAACGGAATGAGCCCAGGGCCTTGCTGTGTCACCATTAGCATAGTCTGTGATGCAACTGCACTAATGTGGAGAGTCATCTCCAGCACCCGTCATGAAAACATCGTCTTCTGCTGTAGGGACATGTTTGTAACAACTGCTAGCAAGGAAAGTTTTGTCTTTGTGCATTTGACAGCGCTTTGTGCAGAATCTGGTTAGCTGTTTTGTTCAGTTGCCCTTCCTGTCTCCCATTTAATGACCTCACTCTCTTGCTGGGTCCTGCCCTGGGCATGGGGAGAGCTCCCTGGAGAGCATGCCCTGCCCCAGGCCCTGCACTGGGATAGTTAATCTCTCACCAACAGAAGCTAGCCCAATAAACGTCCCTAGACCTCGCCCTCGCCCACCTCCTCTCTCTGAGTTTGATTCTGGCAGCCTGGGAAAGAGGTGCACAGCTTCCAAGGCCAGAAGGAAGCATGCTGATCATCTAGTCTGACCTCCTGTGCAGCACAGGCCAGAGACCTGCCCCACAACCATTCCTAGGGCAGAGCTTTAGAAAAACATGCAGTCTTGAGTTAAAAATTGCCAGCGAGCCACCATGACCTTGGTACATTGTTCTAGTGGTTAATTTCCCTCCCTGTTAAAAATGTACACCTTATTTCCAGTCTGAATTCATGTAGCTTTAACTTCCAGCCCTTGGGTTGTGTTTTACCATCCTCTGCTAGACTGGAGAGCCCATTGTCAAAATATTTGTTCCCCATGCAGGTAATTAAAGACTGTAATCAAGTTACCCCTTAACCTTCTCTTAGTTTAGCTAAATAGACTGAGCTCCTTGAGTCTGTCATTGTAAGGCAGGTTTTCTAATCCTTTAATCGTTCTCATGGCTCTTCTCTGAATCCTCTCCAATTTACCAACATCCTCCCTGAATTGTGGGCACAGGATTCCAGCAGCAGTCGCACCAGTGCCAAACACAGAGGTAAAATATAGGCTTGTCTCCTATTTGACATTCCCCTATTTATGGATCCCAGGATCACATTAGCTCTTTTGGCCAAGCATCGCACTGGGATCTCAGGTTCAGCTGATTATCCACCACAACCCCCAAATATTTTTCAGAGTCCCTGCTTCCCAGGATGGAGTCCCTCATCCTGTAAGTATGGCCGACATTCTCTGTTCCTAGATGTGTACACTTATATATAAAGCATATTAAAATGCATAGTTCCCTTGTGACCAGCTTACCAAACGATCCAGATCGCGCTGTTTCAGTGACTTGTCCTCTTCGTTATTTCCCACTCCCTCAATTTCTGTAAAAAGCGACAAGGAGTCCTGTGGCACCTTATAGACTAACAGACGTATTGGAGCATGAGCTTTCGTGGGTGAATACCCACTTCGTCAGACGCATGTAATGGAAATTTCCAGAGGCAGGTATAAATATGCAGGCAAGAATCAGTCTGGAGATAACAAGGTTAGTTCAATCAGGGAGGGTGAGGCCTTCTTCTAGCAGTTGAAGTGTGAGCACCAAGGGAGGAGAAACTGCTTCTGTAGTTGGCCAGCCATTCACAGTCCTTGTTTAATCCTGAGCTGATGGTGTCAAATTTGCAAATGAACTGAAGCTCAGCTGTTTCTCTTTGGAGTCTGGTTCTGAAGGTTTTTTGCTGTAAGATGGCTACCTTTACGTCTGCTATTGTGTGGCAAGGGAGGTTGAAGTTTTCTCCTACAGGTTTTTGTATATTGCCATTCCTGATATCTGACTTGTGTCCATTTATCCTTTTACGTAGTGACTGTCCAGTTTGGCCGATGTACATAGCAGAGGGGCATTGCTGGCACACGGCTACCCCTCTGATACTCAATTTCTGTGTCATCTGCAAACTTTATCAGGGATGATTTTATGTTTTCTTCCAGGTCATTGATAAAAATATTAAATAGCAAAGGGCCAAGAACCAAGGGAGGATTACATGGAGACCTATCAGTCAGCCAGCTTTTAATCCATTTCATGTGTGCCATGGTAATTTTATATCCTTCTAGGTTTTTAATCAAGATGTCGTGCAGTGCTAAGTCAAGCTCCTTGCAGAAGTCTGTAATATCAACACTCTTACCTTTATCAACCAAACTCGTAATCTCATAAAAAACATATCAAGTTGGTTTGACAGAATCTGTTTTCCATTAACCCATGTGTTTGGCATTAATTATAGTACCCTCTCTAATAGATGGCCTATTGGGTAGCGCACCCAGTACTGTGTCTCAGAGAGAGGGCCTTTCAGTTCAGTTCATCACCCAAGGACGGGGTTAGCTTCACCTTGGGTTTGCAGTGTCCTTGCCCTCTTCTTATCAGAGGTGAGTGAGACTGGAAGGTGGCTTGTGCCCCTCCTGCAACGGGGGCAGTTGGAAGGGGAGCCGGGGCCCCTCCACTGCACCAGGTTCCGTTCCAGCTCCCTGGAGTGCCCTCAGAGTTACCCTTCCTGGGTCACTTCCTACCACCTACCCCTCCCCCCAGCTCCAAGTCCAATACAAGGTAACAAAAGAAAAGACAGCTAAACCTTCAGGCCCAGTGTGGGTTTTGTACACCTCATCACACTCTCCTTTAATTCTTTACTAGCAGAGTCCTGTATTAACTGCTCCATTCTCTTGCCCAGGATCAGTGTCAGACTGACAGGCCTATAATTACCCAGGTCATCCCATTTTTAAATATCAGCACAAAGTTAGCTTTCTTCCAGTTTTCTGGAACTTCCCTGATGTCCCAAGATTTTTTTGAAAATTAGCATTAGCAGTCCAGCGAGCTCCTCTGCCAGCTCTTTTAAAACTCTTGGATGCAAGTTATCCACACGTGCTCATGTTAAAATGTCTAACTTTACTAGCTTCTATTTAACATACTCCTGAAATACTAGTGGAATTGAAAGAGTGTTCTTATCATCATACTACATGACTACATCGTTTGTTCTTTTCCCAAACACAGAACAGAGGAATGTATTGAACACTTCTGCCACTTCCGCATTAATGATGATTATATCATTTCCATCTATTATGGACCAATACCATTGTTAGGATTCTTTTTGTTCCTAATATATTTTTAAAACTCCTTCTTATTGTCCTTAATGCTGCTGTCCATAGATTTCTCCTTGTTTTCCTTTGCTTCCCTTATCAATTGTCTACAGTTCTAGCTTCTGAAGTATATTCATTGCTATTAACTTCCCCTTACTTAATTTGTTATATGGTGTATTTCAGTTCAAACCCACCTTCTTTCCATAACTGGCCTGATGGTTCAGTCTTTGATTGGGAGTACGGTACCTCAGATTTACACTCCTCTGCTCACTGAGAAGCTATCTATCACTTTGTCCAGGGTGCTCTGTACAAAGGTGAGGGAGAGTTGGAAACTCCTGACATAAGAATGGCCACACCAGGTCAGACCAGTGGTCCCTCTATCCCAGTATCCTGTCTTCTGACAGTGGCCAATGCCAGATGCTTCAAATGGAATTAACAGAACAGAGCAATCATCAAATGATCCATCCTCTGGCAGTCAGAGGCTTAAGGACACCCTGAGCATGGAGTTGCATCTCTGAACGTCTTGGCTAATAGCTATTGATGGACCTTATCTAATTCTCTGTTGAATCCAGTTATAGTTTTGGCCTTCAAAGCATCCCCTGTCAAAGAGTTCCACAGGTTGGCTATGCGTTGTGTGAAGAAGTACTTTGTTTTAGGGCTGTCAATTAATCGCAGTTAACTAATGCGATTAACTCAAAAAAATTAATCGTGATCAAAAAAATTAAATCGCAGTTTTAATTGCACTGTTAAACAATAGCATACCAATTGAAATTTATTAAATATTTTGGATGTTTTTCTACATTTTCATATATATTGTATTCTGTGTTGTAACTGAAATCAAAGTGTATGTTATTTTTGATTACAAATATTTGCACTGTAAAAATTATAAACAAAATAAATTGTATTTTTCAATTCACCTCATACAAGTACTGTAGTACAGTCTCTTTGCTCTGAAAGTGCAATTTATAAATGTACATTTTGTTTTGTTACATAACTGCACTCAAAAACAAAACAATGTAAAACAAGTCCACTCAGTCCTACTTCTTGTTCAGCCAATCGCTAAGACAAACAAGTTTGTTTACATTTATGGGAGATAATGCTGCCTGCTTCTTATTTACAATGTCACCTGAAAGTGAGAACAGGCGTTTGCATGGCACTTTTGTAGATGGCATTGCAAGGTATTTACATGCCAGATATGCTAAACATTCATATGCTCCTTCATGCTTCAGCCACCATTCCAGAGGATATGCTTCCATGCTGATGATGCTCATTAAAAAAATAATGTGTTAATTAAATTTGTGACTGAACTCCTTGGGGGAGAATTGTATGTCCCCTGCTCTGTTTTACTGGCATTCTGCCATATATTTCATGTTATAGCAGTCTCGGATGATGACCCAGGACATGTTGTTCACTTTTTAAGAACACTTTCACTGCAGATTTGACAAAATCAAATAAGGTACTAATGTGAGATTTCTAAGGATAGATACAGCACTTGATCCAAGGTTTAAGAATCTGAAGTGCCTTCCAAAATCTGAGAGGGATGAGGTGTGGGGCAAGCTTTCAGAAGTCTTAAAAGAGCAACACTCCAATGCGGAAACTATAGAACCCGAACGACCAAAAAGAAAATCATCCTTGTGCTGGTGGCATCTGACTCAGATAATGAAAATGAACATGTGTTGGTCCACTCTGCTTTTGATTCTCATCGAGCAGAACCTGTCATCAGCATGGACGCATGTCCTCTGAAATGGTGGTTGAAGCTAGGGCCGGCTCCAGGCACCAGCTTACCAAGCAGGTGCTTGGGGCGGCCACTTCGGAGAGGGGCGGCACGTCCAGCTGTTCGGCGGCAATTCGGCGGATGGTCCCTCACTCCTGCTCGGAGCAAAGGACCTCCCACCTAATTGCTGCCGCAGATCGCGATCACGGCTTTTTTGTTTTGTTTTGTTGTTTAGCTGCTTGGGGTGGCCAAAACCCTGGAGCCGGCCCTGGTTGAAGCATGGAGGGACATATGAATCTTTAGTGCATCTGGCACGTAAATATCTTGCAATTCTGGCTACAACAGTGCCATGCGAACGCCTGTTCTCACTTTCAGGTGACATTGTAAACAAGAACAGGGCAGTATTATTTCCTGCAAATGTAAACAAACTTGTTTGTCTTAGCAATTGGCTTAACAAGTAGTAGGACTGAGTGGACTTGCAGGCTCTAAAATTTTACATTGTTTTATTTTTAATGCAGTTTTTTTTGTACACAATTCTACATTTGTAAGTTCAACTTTAATGATAAAGAGATTGCACTACAGTACTTGTATTTGGTGAATTTAAAAATTCTGTTTTTTATTTTATTTTATTATTATTATTTTTTATTTTTATTTTTATTTTATTTTATTTTATTTCTGTTGTTTTTTACAGTGCAAATACTTGTAATCAAAAATAAATATAAAGTGAGCACTGTACACTTTATATTTAATGCCACAGCACAACGGGTTGCTGAGCTCTGTGACTTTATCCTCACGCACAATTATTTCAAATTTGGTGACAATATATACCTCCAGACCAGTGACACCGCTATGGGCACCTGCGTGGCCCCACAATATGCCAACATTTTTATGGCTGACCTGGAACAACGCTTCCTCAGCTCTTGTCCACTCACGCCCTTTCTCTACGTACGCTACATTGATGACATCTTCATCATCTGGACCCATGGGAAGGAGACTCTGGAAGAATTCCACCATGATTTCAACAGCTTCCACCCCACCATCAACCTCAACCTGGACTAATCTACACGGGAGGTCCACTTCCTAGACACCACAGTACAAATAAGTGATGGTCACATTAACGCCACCTTATACCAAAAACCTTTTTTACAGTTGCTTTTTATTGTACACTTTGTATTCTGTGTTGTAATTGAAATCAATATATTTGAAAATGTAGAAAACTTCCAAAAATATTTAAATCAATGGTATTCTATTATTGTTTAACAGTGCGATTAATAGCAATTAATTTTTTTTATCGCTTGACAGCCCTACTTTGTTTTGTTTGTTTGAAACCTGCTGCTTAGTAATTTCATCACTAATCAAAGCATCATGAATCCCCTTTTTATTTTGATTTGTTTCCAAAGCTGGGGCTGTTGGTGAGAGCCCTGAAGGACCATGAGCTGCTCACATTTGATCTTTGTAGATAGGGTCCTGTTCTGTTATTCGATATGTGGCTGCCAGTCTAATCCTCACCTCACACCCAGGTTCTTCTTACGTTTCAGTTCCTTGCTACAAGAAAAGCCATCTGCTCCCAACTATCAATAATTGATGCCCCACGAGCCTCCTTGCCTGCCCCCATGACAAATGGTTTGTGATATTGTGGAATCTGAAGAGAGGCAGGTGGATTGCATTTCTTCCTCTCACGTTAATAGTCATGGTAGCTGGTGCCTGTTAGTCACCTGGGGAGAAAGTTGGACGCTGAAGGGGACAGTTGCCTGGATTGTGCGTGATGCAGCGTCTCTCAAAGAACTCGCAGGCTGGGGTTGACCAAACCTGAATAGTAGATGTTGGGTGAAGACAGCATTCGGAGAAGATACCAATATGTTGTTCACAACAAGAAGGCTTCCCCAACCTGCCATGTTGGTAGCCTGTGCAAAATGCTGTTCTTAGCACTAACAGCCTAAGCTGAGGTCCAAGTGAGACTTGTCTCTGCCAGTCATTACTGTGTCCCCACGGAGGCTTCATCCCACAGACCTAGAGCATCAAGTGCACTTATTTCGGCTCTGCCTGTGGGCCTCTGTGGCCTAGCCCTTCCCATACTGCCCCTGTGTCCCAGCCCGTCACGCACCTGGAGGAGCAGTTCATGCAGGTTGCTGTATTGAAGCCAGTTGTATACTAACTGTTTTTAGTTTGACAGAGAGCTGCAGAAATGGGAGGGAATCTAGCGTAGGGAGCGGGGGAGGGACTTTGTGTGTCGCTCGTAGAACACAGCTGAGGGTAGCAATGTGTTAACACTGGAGCGAGTGTCAGGTCCGTTCTACTGGACTATCAGCATGTCACAGAGAAAAGCCTCCCTAGTTTGTTCTGGACTGACTTGGGCAGAGTGTGTCTCTAAAACGGGCTCTCCGGAGAGCCAGGAGCTGACCCCCTGAAGTAGTCGTGCTGGGTGAGTGGAGTGTACCAGTGAAACTTGAATTCCTCTGAGTTGTGCATAAGGCAGAGCCATAAAGCCCAGGATTAAATGAGTCCACAGACAATTTCCTGTCCCTCCTTTCTCTTCCAGTCGGCCATTTCTCTGCCACAAACTTGCCATACAACCTGGGGCAATTCGCTGCACCTCAGTGTCCCTCTCTTTCAAAGAGCTTTAAGATCTGAGAATGAAAAGCACTAAGGGAGGGCTAAATACCAATACCAACTGAGACTGCATGTGGCTCGACAAGGCCTCTTTGGTGTAATAACGAGTTGTGGGGAGATATTGGAGGTGGGGTTGTGATGGGGTATCCACCCCGCACCGGCCATCCCGGGGTTAATGGAGGCCTGAAAAGGAAGCTCAGCTGGGGCACCATATAAAGCCAGGGAGCTGGGAGCAGAGAGGGGCAGCCGGGGAAGGAGTCTGCAGTCAGTCCCTGGGATGAGGGAGGTCATCGGGGACAAGGAGTAAGTCCGGGGGAGAGTGAGCCCTCAGAGCTATCCTGGAGAAAGGAATCTGGCAAGGAACTAGAAGGGGCTGAAGCACCACAGGGAGTAGAGTCGGCGCCTGTGCTAAACCCAGAACAAGGCGAGAGAAGATAGAGAGGCTTGGTAGGAAGGAGCCCAGGGAAACGGACTGAGCAGACCTAGATTGCTGGTTCTAGGTCCCTGGGCTGGAACCTGGTGTAGCAGGTGAGCTGGTTCCCCCACCAGCCTCTGGTAGAGTGGCACAGAGCCCAAGGAGGGGCTGAACACCCCCTGGAAACAGCATTTGGACGGTTCCCTGGGGCACATTGTAACCCCAGAAGGGGTGGACTCTATGGGGAGTCAGAGGGCCAAGTTACCAGAACAGAGGCTATTGCAGAGCGAGCAGGAAGGGAGAACCCAATGCAGGGACGGCGACATTTCCAGACACAAGGAGGCGTGCTGTGAGTGGGTGGCAGCCCCGTTCCAGAGTTCCTGCCAGGTTCTGGTTTGGGCCTAGTGCTATTCCAGATAGTTCGTAACAACTCGGAGGGTGCAGTGAACAATGTGCTGGTCATATCTGAGGCTGAGTCAAAGCTGTGGGGGATATCAGAGGATGGCCTGGATCCCCTACGATGGGCTTGGCCCTGGTGCGGGGGGCTGGCCTGGGACAGCCCCCACTGGAGGTCTCTTCCAGCATAAAAGACTGTGAAACCTTTACAGTGTGTAAGCGCCAGTTAGCAGCTGCAGAAAGGTGCTAGAGTTCCTCCCCAAACCACTGTTATTCTTACAGAGAACGTAAACACAAACTTTCTCCCGCCTGCGTGTGAGCGAGAGAGAAAATCTCTTTGGGAATGTCCATCAAACCAACTGTTCATTGTGCTGTGTCTGGAAGGGAACAGGCCTGCGGGCTACAGTGTGTGTTTCCCAACCACAAGGTGTGTCACTGATTTACATGAGATGCCTACTTGACATCTCCCTGGACACCCCTGAAAGCCCAGTGACTCATGTCGAAGGAATTGGTTCTGATTACACAAAAAGGCCAGTGAAAGACACTCGTCGGCTCACTGCTGGGGGTGGGGGATAATTTTTCACTCTAGAAATGCTGAGTGGCGTGGAGCTGTGCAGAAGAGGTGAAGCACAGTCTGAACAAGTGTGTACACTTGCTTGGTCTCTGCTTTCCTCATGGGACAATGTGTCGTGGTCCCTCGATGTCCAGGGAGGCACCATTATCTGTGCTCAGACGGCTTCTCCTGGCATCGTGTCCTCCCGTGTCCTGTATGGCTGTATGAACATTGCCCTGCCGCCAGGAGGAGCGGCTGAGGACACCTGAATGCTGTGGTTTCTTGGCCATCCAAGAGTCCTGTGTATGTTCCCTGCGGGCAGAAGTCTGGGTTTGGAACCACTGAACTCACTCCTTGTGTGCCCCTTAGGACAGTTTAGCTGCCCAGAGCAGCAGAACACGGGGGGGCAGCTCGTGAGAACTCCTGAAGGCCTGGGAGTTAAAGTCCATCAGAGAGTTTCCTCGTAGGTGAGCTTGCTTCTCTCCACACGGGGGGCAGATTGACTTTCATGGAGCTAAGGCAGGTTAGCCCAGCGGAGGATCTGCTAAGAAAGGGCTGTTTTTCCTCATCCCTTTTGTGTTAGTAGGACGGTGAAGCCAGGGCCAGCCATCTCCACAATGGGTTCTGGTGATCTTGAATATTTCTGACGATGAGCTTTGTGGTTGCCTCTTGTGTAGCACCGGTGCTGCTGGTAACTCTAGCAGAGCACAGGCCTTCTGGCTAATGACTTCCTGGGGCCGTGCAGTTCTCCAGCAGGCAAGAGAGGCTGACTGTGGAATTCACTTCGGTTCACAAGGAAATGTGATCAGGTGTGAGAAACTTCAGTGTGAACGCTTGCTGCTGCTCAGCTGTCCATTTAAACTGCTGCGGGGGGACAGAGTGTGCCCCGTTCGAAGGTGTCCCTTGCAGCCCCGGCCTTCTCCGAATTTTGGTGCTGCTTGGCATTGTCTCCTCCTAGGGCTGACGTGGAGGGTGTGTCTGATCTGTGAGAGCTTTACCTGCAGTACCATGCAGGGGGCTCATGTTTCAATCATGATTTATTTTGCTAACAGCTCTGGCTAGGACTTTGGGTCCATGTTGTTTGGCACGGCTTGCAGGCTTTCAGCAAACCTGGTTTGCAGCGCTCCCGAGCTCTTGACAGGGTTGGCTCATTCTAGACTTTTTTTCCTCTGCCACTTTCTCATCCCACACTGCTACTGCGGTAAGCAACAGGATGGCACCAGTAACAGTGTCGTGCATCTCGGCTTTCTGCATGAGACCAGACGATGCATTTTTGAATAAGAAGAAACCCTGTTGGGGGGGAGTCAGCAAGGTGTCATATAGAAGGTTTTGGAGACCTGCCCAATGCTGAAGGACCTGGCCTTACCCTATTAACATCACCTTAAAAGCCAGGATTCCCTCCCTCAATCCCCATGCATTTCCTCCTGGAGAACCCCGCTGGTTCCACTCTCCACCTCGTCCAATATCTTCACAGCTTGGGGATGTTCTCTCCCTCGACTCAGCCCAGGGGGTAATCTGAAGCATTTTCATCCCATTATAAAACAGCTGGGTTATTTTGATTTCATTTCATATACAAATATTTTTAAAAGATTAAAAAAATGTAACTAATAAACTCGTCTTGGCGGTGATCCAGCTTAGCCTTAGCAAACAATCATCTTACAGCCCTGAAAGTAGGAGAAACTAGACTGTCCCAGACAACTAATACATGTCTCTAAAGATGCACTTGCTCCAGTTACCGTTTATTGAGAGACTTCTACTGTCTGGGGGACTGGAAAATGCCCCCTGATTCTCACAGCTTGATTTAGAACAATACGCTGTCTCAGTTAAGCAAATGTCAGTTCCCAACCCTGTCTCAGCCATAATTGCTTAAAGGACTTCTTCAGCCCCCAAGGACTAGCAAAGCCACACAACATAAACAGCAGCTCAGCTACAACGGGGCTTAGCAGTTCTCGAGGTATTTTTGACTCTTCTTTTCCAACAAACTGCACAACAGACCGGCTGGTCCCATTCTGGTAATACAATCTCTGTTAATGGCAGCTATGGCAAGACATGGACACTGCTGAGCCGCTGTTATTGCTGGAAGGTCACTGTGCAGACGTAGAGAGAGACCCAGTCTGGGCCCCTGGGGCTTCTGTTCTAAGCTGGTCAAACAGGAACTCACTGGTCTGAATTGTACTCTGAGGTGGGGGGTGCCCTGGGGGTCTGTGTGTGTAGGAGATCCTGTGTACCCATCTCCCCTGCCCACTCAGAAGTCCCCTCCAGCATGCCGTCTCCAGACCTGTGGAGGATGCAGGGAGATGCAAGTTGTGAGGGAGAGCCCTGCGGGGGGAGCCCCTCTACATGTGGGATATCCTGCAGCAGTTCCCTATACGGGATTTGCTTGTACCATCACTTGGTGGGAGCTGGAGGAGGGAGGCACAGAACCTCTGGATGGGTATCATCAGCAGAGCTGAGGAGCTGGACCTGCTGCTACTTCCAAGGGTTTTTAGGGGGAGGAGCCAAATCGTGCACCCTGGTGGAAGAAGGGGGAAGGGATGGATACATTCTGGACAGTGGATTACACCCTTGGGAGCTGTGGCCTATAAGTGTATCTGTTGGATAATTTTGGATTTACATACCTCTCACCCTCACACCTATTGGTACCCGCGGAGCTTGTTCCCAGCAGAGCATGCATTGACCTGCAAATCTTACTGACATGATATCTCAGGTTCTGATATTTGTGTTCTATCTCCTTCTATTAATTCTTACAAAACACAGAAGCCCTGAGCAGCTCATCTCTTAGTGAACAATTTTTTTTCCCAATAACTTTCTAGCAACTTTTGAGCCTCCGGTGCCTCTGTGAGTGCTGTGCAGAACGGAGAAGCAATCAGTGGCCCCTTGCTGAGGGGGGGGGGGGGGGTTGGTTCTTGTTCTGCCTTCCTTGTGATCAGCTCATTGGCACTGGATATTAGTACAGTTTGCAGTAGCTCATATTTTTACCTTCTTTTCAGGCCTATTCAGGGTTCCCGCCATTGCTCCCAAAATGCCCCATGAATGTATATTTAATCTCACAAACCACTTTTACTAATAAAGGGCAGGGGAGACAACATCCCCAGGAAATATACAGATGGGGAAGAATGAGGCTGGAGGGGAGGAAGAGGGAAATAATTGTAAAAGAGTAAAACTGGCCATTCAAACCAAGAACACAATAGTAAGAATTCTAATCAAGGATTTCGTTGCTATCCTGTTACCAAAAGAATCCTCTGCTTCATGGAGAAATGAATTCAGGGTGGACAGTGACAGCCACTGAAACAATACGAATGTGTTCATGGATGCATTAGGCGAGGGATTTCTAGTAGGGATAAGGAGGTCCTGCTTCCGTTGTATAAGGCGCTGGTGAGACCTCATTTGGAGTACTGTGTGCAGTTCTGGTCTCCCATGTTTAAAAAAGATGAACTCAAACTGGAACGGGTGCAGAGAAGGGCGACTAGGATGATCAGAGGAATGGAAAACCTGTCGTATGAAAGGAGACTAGAGGAGCTTGGGTTGTTTAGTCTGACAAAGCGAAGGCTGAGGGGGGATATGATTGCTATCTTTAAATATATCAGAGGGATAAATACAAGGGAGGGAGAGGAACTATTCCAGCTTAGTACTAATGTGGACACAAGAACGAATGGATATAAACTGGCCGTGGGGAAGTTCAGGCTTGAAATTAGACGAAGGTTTCTGACCGTCAGAGGGGTGAAATATTGGAACGGCCTTCCGAGGGAAACGGTGGGGGCGAGGGACCTGTCTGGTTTTAAGATTAAGTTAGATAAGTTTATGGAGGGAATGGTTTAATGGTAAAACATAGTAGCCAAGGAAAACCAAGCAATGGTAGGTAAATAGTATAATGGCTAACACGGGTCAGGCTAGCGACTCTTGCCTACATGCTCGGGGTCTTACTGATCGCCATATTTGGGGTCGGGAAGGAATTTTCCTCCAGGGTAAATTGGCTCAGCCTCTGGAGGTTTTTCGCCTTCCTCCGCAGCATGGGGCAGGGATCACTAGCAGGAGGGTCTCTGCCGATTGAAGTCACTAAAACACAGGATTGGGGACTTCAACGGCAGAGTCCAGGGAAGGGTTATGTGGCCTGCAGCATGCAGGGGGTCAGACCAGATGATCATAATGGTCCCTTCTGACCTTAAAGTCTATGAGTCTATGGAACATGAGGTGTGAGTAAACCAATGGGGGAATAGCAGGTGAAATTCAGCCCTGTGCACAAGAGCAGGCCAGGGCCCAGCCTCTGAGGTAGTGGTACAGAGACTGTCTCTTGGCCCCTCTGCACAGGGGTGACTTCCCCCCTTAGGATATAAAAAATACTGATCTTTTCCTGCAGGAGATGCATTTAAGTAAAGACCCGCCAAACAGGGTGTCAAGGGGGAGGAGTTAGGCCTGCTCAGCAGAAGGGCCCACCAGGGCTCTACAGTAGTTGGTAAAAAGAAGAAACTTCATTCTACTAAAATTGGTAAAAATGGGTGGTACGTGGTCACCCCCGTCCATCTGGTCCCATCTGGTTTTGTCCTGAAGCCTGCACTGGTGGTGCTGATCTCCTAGCTCTGCGGTAGAGCAAGTGCCCATGCTGACATCATTCCAGCTAGCCGATGCCTTTGATGCAGCTGGACAGGGGATGTTGTTGACTTACTCCCATCCAGACCTGGGTGGGTGTAGAGGGCGCTGCTCTTCCCTGGCCTCGTTCGCCTCTGGCCAAGCTAAGCGGGCAAGGGCTCTGCTTGCCTCTGAGCTCCCAGTGTGAGATGCCGCAAGGCGCTTTCTTGTTAGCCCTGGGTGCAGAGCTGTCCGTGTGCGGATGACACTCAGCTTTGGCTTTGTCTCATGCAGGCGGTAGCTACCTCTCCAATGAATCCATAACGTAACATTGCCTTTGTCTTTAAAGGGGCAAACAATAGCGCTGTGTTTCCATCTGAACTCTGCAACCGTCCGCTGCGTTTTAAATCAGCAAACGCGGGCGGGTGGGGATGGGGCTGCCCCAGGCATCTGGCCAGCCGAAGGGTTCAACAGCAGGCAAGAACAAACTCCTTTGAATACAGCGTAGATGTCTAGCCTGGTGATTTATGGACAGAGAACAGAGCCATTCGAGCCTGGCTGATGGATTATCACTGGCGTGCAAGAAATGGTGGTCAGTGTCAGAGGGGGGCGTAGGGTTTGGGCCGGGGGATCTCCAAAAGGACGGTCTATTTTGTGCTGTGATGACTGATGAGGTGGTACAATTTTAACGATTGTTTAAAGCCACCTGTTTGACTCTACCGTCCTCTCGATTAGACGGAGGCCTCAGGCTCTGTTTCTATGCGTAGGACAGAAATATACCAGCAGAGAGACCCAGGGAGTGAACATTAGCTACCTAGCACAGGAGTGAATCGCGTGGGCACAGTGGGAACTGCGGGGTTATATACTTTGGGGTAAGAGAAATGAAAGCTGCTGGCAACACAACTGCAAACAAGACAGTAATGGGAGTCCTTCGAATGAGCCAGCTTTTACTGGGAGATCTTCTCCCTGGCGGAAGAGATGTCTTGGGGTGTGGAATCCCGGATCCATTTTATCTTACCCAGCTGCTACTTAGGAGGAAGGGTGAACCAAACCTGTACTGATCCATGCCCCCCCCCCCCCCCAGCCCAGCCCCCGTGCTGCCATCAGACTGGACAGAGATACCCAGATGGTACCAGGGGCTCTAATGAGGGAATATGGGATACAGCTGAGCAGAGAGAAAATCTCTCAAGGCATTTAACGTTAGACTGACCAATGCCGGGGTGAGTGAGAGGCACAGACCCACCAGGAGATGGATGGATCTCATAGATCTTGTCCATGCCTAATTTCTACCACTTTCCTTATCAGGGACATTGAACGGCTGCTGTGCCCACAGTGAAAGCTCAGGAATTGTTCAGGGATCTGTGAGCTGGGGGGTCTCTGCCTTTCTGCCTGTCCTGGCATCTCTCTGCCCTTGTGTTCACCATGCTGCTGCAGTCCCTCCTCCCCTCCCTGGACTGACGCCTGTGAAGAAATGACAGTGAGCAATCCCTGAGTGACTGTGGCCAAACGTCTTCTGTCCTGGGCGACTGGGTGGGAACTAAGAATCCCTGGCATGACTGGTGATGTCCCGTGTAATTGCCCCACAGCTCTAGGGTGCCCTGTAGCACCAAGAGAGGGGAGCGTCCAAGCTGGCACATGCTGTCTGAGGTCAGTAGCTGGCAGGGTCTAGGGCCGGTGCTACCATTAAGGTGAACTAGGCAGTTGCCTAGGGCGCCAAGCTTTGGGGGCACCAAAAAGCGGTGCCCCCAATTTTTTTTTTTTTTTACAGCGTTACTCCCCGAGCGCGTGGTCACCGCTCCACTTCTCCCGCCTCGCAGGCTTGCAGCGCCAATCAGCTGTTTGGCGCCGCAAGCCTGGGAGGAGAATTAGAGCGGGGCCGACGTGCTCGGGGAGGAGGCAGAACAAAGGTGAGCTGGGGTGGGGAGCTGCCGCAGGGGGGGCGTGCCTCTGGGCAGAGGAGGGGGAGCTGCGGCGGGGGGGGGGCGGGGAGCTGCCGCAGGGCTGGGGGGGGCGCAAAGTGGAAGTTTCGCCTAGGGCACGAAACTTCCTTGCACCGGCCCTGGCAGAGTCTGGGCTCTTTTGCTGGTGCCGGTTGCTGTGTTTTTGACGTGCCCAGTGGATGCTGCTTTATGTAAAATACAGCAGAGGGGGGAAGGCACCAGGGCTCCACAAGGCATCAGATCTGCTTAACCCATCAACCCCAGCCTGGCAGCAGTGAGGAGATTCCAGATCTGTCTCGCTTGCAATAGCTTGTCGCTCAGGAGACAGCTTCCGCAGGGCAGCCTAGGGCAGGGTGAGAAGCAGAGGGCATTGCTTCAGAGACAGATGGGATGTGGCACTTGGACAAAGCCTGGCTTTGCCAGACCAGTCCAGTTTCCTGGTGTGACAGGATCCCTGGGGTGCAGCCTGGGGACCGTGGGACTGCTGTACCCCCTTAATTCTCGCCTGCCTGGGCTGTCTCTCACAATGCCTTGCTAGTGACCAGCAGCAAACCCCTCCAGGTGCTATCATCACTAAGCCCAACTGCATGTGGAGCCCCCAGCCAGCTAGCTTGCTTGAATGCTCCCAGAGCCACTCACAAATCACCCAGAGAAAGGCACTTGCCAAATCCCCCCAACTCCCAGCCTTGCACCTCAGGAATATACCTCAGGAATAAATATAACTTTATGAATTGGTTCACCACTTCATCAATGGAACGTGGACATAGACCAACCTTCGCAAACCTGAGCAGATTTGCCCCACACTTCAGGCAAACTCGCTGGTAAAGATAAACAGTTAAACAAATTTATTGACCACAAAAGATAGATTCTAAGTGATTATAAGTGATAGGCAAAAAGTCAGTTAGTTACCAAAATAAAATAAAATCTAAGCACTCAGTCTAAACTCTCAACCCTGTTAGACTGGGCAGTATCTGTTGGAGTCTCAAGTCTTCAGTGTCCTTGTTGTTTGCAGCATAGATGGGGGCAGGAGAAAGGCCAGACATGGGGCCCCTGTGTTCAGTTTTATACCCTCAGTCCATGTGCTTGGGGAGCACAAGTCCTGGCCTGTCTGATGGTTATTGCTAAGTCCCCAGGCAAGACTGAGCAATTCCCCTGGTGGGGCCTCATGCAGGTGAGTCATCGCATTGTAGTTCCCTTGCTGGACAATCACTGCTGTTGGGTTGTTTGACACCCGCCCGGGCGTTGGTTACTTTCCTTGCTGTTGTCTCTGGGGAGCTGAATCTGGCCGATTCCCCAACTTACAGCATGTTTTAGTGACAACCATACAACACAATTCTCATAACTTCATATGCATTACTGATACCCATATGCTTTATATGTAAGATCACGATTATATAAAAACGAGGAATATGGGGGTTCCAGGGCACTCCCGCCAGATACAGAATGTCACACCTGGTTTGCCCGCACATTAGTGCAGTACTCAAGAGGCAGTGTTGCCTACTGGATAGAGTATTGGACTGGGGTCTCTTCCTTTCTCTGACACTGACCTGTTGCGTGATCTTGGGGTCGGCATTTCACCTCCCTGTGCCAGAGTTTCCCATCTGTGAAATGGGGATGATGCTACTGACCTCCTTTGTAGCAATAGGTGAGAAGTGCTATGTAAGATCTAGATGCTGTTAGCATTTAGTTAGTTATTGAAGAGAACCCTCCCCTCCCCCGCCCATTGCAGCTCAGAGTCTGCCACTAGCTGTTTCACATTGTAATCTGCCCTGTCCTTCTACCCTCCTGGCCTACAGCTTTAACTACGTTTTGAGATGCAGCAAGTCCAAGGTAACGTCGTTGATGGAAATGGCACGAGTAAAATGTGCTGTCTGGTAGCCCAGAGGGGAGACTGCCAGGTAGGGAGGGAGTGATCAGAACTCATCTATCTCAAAGACTGTGATGGGCAGCTGCTATGCCCCACTGCCCCTGCTGCAGTCCCATGGGCACCTCAGGATTAAACCTTTCCCAGTGCTTGGAGCGAAGGGTTGAGTCCTGTTCCTAGAACTCCCAATCTCAAGGAGACGGCAAAGAACAAGAGGATCTAACTCCATGGGCACACTGGCCTTGAGGCTGCTGGAAATGTGAAGTGGAAACAGATGAATGGTAACCTGAAAAGGGGGCGAAAGGGGCGAGTTCCCTCCTTTTGCTGCTCTAGGCCGGGTAAAGGTGGCCCAAAATGATTTCTGGGGCGATTTTATTCTGCTTGTTTTTCAACCTAAGGTCTTGCATTGCCTAGAAGACGTTATGGCAACTGGAGACCTAGAGTAATTAGGATGTCACAAGAGACCAGAAGCTGCAGGTCCTAGAGGGGAAGGGGCCATTTAAAAACAAACCCTTTTAAAAACAGAGTTTTAAACTCTTTCACGTCACTGCCTGATGAACAAGGGAGAATGGACAGCTGTGTTGTGGATTTCGTACCTTCTCCCCACCGCCAGTGAGTGCTGCCAATACACAACTCCAGCAGAGCCGGGCGAGAGCAGGAGTTAGCAGTTCCTATTTAGAATGTGCAAAGCATCATATAAAAAACAATCTTTTTAGTTTTTAAGGTTTTTAAAAGAAACCTTTTTATACAAACCGTGAGAAGCAAAAAAGGGCACAAAACCGAATGATTTAAACCCCCTTTGCTGGTCATCTTTAACCCTCATCCTGCAAACACACAGAGTTTGGCTCTAGGCCTCGAGTAGCCCCATTGAACTCAATAGGATTACTCACTAGTGTAAAGATAGCACATATGTAACTGGGGACCCAGTTAGGAGAGAGAGAGAGGGAGAGAGACTTAGGGCTGGTGCGAGGAGCGGGGCTAGTAAAATACGTATAATACAAACAACCAGATCTCCTGTCTCCAGTCACATTAATTGACCATTATTCTCTACAAGACAGTAATTGTGCCTCCAAACTGTTAAAGATGTTGAAGTCATTAGTAGTTTCTGTGATAGGAAAATGATTTGTGAGGGAAAATTCCATCTCTTCCCAACAGACCAGAGCTCAGATCCTGCTTCCTCCCCTGTTTCAGTACCTCCAGCTAAAATACCATGCTGGCAAATAGGGGGGAGGTGATTTAGGCAGGACAAAGCATTCAGCAGATATGGAGCAGAGTCCGATGTGAACCTAGCAATGCCGCAGAGGTGTTGGCAGGCAGCCGTAGAGATGTAGGAGGAAAAGGAAAGTCCAGGGTCAAGGATAACCCCAAGGCTGTAGACATTGGAGGCACTGGGAGGTCAGAATGGAGGTGAACAGTAGGGATGGAATTGGACTGGAGGAGAGCCCACTCCCCTGGGAGAAGCACTTCGGTTTGAGAGTCCAGTACCAGGTGACATGATCACATGACCTTGCAGTGTCAAAGCAGGCATGGGTCAAAGGCTTAGCATCCCAGGAAGCGTCTCGGGAAGGTGGGAGATTAGCATCTTCAAAGGCCTATTGTTCTCCCTAATGGCCCATCCAGACTGATTGCATTCTGTCTAGAGGGCACTCCCCAGGAGCAAACACTTTTGTAATTGATACATACACTGGTGCCGGGCAGTGGGCTGGGGGTGTCTGCCTCTGGGGAGGAGCGGGGGGTGGGGGGGGTGTCTGTGCCTGGTGCTGGCAGTGGGTGTCTGCCTCTGGGGAGGAGCGGGGCAGGGCAGTGGGTGTCTGCCTCTGGGGAGGAGCGGGGCGGGGGGGTGTCTGTGCCTGGTGCTGGGCAGTGGGTGTCTGCCTCTGGGGAGGAGCGGGGCGGGGGGGTGTCTGTGCCTGGTGCTGGGCAGTGGGTGTCTGCCTCTGGGGAGGAGCGGGGCGCGGGGGTGTCTGTGCCTGGTGCCAGGCAGTGGGCTGTGGGGGTGTATTTTGCGAGGATAATTGCACAGAGTCAGGACACTCAGCAGAAGCTCCCCATCAGAGGGGAACGGGGGTGCATCGTAACAGCTGCACCCCAATGGGCTGCGCATCCTGCCCAGTGAGGACTAGCAAGGAGCCCCCGTGGCTGCACACGATGGCAGACGTGTGGTAAAGGGCTTGCTGTGAGCACATGCTGGCCCCGGCAGTCACAGCTCGGGATTCCCTGCCCCCGAGACGTTACAGTCGCCCCTGCCAGTGGCGGTAATGTCGCCTGCTGCCCGCCGGTCCCTTTGCATTGGCGCTAGTCAGGCCTGGACCCCGCTGCGGAGCCCGCCCCCAAGGGTCAGTCGGTGGCGGTTGTGACCGTGGCTTTGGGAAAGGGACTAAAGGACGTATCACTCCCGAGCTGGGCGGGTGGAACTGAACTGCGGGGCGTGGTACACAGGTGGCACAAGAGCTGCAGCTGCCTAGTGCAAAAATACACACACGTGCCTCAGGAGCAGGCCGGCGTGGGCAGAGCGCTGTGCGGGGGGGGGGGCGCAGAGGACTGCAGTGGGGCACAGAGAGCTGTGCAGTGATGGGCAGAGCGCTGTGTCCGGGGGGGGGGGAGAGAACTGCAGTGGGGCACAGAGAGCTATGCAATGATGGGCAGAGCGCTGTGCGGGGGGAAGAGAACTGCAGTGTGGGGCAGAGAGCTGTGCAGTGACGGGCAGAGCGCTGTGCCGGGGGGGGAGAGAACTGCAGTGGGGCGCAGAGAGCTGTGCAGTGACGGGCAGAACGCTGTGCCGGGGGGGAGAGAACTGCAGTGGGGCACAGCTGTGCAGTGACGGGCAGAGCGCTGTGCCGGGGGGGGAGAGAACTGCAGTGGGGCACAGAGAGCTATGCAATGATGGGCAGAGCGCTGTGCGGCGGGGAGAGAACTGCAGTGATGGGCAGAGCGCTGTGCGGGGGGCGCAGGGCTTGGTGCCTGTTGGAGCCTAGGCCACAGCAGGCCCCAGGAGTGCCTTGCCGCAAGACGCTGGTCCATAGCGGTGTGACTGGCGTGGCGAAAGGAGCCAGGTTGAGAGCCAGTGAGAGGCGCCGGTCCCTTGTCTGCACAGCTGCTCTGATCACACAACCTTTGGGGTCAGAAAACCCTGCCCGTGCCTAGGGTGTGGGAGTGAGTCGGGGCGGGGAGGCTCTGCTCCTGGCCAGGCTCTAGTCCTCTAGTGGCCAACCTGCGACTCCGGAGCCACATGCAGCTCTTCAGAAGTTAATATGCGGCTCCTTGTCTAGGCACCGACTCCGGGGCTGGAGCTACAGGCACCAACTGTCCAATGTGCCGGGAGGTGCTCACTGCTCTGCCACAGGCCCTGCCCCACTCCATCCCTTCCCGCCCCCTCCCCTGAGCCTGCCGTGCCCTCGCTCCACCCCCCCCAAAGCCTCCTGCACACCACGGAACAGCTGATCGGGAGGTGCGGGGAGGGAGAGGGAGGCCCGATCAGCCTGGGAGCAGTGGACGGGACGGGAGCTGAGGGGGGGCGGCTGACATGTTACTGTGTCTCTTTGGCAATGTACATTGGTAAATTCTGGCTCCTTCTCAGGCTCAGGTTGGCCCCCCCTGCCCTAGGGAGTGTTCAGACTGTGCCCTGGAAGGAGTTTGGTTCCCCAAGCCCCCAGGAGCCAGGAAGGGAGACGGGGGCAGGGGGGTGGCCCTGGGCCCTGCTCCTGTTCCTCATCCTCCCGCCAGTTGTGGCTCAGGGAAGGAGCAGTGAGTGGCCAATAATAACCACGTCAGAAGTGCTCAGCGTGATTCACCGGCTGAGTTCTGGGGCACGACTCCACTTCATCTTCCCGGGTACAAGAAAAGCTGACAGGACGCGGGCCCGGGGCTCAGGAGGCCCAGAGAGCAGGAAGGACTGTACCTAGGATGCAGTCGGGGACGTGAACGCTGGGTGTGGGGGGGAAGGGTAACCGTAGCTGGAGCACTGGACTGGGAGTCAGGAGACCTGTCGTTCCCCCCCACCCCACCTGACTTGTCTGCATGGCTTGGGGTGCAGAGGCCGACAGTGAAACTGCAGGGATAGGGCGGGAGGGAAGCTCTGGGCTGCAGAGCAGTGGGCAGGTCACTCTGCAATTGTCCACTGTGAAGCTCTGTGCACCGTGTGGGTCCCGGCTTTGCCCCGGTCTGGCCGCTCCTGGAGTGCTGGGCAGGGTTTGCAGGAGCAGAAGGAGCTGTTGTTTGCAGACGGATGGGGGGGCAGGAGAGCGTGGGTGGAGCATAGCCTGTTCCCCTAACTTCTGTGTGGTGCTGTTAACTCCAGGGGAGTCTCCATGCACTTGCTTGCTCAGCCAGATCCTCTCTGGAGGGAGACCCAGGAGACAGGCTACAAGCGGTTCCAACACCTTGAGCTTTCTGGGGGAACGAACAACCCCACGATGGTCTCCGAGCTGGCGGTCTCCGTTCTCAGAGAAGCCGTTTCAGTTTACAAGGCACGTTCCTTAGAATGTATTGTTCATTGGGTCCGTGACTGTCCTGGAGGCATTCTGGGCCATTCCTCACTGCTAACCCCCATGAGCCAAAGCGGCCCTCAGACCTGGAGCACACACCCCACCCCAGAGCAGTGAACCCCAAGCCAGGCCACCCTGTATGAGCTCAGCGCTGGTGAGAGCCGCCGCCCGACACAGCCTCTGTCCGAAGCAGAGAGGGCTTGGAGCATGGGCTGAGAGGTGCTGCTTTCCCCTGAGGTCCGCCCAGCGGCCCTGGGCTCTCCCCGGGGCAGCAGCCACCACGGCCCTGAGGCTAGGTCTCCACGCATCCTTCCTCTGCGTGTGTGAGATCACCTGCCCTCCTGTCTGTCAATTGCTAGCTAGAGCCCCAAACCCCTTCCGGAAGGGCCCCTCAGCTGGCCTCTGGGCCGGATCCTTCCTACACCAGAGGGAGACGAGGCACAGCTCTTGTCCTGTGCACCCTGCTAGCCCCAGCGGGATGCCTGGCTGACCCTTCCGACCTGCCCACGTGTGTACGGAGCAGGCTGTTCTGGCCAAGGGCCAAGTGTGGAAGCAGGGGACGTGGCTGGGAATCCTGATGTTGTTCCAGGCTCACCCTGTCCCTGAGAGCTGCATGCGTTGGACTCAGGCCAGAAACAGCTTTTCTCTGCAGGCATTGTCCCTTTCCCCGTGGCCACGGGACATCTGCACAGCCCCTGACGGGGCCGGAGCCCGGGCCTGCCTTTGCAGCAGAGCCGCTGTTTGAGGAAGCCTGGATCAGGGTTCATCCACTCTGCCCTGGCAGCTGTAAAGTGAAGGATTAGCTTTAAATTAGCAGGTTGCTTTGCAAAGCTCTTGTCAGAGAGGGGGACTTGGCTGTCTGCAAGGCCTTCCCTGGACCCTGCTCCTGGTAGGTGTCTGTGTTCTGAGGGACCTCCCTTCTGCCAGAGCCCCCTGTCCTCCAACTCCAGCCAGCCAGCATGCAGCACCCTGCCCCCGGCTCTCGGGCTGGTTCGGCTGTACTCATTGTTCTGTCCCTGGGATGGGCTCTCAGGATCCTCACGCCTGGGCCTTGCTGTCAGAGAGACACACTCTGTCTATGGCGGGGAAATGCCCCGAGAAGAGGCACACCAGGCGTTAAACACCGGGGCCTGTCCCTGGGGACGGAGCTCCTCCAGCTGCGTGGCGGTGGTGGAGGCGGCTGCATAGGGAATCGGGCTCATTCCCAGGCTGGCTATCCGGACCGCGTTCGTGGCGCGGCGCGGTGTCTGCCTTGCTGCTGCCCAAGGCAGGACGTGTGTCGGCGAGGAAGGCCGTGTTCGCTGGTATTGGAAGGTGCTGTCGTGAAACGATTGTGGCAGCAGAGCTCAGGGCGGCTGCTGGCGGGAGGTGAACGTGGGGCGCACACGTGCACACTGGGCAGGAGAGTGACTCGCTTCTTGTCTCTTCCTTTCAGTCCTGGACGCACAACATCCAGCGAGAGAAGGAGTTCCTGCGGAAGCTGGTGAAAGCCCGAGTCATCACCGACCTCACCAGTGGAATCTGAGTTGTCCCAGACCCCGCGTCGGAGGGAGGCGAGAGACGCACGTTACAGCTAAGGGAGCAGGCAGTGGGAGAGCCACACAGGAATCCCAACTCAAAGGAAACACAAGAAATGCACAGGTGCTCTGGGAGAGCCTTCCCGGATCTCCAGTCTGCACCAGTGCTGCACCTGCTGCATCCCTCATGGGGCTGGCAGGGGAGAGCTGGGAGTGGGGCTGAGGGCGGTTATTGACCTCAGCTCTGCAGATAGAACTTTTGTGTCTAGAATTAGTGGGAAAGCCTGAGGAGAGACAGGAAGACAGGTCAGTGACCCAAAGCAGAGAGTGCCAAACAGGAGTGGTGCTGGCCGGGGCAGCACCGCCTGAATGTACCAAGTAGTATTTTTTAAAAGAAACTTTGTTGAATCATGCTAATAATATCGCAGTACAAAGCGAAGACTGGCTTGTGCCCACCTCCAGCAGAAGCCTGGCCTCCCCACACGCGGTCGGCAGCTCCTGGCCTTAGTCCTTGCCCTGGGAAAACAGCTCCGTCCGTGACTTTACTCCTGTTGGTGCTGCTGGAATGTAAAAGGACAATGGCCTTCCGCTGGTCTCCACACAGGGCTGCTGGTGGGAGCTGAGCATGGTGGTGTTTCTCTGCACCTCCCTGCATAGACGCTGCAGCTGCCATTTATCCAGCTGCATTTTCCACCGCTGTTTGCTCCACCCGGGCTCTGCCTTGACCCTGAGCTGGAGCCAGGAGCCAGCTTGTGTCCTGGAGGAGTGGCAGACAGGCCCCTGGCGCTGAGGGGCGTTCGGCCCTCGGTCTGAGCCGGCCGGGCCCCGCGCCGTGGGCAGGCGGATCTCTGTTCAGCGGTACCAGGGTTTCTCAACAGCATCAGACTTTATTTGTATGTGGGGAGAGGGATAATTTATTTTCTGAGTGAGGTCAGAGGTCATGTTGCAATCCAAGCTTCACAGTGTTCAGCAGCAGACAGCTACAGCCGTGTTCATTTTATGTTCCCCACCTGGTCTTGTTCCCTGCTAATGACTCCTTGACGATGGACCCCCCGGCGAGGGGCAGGGGAGTGACCTGACTGGAAACCTTCACTTCTCGTCCCCTTCCCGGGCATTTCGCTTTCTTCATTTCCTGGCTGCTCCCACGCGGCTGGGCCGCTGCTGCTCCATTGCTGTTGTCAGCGGGTACGAGCGTGTCCGTTACTTTGCCATGCAGTATTTGCACATTTGGGTTCTGTACCTTCTGCGGAGAAGTTGGCAATAGACTGAGCAAAGCAACCAGGCTGGGTGGGGAGAGAGCTGGCCTCAGTTATTCTGTGTCTGTGCAGAAGAGGGGGGCACTTGGGAGGGGATGTAACTAACCTTTCCCTCCTGTACTGTAATGTGAATACATCAGGCTGGGCTGTGCGGCAGCGTGTGCTCTGGATCTGAGCCCCAGGGCAGAAATGGACTGGCTACTGCTCCGGGATAACCTGGCCCCACTCTTCTCCTCCTGCCAGCTACACTTCTTGTGCTGGTTGATTTGGGTGCTGGGGAGGAGGCCATGCAGAGGTCACGAACCCGAGGCAGAGAAGGTGGATGGGTCACTGCACTTTGCCTTGGGGGTCCCTGTAATTCGTTTCCAGAGGGCTCAGGGTCTTGCTCTGGATTGCAGAGCGAGAACTTGGTTCCAGGAAGTGTAATTAACCCCAGGACAAGGGACACTTGGAGCAGACCAAAGCCTACAGCTCGTCTCCGGCTCCTCCAGCCTTCCCTGGGGCAGGGCTCATAAACGTGTGTCGGAGAAAAACTCTGCTTCCACACGTGGCAAAGAGGTTTACCAACGCAAGACACACTGCCTGGGTCAGAAGAAAGAACCAGAACTGGGCGAGTTGAGCTGTGAGAGTGGGCTGGTGCGGTAGGTGCTGTCGCCTGCAGGGGGTAGAGGCACAGGCCTGGTGAGACATGGCTTTGGGTGCTGGCATGGGCTGCCCTCGGCAGCGCTGCGCTTCTGTGCTCTGAGCGTGAGCTGCCTGCTCAGATCACTGCAGGGAGAATGAGCTGTCTCCCTGCAGCTCCCAGTCTTGGACAGCACCTCGGCTTTGTGTCCAGGGCTGCTCCCAGCGTGTCTTCTCTGAACAACTTGCAGAGGCCTGGCCCTGTTCCAGTCCCTCGGAGACAAGGCAGCTGGGGGCCCTTTCCTGCTCCTCTCTGGAGGGTGGGGTCTGTCTGAGCCTCCTTGCTTTCTCTTTTGCCTCTGGCTCTCTGTCCATCCCTCCCCGTGCTGCTCGGAGGAGTTTGCAGGACACTGAGCTTGTGCTGTGGTGGGAACTCGTTGGAATATTCTCCCGAGTTGTTTTTCCTGTTCCATTCAGCCCAGAGATTGTGTTTCAGTAAATGCCACACGCAGACGCTCACACTACATTTCCCAACCTTCCAAAGCAACCCTGGTACATGGGGGCAGAGTCCCCAGCCCAGCCCTCCTGCTCCCTCAGCCTGCCCTGCTCCGAGGGGCTCCGGGCACCTCCACGTGCATCCTCCCTCCTGCATGCGCTACAGCACAGTGGGAAGCGCTCGCCCTGAGAGCTTGGGAGCTTTGTCCACGTGCTCTCCAGGCCGGACCGTACTCACTTCCCTCCCTCTTGTCGTGTCAGCGCCGCGGTTTTGATGTTGTTGTTACCTTTGCGGTAGGGCAGGACCCAACCAGCCGGGGAGTGCAGGTGCAGAGAGCTGGCTCAGGGCCTGCAGCGGGCACTGTAGCCCAGCCAGCCGCAGGAGATGCTTTCCTCACACCTGTGCCAGGCAGGGTGGCGATGGATCCAAGGAGAGGGGCTGCTGGCCCTGCCTATCCGATCACATCAGTATTACACAACAGGCATGCGTGCTGGCCCTTCCCTCCCCCTGCGATTGTCTGACTTCCTGTATAGCACATCCCCAGACCAATTCCTGCTGCAACCAGGGCAGCTCGTAGCAAAACTTCCCCTCTAGATGTGCAAGTTGCCAGGCCAGGGATGTCAGGAAGGGAAGTGACTTCCTTCGGCTCACCCTGTTCTTCAGCTGGGTCTCCTGCCTAGCGCCCTGCTCTTGGTGCTGCTTAGAGTGGTGATCAGTCCCCCGAGGCCTCTCCTGCCCTGGACGGAGCGTAAATACGCTGCCCCCTGATCCTTCCAGTGGCAGAGCAAACCAGCCGCAGCCCCGTGTGTGTGTGAGGAAGGGACCCCGGGGGCAGTTGCCCCTCAGCGAGGTTCTAGGTGGGTTTTGTGAGCGATGATCGTGCACGCCCTTCCTGCCACCTCCGGAGCCCTTGATCCTTGACAGGTGCAGAGACTGGCAGCCTGTAGCCCTGCTCCCGCCCAGGGGCTGCTGATCACGACCCAGGCTCTGGTATGGTAGGTGCTGGAATAGCCGGACAATCCCTGCCCCGATCTCAGCGTAAGCCAAGAGACAACAGCTGCATACGGACAGACGAGGGAGCACGAGGAAACGGGGGACATGGGTCCGCATGAGCGGCCTTGGGCTCAGCACACCAGCAGCCTCCCCATGGCCATTGACAAGTTGCTGGTAGACGTCACGGCAAAGGAGAGTTTTAAGGGGGACTTTGCCCATGCTTTTCGCCACAGGAGTGAGTGTCATGCCAGGGCTATCACCATACAGGCCTGTGCCCGCTGCCCCTCCGGCAGTCAGGACTAAGGGGTTTCTTCTCCTTTCCTCTACCCGCTGCTATGCTGCCAGCTTGCTGGTTCCCATGTGTCTGAGTCCAAGGTCTCACCATGGCCTGGAGCTGGCTGTACGCGGTACCGGTGCGGTGCCATGCTCGGGAGGGCCAGCGGCATGGAGCTGGCTGCACGCGGTACCGGTGCGGTGCGATGCCGGGAGGGCCAGCGGCATGGAGCTGGCTGCACGCGGTACCGGTGCGGTGCGATGCTCGGGAGGGCCAGCGGCATGGAGCTGGCTGTACGCGGTACCGGTGCGGTGCGATGCTCGGGAGGGCCAGCGGCATGGAGCTGGCTGTACGCGGTACCGGTGCCGTGCGATGCTCGGGAGGGCCAGAGGCATGGAGCTGGCTGAACGTGGTACCGGTGCCGTGCGATGCTCAGGAGGGCCAGAGGCATGGAGCTGGCTGTACGTGGTACCGGTGCCGTGCGATGCTCGGGAGGGCCAGCGGCATGGAGCTGGCTGTAGGTGGTACCGGTGCGGTGCGATGCTCGGGAGGGCCAGCGGCATGGAGCTGGCTGTACGCGGTACCGGTGCGGTGCCATGCTCGGGAGGGCCAGCGGCATGGAGCTGGCTGTAGGTGGTACCGGTGCGGTGCGATGCTCGGGAGGGCCAGCGGCATGGAGCTGGCTGAACGTGGTACCGGTGCCGTGCGATGCTCGGGAGGGCCAGCGGCATGGAGCTGGCTGTAGGTGGTACCGGTGCAGTGCGATGCTCGGGAGGGCCAGCGGCATGGAGCTGGCTGAACGTGGTACCGGTGCCGTGCGATGCTCGGGAGGGCCAGCGGCATGGAGCTGGCTGTACGCGGTACCGGTGCAGTGCGATGCTCGGGAGGGCCAGCGGCATGGAGCTGGCTGTACGCGGTACCGGTGCAGTGCGATGCTCGGGAGGGCCAGCGGCATGGAGCTGGCTGTACGCGGTACCGGTGCAGTGCCATGCTCGGGAGGGCCAGCGGCATGGAGCTGGCTGTACGTGGTACCGGTGCAGTGCGATGCTCGGGAGGGCCAGCGGCATGGAGCTGGCTGTACGCGGTACCGGTGCAGTGCGATGCCGGGAGGGCCAGCGGCATGGAGCTGGGTGCTACATGAAGCATTTCGGGTTAGATTGGCTCTGTGATCACCTATGGCCGGGCGACCCCCTCCTGGCCCAGCTCACCCAGGACTAGCTGTAGGGGCTTTGGAAATGGAACTTGTTCGGGTTTTGTCATTTTTAGGTGGCATTACAAAGCCTCACCGGAGCTTTTATCCCTCTGAATCAGCAGACAGAGCAAACTCCCTCCTTTGGCTTCACAGGAGCGTCTCGTCCCCGCAGGGACATGGGGCAGTCCCTGACCGTGAGCTCGCTCCTCTCCCGGGACCTAAGGAACCACAGCTACTGACTCCGCGCCCTCTCCGTCTGCCACACTGCAGCTCTCTGTAGGGCCTCTGGCAGGAGCCCCATTGGCTGAGGAGCTAGAGATCCCGGTGCCGGGGTGACTTTGGTAGGCTGCAGTGCTGGTGTAACCCACACACCGCCTGGGTGTGGTGTTCTGTCCCGTCAGTGGCACCGAGACCACTTAGAGAGAGATTAATGCGTCTGCTCTACAGCCTTAGCTAACAGCCAGGTGGCTTTGAGCTCATGCAGTCGAGGCTCATGCACTAAGCTCCCAAGGTCCCAGGTTCGATCCCGCCCGCCAACGACCGGGGTCCGTGGGCGTTACACTAGGTCAGAGGAAACATCTGTAGCACACGTGCAATGGACTGAAAGGGAGAGAGCAGCTCAGCCCGGGGTGGGGTGGGGATGGGCGGTTCCTGTCCCCGTCACCATCTCCCGCATGTGGTAGCCCCAGAGGGCTGTCGGGCAGGAGGCCCCAGGATCTCTGTGCTAACCAGAAGGCAGTGCCTGGCTGGTGAATGGAGTGGGTCTAGCCAGCACACCCCCCAGAGGCTGCTGGAGTTCGTTCTCACCCCCGAGGCGTAGCCTGCTGTTTGGTTTGGTTCATGAAGCATAAGCCTGGCTGGCCTGGCCCTTTTTCCACCCACATCCGCAACCGTTGCACAGTGCCTGGCACATTGGAGCTGGCGGGGCTGGAGTCGCTGAGCCTGGGGGTCACCGCAGGGCCCATAGGGCAAAGGTGGGTCTCGCTTTTCCATTGGAGAAGAGAGAATCCCGGGGAGTTCTCGACCGCCTAAATATGGAACTGGGAGGCCTGAGGTCTCTGACAGGAGTCGATATCACAGAGCCAATCTGATGGCAAGGAATTTCTCTAGCGGCGCTGAGACTCCTGCAGGCCATGCTGTGCTGGCTGACGGAGCTGGAGTGTCTGGGAGCTATGACGTGAGGAGACGCGAGGGACACTTCCCCCACCCGGTCCCTAGGAGCAGACTTGGACAGTAGCTTGCGGTACAGCCATCCCCCACAAACAGCACCACAGACTGTCAGACTAGAGCATCTCTGTAATGGCTTGTCGGGCGTTTGCCACTGACCGGCTGGGTGCGGCACAGGGGCAGGGTGAGAATACCCTCAAACCAGAGGCTGCATGTGGCAGGAATGGAGGAGGTGGGAGCCCATCAACGGCAGAGGTGCCTGAGAAGTGGTTTTGTAGGAGGGGAAAGAGGTGAGAGCTGGATTCTATGGCCAGGAGCACGCTCTGCCTGGGCTGTCCAGAACAGCTCCTCCTGCTGGCATTCGGCTCCCTGTGCGGGGTGCTCCCAGCGGTTTGGAGCAGGCACAAGGCTCCCTCCCTCTGACAGACAAAAGGGCTCCCATGATCCTCAGTATTGCCAATAAGGTGGATCCACCAGTGGAGGGGGACCCCATGGCATAGGGCTTCTACCTGTCCTTTGGGCAGTCCTGTTTGGTTGGAGGTCGGAATCTGTCCAGGGTCGCCTTGTCTTGGTGCCTCAGAGACAACTCGGGAGCCTCTGAACCATTGCAAGAGAAGGCCAGATCCCTGATCACCGGTGGGACTGACAGTACCGATGGCTGTGCTTCAGGGCTGGTGCGTGGGGGAATGACTGTCTCCTCGTGATATACTCCTCCCCCGGTTAACAATGTCCTGGGATATAGATGGGCCAGACAGGAGTAGTGAATGTGTACAGGGGAGAGCAAAGATTTCTTCTGAGGAAATGTATGTTTCCGACTGTCTTAGAGTACGAGGAAGGTGGTGGCTGCTTAGATGAGACGAGAAGGATTTACAGACTTCCCATACCTCAGTGACTGACTTCTCACAGGTAGCTCCTACAAGGAGGTCCATGGGTCAGTCTGTGTTCTGCTCAGCCTTTTACCTACCCTAGGTATCTGCGTCAGTCACGACAAATCCATGTTGACACCCATGAGGTGCATAGACTTTGTAGGGGTGACGTTCGACTTGACTACAGCAGGAGCATATCTACCTCTCGAAAGGTTTCAGGCCACGAGCACCGTCATACACCAGGTCACTCTCAGACCCAGGACATCAGTCAGAACTTGCCTTTCCCTCCTTGGCCACATGGCTTCCTGCATACACACGACACTGTTCTACAGGCTACATCTAGGATGCCTACAAGCCTGGCTTCTCTCCGTGTACTCACCAAAAAGATCACCATAAACAACAAGGTGACGATTCCGCCCAAGGTATTAGGCTCTCTTGTCTGGTGGACAAAACTGGAGAAGGTTCAAGTAGGGATCCCTTTCCTCAAACCAACACCTCAGGCAACCATCTCAGCTGACACCTTCCTCTTGGGTTGGGGTGTGCACACGGGCAATCATATGGGACAGGGTATCTGGACCTCCTGAGAGTCCAGAATGCACGTCAACTTACTAGAATTCATGGCTGTCCATTGGGCCTGCAATGCTTTCCTCCCACTCATCCAATCCAAACATGTTCAGATACTGTTGTCATGTTGTCCGACATTATTTTATATAAAGCAAGGGGGAACACAACCTCTCTCTTTGAGCATAGAGGCAGTCACCTTCTGGAATTGGTGCATCAAACATCACATAACCCTACCAGCAGCATAGTTATTGGGGGTGCAAAATTCCCTAGCAGACTGCCTGAGCAGACACTTTTCTGTGAATCACAGATGAGAAATTCATGATTCAGTTCTCAATGATGTCTTCACTCAATGGAGAATGCCGGCCTGGGATCTTTCTACCTCACAGGTGAACAAGAAGTCCTCAATACTTCTCCACAGCAGCCCTGGGCAAAGACTCTTTGGGAGATGTCCTCTTGATGTCGTGGAAGGGTCACCCGGGGTATGCTTTCCCTCCACTTCCTTTGATACCACAGGTTTTACAGAAGAGCAAAGAAGACAGAGCTCTAGTCATCCTCATCGCACCCAACTGACCGAGACAGCCAGTTCTGGTTCAGGGATTTGTTGAAGCTCTCAGTACAGCCGTCCATGAACATCCCCACATTGCCAGACCTTCTAATGCAACACAGGAGCAAGGTCACACACTCCAGCTCACGGCCACTGCAGCTCAGAGCCTGGTATTTGGATGGGCATCAGACATTCATGTTCCAAGAGAGTGCGATCCACCCTGAACCAAAGTAGAAAAGATTTTAAGGGAAGCTGTTACTGAGCTAACGGAAGCGTTTCTCCACTTGGGCTTATCAACGCAATTTGTCTTCAAACTCTGCTGGAATCTCCAACATCTTAAAGCATGTGCTTACCCTTAACTCTTTGGTCTTGCATTCAGTTCCCTGCAGGTGCATTTAGCAGCAATCTCCATCCTGCAGTGGATAACCATGTGATCTTCACTCACCTTTCACAACTAGGTTTTTGAAGGAGATTCTCAAATCCTTTCCACTAGTGGTGAAGTTTGCACCTCAGTGGAACCTCAGTTTTGTTCTATCGTCTCTCTCGAAGACTCCCTCTGAGCTGCTGGCCATGTGCTCTGTGCTCTCTGTCTGCCAAGGTGGGCTTTCTGATAGCTATAGCGTCAGTGACCTGGGAGCACTTACAGCGGGTCCACCACCTACTCCCTTCTATAAAGAAAAGGTCTTGCTACACCCCCACCCCAGATTCATATCCAGGGTAGTTTCATGAGAGCCAGGTCATCATACTTTTTCCTAAACTACATGCCTTGGAATAGGAGCGATCTCTGCAGCCTCTGGACTTCCAGAGGGCTTGGCTTTTTATCTGCGAAGAACAAAGGTTGTTAGAAAGGCACCTAAACTATTTGTTTCCATAGCAAAGTGATCAAGAGGTCAACCTATATCAGTGCAGAGACATCTGACATGGATCTTGGGTTATATTGGATCTTGGGTTATATTGGATCTTGGGTTATATTGCCTTTTGTTATCTATTAGCTGGCATCCCCCCGGAAGGGATAAAAGGGCAAGCTATTTCAGCTTCGCCCTGAGAGACATACTCATATTAGAGCTATGTAGGGCAGTGACTTGGAGCTCTTTGCCTGCCTTCATGAGACATTACACCTTGGAACCCTCATCAGCTATGGATACAGCTGTGGGGAACTGTGCAGTCGGCTATCACTTCTGCATCCTTGCACCCACCATCTGTTTGACTTCTGCTTGTTAATCTTCTACGCGTGGAATACGATAGGGAGCATCGCTCAAAGAAGAGGAGGTTACTTACCTGCAACTGGAGGTTCTTCAAGACGTGTGGTCCCTGTCTGTATTCCACCCCCTGCCCTTCGTCCCCTCTGCTGCGTAGTCATGACACTGCAGCGAGAATGGGAAACTGGAGGTGCCAGCCTACATGCCCTTTATACCCTTGGTTGAGAGCAGAGCAGAGCTACAACACATGTGCCGGGCAACGGACACTGCTTGCAAGAAATTCCAGGGTCAGGCGCGTGGTGTGCATGCATATCCCAGGCGTGGAATACAGAGAGGGGCCTCCAGGTACAGACAAGTAACCTTCATGGATTTGCTGAGCTCTCATCTGTGCCCAGAGTAGATGTGATGGGCGGGAGGCACAGTTTGCCCTGTCCTATCTCTGCATTTCCCTTCTCTTTGCTGCTCTTCCTCTATGTCTCCTTGAGACTCCCATCTCCTGTCAGGGACCCCCCCACACACACTGTTGTGACCTTCCCACCTCAATGCAGGTGCTGGGAGGGGAAGGGAAGTGCAGAGACGGGACATGGCACCAAAGGGGGTTGGGTAACGGTCTGTTAATTGGCATTTACCCAACTGTGATGGGAGCTCTTCTTAACTGACATGCTGGCCAGGTGCTCAGGGAAGCCACCGAGAAAGGGATCAGGCCAATGAATGATTTAGTTGGGGATTGGTCCTGCTTTGAGCAGGGGGTGGGACTAGATGACCTCCTGAGGTCCCTTCCACCCCTGAGATTCTATGATTCTATGAATGCTTCACAAGGCCTGTGAACAAGAGCAGAACCAGCCAGAACCCAGTATTCACTATGCACAGTCTGCATGAAAGCCAGCGGTACAATCAAAGCACTACAGAGACACTTCTTTTGGTATGAATGAGCAGCAGGCCCTTACCCTGACCCTTCGATTGTCCCACGCTGCGGTTGCTCACGCCAAAGGCTTGGTGGCTCTTCGTATTTTACCCAGGTGAAGTATTCGAGCTTGTGGAGTTTTTAAAATAGTTTTAGTTTCTATTTTTTGAATTTCCCCTGTAGGCACAGAGGCCTTGCAGGGAGGGCAGATCTTTTGTGGGCTTCTCCATGGCTTGTGTCACATCAATTCAGTCATATCCCAGAAGCAATAAAACTATCAAACTAGCCTCGGTTGGTCTCTTTATTCTGCTCCTTGGTCTCCCTCCCGCCCTCTCCTCGAGGAAGTGTTGGGAGGAGGACTTGCCTGCAGTTTGCCTGTATCTCTCCATAGGTGTTGCCCCTGCATGTTCATTAACCCGTAAAGTCCTGCATGAAAAGGTAACTATAGGACACCTGCTACAAGAGTGCAGCTCACTCCCGCACCTGCTATCCCCCATTCAGTCCCTGCCTGTCACTGGCATTGCATGGAGGGACCATGGGCGTTCCCCTGCAGCACCAGCACACTTGGAACAGGAAGGAAATACAAACTCTCCTGCTCCCTGGTGCTGCGTGGGGAAGATGGGCAGGATTTTAATTGCAGCCAGCAGCAAGGGTTTCACCTAGGGTTGGAGGAGCCAGCAGGAGAGCCGTCCCGGGAAGAACATTTCTAATCATCCTCAGCAGCGGTTGGTAGCCGTGCAGAAGCTGGGCTTGGTTTAGGGGCGTCCTTGCCACGGTACTAGGCTGCAGGAGAATGAGATGGGTGAGGTCTGTACAGCCGGACGTGCTGCTGCAGGCAGGGCACGTTACACACACGGCCTGCCGGTCTGGGCTTCCTGGGAGGTGCGTGAGCACGGGGCTGGGCCTCCAGCTCACATGGTGGCTCTGACGCCTGGTTCTCCAATTCCGCTGGTAACCCAGGATGCACTTCCAGACGCTGTTGAAATGCTTTGACACCTGGTGCCAGGTCTGACTCCTGCTAGTGTCTATCGGGCGTGGGTGGGCGGGTTTGGGGTAAACGGCCCACGTAGGCTTCGGCGCCCCACGAGGTATTGCACAGCACTGAGCTTCTTCACAACTGTTACTGGGGAGCGGGGCCCGACGGTGGCCATGCCTGAGCGTTTGTCCAGGCCCTTACGCTGGGAAACGTTCACCTCACCGCCAGCCACCAACGGCTGCTCCTGGATCCAATCTTCTACCTCCTCTGCAGGCTCCGTACCAGCATCACTGTTCCTGGGAGCACGGCTGAGGGGCCTGTCCTTCCTCCCGCTTCTGAGAGCTGCCCCAGTGCCCACCTAGCAGCTTGGTGGGATATAACCCAACCAAAGCTTTCCAGCGATGGTCTAACGCAGACAGCCCCCCCGCCAGCCCTGGTGGAGGTGGTGACTTTGTGTTCTTGACTGGCGAGAGGCTGGCTCGCCTGTAACCACACACACCGTAGCAATGGCTGGGTCAGGAGCCAATTAGCCCAAAGGAACACACGGCTAATTAGGATTAATTAACATTTGGCCAGCACTTTGAAATGCTAACCCGCAGCATGAGGCTGCTGCTAAGAGTGTGTTTATGGCTGCCTGCCGATGGGCACTGTGAAACCCAAAGCACCTCCGCCTCGGTTCCTTTCTATGGTGGAAGAGCCGGCGGCCTAGCTTAATAGAAACCTGGACGGTAGGAAGAGCTGTGCCGTCCCTGTCTCTCTCTAGGAATCAGGCGTTTGTCTGACACGAACATGCTATGGGTGTCTCTTCCTTTTTGTCATGCTATTGCCACATTGACAACGTCGCCTGCGTTGGGGGAGCCAGGGGAAGGCCGGAAGATTTGTAGTCTCGTGTCTGTGATGAAAAGGAAAACACACAGGGCAAATCCAGCAGTGACGCAGGACCTGCTTAGCCCACATGCCCATGTCAGGAGCGTATGGCTGGAGAAACAGGAGGAGGTGAGTTAACGCCCTTCAGCAGAGCTCCCTGATGGTGAGCATCCATGGGGCACACGAGAGAGAGAGACAATGGGAAGGGGGTGCAGGGACCAGTCCCCAAGGTCATTGGGTTTTCTCTTCCCAAAGTCTTAGCCCAAATAGCAAAATGCCCCTAAAAAGGCTTTAGCCCCCTGGAAAGGCAAACCCAGGGGCAGGCACAGGAGTCTCTCCTTACCACCTTGCAGAGTCTGCGGATGCTGGTTCTCCGGGGAGCACTGGGAGGAGGAAGCACAGATACAGATTTTGCAAGCACGGGAGCCAATCAGCATCCTTCTGGCAGGAGGGATAACTCTCCGATTGAGAACAGGACCCACGGGGGGAGGAAAAGCAAAAAAAGAACCAGTTCAGATCCTTTGAATACATGCTTACGAGGGCAGTGTCCAGTTTAGATCAACCGCCTAATGCAACCCCTAAGAAAGGCAAAGAGGGGGAATCAGAGTAGAAATCCCCCTCACCAGCCCCACACAGAACCTTACATTCCTCTCAATGCTGCCTTGTTAGATATCGGAACGGCCAGACTGGGTCAGACCAATGGTCCATCTAGCCCAGTCTCCTGTCTGCCAACAGGGGCCAATGCCAGGTGCCCCAGAGGGAATGAACAGAACAGACGATCATCAAGTGATCCATCCCATCATCCACTCCCTGCTTCTGGCAGTCAGAGGTTTAGGGACACCCGGGTCATGGTTTTGCATCCCAGACCTTCTTGGCTAATAGCCACTGATGGACCCATCCTCCATGAACTTATCTAGTTCTTTTTTTAACCCCGTTATTCTTTTGGCCTCCACAACATCCCCTGGCAACGAGTGCCACAGATTGACTGTACGTTATTTGAAGAAGTACTTCCTTATATTTGTTTTAAACCTGATGCCTATTAATTTAATTGGGTGACCCCTGGGGCTTGTGTTTATGTGAAGAGGTAAATAATACTTCCTTATTTACTTTCTCCAAGCAGGAAGGGGAGTTCTCACGAAAACCTAAGAGACGGAACAAGGTGACTAAGAAACCTTATAATTAATCCAGTCTAAATCAGATTTTGTTTTCCTTCCTAATGTCAGTGCTGCACTGACATCTCTAGCTAAGGACATGCCAATGCCTACAGAGGGAGACTCAAGTCCTGGGAATCCCACAGACCTGAGCATGGACATCCCACTCGGGACACACTTTGAGACGCCTGCATGTCTCCGAGACCGTCCACTGAATCCACACGCTCAGTCAGCAGAATGGGCCTGGATGGATGGTCTGTCCGACTCTGTCCCCCTCGGAGGCAGAAAACGCCTGGGTCCGGGGCTGCCTTCAGTTCGGACTCTTCTTTGGACGTCCTCAGGCACTCAGCAATAGTGATGGGCTTCAGTGCTGCTACCTATTGGCGTATGTAACTGCCTCATATGTAAGGCAGATGTCCAGACTAAGTGACTTTGGCATCGGTTAGCATTCAGGAGGGAAATTAGATGGGGAATCGATGGATGAGGTGGTGTCTGACTCCTTAGATAAAGAAAAAATGACTCTGGGTCCTGCCCAGCCCCACAGTGGGGAATAAAAGTTCCTGTTCCAAACCCAAGCAGTCTTGTTAAGCTTCCAAACCAGCAGTTTAGCAGACGAAACGATTCCAGCTCCTCCAGGTGAAGGTGGTCTAGAACCAGAGGTGGCCGCTTCAGGGGGTAACACATCCACTTGACTGTCTGGTCCTCCCTGACACCCAGAGTCTCCTCCAGCTTGCAGAGTGTTGGCCTCAAACCCCCTACAACAAGTGGGTTCTGGAGATTGTCCAGAGAGAATGTGCCCGGGATCTCCTCAGTTCTCCTCCCGGATGTCTCTGCTTAATGAGATCCCGAGGATGCTGAGGTTCAAGACAGAAACATTAAAGCCCCCCCTGGCAGCTATCAACAAAGGAGATGGTCTGTTGTCAACTGGCAGCCCATTCGTCCATCTCCATCCATAAGTCTCACCGAGTGCTCTCCATTTCCCCCTCTGGATCCCAGCACGTCCAGTACAGGTCGTCACTCTCTGGCCTGGCCACGGACCACAGGGTAACTGCAGATGTGTTCCTGGTCTTGGTAGCGGCAGGCAGGAAGGAAGGGGTCAGCTCTAGCCATTCCTTGACAACCTGTTGCTAAGAGCACCAGCCAGAGGCAAAGTGGCACAAAAGGACAACCTGGATCCTCAAGCGCCCCAGGTTTTTGTTTCCCTGAACTAGGAAAAGCGCCACCCACCACACAGCAAGATCCCCTCAGCGGCCTGTCCCCTAGGCCAGTACAAAGATGCCCCTGCTTCCACTCTTCTTTTGTGCACTAATGCAACCAAGTTACGCGTTACACTCAAGCTGCTTTTCGCTACCACTCCTCTACCTGCTCATTCAAACAACGTGTCCTCATCTGTCACCCTGTCAGTCCCGCCTGGTCATACGAGCGGCTGTGTCCCTGTGCCACCTCGTAGGAATGTGCGTACGTACTTACTTGAGAGCCCTGTGGGTTCATGTACCAACCTCTCCACTCAGGACTGGGCTGACCTGGTGTATTACTATCCTGCCAAGATCTGCTTTGGTCCATACGCTTAGTTGTGCCCAGGGCTCCAGCAAGACCTACGGGGGAAATCCACACAGCCTCACGGGGGGGTTACCTCTCAAGAGACAGAACAAATTAACTTTTGTACAGGACAGTCAGCAGCCTCCAGGACACTTCAGACCAGCCCGATGTCCCTGCTGGGATGTTTGTCTCACATGGACGGTGCAGTGGGCTCGAGAACACATGAAACCGCTCCACTTCTTTCTGCAGTTCCTGTCTCCTCCCTCCAGGAGAGTCCAACTTCCCAGAGCCCCGTAATGCAGAACTCACCTGTAGCCGAGCTGGACAGACCTGTGCTTGCGCTGATGCCAGCCGTGAGGGATCGGAAGCTCACCTGCAGATGGTGAAGTCAACACAGGCAGTTTGGACAATGCGCGGAATGCAAATGCAGTATAAACTGGGTAGAGCTCTGGGCAATTCCCTAGAGACTACGCATGGGTGAACAGCTCCCTGGTCCGGATCATGACAGACAATGGCCAGTGCCGACAAACAAGGTGGGGTGAGGTCCTCATCCCTGCAGAGGGAAGCCCGTTGGCTGATGTCCTGGGCAGAACAAGCCCTCCAGGCTCTGTGAGCGCTACGTGTTCAAGGACAGAAAAACACTGTGGCCGAAGGCAGAGTGGAGTCTTAAACCAGAAATGTTTCAGTTCCCAGTGAGGAAATTCGGGGTCCCACTGAGACCTATTCACAGCACACACGCACTTCAAGCTCCTACCTGCCCACAGTCATCCATTCAGACCTCCTCCAGATTTCACAAGCTGGACAACTCAGGCATCCCCGGATGCTGCCTTCAGTAGGCGAATGCTCTGCACTGTGGGCTCCCAGTAGCAGAGGAGGGACTGAAAACCTTGTATATACTTCCTTGTGATGCCTCCTTGAGGGCTCGCCACTATAAAACCCCGTTGGGCAGCAGGTCTGTGGACCTTGTAGACACAAGAAAATGGGACAATTTTATTTGACTTACTGAAAATTTCCTTTCTCGGAGTTAGAAGGCCCACAGGCTCCCCCCCCCCCCCCCTTCTTTGGAGGCCGACCTGAGCCGTAGGATAACGAGTTCTGTTTGGGTCGTTCCAATTGGCTCAGCAAGTTCTGCTCGGCAGTAGGAATTGGTTATTGCAACACACGGAAGTTCAGTAACGTGTGACGAAGTCAGGCCGGGCGGCTGCAGGAGGGTCTTGGGAGGCTGAGGTGTGAGCCCTACAATGTTAAAGGCCCTTTTTCCTCCAAGCTGAGAAGGGGTTACCTCAGGTCAGTCAGGGGCACCCGATTCCAAGTACGGGCTGCCCGGGGCCTTTAAAAACCCTCCTCTGGGCACAGAAGGGGGGAGGAGAGAGACCAGCTGCTCCACGCTAGGGGAATGAGCTGCTCCGGGGCGAGAGGCCGTGCTCCTTCCCGTAGGGGAAACGCAAACCTGAGTGCCGGCCGGGCTAGGACTGACACCCGGGAACCAACAGGACGACACTCTGCCCCAGCGAGCAGGCAGTGAAAAGTACCCTCCGTCCCGGGGTTTTGTTTGAGACTTTTTTTTTGTTTGTTTGGTGGTGGATCACCCCTGAGGCCTGCCCTGAAAATACGACCAAGGGGAGCGCACAAGGCAAAACCCTGCCTGGAGTGGGGCTGTTTACCCCAGGCCTGGCGGGGGGTAAGTCTGGCGAGATGACGGAGGTGCCTTGCGTCACGAGCTTCAGGCCACGGGGCTGTTGTCCTTTGTTACAGACGCTGTCTCGAGTGGTGGCTCGTCAGTGTCGCTGGCGACGTCTTCCCCCGTCAGTGACTGACCGGTCTGGTTCTGCTTCCTTAGCTGTGGCCAGGCTGAGAGGACCTGCTGTGTGTGTCAGACTCCGTTTTTCTGGACTCCCTCTGTGCTCACTTCTGACTGGGTGTCTGGTTTCCATGACACTTTGCATATAGGTAAATCTTGGTCTAAGCCAGGGCACAGACTTCAACCTACGCAGCCTTTTGGCTCCTCTTTTCTTGCTTCTCCATGTTTCTACTGATGGAAACCACCTGTGACTAAACCGCCCCCAGAGCCAGCCCCGGCTCACAGACCTTCATGAACTTTTACCTAAGGTTGCTCAAGTGCTCATCCCGCCCGGCAAGCGGCAGGGAATTGAGGTGACGAGGTTAGCGGAGGGGCACATCACCAGCAGCCCCAGGTCCCCAGGTCACACACCCCTAGCAGCGAGCCTGGGAGTCCTGCTCACGCACGTCCCCCGAGCTCCCTCCTCGGCCCGAGGAAGACAGCCTCGGGCAGCCATGCCTGTGAGGTCACCAGCCACGAGGGATTATTTATCCCAGAAAACGCACAATTAATTGGCGGTTTTACCGACTCCAGGTTTTTTGCCGCCCCGAGCACATGCTTGGGACGCTGGTGTAGAGCCGGCCCTGTTACCGACCAGCTGGGCAAACCCCCGTCACGGATGGTCTAGGGGTACTTGGTCCTGCTTCAGCAGGGGGCTGGGCTAGCCCCACATTTCCACGGTTCTGTGACGGGGTGGGGACAGCCCTGGCTCCCCAAGCGCAAGGGGAGCCCTTCATGTGTCCCAGCTGGAGCCCCGGGGTGACGGACTGCCCAGCTCAGACAGGCCCGGCTCCCCTTTGTGGTTGTGGGAGCCCCGCCTGACGACTGAGGAGCTCCAGCAGTGAGGGAGAGCAGCTGCGAACCTGACCAGACCGGCTGGGGACCTGGCCCTGCCTGGCAGCCAGGGGAAGGTGAGTGTGAGGGGCTGCAGTCGGGACGCTGCCCAAGCAGCCCAACAGCTGCAGTCTCTGGTTGGGCCAGGCCAGGGAGCAATTCTCTGGGTGCTTCTGCTCCCTCCTGCTGTCTCCCTGGCCCTGCTGCCCCCTCCACCTCTGCCGAGGCAGGGAGGCTGTGTCAGAAATGTGGGGAGCAGCTGCTCCAGCCCGACCTGTCTCTGACCCGCCCAGCCTCGCCTGCTGCAGAAGGAGGGGCAGGAAACCTGTAATGGGCCATTCTGGAATCTGGTGCCTGGGGAGCCCCTCGTCACCCCCCTCAGACAGCCCTCGGCTTGTGGCCCAGCCAAGACGACAGGATCTATCACGTCCAAGCTTTCTGTACTTTAAAACCACGCTAATGCACTTCTGCCGTTCTCATTAGCCATGCAAATGGCCAACGCCGCTGAGCTCTTGGGCTCCTTGGGAGCTTGTGGCAGTGAGTTGCACAAGTTCATTGTGCATTATGTGGAAAACTAGTGTGTGCCCCTTTAAGAGGTCTCAGTTTGCTCCCTCTCTATGTCATGGGCTGTCCCTTGGATTGTGCATTACGCTAGAGGGTAAAGAGCTCCCAGTCTGTTTTATGGCCCTGCAGCACGGCCCCTCATTTGTCGGCCTCACAGAGCATGTGAGGCTACATTTAAAAACTGGGTTTTAACTGTTTGCTCTAAAAGTAATATCAGCGCTTTTAATCAAGACTCAGTTTCCCGAAGTGGTAATTGTGAGAAATCAGGTGTGACTGCAACAATTATATGGATCTAAGGCACTTAGCGGGCCCCTCTGAGCACCTCCCAACCTTTACTGCCAGGCAGGGCCAGCTGTAGTCTCCATTGAAGCCCAGAGAAGCTAAGGGACTTGCCCAAGGTCACACGGAGTCTGTGGCAGAGCAAGGTCTCCCAAGTCTTCGTCTAGTGCCTGACCTGCTGACACGTCCATCTTTCGCCCTCCCTTAAGTGAACAGCAAATTGCTCTGGTCACTCTGGGGTGACTCCTGCTGCCTTCGTGATGCAGTGTCTGCTTCGGGTTTGGAGAGTGAGGGCGGGCTCTCTTGTGGCTTAATTCTTGCTCCTTTGGAAAGAAAAGTGAGAGCTGGTCTAATGCCAAACATGTCCCACGTCCCAGGAGAACAGCTGTCCACCATCGCCGGGGGGGCCAGAGAAACATGTAAAAGGTTATGCTACTTGTGGTGTGATCTTCACCCCACCCCAGCCTAGAAGGGGTTAATGAGTCTGGGAAGGGGCCAATTAGCTGGATAGGCCACAGCTGAGAGGAATTAGGTGGCCTAAGTAATCCTGGAATGATGCTGGAGCCCAGCTGAGAAGATACAGGCGGGGCTGGGCTGGAGCCAGGAAGCTGGCAGCAGAAAGGGGCTGCAGTGTGGACGCCTGTGGTCACTCAGCCTTCGAGAGGGAAGGAGGAAAGCGGGGGGAGAGGAGCAGCGTCGGGGCCTGGCCCTGAGGGAAGGGCAAGTCCAGAGGAGGTGGAGAAAGAGCCTGACGGAGGTAAAGCAGGAGCAGCTCAGGGAAACTGTAGCAAGGTTTGGGACTGTGCAGACCTTGGCTGCTGGTTGTGGGGGCTGTGGGCTGGACCCTAGAGCAATGGGTGGGCCCACGTTCCCGAGCAGCCACTGGGGAAGTGGCAGACCAGGCAGTGGAGCAGAAGGCTGCCTAGGACAGTTGTGCAGAAGGAAAACACTGTGACCTGGCCCTCAGGCCAAGCCCCAGAGACCGAGCCCCCAGAGCCACAGAGAGAGGCGGTAGGGCCCACCCCGCCTGGCAGAGGAGGGGGTTGGACCTGGGAGGACCTAATCCCCAGAGCAGCCAGGAGGTGGTAAGTGGACCTTGTGACACAAGTGGCGTAACCTGGTCCAAGAGCTCCCGGAGGTCGAGCTCCCCCGTGTACTGTAGGGGACAGCTGCCCTACGTGTGCCTCGTCTGACTCCCCATGGGGGTCGCTGGGGTGGTCCCCGCTGCCCCGTGTTGCTGCGCTCTCTGTAACTTGGCTTTTCTCCCAGGTGCACTAGCTCAGACCCACGCCGGCAGCTCTGGCCCTCCTCTGTCTCACGGAGGTGGGTGCTCGGCAGCCTTCATGCAGGAATCGCCAGCGCCCTGCGAGCCAGGACAGTGGTGCAGCCGCCCGGTGAAGGCCTAGAGGGAGCCAGGACCCAGCCGAGCTTGGAACTGGCTTTGGCCCCTGTGGGGCCTCGGGCTGCAGGAGCCGGGTGAGGCCCGCGGGGAGAGGAAGCATGCAGGGAAGGTCTGTGGTTTGCCGTGATGACTTGCCTAGGTCTGATGGGTTGGGCTGGGTTTGAAGCCTGCCCTGGCCTATGGGAACAGGGCCGATGCATACTGAAGCGTGCAGCGGTTGGAGCCCCGCTCTCCTGCTCTGAGGCAGCTGCATTGGAATGCAAATCTTTACAAGAATTTCTGCTGACGAGGCCTGTAGGAGGAGCTGCTGCCCGTTCCCAGGGCCTCTCCCTGTAGGGCATGGACCACGTGCATTGCTTCCACCTGGCTGGCTGCCCCGCCTCACACACCAGCTCCGCTGGGGGCGCCCGCTGGGCCACCTGCTCTCTCCATACACCTCTGCACAGAGCCCAGCCCTGCCCCCAAGGGATCCCCAAGGGGTGGGCGGCTTGCAAGGAGATCTTCCCCCTGTGCCCTGCCAAGGGCTCTGGTCTGTGTCCTTTTGCCAGCCCATTAGTTTCTGGTGAAAACTGACCCTACAAGGAAGGGCCAGTAGCGTTCCCTGGTGCCCCTGAAAAGTGTTGGAGCCATTTTCCTTTGCCCTGTCCCATTGCTCACCCCAGAAAGCCCACCCGGCCTCCCAGCGTTTAACCCCTCGTGCACCCAGGCAGCTGTCTCAGAACTGACCAATCACAGCCACCTGCTGCACAAGGATCTGCCCTGGATTCGAAACATGCGGTTTGTCCAAGGGCTAGAACCCCCAGCCCCCCGGGGCTCCAGGCCAGGGGCTAGCACGCTCCTTGCTGTTCTTCAGCACCATGTCGGCTGTAGCTTTCAACGTCTCCAGAGCAGGACCCCTGCCCTTCCCCTGGTGAGCCGATGATCCAGCCTCGCAGAGCTCCTGGGGCGCGTGGCCACGTCACAGCACCTGTGCTTGGCGCGATCCTAGGGGCCGTGTGCTGCAGGAGCGTCAGCCGTCCTGCTGGGTTGCTGTGGCCTTGGGCCCAAGCGCTGTGACCTATACGGGACAATAGTCTGCCAAGAGCCCCTTTCGCCCAGTTCAGGGGCCAGGGATGGAGCGGATAGGCTGGGCCCAATTGCTCATGGGACCATGTGGGGGGCAGTGGCGGTGGGGCCAGGCAGCAGCCCCTCGGGATTACGACACCCCTGTGTTCTCTGTTGCCCTGAATCCCGCTCTTCGGGGGCAGGGGCTCTGCTGCCACCTGTCCGCTTCCCAAGGGCAGCAATTACTGCACCCCCTCCCATTGCACCCCGCAGAGGAGGGAAGGGCTGGCCCAGCACCCCTGAGTAGAGCCAGGCCTGTCCCGTGAGCACTTCGCTAACCCCAGGGGGGGCCCAGCAGAGTTCCCAGCCCTGGCTCCGAGTCGCAGCCAGGGCTGGCGCTGCCCCACACACCACGTCTAGCATCCGAACCACCGATAGTCCCTGGGGTGCACTTTGCAGCTTCTCCTCTGCTCTGGTTCCCCCCAGGGACCCTGCCTGACCGCCTGAGGAGCTGAGACTGTGGCCAAAGCCGCTGGGTTTTACTGCGCAGCACCGGGGCCGGGACGCTTCCCCAGGCACCATCACGGCAGCTCAGAGTCTGCAGCCCAGCAGGCCAGGAGCAGGACAAGGAAGGGGCAGTGGGGCATTAACAGGCTCCTTCGCTGTGGCCGGGCTGGGCTTCCACGCCTGCGCCCTGGACTCGTGGGCGTCCTGCAGCGTCCAGCCCTCAGCAGGAGACGGGCCCGCAGCCTGGAGCCGTTCGTCTTTGTTCCACTCACCAGCATTTTCCAGCCAGCCTCAGCTGCTTCCCTGCCAGAGTCCCCAGGCCTCTGCCTTCCCCGGGCACTGCACAGCTGTGACTGGCGCTGGGTGCAGTAGGAATTCGGGTGTCCAGACTGGGGTGGGACCAGGCCCTGTTCCCACCTGCTCCGAAAGCGGCGCGATCGGGTGTGACTCACGCTGCTTAGTGCATGGGCAGCTGGCCGCGTTCCCCAGTTACAGAGCTGCTGCAGGGAGCCCCCCAGGGGCCTGGGTTGCTGGGGGGAGGGTCTGGCTCCAAACATCCTGGCCAGACTCACATGGAAATAGGCCCCCAGCTCTCCCCGAGGCCATGGGCAGATCCCTGTGGGAGGCTGGAACTACCAGCCAGCCCCTCCCCACACCCTCCCAGAGTCCCTTTCCGGGGGCCAGGCCCAGCCCTGGCACGCTACCCGAGGGCCCCAGCCCCCCGTCGCCCAGAGCAGCTCCCTGGTGCGGTGGGTGCCAGCAGGACAACACGTCAGTGCTGCCGGAGCAAATGGGTCATTTTCCAGGCAGGTGGGGTTACATGCAGCCTCTATGCCAGCTGAGGGCAGGGAGATAGAGGGCGTCCTCCAGCACGACAGCGCGGTGCCCAGGCTCGCCGAGAGGGTGGGCAGGGAGGCAGCTCAGAGGAGCGCCCACCAGGCAGGGAAGCAATAGGCCCCACCTGCCCTTTGGGATTTCCATGTGAGGAACGACTGGAGTCGCTCCCCAACCATGTCCCCAAAGCGCCCGATTGCTCCCAGCTTCCCAGCACTGGTGCCAGGCCTGGAGGAGGCAGCAGGGACCAGGAGGCACCTGTCAGCCCATCAAAGCCGTGCCCAGTGTGCTGCCCCCAACCCAACAGGGAGCTATTACGGCAAGGACACCAAAGGGCATTGGCGGGGGCTGCAGCGCCAGGCCCTGGCTGGGAGGGGCTCCTGGACCCCTAGCGTGGCTCGTGAGAAAGGGGAGGCAGCATGAGCAGCGGTGGGGGGAGCAGATCTGTTAGAAACCAGCCAAGCCTGATTGAAACATTGTCAGTGCTGGCGACTCCAGCATGGCCCCCGGGCACCATTGCCCTGTTCAGTGCCCACCTTCGTGCCAGGCTGAGCTGGGCCCCAGGCGGGGCTAGTCCAGTTGCGCAGGCCGTACCTGGGGGACCGGGGCTTGGGCCGTGCTCGATTTGGCTTTGCTGTGGCTCTGAAGGGCCGCGCCAGGTCGGCTCAGCACACAGCGGGGCAGAGCAAGGGGGACGCGGGGACGCGGTTGAGCCTCAGGGCTCACAAGCTAATCCTGCTGCATTAGGCAAATGGGTTCGGCGTAGACAATGCCGCCGGCCGCAGTGTAAGAGGTGCAGGCCTCAGGCCCCCGGGTGTTAGTGTGGCAAAGGGGCAGGCTCGGGGGGCACAGACCCGAAGTGGCTACGCTCAGGCCAGCGTGCAGCAGCCCGAATGGTCAAGGTGCGGCTGGCCTGGCGCCGGCCCGGCGTGTTACGTGACCCCGTGTTCCCTACGCTTTGCGTGAGTGGCTCACGGCGAGCACAGGGCCCGTTCGAAGGGAGCCCGGCCCCGGGCAGCTGTGCACAGCGGCAGAGCAAAGGGGGTCCCTGCCGAAGGGCCGTGGGAAAGCCCAGGAACAGCCCCGCACTTTGGCCCGGCCGAGGAGAGACCGGCCGCAATGGGATTAAGCACAAAGGTGCCCGAGAGGTGAAGCGACTATTTCCGTGGGCTCAACGGTGCGAGCGGATTACGGCGGGTGGTTTATTCGGGGTGGGTCCGGGGGGGGGGGCGGCAAGGGGGCAGGGCAGAGACTGTCCAAGGGGTCAGTGGAAGGGCTGGGAGAATAGAGGAGGGGCAGAGGTTCTGCAGTAATGAAGTGAGAGGTGCTAGGAACTGAGGACTCAAAGGGGCGTTTGGGAGCTTTGTCCCTGGGCACTGCTGTGGGTTCACGCCCACTGCTGGGGTGGGGGCTGGGCAGGTCAGCACCACCCGCGGGAACAAACCCTGAGAGAACGTGAAGGGCCCTCGTGGCCGCCCTAAGGCCCCAGCCTGGCGCCCCCGTCTCTGCTACCCCGAATGCCCCAGGGCCCCAGCCTGGCACCCCCGTCTCTGCTACCCAGAATGCCCCGGGGCCCCAGCCTGGCACCCCCGTCTCTGCTACCCAGAATCCCCTGGGGCCCCAGCCTGGCACCCTGTCTCTGCTACCCAGAATGCCCCAGGGCCCCAGCCTGGCGCCCCCGTCTCTGCTACCCAGAATCCCCTGGGGCCCCAGCCTGGCCTTGTCTCTGCTACCCAGAATGCCCCGGGGCCCCAGCCTGGCACCCCCGTCTCTGCTACCCAGAATCCCCTGGGGCCCCAGCCTGGCACCCCGTCTCTGCTACCCAGAATCCCCTGGGGCCCCAGCCTGGCGCCCCCGTCTCTGCTACCCAGAATCCCCTGGGGCCCCAGCCTGGCGCCCCCGTCTCTGCTACCCAGAATCCCCTGGGGCCCCAGCCTGGCGCCCCGTCTCTGCTACCCAGAATCCCCTGGGGCCCCAGCCTGGCGCCCCCGTCTCTGCTACCCAGAATCCCCTGGGGCCCCACTCCTCTGTTACATGATTTGGCCCAAGCAAACCAGGCCAATAAAGGGATAAGCCTGAACTTGAGCAAGCCCGTGTCTGTCCCTGGCTGGGGGAGGGGGTGTGAGGGGGTGTCCGTCCCGGGGGGCGGGGGGGGGTCCGTGTGTCTGTCCCGGGGGGCGGGGGGGGGGTGTCCGTGTGTCTGTCCCCGGGGGCGGGGGTGTGTCCATGTGTCTGTCCTGGGGGGTGGGGGGGGTGTCCGTGTGTCTGTCCCAGGGGGCGGGGGTGTGTCCATGTGTCTGTCCCGCTGGCGGGTAGGGGGAGGTGTCCGTGTGTCTGTCCCGGGGGGCGGGCGGGGTGTCCGTGTGTCTGTCCCGGGGGGGGGGGTGTCCGTGTGTCTGTCCCGGTTGGCGGAGGGGGTGTGTGTCCGTGTGTCTGTCCTGGGGGGCGGGGGCGCGGGGGTGTGTGTCCGTGTGTCTGTCCCGCTGTCGGGGGCGCGGGGGGGTGTCCGTGTGTCTGTCCCGGGGGCGCGGGGGGGGTGTGTGTCCGTGTGTCTGTCCTGGGGGGCGGGGGCGCGGGGGTGTGTGTCCGTGTGTCTGTCCCGCTGTCGGGGGCGCGGGGGGGTGTCCGTGTGTCTGTCCCGGGGCGCGGGGGCGCGGGGGCGGGGGGTGTCCGTGTGTCTGTCCCGGGGGCGCGGGCGCGGGGGGGGTGTCCGTGTCTCTGTCCCGGGGGGCGGGGGGGGGTGTCCGTGTGTCTGTCCCGGGGGGCGGGGGCGCGGGGGGGGTGTCCGTGTGTCTGTCCCGGGGCGCGGGGGCGCGGGGGCGGGGGGTGTCCGTGTGTCTGTCCCGGGGGGCGGGGGGGGTGTCCGTGTGTCTGTCCCGGGGGCGCGGGCGCGGGGGGGGTGTCCGTGTCTCTGTCCCGGGGGTGGGGGGGGGTGTCCGTGTGTCTGTCCCGGGGGGCGGGGGCGCGGGGGGGGTGTCCGTGTGTCTGTCCCGGGGCGCGGGGGCGGGGGGTGTCCGTGTGTCTGTCCCGGGGGGCGGGGGGGGTGTCCGTGTGTCTGTCCCGGGGGCGCGGGCGCGGGGGGGGTGTCCGTGTCTCTGTCCCGGGGGTGGGGGGGGGTGTCCGTGTGTCTGTCCCGGGGGGCGGGGGCGCGGAGGGGGGTGTCCGTGTGTCTGTCCCGGGGCGCGGGGGCGCGGGGGCGGGGGGTGTCCGTGTGTCTGTCCCGGGGGGGGGCTCCCGGCCCGTGGGTGCCCCCAGCTCCGCCCCGCCCGGGGATCAGGTGACGGGGCCGCTGGAATTTGACACCAGAAGCGGCCGGGCGCGGAGGATGGAGCCGGCTCCTGCCTCCCAGAGGCCGCCCGCGAGCCCCGCCAGCAGCCGCAGGTCCGAGCCCGCCCGCCCGGCCCGGGAGCCGCTTCGCCCCGCTCGGTGAGTCCCGGCCCGGCGCTGCCCCCCGCGCCCGGGGGCGAAGCCCGGCCCGGCTCGGCCCGGCCCCTGGTCCCACCTGCCGGCTCCGGGGGGGGGAGCCCCGGCCCGCCCGGCTCTAACCCGCCTCCTCTCCCGCGCAGGGCGGCGCAGGCAGCGCCGGGCACCTGCCCCCCGGGGCTCGCCATGCGGACAACGTGACCCCCCCCCGGGCAGGGCGGCGAGTCCCGGAGCCCGGCCATGGCCCCCGGGGCCGGCTGAGCGCCAGAGCCCCGCCGGGGATGCGCCCGCACCGCAGCCAAGAGGTACCGGGTGGGGCCTGGGTCTGTCCCGGGACGGGGGGGTCGGTCTGGCCGGGAGGGCGGCCGGTCTGTCCCGGGACTGGGGGGGGTCGGTCCCTCTGTCCCGGGGGGTCGGTCTGTCAGTCCCGGGACGGGGGGGGGGGGTCGGTCTGGTGGGGGAGCGGGGGGTCGGTCCCGGGACGGGGGGGTCGGTCTGGCGGGGGGTCGGTCCCGGGTCCGGTGGGGGGCGGGGGGTCGGTCCCCGGGGGGGGGGTCTGGTGGGGGGTCGGTCGCAGGACTGGGGGGGGTCGGTCGGGGGGGGGTCGGTCCCGGGACTGGGGGGGGGGGAGGGTCGGTCTGTCTGTGCCCCGGTGCCGGGAACCCCGGTGATTTTGTCCCTCTGGCGGCCGCAGGGAGCGGACTCGATGCCCGCCGGGGACCGGTGCCCGGGGCCAGAGGGAGGCGCGTCCCAGCCGCGACCCCCGGAGCATGTTCCGCAGGCTCCCGGCGCGCACGGTGAGTGGAGCCGGGCCCGGGGGGCGGCGGCGGGGAGGGCCCAGGCCGGGGTCCGCTGCAGCCGTTTCCCCAGACTGAGACCCGAGTGGCAGCTGCCCCGCCTCGGCAGCAGACGTGGGGTTGTTGTGGTAGGGTCGCGCCGCGCGGGGGGTTGTTGTGGTAGGATCGCGCGGGGGGAAGGGGCGGGAGTTGTTGTGGTAGGGTCGCGGGGGGGGGGGGGAGGCCGCTGTGGTAGGGTTTCGCCGCGGGGGGGCTGTTGTGGTAGGGTCGCGGGGGGGGGGTGAGGCCGCTGTGGTAGGGTGGCGCCGCGGGGGGGTTGTTGTGGTAGGGTCGCGCTGCGTGTGTGTGGTGGTGGTGGTGGTGGGGTTGTGGTAGGGTCGCTGTGTCCAGCCTGCCGTGGGCTGTGTGCAGGGGAGGGGGGCCCTGAGGTGGGTCGCTCTGGGGCCGCCCTCAGTCAAGGCACACGTGGCCCCCGCACACTGGGCCCAGCTGAGCCGAGCCACTCCAGGCTAATCCCCTGTTTAGCCTCTGGCAGCTGCCCATATTAGCTCCCCGCAGGGGCCTCCCTCCTCCGCTCCCCGGGGCTGCGCAGCCGGGCCCCCCAAGGCCTTGTCCCCCCCTACAGTGCGTCTTCTTCCCAGCGTTAGGGTCAGTCTGGGGCTACGCCCTGCTGGGACCCCCCAGGGCCGGGCACTTCCTTCCCCTGCCCCAAGGGGTGGTTCCGGGGCCAGGCTGGAAGTGCCCTGGCCCGGGATCCGTGGGGCTGGCGTCCCGCTCCTAGAGCCGTCGCCGGCAGGACGAGAGGAAGGGGGCAGCGTGGGGCAGAGCTGGGGCCTCTGTTCCGGTTCCCAGGGGTTGATTCATGCCTCAGCTTTGGGTGGCTGGGAGCTGGTGGTTCTGTCATCGGCCACTTGACGGCTGGATTCCTGTGCACGTGCCCCGGGCGGCGGAAACCTGCCAGGACGTATCTCGCTGGGGATGTGCCTCCTCCCCCCCCCCCCCCCCAGCGAGCGGCCTGCAGTCACTCCTGACTCACGCCCAGCCTGACCTGCCAGCCCCCCCGGCCTGGCTGGAGTGGGGAGGTAGCACATGGCTTCTCGCTTGTCTCTGGCCCTTGGCAAGGTCTGGGGCTGCGGGAGCCTGGCTGGCCTGGTGCTGCTGGGTGCCACACCGGGCTCTGGCTGTGGTTTAGGGGGCGTGCGAGGCTGCGGTCGGGTGGCCGCACGCAGGAGGATGGGCCGGGCGCTGCGTTCCCATCTCCGCTCCCGAGCCGGTGAGCTGGGCCCCGCGGAGGCAGCGCCGCAGGCGGACGTGAGGCGTCGGGCGGGCTCTCTGTGAGGTGAGCGGGACACCATGGAAGGCTTCACGCTGACATTTCGAAGTGTTTGTGTAGGAACGTAAACATAAATCTCCCTCCTCCCTTCCTCTGGAAAGTTTCTCCCGGAGCAGCAGCCGGAGCTCTGGCTTGTCCGGGCAACGCACGGCCCTGCAGCCCCTTTCTGCAGCGTGCTGCCTGCAGAGGCCGGGGGGAGGGGAAGCCCCAGGTCGCTCTTCCAGCCGTGCCTGGTGTGGGAATGAGACGTCCTGAAGCAGTAGCGCCTGGGAAAAGGATGTAAACATCCTCTGGTCTGCAGGGACGATTCTCCAGCTGGCTCAGAGCCTTCCCTGCCTCCCTCCCCCTCCAGCAGGAGGGACCAGGGACCCTGTCCCATCTGCCCATAGCCACCTTCCCTCGCTGCATCGCCCTTGCGGTCTGTGCAAATCAGTCACTGGCAGGGACCTGCTGGGAGCGCCCAGTCCCTCCCCCTCCGTCAGGCCTGGGCAATTTGTCCTTCCCTGTCTGCGATACTTGGGTGTCTAGGCTCAGCCAAGACTAGAGAGAGCCCTGAGGGTCAGGGCGCGACAAATCCACGGGCAAAGGGGATGCAGGAAGCTCGGGGTGGTGGGTACATTCGTTTCTCCAGAGCTCTAGCAGAGTTAATGAATGCGTATTTGCTGCAGACACTCAGCTAATCCTACTAACTAGCACCTGCTTGCCGAGCTCGGCGCAGCGCGGTCTGCCTGAGCCTGCAGCCAGCTCCGGCGTCTCTGCTGCTGCTCAGCGCTGCTCTCCCCTCCCCCGCAGCTCACCTGGACCCTGGTCGGTTCGGCTGCTGCTCCTCAGAGCCCTGGGGCGGCACTCATGGTGCCTAGAAGCGTGTTGGCTTTATTTAGTGCTGAACAGCAGCAGGTGCAGCCCCGGAGCTACTCGGGGACTGGGAAGGTAGCTCCACAATCCTCTTTCTGCTGCAGACAGGAGACCCAGGGAGGGCTAAAGTCCCAGCCACGGCCCCCCAGCAGCCCTGGTCTCCGACAGGATGCACCTGGCTCCCCCAGACCTTAGGTGGGATATGCCCCAGCAGAGCTCCTGGAGCCGGTCTCCCCCTCCCCCCATGCTGCCCTTTAGAGCCAGGAGGCTGCTGGGGGCCGGGGAGAAGAGTGTCTCCCTCCCAGCAGGCAGCTTGGGGTCATGCTAGCCAGAGGCTGGCAGTGTGTGTGGGCAGGGGGCTGTCACCCATGGAACTCCCACCATGGCCCTGCTGCCTTTACGTCCTGTCTCCAGCCAGCAGAGCACAGCCAGGCCGAGGGGGAGGGCCGGAGAGGTGCACGCTCGTTTTCGGGGGCCAGGTGTCCTTTCAGGCAGGTGTGCGTCGCAAAGAGCCTGCAGGGCTAGTGAACAGGATGCACCCTGTGTCTGCAGCACACCACAGCCGCGGAGCAGGCCCCGGGGCCTTGGCCCCCCCATGACTCCGGGTACCCCACCTCCCCGCATTGAGCGCTCCCCAGTCCGTCCCTGGAGCCTGGCAGAGCCCAAGGCAGTGGGATAGAGATGGTGCGGGTTACATGGGGTTCTCACTGATGCACCCCAAGAGAATGCCATGGCTTGGGCCCGGCCCAGCGCCCCCTTCACCGGCTGCTTCTGCTCTCAGCCCACTTCCGTCATTCCTCCGGCATGGGCTGTGTGTGAATGTGTCCCGCCTGCACGCCACACGGTCTGCGTGACCCCGCCGGCTTCGGGTCAGCGCCTCTGCCTTACTCGGGAGTCCCCCCGGGGCAGCGTCTGGGGCAATGCCGGGCTCCAGAGCCCGGTCTTGTAGAGAGAAGAGGAGCCAGGAGCCAGCCCCATGTGAGCAGCCACTCTCCAGGGGCCAGAGCTTGGCAGCGACTGCCCAGCACCCAGCTCTCCTGGCGCTGCGGGTCTCGGGTACCTGAGGCGCGAGGATCCCCGTCAACGTCCCGCCTCCTTGTGCTGCCTCTGCCCGGCACATGCCCCGGGGTGGCACTTGCTTTCTGGGCCCTCGAGGGGCCTGTCCTCCCTCCCCCGCCTTCCTGCTGCCCTGGGCAAGTCTGTGCTCTGCTCACTGCCTGCCTGACGCTGCAGCCTCCCCAGCTCCGCCCTCCAGTCCTCACTGCCCTGCCTCTGCCAGTCCCTCCTGCGCCTCCCTCCGCGCTGTCCCCAGCGCCCCCTGCCCACCCGGCCCGCTGCTCTCAGCCGGCCCAGACGCCTGGGTTCTGCCTGCAGTGCGGTGAGCTGGAGGCTGTGACGGTGCCATGTGTGCTCTCACCCTCCCTGTGCTTTGCCAGGCACCTTGTCTGGCTCAATCCTTTGATCCCACAGCTGTGAGCAGCCTCCCAGCCATGGGCACCATGCTGGGTCCCTTCCTTCCCACAGAGGCTCCAGGCGCCCCGGCCCTTCCCTCCTGGCGCCCCCCGGCTGCCTGCCTTTGTGTTGTGTCCTGCTCTCGCTGGCCTTGCTTGAGTCACTAAACCCTGCAGTTGGCTAGCAGTGCCGGCCGTGCCGTGCTCTGTCGCCCCACCACCCTACGGGAGCTGTTCTCCGTGGGCCCGTTGAGCCGGGGAATCGGGGCTGGGAGTGGCACGTGCCAATCCCCAGGCTGAGGAGCTGTTGGAGGAGAAGCTTTGGGGTTGGCTCCAGCGGCAGGAGGGGCTGGGAATCCCATATCCGGAGCGGCTGCCCTCTCGTGCTGAAGGGGTGGCCTGACCTTGTCCTGTCCCCCGTTGTGGTTCTTGGGCGGGTCTGGACAGCTCCAAGCCTACCAGGGTGGGCACCCGCGACAGGCGTTTCCCGCAGACCTGCCTATCTCTGTTGCCCAGTGGGAGGGAGACAAGCCCAGCGCCCAGGTCTCCTGTGACTTGGCGATTGAGGCCGGGGTGACGGCTGCAGTTAACAGGCTTGCTGAGAAGACGGCTGGGCCAGTGCCCGAGGCAGGTGACTTGTGGGTCAGTGTGTCCTTGTGTTTCCTCCAGGGCGGGGCTGTGGCCCCAGGTGTGACTCTGCCCCCATCCCAGTCCCCGAGGGTGTGGGCACAGCTAATGGGGTGGGCAGGAGGAGCCATTCTTGCTGGAGCAGATTCGGTTTGCTCCCCAGGGGCCCTGGGAGGGGTGGAAGCTGCCCGCCCAGCCCCTGGGTGTCTGCACCGCCAGGGCACAGTGCCCCCCTCTGAGCTCCGTCCCAAGTGTCTGGCAGAGGTGGGCACGCCTAGCCTGCGGGGAGCCGGCAGCCCCCTCTGCTGCCCACGGCGCCCTGACAGCTAGGATGGGTGGAATCGCTCCTTCCAGCAGAGCTGGGCTCTGAGCTCGGCCTCTGCTGGGTCTGGCAAGGCAGCCGGTGTGGGCTGAGGCATGGGCAGCGTGTGGGCACCCTGCCGGGTGACAGACTGCCCATCCCCCTCGGGTCAGGCTGGGGCCAGAGTCCCTTCGCTGCGTGGAGGGGGTGACCCTGGGGGCTCATCTGCCAGCACTTTGGGGTCGCTGGGTGCCCCTTGGCCCCTGCGGATCCTCCCGCCTGTGAGGTGCTGGCCGTTAGTGCGGGATTGGAGGTGACGGTGCGGGGCTGGCTGGCCCCCGGGGGCGTGGGAAGGGATGGGGAAAGGGGGATTCTCTCCGGATTGGGTTTGCAGTGTCAGGGTGAAGGGTCGGCACAGGCTGGGTCTGTGCTGCCACCCTCAGGGCTAGTGGAGAATTGCAACTTAGCCAGCCCTGGGATACCGGAGGGGGCCCGACCTGGCAGGGCAGGTGGTGCCCAGCTCCCCACACGGGGCGGCTCCTAAACAACCACCCCCAGGACCAGCTGCAGCTGGGCAGAGACCCTGCTGGCATCTCGAGCAGCACAGGCCCACAGCCCGAGGTGATGGCGCTGGGCCCTGTCTCCCCGGAGGCTTTGGAGGCGCCCAGCCGGAGGTGACTGCCCCCGCGCACTCGCTCCCGCGGCAAAGGCCTGACCCAGGCCCTCTTCTCTCAGGCTGGCATCTCCAGCTCTGTCCCAGCCCCATGCCCACCTCCCATGCTCGCCCCCTTCTCCTGCGCAGCTGCAGTACCTTGGCCCTGTGGGTTATGAACGGGGGCTGAGTCCAGGCGTTGGCCGGGGCCGCCTGGGGCCTGAGCAAAGCTGGCAGGATTGTCCTGGGCTGGCTGGTCGCACGGTGCCCCCTGCCTGCCTGCAGCACCCACAGCTGGAGGCGCTCTGACAGCCCATGCTGCCCGTGGACAGCCCTGGGGCCTGTGCCCCCACCCCAGCCCATGCAGAGGGGGTGGGTGGGAAGCCACCCATGGCCCCGCAGCCCTTCCCCCAAGGAGCCATGCTCACCCTGGGTCTGGCAGCCTAGTTAGGGTGACCAGATAGCAAATGTGAAAAATCGGGACATGGGGTGGGGGGTAATTGGAACCTATATAAGAAAAAGACCCAAAAATCGGGACTGTCCCTATAAAATCAGGACATCTGGTCACCCTAAGCCTAGTGGGCTCCCCTGCTTTTCCCCCTGCCTGTGGGGCTGCCCTGGAGAGGGAGGGTCCTTGCAGGGCTCTGCACCCCCTGCCACTCCCATGGTCCAGCTGCCCAAACCCTGGTACCCAGCTCCCCTGCCTCCACCACTGGGCACGGCTCCTCCTCTCATGTGGGTCGCAGCAGCTGGGCGCAGGGCTGTAGATGTCAGACTGGCGGAGCTGGGCATACTCTGGCACCTAGAGACCACGGCGTTAATGGATCTCCGAGCTCAGGTCCCACCCTGAACAAGGAAAAGGTTCCGGGGGAAGGGCCCAGGGAACAACGCCCCCAGAACCCTGATCTCCTGCCGGGGTAGCCCTGGCAGCCCAGCCTACGCCAGTCAGGGGAAGCCACGTTCCCAGGGCCCTGGGAAGAGGGCCCAGGCCAGAGCACTGGCACTAACCCCTGTTGGGAGGCCATGGGCCGGCCAGCTGCTAGCTACAGCCCCAGGGACCAACGGGGGGAGGGGGGGCGATATTGGGGGTCAGAGGGCTGTGGGGGAGGGGGTCAATGTTGGGGTGGAGGGCAGTGAGGGGAAGGTGGGGGGTGACATTGCAAGTGGGGGGTATGGGGCTGTGTTTACTAACAGGCTGGAGGGAGCTGTGTCCTGACCCCCCGCTCCCCACGTTAGTCCAGTCCTCCCAGGGAATGCTGCCTGTCTGGAGCGAGGCAGGGACCAGGCATGTGGGGCTGGGTGAAGGCGCCATGTGTCTGGGGTAGGTGTGGTTGGCTGGGTGGGGTGGCTGGAGGAGCCCCATGGGTGGGTTTCCTTCCCCGGCATCCCCAGCCCAGGGGCATTCACACTCACCCCCATCTTTGTGTTTGCAGACAGGATGGAGCAGACAGCGGGGGGGCCGGCCTCCCCCACCACGAGGACTCTGTGTCAAAGGCCCAGGGTGAGTGCAGCCCCATGGGAGAGGGCCCGCTCCAGAGCCCCTGCAGAAGCAACACCTGGAGGGCTGGGGGGCAGCAGGGCCCAGGTGAGGGGTATGCAGCCTTGGCTCATTTGGCTTTCCCCTGTGGGCCCTGCTCCCCTCCCCTGGCCTGCCCTCTCCTGCCCCCCCACACTCCCGGGCTCTGGCCCTCTCCTGGGCAGGCTGGGAGCCCTGCCTTTGGGGCTGCCGCATGGAGCACCCCATCCTGCCCTGCGCCCGGCCCGCACCCTGTGCGTGTTGCTGCCATGCTGAGCCTGTGCTGTGTTCCAGGAGGGAGTGCTGTGGGGTGCCCTCGCCATCCTGTCGCTGCTGAGCGGCGTGGCCACGGGAACCCCGCACACCTGGCACCGCAACACGACCCTGGGGGCTGCACCCACTGCGGGCGGCGTGGGCACCGCCAGCCCCGGAGCAGAGGACAGCCTGGAGGCACCGCTCGCCGCAGCCTGGAGCCACCTCTCCGGTAGGTGTGAGTATGGGAGGAGGGGTGAGCGGGAGGGCATGGGGCAGGAGAAGGACCAGGCACTATGGGGGTGCCTGGGTCAGTATCGCTTAGGGAAGGGTAGGCCCCTTGTGCCCCTGTGTCATGCCTCGCGCTCCGGGAGCAGAGAGCCCTGTGGGTCCCAGCACTGCTTGGGACCTGGCGGGCAGCAGGGCTACCAGGAGGGGGCAGGCTTCTGCTGACCCTGAGCCCCAGAGCTGAGGCAGGAGTGCGCCCCCAAAAGGGCCCCTGGCCACCGCAGGAGGGGACGGGCGGAGCCCAGGGCAGTGGGGCCCTGCCCCCAGAGCTGACGCTAGGGCTGAGTCCTGGCCGTGGGAGCCAGTTGGCATCTACCTGCCCACTCTGAGCCCTGGGTGTGTGCGTGGGCAGACGGGTGCTCGCCGTGCTGCGGGTCCTCCTGGCACCAGACAGCCCCTCTGGGGCAGGAAGGAGTGTGTGTGTGTGTGGGGGGCGTACTCTGGCTGACTACCCTGTGTTCCCAGGGGACAATGTGACGGCAGCGGGGCCCGGGGACGGGGAGCTGGCCAAGGACCTGCTACTCCGGGCCGAGCGCTCGCCCCTGGGCCCCGCCAAAGGCAAGAAAGCAGGCCGGCGCAGGGATGGCCCCAACTGTACCGTCCGTAGGCTGATGGTGAAGGTGCGCGACCTGGGGCTGGGCTTCGACTCGGACGAGATCGTGCCCTTCAAGTACTGCAGCGGGTCCTGCCACCGCAGCCGCAGCAACTACGACCTGACGCTGGCCACCCTGCTGCAGGAGAAGGCCATCAAGCCGGGCCCGCCGGGCCACGTGGCCAGCCATCCCTGCTGCCGGCCCACCCGCTACGAAGCCGTCTCCTTCATGAACGTGCAAAACACCTGGCAGACGGTGGAGAAGCTCTCTGCGGCTGAGTGCAAGTGCATCGGCTGACTGGGCTGCAGGCTCGGTGCCCACTCTAAGTTCATGGCACTGCCCGCCTGGCGCTGCCCAGACTCGGGGCCCCGTGGCACATGGAGAGCAGTGGGGAGATGCGAAGGCTGCAGCGGTGCCAAACCTCCCAGAGGAGCGGCTCAGCGGAGAGACGAGAGTTCACCCTGCCCCAGGCGCGTGGAGAAGAGCCCCTTGTGCTGAGACCGGGGGGGAGCGGGACCCCCAGCATGGGGCTGGTGGCAGTAGGGCGAGTCTCGTGGCTTGGGCTGAACACCGCCCCTCCCTCCCCGGTCACTGGCCGCCTGCCAGCTGGTGCTGCCGTTGGGGACCTAGGAGTTTGCCGAGCATTGGCAGGTAGCCCGCCAGCCGGGCCCTGCTCGCTGCTCTGCCATGTTCACTCAGCAGCCTCTGAGCTGCCCGCTCCAGTGCCAAACAGCCAGCCTCGCCTGCCTGGCACGGCCTGCCCAGCCCTCCCCGGAGTGCCAGCTGCAGGGCTGGCGTCCGCTCCAGTCCCAGCTCAACAACGGGCTGCCCAGGCTGGTGGCTGGTAACCTGAGCGCATCTGTTGCGGAGTCAGATGTGTAAGAACCAGGCAGCCCCTGTGTGCACTCTCCTGGCCCAGCTGCACCCCCTAGCATCAGGGGCAGAGCTGCCAGGCTGGGCCCTGGGCCGCATGGGCTCCCTGCTTGGTCCAGAGCCCTGGGGGATGTGTGATCCTGCAGGACGCTGTCCCCCGGCTCCGGCTGGGGGATGCGTGACCCTGCAGGACGTGGTCCCCCGGCTCTGGCTGGGGGATGCATGACCCTGCAGGACGCTGTCCCCCGGCTCCGGCTGGCTCTAGGCGAGCCGCAGAGTGCGTGGGAGGGCTGGGGGGCAGCTGGCCCCAGGGCCCGGGCTGGGGCAGTGTGAGCAGGGGCTGGCCCTAGCCTAGAGACTGTGCTGACCTCTGAGCCCCATAAAGGGACAGGCCCCTCGTTGTGCTTTGGGGTGCACCCTTCCTAGCTGTTTGTGGCCTGGCCCCTTTCTCTGGGATTTAAACTCAGGACCCCCCCCACTCCCAGGGGGGGCAGTTTTTAGCCCCCGTATTTCTGGGGGAAGAGTTGCCAGTGGTGTGTAAGCGAAGGGGCGGGGGGGCCTCCCAGACGCTCCTCACCTCCTCCCGCCTGCGGGGGGAAGCTGGAGCTGAGCGTCCAGCCCAGCAAAGGGGGCGCGGGGGGCTAGAAACCAGACAGGCCGAGCTCGTCCCTTGGTGTCCCATCCTGTCCCTCGGGAAAACATCCCCCTCCCCCTGCTGCTGCCCCAGCCCCTTGGACAGGGCAGCTGGGGGCGGGGGGCACGGAGCTGTCCTGGGGGCCCCATTGGGGAGCAGGGTGGCTGAGCAGAGGAAAGTGATGGGGGCCTGAGGGCAGCTGGTGGTGGGGGGCACGGAGCTGTCCTGGGGGCCCCATTGGGGAGCAGGGTGGCTGAGCAGAGGAAAGTGATGGGGGCCTGAGGGCTGCTGGCAGAGGAGCAGGTGCCAGCCCGGGGGGCAGGTGGCAGGGACCCAGCCTAGGGCAGAAGCCACAGCCAGGCACTGGCACCCACCGCTGTGGGGCTGGGCAGTGTCTGCCCCCACAGAGAGCAGCGTTGGCTGCCCAGCGCTGGTGCCCGTGCAGGGGAGTGGGGCCAGCAGGGCACCCCCCGGCCATGCTGGGCACCGACTATTTATTACTCTAAGTTATTTATTTATTGGTCTCAAGCGGCGGCTCCTATTTATGACATTGGGCCGGACGTGGGGCGGGGGGGGGGGGGGTTGATGTAAAGCTGCGGCTATGAAGGCCTGGGCCTGGGGCCAGCAGTCCTGCCCCCCACCCCTTTTATATTATTCTGACCCGTATTTGCATTTGTAAAGTTGGATAAACTCTATTTTTGTACAGTTGTATTTTTCTGTAGCAATAAAGTGATGGGCCATGTGGCTGAGTCTGCGCCTGGGGGGGGGACAAGGGAGGCTGCCACCCTGCCCCACACTGCTGCCCCTCTCCCACGCTCTCGCCGTCTAACTGGAGTCTGCCCCTGGCCTGTGACCTCATTTCAAGCCATCCCTCCTCAGGAGGCCCCTCTCGGTGCAGTCCCCTGGCCTTCCTGCCTCTGGGGTACACCTGTCCCCTCTGTGTGACTCCTGCACACCCCAGCGTGGGAACTCCCCCCACCTTCTGCTCTGCCCAGGGGCAACATCTGGGGCTGTCCGTCCTCTCCTCTCTGTCCTGGGCCCTGGCCTCTCCCCTGGGCAGAGCAGGACCCACACTCCTCCGGGCAGGGGGCTTGGCTGCTGTTTCCTAATGGAGGGAGGAGCAGCTGCTGGGCCGTGGTCCAGCCGGTGGGGATGGGGATTTCCTCATGAAGGCAGGTACAGCCTCACTGCAGCTGCCATGTCCTCACGGCGCTGGAGCGGGAGAGCCGGAGTTGGGCAGGTAGCAGGTAACCCAGCCAGGCCCTGCACCAGCTTTGGAGTCAAATGCAATTCAGCCATGGTGCTTAGGCGGGGCACGAAGGGGGCTCTGCCAGGGGCACTGAAAACAGGCTGCTACTGTCTGGCCCAGGGGTCGGCAACCTTTCAGAAGTGCTGGGCTGAGTCTTCATTTAGTCACCTGATTTAAGATTTCGTGTGCCAGTCATACATTTTAACGTTTTTAGAAGGTCTCTTTCTCTAAGTCTAGAATATATAACTAAACTATTGTTGTATGCAAAGTAAATAAGGTTTTTAAAATGTTTAAGAAGCTTCATTTAAAATTAAATTAAAATGCAGAGCCCCCCGGACCCGTGGCCAGGACCCGGGCAGTGCGAGTGCCACTGAAAATCAGCTTGTGTGCCGCCTTCGGCACACGTGCCATAGGTTGCCTACCCCTGGTCTGGCCAGAGAGGCCAGGTGCCAGGCCATGCTGAGGGGTGGGGCTCCAGGCAGCTCTGCCCCTGCCTTGCAAAAGAGAACTGTGCTGTACAGACACAGGATGGCCAGGGAGGGGGACTGACTAATTCACCTGTGGAACTCTCTGCCCCTGGATAGGTGGCAGGCCAAGAGCTCAGCAGCATTCCTGAATAGAACAGCATTTCTATGGAAAATGGCAACCGGCGTCACAGATCCATGCTCCTGGGCATGAATCCATCAGTGACTGATGGGGTCAGGGACACGTTCCCCATGTGTGTGTGTGGGGGGGGGGGGCAGGCGCAGGGGGGTCCTACCCCACCCTCAGGAACATGCAGCGATCGTCCCATGAGAGCCAGCAGGCTGACCCCTGACCCTCGCCCCATGTACACCCAGCACAGTCCTCCAGTGACCCCCTGTGACGGTGCTGCCCGTGGGAGCCAGTTGAGGTCACTCAATCAGGGTGAACTGCAAAGAAAAAGGGGCAGACAAACCCCAAACGCTGGTGGATCTTCCAGTACTTAGATTTACCAACCAGCCCAAAACAGCTTCTGTAGAACCTCACTGGTTACTTAGAGTCCAACCAACACAGTTTCCTTAAAGTGCCCAGCCTCAGACCTCCGTCCAGACACACCTGTCCGATATGATGATGATTACTGAAAATCTTATCTCATCATATAAAAGAAAAGGTTCTTCCAACCCCAAAGGATCAGCCACACACCAGGTCCAATGATAACTTAGATCTGACCCAAAATACACGCTTAGAGCCAATTCTTATTAACTAAACTAAAGTTTATTAAAAAGGAAAAGAGAGAGAGTGTTGGTTAAAAGATCAATATACAGACAGACTTGAATTCAGTTCTTGAGGTTCAGATGCATAGCAGAGGTGATCCTGTAGTTGCCAAAAGTCCTTTTAGAAATAGTCCATAGGTTATAGTCCAATGTCCATATTCAGGGTGACTCCAGTCAGTGACTGGGGATCTCAATCCTTATGGCTTAAGGTTTCCCCCTCTTGAAACCCAAAGCAGATCTGAGATGAAGAAGGATGGTGTCTCAAGGTTTTTATACATTTTCTGCAGACTTTTGGCCTGAGAAAACAATAGGCTCAACTCTCCTTCTTCCAAACATCCTGGCAATTAGCACAGGGTCATTTATCCATTAAACAGTTCAGATACAGGTTACCACAACCTTCAAAGAGACATAGAGACAATAATACTATTTCACTCAAGTATCATCATAACTGTTAATATTCCTTTTTGATCTTTGAATCAACGCCATAGCAATAGCCAAGACTTGTTTGCTGACATCACAAGCCCGAGCACACAGCTCCCCTTCTCTCTCTAACAATGCCGGCTGCATGTCAAAGCTCTGTTCATTTACACATCTTCCTAACCAGTCTCTAAAGTTCAGCCATGGGTCAGGTCAGTCTGGGAGGTAATTAACTCTTTCTGGCCCTGTCACCTTTCAATGAGATATTATATTACACTCCTAACGTCACACACCTGTGCCCCATGTACCCACAGCACAGCCCTCCAGTGACCCCCCATGTACCCCCAGCACAGCCCCCCAGTGACCCCCCTGCCCCATGAACCCCCCAGCACAGCCCCCCAGTGACCCCCCTGCCCCATGTATGCCCCAGCACACCCCCAGTGACCCCCATGTACCCCCAGCACAGCCCCCCAGTGACCCCCCTGCCCCATGTACCCCTAGCACAGCCCCCCAGTGACCCCCATGTACCCCCAGCACCACCCCCAGTGACCCCCCTGCCCCATGTACCCCCAGCACACCCCCCAGTGACCCCCCTGCCCCATGTACGCCCCAGCACACCCCCAGTGACCCCCATGTACCCCCAGCACAGCCCCCAGTGACCCCCCTGCCCCATGTTCCCCCAGCACAGCCCCCCAGTGACCCCCCTGGCCCATGTACCCCCCAGCACAGCCCCCCAGTGACCCCCCCTGCCCCATGTACCCCCAGCACAGCCCCCGGTGACGCCCCTGGCCCATGTATCCCCCAGCACAGCCCCCCAGTGCCCCCCCTGCCCCATAGACCCCCCAGCACAGCCCCCGGTGACGCCCCTGGCCGTGTGTCACGCCCCCAACCCCCGTCCCTGGGCTGCCCAGGGTGGTGCCCAGCGGCACGCCGCTCCCGTCTGGCCGCCAGAGGGCGCCAGAACGGTAGGGAACTATAACTCCCAGGGTGCATCGCGCCTCGGGGTCCTGATTGCGGTCGGCCGGGCTGCGCCTGCGGGGAGAGGTGCCGGGCCGGGGACCGGGGACGGCAAGAGCGAAGGGCGGGGCCGGGCCGGGCCGGGCCTGCGTCAGCCAGCGCGGCGGAGCGGCGGGTCAGGCCGGGCCGGTCAGGCAGCGCGGCGGGCAGCCCCCGCCCGGCGAGGCCCCCGCCCGGCGCCCGGCCCCGCTGTCAGGCAGCCAGGGGAGCAACGGCGGGGCGCGAGCGCGGCGCCCGCAGGCCTCGGACCCTCCCCCCGCCGCGCCCCAGCGCCCCGCCCCCTCGCACGCCCCGCCCCGCCCCCCGCGCGCCAGCCCGAGCCGGGAGGGACGGCCTGAGGGAGCGGCGCGGGGCAGGGCGCGGACAGACCGACCCCCCCGCCCCCCCCCCGCGGGGGCAGCCCCCGCCCCCGCCCCGACCCGCCTCGCGCCCGCAGCCATGGCGCTGCCGCCCCCGCCGGGCCCCCCCGCGCCGGGCCCGGGCCGCTGAGGCGCAGCAGCGCGACCCCCCCCCCCCCCGCAGTGATGGAGCGAAGGGGGCCGGCGCCGCCGCAGAGCCTGGACTTCACGGTGGAGAACGTGGAGCAGGTGAGCGGGGCTGGGCCCCCCCCCCCCCGTATCGCGCTGTGTCTGCCCCGGGTATCGCCCTGTGTCCCCCCCCACCCCCCCGCGCTGTGTCTGTCCCGGGTATCGCCCCCCCCCGGGTATCGCCCTATGTCCCCCCCCTCCGCGGTGTGTCTGCCCCGGGTATCGCCCCCCCTCCCGGGTATCGCCCTATGTCCCCCCCCTCCGCGGTGTGTCTGCCCCGGGTATCGCCCCCCCCCCGGGTATTGCACACCCCCCCCCCGCGCTGTGTCTGCCCCGGGTATTGCCCCCCCCGGGTATTGCACACCCCCCCCGCGCTGTGTCTGCCCTGGGTATTGCCCCCCCCGGTATCGCCCTGTTCCCCCCCACACGCTGTGTCTGCCCCGGGTATCGCCCCCCCACTCTGGTATCGCCCTGTACCCCCCCCGCACTGTGTCTGCCCCAGGTATTGCCCTGTTCCCCCCTCCCGTCCCCCCACACTGTGTCTGCCCCAGGTATCGCCCTGTCCCCCCCTCCCGTCCCCCCGCGCTGTATCTGCCCCGGGAACCCAGCTGGGCATTCGGCTACCCTCCCCCCAGGTATTGCCCCCCCCCCCCAGCCTCATCCCCCCTCTCACCCCCAGCGCTGTGACTGCCCTGGGCTGGCTCTGCCCTGGCACCCCAGCTAGGCCCCCCCCATCTCCACACATCACCCCCCCCTGCCGCCTCTCCCCCCCTGTGCTGTGACCCCCCCCCAGCTGGGCACCCTGGCCATCATTCCCCATACTCCCCCAGCGCTGCAACTGCCCTGGCCCCCCGCCCCAGAGCATCACCATGCCCCAGCACTGTGACAGCTCTGGGCATCCCTGCTGGGCCCCCCTGCCCTGGGGCATCACCCCACCCCATTGGCAGGTGGGCGCTGCCCTGGGTGCCAGGGCCGGTCCACAGCCTGCCTGTGCCTTGCGCAGCTGTCGCTGGTTGTGGCTGTGCTGGGTGGCCCGGGGATTCTGCTCCCCATGGAGGTGACTGCCTCTCAGTCTCAGGAGGCACGGAGGAGCCTCGCCAGGACAGCTGGCATCCCTGTGGAGCAGCGAGATTGGGTTTTTCTTTGGTTTTTGCCTCCACCAAGGGGGTGTGCTGCTGTTGGGGTCAGTGACGAGAGCTGATGCAGGTCAGCGGGTTTTACCCAGCCACGGTGGCTCCTGCCTGTTTGCCATTCCCCATTAGCCTTCCCCTCGGGCTGTGTCCCCAGGGCCATCTCTGGAGACAGCTCTTAAAGGTGACCTGCAAAGGCGACAAAGAATGTGGGCTTGTGCCCTTCCTTGCTGATGGACATAAAGGGCTGGAAGGCGTGTTTCTTCCCCTGCTTGTTTTGTACGTTAGACATTCAGATGCTGTCTGGCATGCCAGTGAAATGACACTACAGGAGTCAACCTTCAGCAGCAGGGGGACGGGGGTGTTGTCATCATAACGTTCTGGAGAAAGGCCCTCTCAGTGAAAGATTCAGCATTTCCATCCTTCCAGTGCACATCTCTGAGGTCCCCTAAGGCCTTGTCTCTGCTAGGGAAATTGGTGCCCAGAATTCCCTGCTGGTGCCGCACTAATTGTAATCACAGTGATGGAAACTGAAATGCAGACACTGGTCAGGTGTCTTCTAAAGATGTCACCGTCTTCTGAGCAGGGTTGGTTGACATGCGGCTGATCTGCCCTGGCGAGCTGCTGTGGTGGGAGGATTTGAGAAAACCTCATAGCGCAACCTGTGAAGTAGGTCAGGAGCATTCTCCCCATTTCACAGAGGAGGAGATCCAGTCCCAGAGCAGTCAAGAAACATGCCCAAGGTCAGTGGTAAAGCTAGGGGTAGAATTTGGGTGTAGTGTTTTGCTGAGAGATTCAAGTTATTTAAACTTTTAATTTCTCTCTTCAAACCCCAAACTCAACAAAACAACCTGGCTCCCAGTCCTCTGCTCTAGCACCACTCCTCTCCCCGCACCCCAGGAGCTCTCTGAGCAGAATGCTCCTCTTCTCTTCTGCCCCATGGAGCAGCAGTGCCCACTTGCTCATGACATTGGTGTGTATTTTGACTGACGATCCTCCCAGGGAGGCTCCCAGCATTTCCTGCCAATAGGCCAAGGGGCCACAGACTAGTTACTTTCACCGCCTCTTGCAATAGCAGTTCCCACCCGGTCATCCCATTTTTTTTTGTTTAGAATAGGTTTTGTGGCTAACTGTGTGATCCATGTGCTGCAAACCCTGCTCCCTTGTCACCGGATTCATGCCTTTCCAGGGGTGGTGGGTAACTGTAATATACACTTCTATCATGCCTGTTGATAGTATTTGGGTGCGGTAATGCTCTGTTCCTTATGCAGCAACCCAATGGGCTATCAAGAAAACAACTTTGGTAGCCTGCCACTCCCGTGCCCACAGAGGGGTCAGATGAGCAGACTTGTGTGTACTGTATAATCATAGAATTGTAGGCCTGGAAGAGACCTCGAGAGGTCATCTAGTCCAGTCCCCTGCACTCATGGCAGGACTGAGTATTATCTAGACCATCCCTGACAGGTGTTTGTCTAACCTGCTCTTAAAAATCCCCAATGATGGAGATTCCACAACCTCCCTGGGCAATTTATTCCAGTGCTTAACCACCCTGACACTGAAGAAGTTTTTCTTAATGTCTAACCTAAACATCCCTTGCTGCAATTTAAGCCCATTGCTCCTTGTCCTATCATCAGAGGTTAAGGAGAACAATTTTTCCCCTTCTTCCTTGTAACAACCTTTTATGTACTTGAAACTGTTATCATGTTGTCGTCGTCCCATCCCCCCGGCTCCCCAGTCGTCTTTTCTCCAGACTAAACAAACCCAGGTTTTTTCAGTCTTCCCTCATAGGTCATGTTTTCTAGACCTTTAATCATTTTTGTTGCTCTTCTTTGGACTTTCTCCAATTTGTCACTATCTTTCCTGAAATGTGGCACCCAGAACTGGACACTATACTCCAGCTGAGGCCTAATCAGAGTAGAGCGGAAAAATTACTACTTTTGTCTGGCTTACAACACTGCTGCCTAATGCATCCCAGCATGATGTTTGCTATTTTTGCAACCAGGTTACACTGTTGACTCATTGGTCCACCATGACCCCCAGATTCCTTCCGTAGTAACATAGTCCTCAGTTCTACAGGACCCTTTGTCTGAGGATGTTAAAGCACTTTACAAACGTGAATTAATCGTCAGTCTCTGCAGAGAAGGTAAACCCTGTATAAAGAGAGAGAGATGGTGATGTGGCTGGCCTCAGGTTATACAGCGCCAGAGCTGGGAGTAGAACCCAGGTATTCAAGCCCTGTGTTTGTACTGTGCCTAGCACTGTGAGGTCCTGGTCCATTATTCGGGCTCCTGGATGCTATGGTAATATAAAGAATAATTAATGATCTCTCTTCTGCTTTAGAAACAAAAGAGCACTGGCAATTAGTTTTAGGCACAGTTATGTTTTTTAAAAGGCTTTTCAACAGAATAGAAATATTGGTAAGAATATTCTACAATGTCATTGAAAAGAGGGTTCTGGCTGCACATGTCCTCCCGAAGGGTTGGGGACACCGTGTGCTAAATTACTGTGGATCACTTTAGAGCCTGGAGACCCCCAACTGTGGGGGGGCAGTGTCAAGCACTGGACAAATACAAAAGAGGGGAATCTTACAACCTGTTCTAAGGCAAAATAATGATTACAGGCAAGGAAAAGCTTCCATACAAAGAGAGCAGTTCTAGAGGGGGAGTTGGTGGAGGGTATAATAAGTGATGACTGAGCTAGAGATGGTGGGGAGGGTACTCCCTACCATCTGTCATGAGAACAAGGGCCAGCCAATTCCACTGAAAGATGACAAATGGAAAATTAAGCAAAAGAAATAGTTTATGTAATTAACTTGTGGAACTCATTGCTACAAGGGAACATTACGATCAGGAGCTTAGTAGGATTAAGAAAAACTATTGGACATGCATATGGATAATAGAGCATCCATAAATACAACTTTACTGATGGGAGGTGCCAAGCAATCAGGTCATTCCCTACTTGCCCAGTAGGTGGTTTCTTGTGCCTTCTGCTGAAGCATCTGGCCCAGCCCACTTGTGGAGACAGGAGAGTGGCGTAACCAGGCCATGGGTTTGATTGGGTGTAGTGGCTGCTCTGTTCCTGAGATACTGCAGTTGTTTGTGACAATTATATTCTACACTAGCCATGAGCACAGCGAGATTGATCAGAGTCATTCAGGTAGTAGGTAATATTTGGTATTTGCCCCTGCAAGCCACTGGCTTAACCGTTGTCTGGAGCTAGAGCGCCAGAAGGTGAAGCTGACCTGTCTGTTGTTGCTGTCTGAGACAAATTAAACATGGTGAAAATGATGGACAGGAAGTGGGAGCTGAGTGGCCCAGTGAACAGGTGTTCTTCAGGACATTGTTCCAAGGACCCAAGGCTGGGGGGGGACGGACCTGGTTCTTTTGGGGGTTTGAGCACCCCACTTGTCTACTTGCCTCTGGTGAGCGAGAGGGTCCTACACCAGCAGCGTCTGCAGAACTTAAGCTTTCATTGTCAGAAAATCAACCTGTTTCTAGCTCTTACAATTATGAAGAGCTTTCAGAGTGTGACTGATAAGGTGAGATCTGCCTGAGCCTGCAGCCAGCCAGCCGCAGTGTCTCTGCTACTGCTCAAGGCTCTCCTAAGCAGTGGCAGGGTAAAATGAAACAGGGTGTGGTCAGTTGCATTGATGCTATCTAGAATCCAGCGGGCATGCTCCTGCTGCTTCCTGGAAAAGCTCTGAGCAGCATCAAGGCCAGCCAGGCATTTGAGTTAACCATGGAGTGGAGGACAACACACACATGACTGCTGGTGAAGGCAGAGTAGCAGAGAACTTTCCTTACAGCAGCCAAAAGCCTCTGGTGCTTGGTTTGAGGGGTGAGGGGAGTGAGACAGAGATTGTCTTTCACAGTCATATCTCTGGAATGGACGAGCTTAAAATGGATTAGATGTGCACTCTCCAGGGGCTGCTTCAACAGATGGATCCAGTCGCAAGCTCTAGAGACAGCCAGTGGGGATCCCAGTATCCTCCCCTTTCCCAGAAAAAAACAGATACTGGTTTTCTCACCAGGGCGCTTGCTTGTGGGCACCTTGTTCATTTGTCCCAGGTCTGTGTCTGGAAGGCTTGCTCCTCTGCTTAGTAGGTGGCCGTGGTCAGGACTAATCCCATCTCCGACACTGCCATCCTTTGTGCCTTGGGTGTCCCAGGTCCACCTATCTACAAAGTGGGGACAATGCCCCTGGGAAGGGTGTGGGGCTGGTAGTGAGCACTAGTGAATCTCTGCAAAGTGCTCTATAAACGCAGAGCTCTGCAGTCTAATCTGCATATGTTCTAGTCTAGTGGATCATTCTGCTCCTGAATTTCCCCCCAAGGGCGCACACAGACAGAGACGGCTCTTTTGTTTGCACCAACAATAGAACAAATGTTGGCTTTCTGAAAGGTCAGTGGCACTCCGGGTGGTGATTAGCCCAGCATGTGCTGGGTGCGGAAATGGAGCTCTCCCTGCTGCTCTGGAATGAGGCTCCCTGCAATCTGGGAGTAGGTGAATGTGATCCGCTGCTTCCCTTCCCCCAGCCTGCCTGAGCCTTTCCCTTTGCAGGCCTGGCAATCTCAATCTTGTGCTTTCCTGTAGCTGCAGCTCTGTGCTCAGTGGGCTCAGAACTGCTGGTGAGCTGTTCTGGGTGAGGGGCTTGACAATTTGGCGGGGTGGGGTTTTGGGGGCAGAGCCCCAATATGATGAGTCACTGCCCGGATCGGGCATCAATAAGAATTAAAGGCAGCTCTAGAGACATGGGGCTGGAATCACTTAGTGCAGTGTAAGCAAAGCCCTGGGGTTCAAAAGCCCTTTGCAGTGACAGCAGGAAAATCTCCTGCAACTCTGCTTTTCCAGAGGGGGTTTTGGACTATTCCGAGATGACCTGAGTGAAAAATTGGCTCTTGCTGGGGGCTGGACTCCTGGGGGGGCTACTGAGGGAGCAGCTTTGTCAGTTGATTCGAATGAATAGACAGCGCTTGTACTGGGCTGGGTTTTCTCTGCCGTTTGAGTTTTAGGGCAGCTCTAGTAATGACATCCAACAGGACTAGAAATGGGAGGTTCTGACTCCCATCTGGGTCAGGTTAATGCAAACACTGGTGCTTGGAATATGAATGGCCTGAGGGAATTGGGAATGGATTATGGAACCTTTCATCCCCAGGCCATGAGATCTAAGCCAGCCCCGAGTAATGGTGGAAGGTTATTCTACACTGACTCTTTGGTGGGGTGGCCTCCATCCAGACAAATGGCTGCAATTTAAACACTTTACTGATGTCTCAGCAGAGCCCAGGGATAAGTCGGAAATCTTCTTTTGCCTGTATAGAGGGCTGGTGCACTTGTGATCTGTGCTGCACTTGCTCTGTGGATATACAGGCTCTGTGGTGTGTGAATCCAGCACCTTTTGCTTGCATGAAACTGCCAAAGAGAGAGAAAACAGTGGTGGGCAAGGTGGGGCTGTGAGGGTTTCCTAGGCACGGCAGTCATGGGCTCGGCCAGGTCTCCCTTCTCAATCCTGCTGGTGCCATTGATTTATCCTGAAAGCTCACCGCCAACAGCTAAGCAGCAGGTAATGCTATTGGTTCCCAAGACAGTGCCACGTGCTACACCCACCCCAGGTGCCTGGGAGAGCTCTTGGGAACCATATTGAAATGTGCAGCCCGTAATCCTGCTCTGGTCTCTCAGTGCTGAGCTCTTTCCTGGCAGGCAGGAGAGGAGAGGCCCCATCTCTGGTTGATGAGGCTCAGGAAGGTTTTCCTTGTTGTCAGAGGGTCTCCCAGCCCCGGCTCCTGGGCTCCATTGCTTTCTTAAGACAGGCTTTACAGGCAGAAGCTGCACTGGTTTAAGTTAAATCACTTTAAAAACCAAATGACTTAAACGAGTGCAAGCCGGTGTGGCCGCCCATGTGTCAGTCCTGGCTGCTGTGCGCTCCCAGGGGGCCTGGGCTGGCTTCCCCTTCCCTTCGCACCTGCCAGTGAATAAGGCTGAGCTCGCGCAGGTGGACGAGTTGGCTCGGTGACAGGAAGGGCTCAACAAGCCAAGAACACCAGCCAGTCCTCAGGGCCTGCTTCCCGAGGCATGGCCTGTGCGTTGCAGCTGCTGTGCATGGTAGGCAGAGAGCCCACTGCAGGGCTGCCCCTAACGGCAGCAGCCTCATTTCCAGTCGGGAGGTGTACACTACACTGCAGTATGGCCTCCTCTCCGGTCTAGGTGGATTGTTGCATGCTGGCACCTGACCTCTGCTGGCCACACCTCCCTGTTAAAGCGGAGTCTTGTAGGACTCTTGTCTTGCCTTTTGGTCCTCGCTGGGTTGAGATCTGCAGTACCCAACGCTGCGGCTGTGGACAGGGAAAGGAGGCTAAACCTCTCTTCCCCTGCTTTAGATGTATTTTATCTGCCCCAAATACCTCGCACCTTGGAAAACAAAAAGAAGCCCACAACTTTCCTGGCTGATTCCATATCCTGGCTTCTGTGGAAACCCCAGTGGCACCTGTTCCCTTTCTGCTGGTGCTATGGCTCATCTCCTTTCTGCATCCTGCCCTTTACTTCCCCGCCTTTCCCTCTTTGCAGTGCTGGAATGCTTTGTTGATGTGCCCTCTCTGACACCTTTATAGGGCTGCGTGAATTCCACTCAGCCTTCCCAGTGGGTCTTTGGGGAGCAGACACCCAAAGTCTCTTCCATGGATAGTCCGATTTGGTTTTGATCACCTCCTTTGAGGCAGAGAGATACTGGAGGTGGGTGCTGTGACAGCTGCTGTGTCTGCCTTCAGATTAGGAGATTGAGGAATAGAAAGACAGGTGCATCTGCTTCCTTCAGAAAATGTTACTGCCCATTTACTGATGCCAGAATAGAGAGATCTGCAGAGGCTTCTGAGGCACAGGGCTGGATTTGGATGGGCTTTCTCTTTCCCAGTGTGTTGCTGAGAACAGCATCTCCGGAGCTGTATCTTCTCCCACAGCAGCAGAGACATGGCTTGGATGGACGCATGGCCTCGCCAGAGGTGTTGGCAGGTGTTTGTGGGGAAGCGTTTTGAGGGTCCCTGGGACATTCAGGATTGCATCAAGTTCCTTTGCTCCCAGAGTACCTTCTATAGTAACATTAGATTTATTTAAACTCCACCCAGGGCAAACCTTTCCCACAGTTCTTCGTGCCTTCCTTTGCCGAATAAGTGGGATGTCAGTGTGGCTGTCCCGTTCCCAGCTCCGGTGCTCTGTCCTGGCAGGGCCTGGGCTGGAACCTTCACTGCCAGCTGCATCCTGTCCTGCATTCTGCCCTTGTTGCGAGGTGGGGGAATCTGTGTGTCAGCGGGAATTCTGTCTGACATGTTTGCCGGAATTTGTCCCTGAAAGTGACAGTGCTGTTGGAAAGAAGCACAGTGTGCGCTAATGCTGAGGAAGCTCCTCTCACCATCAGCCCTCTGTCGAGGCTGCTCGGGCCTGACCCGCGGCCTCCCTGTCCTATCTCCCTGGGCTGCTGCAATAGGGCGGGCTATTGCTGCTGTAATATCCTCCCTCTTCCCGCAGAAATAACCAAGCCGAATGCCATTGCCTCGGCATGGTCCATTGAGGCTTCAGGCCCCCCCCCAGGCCTAACCTGCCGTCGCTGAGTTGGGAATGATCTGCCTGAGGAGTCACTGGCTTGGCTGGAGGTCCCCAGTGTGTTGTGTAGGGGGGGGATGATGTGGTCACTGCAGGATTGACTCAGGGCCATTGGCAAGGCCTGTGTCACCCACCTTCCACCCAGGGGAGGTAGGGCTGGCTGCCCGCGAGGCTGCAGGATCACTGGGCCCCTGCTGGAGGGGAGCAGCAGGCTGTCCATTTGGTCTGGAAGAGAATGGGCTTGTACATGGGGAGTCCTATGAAGATGATGCTGGCTTGTCCCCAGTGACTGTGCTTGGTGAGCAATGAGCTGGGAATTTCCATTTTGTGCCTGTGTTTGACTGCCTGCTCTCCGTTCAGCCTATCCAGTCGTGGCGGGGGGAAGGTGGTTGGCTTTTCCTGGGGGGCCTGGAGCTCTGGTTGCTTGGTGTAGCCATGGTTTCCGTTGCTTGGTGGCAGTAGGCAGGGCTGACGCAGGGATAGGATGCTGGCTGCGTGGGTCTGCCTTTGGCCAGTGGGAAAGGAGCATCTTCTGCAGGAGACAACCCAAGAATGATTCCTTCTGGAAATAGCAGCATGATAGCTACTGCCAGCCAACGGTGCCCTCCTTTAGAGGTGCAGGCCCCACTGTCTTTGCTTTGTGGGGGCTGCCAGTGCTGGGTCGCTGGGGCCATGCCCTGCATACAGGCACTGTGCTCCTGAATTCGCTGCCTGGTGTCTTCCAGGCCTGCTTCACAGGCGTTGCACCAGCACCTGTATTATCTCTGTTTGCTCAGCCAGATAAACCCCCCGAGATGCAGCATCTTGCTTTCATGAGGCTCCTGGGGGACAGCAGGCTAGTGTGAGAACATACAGTGCGTTCCTGGTACGTGCGGTGCAGGCCTGACTCCGTACCTTACATCCTGTCACACATCCTACTGCACGGAGCTGAGAATCTCTCACTTCTCCTATCAGCCCTCCCATTCCACTGACCGGTCTTGTCTGGGCACCCATCTCTGGTGAGCCGGCAGCCCCACTCTTATTTATTTACCTAGAGAGCTGTCGGGGAGACAAATTGCTATTTTTTTTTGCTCTGTTCAGAAGCTCAGAGGAGGCTAAGAAAGGGAGGGGAGGGCTCCAGGGATGCCAGGTCTCTGGCAGGTTCCAACGCTCCCTTTTTAAATATTAGTACTAGGGGAAAGCTCTAAAGCCATCAGCTGACACTCAGGCTTCTGGGGCTTGCTTGTTACTCCTTCCCCTGCCCCCCAACATAACCAGATTAAAAGCCCTGAGCTGTCTCTAGTGGGCACCTGCCCTGTCACAGTGGGAGGCTTGTCGCCGTTCCCAGGTGGCTGCTACGCTGTGCAGGTAGCTAGGACCTTACCAATGCACAGCATTGTAGAGCAGAGACACTGACAGCAGGCTTACCTTACTTTCACTCCAGCGGAGTTCTGAGGTGTTGGAGAAACCTCATCCTCTGGCTGAGGGCATGCCAGGCAGGCCTGGCTGTTTACAAGGTCTAAGGTTACCTGGTCAGCTGTGGAGAAGCTAGCTCTGGTGTCAGACATACACATACTGGGCGGGTCAGAATCCACAATGCCCTCCCTGGAGCTGTCACTCTCCTGCCCTCCTCCCCCCACTGAGTTTCATTCCTTTTTCTTTCCCTGGCATCAGACTAATGTGCTTGTCTCCGATCACCAGCACTTCATTGTAGAGCCGAAGCCATGGTCCAGCAGGACTGAAGCTGCCTGGAGTGACGGTCAAACAGCAGCAGGTGCCAACGCTTGCCTCTCAAGTGCCCTGGCATGAGAACGTTGCGGTGACCTTGTCTTCGCTCCCTGGGAGCATGGGCACACATGCACTCAGGGAGCATTCTGTAGAGCACAGGTAGCCCTGACGCATGCTCTCCCAGCTCGGCATGCCCTGGGTAATACGTGGTGGGGTAGGGAGAGAGCACTGCTGCACCCAGTGTAAGAAATTGGGTCAGATTAGACCAGATTTCAGTAGGTGCCTGTCCCAGTGGATCTGCTAGCTGGATTTCTTGCTGGCATGCTGCAGGCAGTGACAGATTCTGGGCACAAACTCAGCCAGTCAGAACACTCCACATCGAACCCGAATCAGCAAGCCCCAGCGCAAACACGTCAGCTTGTCTCTAGCTGACTTCCTGTTTGGTTTCTTAATGCAAGTTCTGTTTCATGACAGGAGTGAGGTTCTCCGGGTAGCACATTGTTGGGTGAGGACTGTGCTTCTCAGGAGGCTCCTAGCTCCTATAGCTAGATATGTAATGCTATGTGGAGAGGATGGGCAGGGTACATGGTCAAGCACTCAAATGTCAGGAAGTGCCAATGGTAAAGTCAACAGTGCACCCTTAACTCTACCCCCTTACGTCTCGTTACCTGATTGCACACTGCTTCCCAAATACCGCAATATAACGTAGACGCGTGTCTTGCCTTCGCCTCGCGGAAGGGAGCTCATGTCCTAGCTTTCATTTTGTGCACTTGCATTTTACTCAGTGTCACCGTGCGCTAGCCAGGCGTGGATTTAGACTGCGTGCTTCTCTGTATAACGCAGGTACAGTATTTGAATAGTTTACACTGCAATCCTGCAGCTGGTTCTGGCTGGTCAGCCCCCTCTGAAATTGGTAGGGTCCATGCAAGCACCAGGCTCTGCGTGCTCAGAGCCAGTGGCAGGATCAGACTCTAGTCAGCAACTGTGTACTACATACTCTTTAATCAGCATCCACTGCCACCTTCTAGTCAGAGCTCCGAGAAAGAGCTTGCAGCTGCATTAGCTTCGTAGTTGGGTGGGCTGTATGTGCCAGCACATTTTCACCAGTAGTCTGCCATGTTGTACTTTATGTGTAATGTTGTGTAAGAATTGTTTACTGCGTGCTTGTCACTTAAATGACTTTAATGGACACTGTTTGACATACACGCAGGAGTTCACTGTACTACAAATTGCTGCACACAAGCTTGTAGATAAAACTGCATGATACCTTTGTATTTTATTTGAGAAACTGTATGATTGAGTAATCACAGACTCTGATGTAATGCATAATGGTGCATGCAAAGGGGCAGAGTTAGGGTTATATGTTCAGCCTTATCTTTGGCCTCTGCTGACAATTATTATTCAATGCTTGTAATGCAGTAGCACCTAAAGGTCATGAGCAGGTTGGGTCCCATTGTGCCAGGAGCTGTACAGATGTGATGATCCCTTAGCAGAGTACTCACCAGGTTCTCCACACTGTTTGATGTGAGATTTTTTTAAATCCCCTGATATAGAGGTATTCAGCAGGACCCCTCGGACTGGCCCTTCTCATGCACTTTGGGATGGCACAGGAGAGAGCTCCTTTCCTGCATGCCTGGTACAACTTCTCCCTTGCAAAGGGCACTGTGGCAGCAAAGAAAGTGATTTTTTTGACTGCAGGGAGCTGAGTTCTAGTCAATCAATCCTGGTTTCATGCTATCCCTCCTCCTTCTCCCTCCCAGGATTCTGCAGCCTCACTGAAATGCACAACCTCCCAGTATCCTGCTGCCTGGTTTCTTGCCCAAACTCCATCCTCTCCGGTCCCAGCTGGGGCCTCTTTCATTTCAGAATTGCTCTCTGTAGTCTTAAGGCTCTGCATGGGCTTCTGCCAGCCAGCCTCTCAGACAAGTCTCTCCCTCCCCCCCAACCCCCCTTTCCCTGCTCACTCTTCATTGAGGACAAGCCCTTCTGCGTCTGCACATGCAGCCCACTTAGGGTGACCAGATGTCCCGATTTTATGGGGACAGTCCCAATTTTGGGGGCTTTTTCTTATATAGGCTCCTATTACCTCCCACCCCCTGTCCCGATTTTTTACACTTGCTGTCTGGTCACCCTAATCCCACTGGAGGTACAAGAGCCTTCTCTTGGGCATCTCCTGCCATCTGCAACAGCCTCCCTGTACATCTCTCAGAAACTCTCTCCTATTTTCTCCTCTCCACAAATGTTTAAAAACACCTTCGTTGTGTAAACCTCTTCCTGTATCCCCACTCCTGCTACTGCCTTAAAAACAGATGCCCTAGGCCATGTCTTCACCCTGCCGTTTTCTGTAACGTATCCGCCATGCTGCCCTGCTGTCTGATCTCATGCTGGGAAGTGGGGAGGTTGGTCAGGAGGGTTTACCTCCTCTCCGAGGCACGAGAGCCCCACAGGAATTCCATAGGTTTTTGAGACTGGGGGGCAGGGGGTGACCTCTGAGGCCCAAACAGAGGAGGGGGTCTTATGCTAGTTCTTGACAAGCAGCAAATGACATGATGAGTCAGAAATGAAGCTGAGCCTGTTAGCGTCATGGTCCAGACTAAGTGAAGGGTAGAATGAGAACAAACTGACTCAGCGGCGAGCGCAGACGTGTAAGAGAAGAAAACATTCGTAGCATTTGGGGCTGCGAGGAGAATGGTAACTTCTCCCCAGCCCTCCCCTCGTGCTGTGGGACAGTCCCGTGAAGCAGGTTGCTTAAATCACCTGTTCTAATCCAAGACATGGGAAGTGGGGTGGTGTCTTTGGAGACCTAGTGGCCGAGTGCTTGGAGAGCTGGTTGGGGGCCTGTCCCTTGTGCTGTTGACTGGCTATGGGGCTGAGGGTGAGCCAGGGCCCAGCCCTGCTCCAATTCCAATGTGCTCTTCTCTCTCTTCCAGGCACTCCATCAGTTGTATTACGACCCAAATATTGAGAACAAGAACCTGGCTCAGAAATGGCTGATGCAGGCCCAGGTCTCGCCCCAGGCATGGCACTTCAGCTGGCTCCTCCTCAATCTGGACAAGGTGCCAGAGATCCAGTACTTCGGGGCCAGCGCCCTGCACATCAAGATCTCCCGCTACTGGAACGACATCCCTGCCGACCAGTACGAGAGCCTCAAGTCGCAACTCTTCAGCCAGATCACCCGCTTTGCCAGTGGCTCCAAGATCGTGCTTACCCGGCTCTGTGTGGCGCTGGCCTCGCTGGCACTCAGCATGATGCCTGACGCCTGGCCCTGTGCTGTGGCGGACATGGTACGCATGTTCCAGGCGGAGGACTCCAATGTGGATGGACGGGCACGCTGCCTGGCACTCCTGGAACTGCTGACGGTACTGCCAGAGGAGTTCCAGACCAGCCGCCTGCCTCAGTACCGCAAGGGGCAGGTGCGCAGCGTCCTGGCCCAGGAGTGCGGCTCTGTCTTCCCTTTGCTGGAGCAGCTGCTGCAGCAGCAGGACTCCCCGGGTTTCATCAAGCAGAAGGTGCTGAAGTGTTTCTCCAGCTGGGTGCAGCTGGAGATCCCACTAATGGACTGCGAGAACCTGATCCAGGCAGCCTTCACCTCCCTGCAGGACCCGGAGCTCTTCGACACGGCTGTGGAGGCCATCGTCAATGCCATTTCCCAACCGGATGCCCAGAGGTAAGAGCGGCATTCCCCTGCTCAGGCTGTGTTGTTTGGGCCTGTTTGCCTGCAGTGATGGCCTGGTCCCCTTGGGTATGAGAGTGGAGGGGAAGCCTCGGGATTCTGGCTCACTGAGCTGGCTGCAGACAGAGGGATGATGGCGATGGCGCATGTGGGCATAGGAGACTGGGAGAGGGGAAGAGGAGCCCCAGCCTTGAGGGTTTCAATGCGGTGCTAGTCTGTCTGGGTGACTTCTTCCCCTGCCTTACCCACAGACCCAGGAGGTCAGGGCTGCCAGCTCTCTACATACATGTTACTGCTCCTGTCCGTCCCACTGCAGGCTGCCCAGACGCCCGCACGCGGAGCTGGCTCAGGCTGGAGAAGGGGGACGTGGTTAGCCATTTAGTGTCCCTAGTGACTGGAGAGCAGGGCCTTGAACGCCATGGGTGCTGTGCAGAGGCCCCTTGCCACTGACCCATGAGCTCTTCCGCAGACTCCTGCTTTGACAGACGCCCTCTCTGAGGGGCAGCAGCTGTCAGCTCTCTGAAGAGCCCTCAGGAAGTAGATGCTATGCAGCTCTGCCCTTCTTCTCTCCTGCAGATAGGGTTTCCTGTTGTCTCGGTGTCTGAGGAATGAAACACCTGGCTCAGCTCAGTCCAGGGAGACTCCGCTCAGCTGCATTACAGACACTGGGCAGCCAAAGAGCATATTTCATGTAGGCTTGTCTCCTCTCGCCGCGTCCCTAGCTTCTTTGTACATCCAAGGTGTGTCGATTCCCCTTTGATCTTGGCTGCGACTCTCCCTGGAGAGCAGAGCCGTGAGACGGCGAGGGCTAGGGGAGAGGTCCCCTTGGACCATGGCTCCCGTGCCCTGAGCCCCTAATTAGGCCATATCTGAGCAGCAGCCATCCTCCAGGCCGTGGCACTGATGCCCACAAAATGGAGAGTACATGGGTGTCATCAGTCACGTTCCCGCTTCATTGCTTAGCACCTCTCCCCATTTTCCCTGGGAGGAGAAGGGCTGAATTAGGGATCCGGGTGAGCTAGGTGCTTCTGTGCGTCAAGCTACGGCTCTTCCACAGGAGTCTGAATGACTGCCGGGATTCCCAGCGTTGGTGCATACGCTGATTCTAGGGCAGAGGTTGCTGAAGTCTAGGCCGAGGTTCACAGGGGCCTCTAAGATACAGGTGCTGCTTCTGGAGACTAAAGGTTCCAGCATGCATTTGTAGCCTGATTGTTTGGGTCGTGATGAAGCATTGCTTCCTGGGAGCTGTAGTCTCCTTTACCTGCACTAAATGAGAATGGGCACAAACAATCTATTCCAGGCGAGCTCAGACACCGGGTGATGGGCGTGATAGGAAAACCAGAGAAGCTGCTGCCATGTGCAGTTCTGTTAATTGCCCCAGACCATCGCCCTCTTTCCCAGGACCCCAGCTGACTTGCTGACCCTGTGTGCCCTCCTTCCATCCTGCCTGTCCCCAGAAACCGCATCAGGCACTGTTGGGGAGTGGGAGCCCTGGATACCAGCTAGCATCCTGTGACTTATGATAGCTTCTCCTGGACTGACTCCTCCAGCCCTTACCCTGGACGTGAATTTGGGGCTGGTGAGAGGTGTTGGATTGACAGGCTGGGGAGCCACAAGGAGAGCCTTGCCAAGGACACGGGTACCTGGAGGGGGCTTCTAGCACCCACTACTGGCCTTCACAGCACTTGATAAACCGGTCTTCCCCCAGCCCGTGATGGAGTTCTGTGTTCTCCCCACCTCACAGATGGGAAACCAAGGTCACAGGGAGCCAAGTGACTGCCCAACGGCACGTGGGAATTGGCCTCAAGGCTGGGACTAGAACGCAGGAGTCCCTGGTTCCCAGCCTCATACTCGGTCCGCTGGACTCTGCACTCTGATCTGTCCCCCCTGGAGCAGGCAGGGCCTCTAATTCCCCTTTCCCATGGTGTGCAGGGATGAGGGTACCCAGGCTCTGGGTGCACTGAGTGTGTGTTATCACTTACGAATGTGTAAAGCACCTTGCACTGAACACTATGGAACGAGTGCAAACCTGACCGTCCAGTTCAGTGTGCATCGTTCTGGGGCTGCCGCAGCAGGAAATCAGAGATGGGACGTGTCATCAGCACAGACTCGGTGCCAGGCACTGCGCAGCACAGATCTCCAAGGGGAGGGGATACCACCAGAGGGGCAACGTGAGGCATGAGGCCTTGCTCTGAGACATTGTTCTGAGCTGACAGCTACTCAGGAGAGGGATTGTCTTTAGTCTTTACACAGTGCTGAGCGCACAGTCAGGAAGGTGTGATAATGAACGGTGGGGGGCTGTGGGGGCTGGTCCTGATGCGACAGCAGTAAATATAAAATGGGGAGGTGTTCGTGCTGCTAATACAGCACCTCATGCTGTCAGTCAGCAGACAAACATCGTTCTGTTTGAGCTGTGCATCGTGGGGAGGTAGGTCAGTGTTATCCCTGCTCTGTGGATGAGGGAGCTGAAGTGCTGAGGTGGTGGTGTGACCACGGTGACAGTAGCAAAGGACCCATCCCATTAGGACGTGCCAAGGTGGCAGGTCCGAACATTGGGGTTGGATGGTGGGACTCCACTCCCCTTCTCTCCACCTGCGGTTTCCATCTGTCTGGCCTGCTAGGATGCATGAACCTGGGCCTGAGGGCTCCTCCTTGGTGATGGCGGGTGTTGGGTCTGAGCTGCTGACACGGTTGCTCCTGTCTGTCCAGAGTAGCAGGTGCTCTCTCCATAGGCTGTAGGTCTGTGGACTGTTGACGGTAGCTCGGTGCATTACTGTGTGTCTCAATCCAGCAGCCCGTTTCCTCTGCTCACTTTAAGCTGCTGTCCTCCCCCTCCCCCTGTCCTGGTTCTTTTATCATGCTGGTCGCTCTTGTGGCCCGAGGACACTGAGATCCATCAGCTTCCTGCCTGGGATTCACAGCCCCTCCCTGCTGCCCTGGTCCCTAAGCCTTGTAGAGCTAGAGCAGGCTAGTGGGTGTCTGCTCCTTCGGGGTATGCCTCCGCTGCAATTAGGGACCTGCGGCTGGCCTGTGCCAGCGGGCTTGGGCTAAGGGGATGTTTAATTGTGGGGTAGACATTCAGGCTTGTCTGGAACCCTTCCACCTCACAGGGTCCTAGAGCCCAGGCTTCAGTCTAAGCCCGAATGTCTACATGGCAATTAAACAGCCCTTAGCCTGAGCCCCCCCAACTCTGAGTCAGCTGGCATGGGCCAGCCATGGGTGTTTGTTTGCAGCGTAGACATAACCAATGTGTCCCTCTCCCCCATCATTTGTTCTGTGGGACACCAGTCAGCCATCCCTGTGCATCTGTCTCACCTGCGGGAACATCTACCTGCTTGTTAGGTGTGACTCCCCACTGCGTTTCTCCCGGTGTCTAGCTTTGGCAGCATAAGAGAGACCTGAGGTTCCCTAGAACGGACTCCATTGGCCTTGGGAGGGGACAAGCTGTGTTTGAATGGGGGTATCCGACAGTATCCTGGGGCCAAACAGTGTTTCTTCTTGTAACTGCTCCTCCTTCACTGCATCCCCGGCCTCCTTGCTGCACTCTGAGCGGGCAGAGTCACCACGAGCAGCGGGCACATGGTGCTGGTCCACCTTGGCTCTGCCCCGCTTGTTTCTTCTCCTTCCTGGATGCGCTCAGCGCCACCCACTCCAGTCTGTGTCGCTCAGCGGTGAGAGGAGCCGCAGCCCATCCAGTTCTCTCAAAAGCCTCCAGGGAGTCTCCTGACCTTTTTGTCTGTCTGGCTCTTTCCACATCCATCTCTGAGGTTCCTGCTGCTTCTCAGCCACATTCCTCCCTGCTCTTTGTTCTTGCAGGTGCCTAGCCTGTGCTGCTTGTGCACCCTCCCTGCCTCCCATCCTGGAGCTGCAGGCAGAGACCATCCTTAGTGTTCCTCCACTGACCTGGACCTTCATCGAGTGACAGACTCCACACAGTGAGTCTCTCACCTTCCCAAGGAGGGCTGGTTCTGGCCCCCTGGGAAGTAGGAACTCTGAAAAAGATTTGGGGGTCGTGGTGGACAGTCTACTCCTGGGGGAATTCTACAACACTGCGCATGCGCAGAATTTATGTCCCCCACTGATTTCTTTGCTTCCCTGAAGAAAAATGACTTTCTGATGGGGAAGCAAAGGGAAGTCACAAGAGCAGTCATGCGACCTTCCCCAGCAGTATGTTTCGGGTGCCCAGGGCAGCCAGCAGAGAGGTAAATCACAGTAGGGCAGGGGGAGAGACTGGGGAAGACCTGGCTGGTGGCTCCTACCCTGCGCCAGGCTCAGCTGCTAGTCCCGGCTGGGCTGGGGTGGACAGGACTTCCTCTTCCCCGGCACGGCATCCGGGGCAGATCCGCCTCCCAGATTTCCCCCCCAGCTGTAGGAAGCTCTGCAAACTCCCCCACCCCCCTGGCTTTCTGCACCTCCTCAGCTGCAGGGGAAGGGATCACTGTACCGGGAGCTGCTCTCCCATCCGACCAACAGCCGTGCATCCAGACCCCCTCATACCCAGACCCTCCCACGGAGCCTCACACCCCCCTGACGAGCCCCACTCCCCCTGTACCTAGACCAACCCGATGAGCCACCGGCACCTGGATCCCCACCCCACCGAGCTCCAACCAGCTGCATCTAGATTGTCACCCCACTGAGCCCTGCTCCCCCCCCACACCCAGACCCCCCTGCAGAACGCTCTCAACCCACACCTGGATCCCTCAACACTTGCCGGACTGAGCCTGCCTGCCCACACCTGGTGCACCTGGCACGGAGGGGCAGGGCACTGGGGTGTTTCTGGGGCAGGCCCAGTCCTCACGCTGTCTGGGTTGGGTGCAGCCTCATCACTGAGTCCATGTCCTGGGATAGGGGAGCTGCACAGTGATCTCCCAGCTCTGTGCAGCCAGTGCCCTGTGCTCCCTGCTGCCAGGCTGGAGCCCCCACATTTATTTGACAAATAAAATTAGCAGAATTTTAAAATATTGTGTGCAGAATTTTGTGTGTGTGTGTAGAATTTTTAATTGTTTGGCGTGGAATGCCTTCAGGAGTAACAATCAGCGGAACATGAACTTCCAGTTCTCGACCTGTGATCACAATGGGTCTTTCTGGCTTTGGAATCTGTGACTTTATTAATCTATATCTACTCTTCCTTCTCTGTCCCCTGACCACTCCTTCTCTCCCGTTGACTGTGCTCCTTACGGTTCAAAGGCCTTCAGAGGTGCTCCTCCCCTCCCATCTCCCTCTGCTTGGGTCCTCTGAGCCCCTCCCATCCCTTCCCTCCGCCTGCTTCACTGAGAGAACCTGTGACCAGACGACTCTTTGAAGTTCATTTTTAATTCTGATAAAGTGCTGTCAGCAGGGAGCTAATCTGCTGGGATCTCCCTTTGGCTCACACTATGGGATCGGCATGGAATGCAGCTTGTCACTGGGCAAGGAGACTCTCCCAGCCAGTGCTCTCCTGGAGTTTGGGACCCTCTGCCCCCTGGGCATCTCTGCAGTGCTGGTGGCAAGCCACAGGTCCCTGGAACCTTAGCTGAAATGACCATTCGATATCTAATGTCGTCTCCACATGGTGGGATGAGACTACTGGAGTCGGTGCCCTTTCTGCTCCCACAAGGAACTGTCCTTTGGAAGGAAAGGGGCCTGTTGAGACACCGTCCCCTCCCACTGGTTTCAGCACCTCTCTGCCATCTATTTACTGGAGTTTCACCAGGCTGGGGCAAGGGCAAGCCGTGAAGGTGTCACTTCCCTGGGTGCAGGGGGAGTGGGATCTGTTCAGGGTTTCGGGAGCAGAGCAGGGCACCTAATCACTTCTCCCGGGATGGCCGTCGGTCTGGGCTGGAGTTAGAGCAGGCTAGAGAAGCTGTTCGGTTGGATGAAGCTCAGTGTCAATCATGGGCAGCATGGCAAGTGGGGAGAGAAACATCAGCACTTTGGATGAAGGAGCCTTCAGCTAGAAGGCGTTTCGGAGAGCAGCCCTTCCTGGGCCCAGGCAAGATGCTGCCGCGCAGTTCCATCTCTTACCACGACAGCCCCACTAGGCATGGTATGTTGGCATTTCAGACTGTCAGCAGCTTCATTCAGAGAAACATCGGGTACATCTACACTGCAATTAGACACCTGCGGCTGCCTGTGCCAGCCAGCTCGGCCGACGGGGCTGTTTCCTTGCAGTGTAGACGCTGGGGCTGGAGACTGGGTTCTGGCACCCTGCGAGGGGGAGGGTCCTAGAGCCTGGACTGTAGTCTGAACCTGAACATCTACACTGCATTGCAGTTAAACAGCCCCTTAGTCTGAGCCCCCCAAGTCGGCTGGCACTGGTCAGCCACAGGTGTCTACTGCAGTGTAGGCACACCCAATGTGGTCTGCGAGCCCAGGACTCCTGGGTTCTGTTCCCAGCCCTGACACTGACTTACTAAGTAATCTGTTCTCTCTGCACCTTACTGTCCTCTGTCCGAAGCGGGGAGTGATGCGTGCTTTCCTAGCTCGTGTGAGGTGGGATAAAGATCGCTGTAGGGGGAGAGCACATTATCTATTGGGGTGTTTGCAATCCTCTGGGGCAGCATTGACAGGGCAAGTGGATTCAGCCGTGTCCCTCCCCCTCCCACTAGCAGTGGTGCCAGGGAGGAAAGCAGTGCTGTGTGGGCTGACCTGGTAAGGGACTTGGTTAGAAACTGCTGAGCTCTAGTGTCTCTGCACAGACTGGTGGAGCCTTGGGAACTGCAGGCAGCGCCTGCATAGATTTAGGGCAGATGGGGGAGAGAGACTGACTGAACTGGTGCCAAGAAGAAGGCTGGGGTGGGGGCTATCTCCAGCGGCTGAAAAAAAGGGTGGAACTGGGTCTCTCCATCTGCCCAGCCCCTTCTATTGGCTGGGAGATATTACTTAGGTTTTTGGTCTCTTTCTGCTAATAGGATGACACATCGCCACTCCACACCAGCATGTGGGGAGATGGGAGCCAGGAGGTAAGGCTCGCCATTTGAAATGGGCAGTTCCTGTCCCCTGAGAAGGTGCTGGATGGATCACGTAGTGTCCTCGTTTGCTGTTCTTGGTCTCTCCTCTCCAGTAACGAGGCTACTGGATTCCCATCCCAGAAGAGGAAGCTCCTCTAGGAGAGCAGGCCCAGAGCGTCCCCTGGTGGAGTACACACAGACTCTTAGATCAGAAGTCCCTTAGCTCTGCTGCTGGTTGCTGGTCAGGGAAGATCAGATTGGCTGAAGAATGAAGGACATTTTTCCTCACTTGGTGGTTAGATGGAGGATCTGTCCGCAGTTTGATTGAATTGGAATTTGATAGCAGGGCTCAGGGGAGAGCAGCCTCCTTTTTACTGGGGCTCTTCCACCAGGTCATTCAGGGCAACAAAATCCATCCTGGGGGGAGGGATAGCTCAGTGGTTTGAGCATTGGCCTGCTAAACCCAGGGTTGTGAGTTCAATCCTTGAGGGGGCCATTTAGGGATCTGGGGCAAAAATCTGTCTGGGGATTGGTCCTGCTTTGAGCAGGGGGTTGGACTAGATGACCTCCTGAGGTCCCTTCCAACCCTGATATTCTATGATTCTATGATCTTCTCCAGCACAGAATCCTAATGTCTCTCTCTTTGGGGTGGCCAGCTCTCTGCCTGCCGTTACACGTCCTCAGTGCTAGTCGCTTAGTGCAGATTCCCCAGGCCCATTCTGTCCTGGGTTTTGCCATATGGTAAAGGCACAAGCCCCTGTTTTATTTTCATAGGTCCCAAGGCCAGAATGGACTGTTACGATCATCTAGTCTGACCTGTACAACACAGACCAGAGAGCTGCCCCCAAATAATTCCTAGAGGAGATCTTTTAGAAGAACATCCAGTCGTGATTTCCACCACGACGCTTGGTAGATTGTTCCAATGGTTAAATATCTCCCTGTCAAAACTTACGTCTTATTTCCAGTCTGAATGTGTCTGGCTTCAATTTCCAGCCATTGCATGGTGTTAGACCTTCCTCTGCTAGACTGAAAATCCCATTTGTAACTATTTGTTCCCGATGTAGATACTTAGACTCAGAGAGCTCAATCTATTTAGCTTAATAAAGAAGGTTGAGGGGTGATGATTACAGTCTATCGCTAGAAGGCAGGTTTTCTCATCCTTTAATCATTTTCGTGGCTCTTCTCTGAACCCTCCCCAATTTATCAACATCCTTCTTGAATTATGGCCACCAAAACTGGACACAGGATTCCAGCAGCAGTCGCACCCAGTGCCAAAGACAGAGGTAAAATTACCTTTCTGCTCCTACTCAAGGTTCCCATTTATGCACCCCAGGATCCTATGAGCTCTCTTGACCACAGCGTCCAACTGCAAGCTTGTGTTCAGTTCATTATCCACCATGACTCCCCAATCTTTTTCAGAGTCACTGCTGCCCAAGACAGAGCCCCTATCCTGCAAGTGGGGCTGCATTGTTTGTTCTTAGATGTGTACATTTACATATAGCTGTATTTAAACACTGCATTGTTTGTTTGTACCCAGCTTCCCAAGCAATCCGGATTGCTCCTTATCTATGACTTGTTCTCTTCATTATGTTTTGCTCCCCCAATATTTGTGATTTACAAGCTTTATCGGCGATGATTTTATGTTTTCTTCCAGGTCATTGATTCAAATAAATTAAATAGTGAAGGGCCAACCCCCGGCCTTGCGGGATCCCACCAGAAACATGCCCACGCGATGATTCCCCTTTCGCAGTTACATTTTGAAATCTATCAGCCAGCTTTTAATCCATTTGATATGTGCCATGTTAATTTTTATATCTTCCTATCCTTGTCCCTGAGATCTCCACACCAGTGTGGTTTGAGGAGACCATGTTGTTGATTCTGGGTTCTGGGAGGTCTCTAAGTGGTTTTCAGAGGGGTCTCTTCTCGGTCATCAGGGTGAAGGCTGCTTTTGAATCAAGTGGAGCCCTCAGACCAGCCCTGCCAGCTCCATGGGCTTGTAAAGAGTCTTTCAGCATTTTAAAGACTTGGCAGAGTCATGTCTCTGAAATAGGAAAGGATCTGTGGGGGAAGCACTTACCCCCGCACTCTTCATCCTGCCCTTGGAACCTTCACTTGGAAGGTCCTGACTCCTTGGCCACAAAATCTTAGCCTTCACGTACATCATCATTCTTTACATTTCCTTCTCTTACAGAAGAGAGAAGAAAAATGCCCCCAGAGAGCACTCTGCACTGGTCCTAGCCAATACTTCACTGGCCATTCTTCGTTCGTTGGCAGTGGCACTCTCAAGTAAGGGCTAGGGGGTGCTGGACACCGCGTGCAGCTTGTGTGTCTGCATGTTCTCGATCACTGGGTGAGGCTGGCAGGGGAGGGCGGAACAGCTGCATCTCCAGATAATATGCCTCGGTGACCAGGTAACTGACAGGCTGCATACTCGCCTCCAGCACAGCCTCTCTCTGGGGGCCATCAGCTGCTCTTCCCTGTCACTTCTCGCTTGTCGCCATGGTTATAATCACTTATTGGCAGCCCTGAGTAGATTGGCATGCGTGGAATTGCGGCGCGTTGTTCTGGAATGCTGCTGTGCGGGGGCAGCTGTCGGGGGCCTGGGAGATGGGTGTGCACGCAGTAGTTGATCCAGGGAAAAGGGGGCAAGAGCCCTTCATGGCTGGCTTGGGGAAGGGCAGGATGTGACAGGGAGCATGCAGTGCCTTCTCTGCTGTCAAGTACCACTGCACTGCACACGCAGGGATGCCTGCTCGGAGAGGCTCTGTTAGCGCCGGATGCGGGGTGCCCGTAATTCATGTGAGGCAGGCACTACCCAGGTGCCATGACCTCCCTGATGCCGCTTGTGAAATCTGGATGATGTTTCTCCCTGGGAAACTTCACTCACTCCCCTACTTGGGGGGCTGGTACAAACAGTGTCCATGTGGAGTGGGGCCTGAGTGCTGGACTCTCAGTGGGAGCTGCTGCTCTGGTCTGCCTCGGTGCAGGTGCAGCAAGTGTGTCTCCCACATGCAGCGTGGTGTGTAATGGTGATGGAGGGACATGGTGCCAGGGGACTGCCACCCCTGCTTTCAGGGCACTGTCCCTAGGCTTGGGTGTTCTGCTCACTTGGAACTACCAGGTGGCGTTCCATTACAAATGGCCCAGAAAGTACCTCCCCGGAGCTCCCTGCTGAGCAGGCCTGGGGAAGTCAGCGACCGAGGGGCAAGCGTTGCCTTAACATAATCGATGGATTTGTGTGAACGCTGACTGGTGTGATGCTGCTGCAAGGCAGGCCCCTGCGCGTGAGCTGCCTGAGCCTCTGCACAGGACCAGTGTATGGTAGCTGTGCTCTGCTGCCAGCCCACCCTGCCTGGGGAGGGCAGGAGCATGGCAGAGTGGCCCATGGCCCCTTCATGCACACAGAGTTTGGAGGGGAGGATGACTAATCTCCGCCCCTCCCCTGTTCTTCTGGGGCCAGAGCTACCATGGCTCCTGCCCAGGGCAGCATGAGTTGTTGGGAAGCCTAGAGGTGACTGAGGGCTGGGGACTACCCCCACAGGCCTGTTCTGTGTCGATGCTGGTTCTGGGCCCCTCTCTCCCAGAGGGGTTAAGCTGTGGGAATGGTCCAGGAGGGCCTTGGCTCCCCCGTGGACTTCCTCCTCAAGCCCATCTCCTGCTGATGGGAGGAGAGCATCCCTCTGGGGATGAGGAGCCAACCACTGGCTCGTCTGAGCCGAGAAGGCGAACATAAGAACGGCCGTACTGGGTCAGACCAAAGGTCCATCTAGCCCAGTCTCCTGTCTTCTGATAGTGGCCAAGGCCAGGTGCCCCAGAGGGAATGAACAGAACATGGAATCATCAAGTGATCCATCCCGTTGCTCATTCCCAGCTTCTGGCAAACAGAGGCTAGGGACACCATCCCTGCCCATCCTGGCTAATAGCCATTGAGGGACCTATCCTCCATGAATTTATCTAATTCCTTTTTGAACCGTGTTATAGTCTTGGCCTTCACAACATCCTCTGGCAAGGAGTTCCACAGGTTGACTCTGCATAGTGTGAAAAAATATTTCATTTTGGTTGTTTTAAACCTGCTGCCTATTAATTTCATTTGGTGACCCCTAGCTCATGTGTTAGGAGGAGGAGTAAATAACACTTCCTTATTCACTTTCTCCACACCAGTCATGATTTTATAGACCTCTATCTATCCCCCCTTAGTCGTCTCTTTTCCAAGCTGAAAAGTCCCAGTGTTATTAACCTCTCCTCCTACGGCAGCCGTTCCATACCCCTAACCATTTTTGTTGCTCTTTTCTGAACCTTTTCCAAGTCCAATATATCTTTTTTGAGATGGGGCCACCACATCTGCACACAGTATTCGAGATGTAGTTGTACCATGGATTTATATAGAGGCAATAGGATATTTTCTGTCTATTATCTATCCCTTTCCTAATGATTCCCAACGTTCTGTTCACTTTTGACTGCCGCTGCATATTGCGTGGATGTTTTCAGAAAATTCTCCACAATGACTCCCAAGATCTTTCTTGAGTGGTAACACCTAATTTAGACCCCATCATTTTATATGTATAGTTGGGATTATGTTTTCCAATGTGCATTAATTTGCATTTATCAACATTTGAATTTCATCTGCCATTTTGTTGCCCAGTCACCCAGTTTAGTAGCTTTTTGCAGTCTGCCTGGAACTTAACTATCTTGAGTAGTTTTGTATTATCTGCAAATTTTGCCACCTCCCTGTTTACCCCTTTTTCCAGATCACTTATGAATTTGTTGAATAGGACTGGGTCCAGTACAGATCCCTGGGGGACACCACTATTTACCTCTCTCCATTCTGAGAACTGACCGTTTGTTCCTATCCTTTGTTTTCTGTCTTTTAACCAGTTACTTTTAACCAGAGACTTGGCCATGTGATGGGAGGGAGGGAAGGAGAGACCATCTTCTGGCAGGGGACAGGGCCTGTGGGGTGGGTGAATGTTTCCTTGTACCTGATGCAAGCTCTCTTCTGCTGACAGGTACGTGAACACCCTACTGAAGCTCATCCCCCCCGTGCTGGGCCTCCAGGAGCAGCTGCGCCAGGCTGTCCAGGGTGGAGACATGGAGACGTCGCATGGGATCTGCCGTATTGCCGTGGCCCTGGGAGAGAACCATTCCCGGTGAGTTGGGGATCCAAGGGCTTGGCGCTGCCTTGGAAGCGCCCATGCTCTTGTGGAGGGGGAATGTCCGCTTGGACTGATGCCATGATACCCCCTGGGGATAAGAGAGCAGGTACTTGGTCTCTACTGCGCCCCTCCTCGTCACTGTGGCTGGGCAAATCTGCATGGTGCTGTGTCAGATTTTCTGGGGGGCAGGAAGGGGGAACGTTGCCTTCAAATGCTGAGCTGAACGGACCTTCCCCTGAGATCAGTCTGCTGGCTGGACAGCACATTTGGTAGACCTGCTGCTCCTCCCACCTCGCCTCTGAGTGTGTATGGAGGAGCCCATGGGACCGGTCGTCCTCCCCATTCCCTCCTGAGGCAGCCTGCTGCACTGGTGAGCAGGCCCGTGGGCATACCGGAGCCTGCACCTTACCCCGGCTTCTACACTAGAAGGGAATTTTAAGGGGGACTGAGTCCGGACTAGCCAGCTGCACCAGCACAGCCTCACTTCAGAGATTGCACCCAGCCACGGTGGCATATCCGTGCTTTCGCTGGGGCTGGGGCTTGGCCTTGCCCTGGGTTCTTATTAGTGCAGGGGCCTGTTCTATTCATTTAGATGGAATATATGGGCCCAAAAAGCCAAAGATGTTAACTAGGGCTGTCAAGCGATTAAAAAAATTAATCACAATTAATCGCGCAACTAAACAAATTAATCACGCGGTAATAATAGAATACAATTTATTTAAATATTTTTGGATGTTTTCTACATTTTCAAATCTATTGATTTCAATTACAACACAGAATAAAAAGTGTACAGTGCTCACTTTATATTTATATTTATTACAAATATTTACACTGTAAAAAACAAAAGAAATAGTATATTTCAATTCACCTAATACAAGTACTTTAGTGCAATCTTTATCATGAAAGTTGAACATACAAATATAAAATTGTGTACAAAAAATAACTGCATTTAAAAAATAAAACAATGTAAAACTTTAGAACCTACAAGTCCACTCAGTCCTACTTCAGCCAATTGCTCAGACAAACAAGTTTGGTTACAAATGCAGGAGATAATGCTGTCCACGTCGTGTTTACAATGTCACCTGAAAGTGAGAACAGGCTTTCGCATGGCGCTGTTGCAGCCGGCGTTGCAAGATATTTATGTGTCAGATGCGCTAAAGATTCATGTGTCCCTTCATGCTTCAGCCACCGTTCCAGAGGACACGCATCCATGCTGATGGCGGGTTCTGCTCAGTAATGATCCAAAGCAGAGCGGACCGATGCATGTTCATTTTCATCGTTGGAGTCAGATGCCAGCAGCAGAAGGTTGATTTTCTTTTTTGGTGGTTTGGATTCTGTAGTTTCCGCATCAGAGTGTTTGCTCTTTTAAGACTTCGGAGAGCATGCTCCACACCTTGTGTCTCAGATTTTGGACGGCACTTCAGATTCTTAAACCTTTAGTCAAGTGCTGTAGCTATTTTTAGAAATCTCACATTGGTCCCTTCTTTGTGTTTTGTCAAATCTGCAGTGAAAGTGTGCTTAAAATGAACAAAATGGTCATCATCCGAGACTGCTATAACATGAAATACATGGCAGAATGTGAGTGAAACAGACCAGGACACATACAATTCTCCCCCAAGGAGTTCAGTCACAAATTTAACACATTTTTTTAACGAGCATCATCAGCATGGAAGCATGTCCTCTGGAATGGTGGCTGAAACATGAAGGGGCATATGAATGTTTAGCATATCTGGCACGAAAATATCTTGCAATGCCGACTACAAAAGTGCCATGCGAATGTCTGTTCTCACTTTCAGGTGACATTGTAAATAAGCAGGCAGCATTAGCATTGTTTACATAAATGTAAACAAACTTGTTTCTCTTAGCGATTGGCTGAACAAGAAGTAGGACTGAGTGGACTTGTAGGCTCTAAAGTTTTACATTTTGGTTTTGAGTGCAGTTATGTAACAATAAAACCCTACATTTGTAAGTTGCACTTTCATGATAAAGCAGTTGTACTACAATACTTGTATGAGGTGAATTGAAAAATACTGTTTCTTTTGTTTATCATTTTTATTACAAATATTTGCACTGTAAAAAAATAATAATATAAAGTGAGCACTGTATACGTTGCATTGTGTTGTTGTAATAGAAAGCAATATATTTGAAAATGTAGAAAAACATCCACAAATATTTAATAAATTTCAAATGGTAGTCTATTGTTTAACAGTGTGATTAATCGCGATTAATTTTTTTAATCACAGTTAATTTTTTTTTTTTAGTTAATCGCGTGAGTTAACTGCGATTAAACAACAGCCCTAGTGTTAACATAACCCTGAAACTGTCCAGTGTTAAACAAGGGTCAGGGTTTGCTATCCAGAGACCTCAGACTTCTGTCCTAAGGTAAAGACACCAGGAACAACCCTTCAACCTTTCATTAAAGATAGAGGAAAAGAAGGAAAACCAGTTGAAGCCTTTGAAATGTGAAGTATTTAGACAGGTTTTCGTTGTAACAACATTCCTTGTTTAAGAAGGACCCTACCCCCTCACTCGACAGGCTGGTAGATGGTGTCAGAGACGGGAGTAACTGGCCTTTTGGGGTTAGTGGAGCTGGGTTGGAACTGGTGCTGTTGAAGTTTGATCCTGTTTTCTAGAAGATGAAACCAGACGAACACACATGGAAGGGGGAGAGAAAAGAGCAGCAGAGAGAGAGGCTGTAGCTTCTGTCTGTGCTATTGACTCTCTTGCATCCTCACTGCTGGAGAAACACAGGCCCAGCCCACAGTCACATGGATTCACCAAGGGCAAGTCAGGCCTGACTAACCTGATTGCCTGCTATGAGGAGATAACTGGTGTCACGGAGTATTGGGGAACTCAGGGCCCTGCACCCCCGGCTTCCTGCGATTCACCATGACTCTCAGCCGGCCAGTAAAGCAGAAGGTTTATTTGGATGACAGGAATACAGTCCAAGACAGGTCTTGCAGGCACAGACAACAGGGCCCCCCTCAGTTAGGTCCAGCTTGGGGTCCCAGGGCATGCCAGCCCACCCCCTTGGGGGGTCAGAGCCATCTCTGCCTCCCAGCCATCTCTCCAGCCTCCTTCCAGCCTGCTTCCAGCACTCTGCCTTCAGCGACCCCTCCCACAGCCTTTGTTCAGTTTCCCGGGCCCCGGAGTCATCTGACCTCCAACCCCCTCCTGGGTTCTCATGTTACAAGCTCAGGTATGTTCCCTTGGGCCGGCTCCCATCCCCCGATGCAGACCATCCTAGTCACACTCCCCTGTCAGCATTCACACACCCCAGCAAGAACAGTCCCAGTTCGTCACATCTCTCCCCCCTTCGAGACCGAACTGAGCAGGGTCACTTTAGCCAGTGACCCGGGGAAGTTCGAACCTACCCCCGTTCCCATGGATGCCCCCGCATCCCTCCAGTTCCTTGGTGAGAATTACACCAGGCCCCTTCCGTTCCACGCCCCCCCTTAGGTCGGGGGTGCTTGATGGCACTCGCAGTTCGCATGTGGGAAGGTTTATGCGGCCTGTGCCCTTTCCCCACCCCCATACCTCTGGGGTTCCAACTGGGCTGTGGTCTTCTCCCAGCGCTCCAGTCTGGAGGTCTGTGCTTTGGGCTCTCTTGGTTTAGAGCCGCCCTTTTAACCTTGGCCACCCTCTGGAAAGGATCCTTTATGCTGGGCAAGGGTCCTAAAGCTCTTTTCCCCTTGTCCCAGGCCTTCCTCCCCCTCTGACAGGGGTCACAGGATCCGCAGTACTGTCGGACAGTAACAAAGACCCCAGGCCAGTAAAAGCTCCGTAGCAGCCTCTGCTGGGTACGCCATGTTCCCTGGTGCCCTGAGAGGGGAATGTCATGGGCCCGGCACAGCAGCTGGCGGCGATACTTCTGGGGTACCACCAGCTGCCTCCTGATCCCCCCTGACTCCATTTTCCCTGGGGGAGCCCATTCTCGGTACAGGAACCCCTTCTCCCACAGGAACCTTTTCCGGCCACCTCGTCCCATGGTCTGTACCGCATTGAGGTCGGCCAGGTCCCTTATCTTCCGCAAGGAGGGATCTCTCTGTAACTCGGCCTGGAACTCAGCAGCTGGGACAGGGATGGCCACCTGCTCTTTCTCGCCCGCTGGGTCCGAAGCTGCAGCCTCCCTGCGCCGTGTCCCTGGGCGTTCCCTCCCCACCAGGTTAGGGTCCTGCGCCTCAGGCAAGGCACCCCCCCCAAGGCCAGGGCGCAGTGCCCCTCGCCGGCTCTGACTGCGGGTCACAACTAAGGCGGTCTGGGGGCTGCTTGGCCAGTCCTCTAGGTCCCCCCCCATCAACACCTCAGTGGGCAAATGGTGGTGCACTCCCACGTCCTTGGGGCCCTCCTTGGCCCCCCATTTCAGGTGTACCCTCGCTACGGGAACCTTGAATGGGGTCCCGCCCACCCCGGTCAGGGTCAGGAAGGTGTTGGGCACCACCCGATCTGGGGCCACCACCTCGGGCCGGGCCAGTGTCACCTCTGCGCCCGTGTCCCAGTATCCATAAACTTTCTTCCCATCCACCTCCAGGGGAACAAGGCACTCGCTCCGCAGGGACAGCCCCGCGCCAACCCTGTAAACGGAGAACTTTGAATCCGGAGCATCTGGCCCCCCAGAGAAGCTGGCCTGGGGCCCTTCTCTCTCTTGAGCAGTTGATAAGCTGCCAGCCCCTCTTGCGTTAGAAGCCTGCCCCTCGTCCGTCTGGGCCTCTACCAAGTTAACCCGGTGCGGGTTCGGTCTGCTCAGTCTGTCCTTAAGCTTGGGGCACTGGGCCCGAACGTGGCCTCTTCGGCCGCAGTAATAGCAGCTCAGGTCCCGTGGGTCCCCTCGAGCCGGTCGGTTGTCCCTGACGCTGGGCATTCCCCGTGGGAGGGGATTCCCCATATTCCCCCTTTGGGAGGTCCCAGGGTGACTCTCTCTCTGCATCGCGGCGGGCCTGTTCCTTTGGGGCTCCTCCCTGCCACCCCCTGACCGGCTCTTTACAAACTCATCAGCCAGCTGCCCGGCGTGTCGCGGGTTCTCTGGCTTTCTGTCCACCAACCACAGCCTCAGGTCGGATGGGCACCGCTCATACAGTTGCTCCAGTACCAGCAGTTTAATCAGGTCCTCCTTCGTCTGGGCCCCACCAGCCCACTTGCTGGCGTATCCCTCCATGCGGACAGCTAGTTGCAGATATGAGATCTCAGGGGTTTTATCCTGACTCCGGAACCTTTCCCGGTACATCTCAGGAGTCAGCCCAAACTCTCGTAGCAGGGCCTTTTTGAATAGTTCGTAGTCCCCTTTCTCTGCCTCTCCCAGTTGGCGGTACAATGCCACGGATTTGGGGTCCAGTAAGGGGGTAAGGACCCGGAGTCTGTCCGCGGGATCCACCCGGTGCAGCTCGCAGGCCGTCTCAAAGGCCTCCAGGAAGTCATCCATGTCCTCCCCCTCCTTGTATGGGGCCATGATGCACTTATCAAAGCCCCGTGCAGTCCTGGGTCCCCCCTCACTCACCGCAGCCGGGGGTTCGCTGCCCTTCAATCTCGCCAGTTCCAGGTCATGCTGACGCTGTCTCTCATTCTCCTGTCTCTGTCTCTCTTTCTCCTCCCGTTCACGCTGATGCTGTCTCTCATTCTCCTCCCGTTCATGCTGTCTCTGTCTCTCTTCACGCTGATGCTGTCTCTCTTTCTCCTCCCGTTCACGCTGATGCTGTCTCTCATTCTCCTCCCGTTCATGCTGTCTCTGTTGTTCACGATCCTCCAGCTCCCTCAGTTTTAGCTCTTTCTCCCATTCCAGCCAATTCCGCTCCCCGGATGCCGAACGTCGCCGGGAGGATCCTCTGCTGGCCGGCGAGCTTCGCCGGGGGGACCCCCTGCTGGCCGGGGGGGTCACGGCGCCTTCGGTATTTGCTGGGCTCCTCCCCACCCTTCCCCTAGGCATAGGAAGGAGGGGTCTCGGGAAGCCCTCAGCAGCGGGCTGACCACTCCCAGCTGGGACAGACACTGGTGCCTGCGCTGCATTTGCCAGGCTGCTTCCCTGAGACACAGGGATCAGTTCATTCGCGCGATCTTCCGCCTCCAGCTGGGCAATGAGCTGTTCTTTGGTGAGCCTCCCAATGCGCAGCCGCCTCTGCTTGCACAGCTCCACCAGGTCGCTCTTAAGCCGCTTGGCATACATCTTCCTGCTGGCCACTCACCGGCCTGTGTGCTCACAGCTCCCCACAGTTCCCAGGGGGCCCCCTAGTGTGCCAGCCCTTCTCGAGGTCACCGCCTCTCCGCCAGGGTCGAGCTGCAGACTCCTCCGCCCCTGGGACCACTCGCTGCGATCCCCCCGGGGGACCCTGTTACTGCAAAAGTCCTTCTCGCTGGTCACACACTCCCAGGGGTAATAACCGTCTCTCTCCCACTCTTCAGCAGGCCTGGTTCCCGTCCATCCCCCTTCGTTTTACTGCTCCCCAGTCACTTACTGCAGGAAGCGCCGTCCACGGGGTGCAGTAGATCCCACCGCTGCCACCAGTTGTCACGGAGTATTGGGGAACTCAGGGCCCTGCACCCCCGGCTTCCTGCGATTCACCATGACTCTCAGCCGGCCAGTAAAGCAGAAGGTTTATTTGGATGACAGGAATACAGTCCAAGACAGGTCTTGCAGGCACAGACAACAGGGCCCCCCTCAGTTAGGTCCAGCTTGGGGTCCCAGGGCATGCCAGCCCACCCCCTTGGGGGGTCAGAGCCATCTCTGCCTCCCAGCCATCTCTCCAGCCTCCTTCCAGCCTGCTTCCAGCACTCTGCCTTCAGCGACCCCTCCCACAGCCTTTGTTCAGTTTCCCGGGCCCCGGAGTCATCTGACCTCCAACCCCCTCCTGGGTTCTCATGTTACAAGCTCAGGTATGTTCCCTTGGGCCGGCTCCCATCCCCCGATGCAGACCATCCTAGTCACACTCCCCTGTCAGCATTCACACACCCCAGCAAGAACAGTCCCAGTTCGTCACAACTGGGTCTGTGGATGAGGGGAAAGCAGTGGATGTGTTATTCCTTGACTTTAGCAAAGCTTTTGATACGGTCTCCCACAGTATTCTTGCCAGCAAGTTAAAGTAGTGTGGGCTGGATGATTGGACTATAAGGTGGATAGAAAGCTGGCTAGATCGTCGGGATCAACGGGTAGTGATCAATGGCTCCCTGTCTAGTTGGCAGCTGGTATCAAGTGGAGTGCCCCAGGGGTCGGTTCTGGGGCCGGTTTTGTTCAATAACTTCATTAATGATCTGGAGGATGGCGTGGACTGCACCCTCAGCAAGTTTGCAGATGACGCTGTGATGGGTTGGATCACAGAAACCCACTTGGGAGCTGCCAACTGATGCACCAAGACTACTTCTGCCCCTGCTTTCCTGCCCTGTCAGCTTAGGACTTCAATGTCCTGCCTGGTCTGAGCCAGACTTGCTAGCCTGCTGCAAACCCAGACCCAGGTCTGAATCACATCCTCTAACAGCTGTAGGCTTACCTGAAAGCAGCTTACAGAAGTGTTCTTGTCTTTAACACTCAGATGCCTAACTCCCAGTGGGGTCTAAACCCAAATAAATCCGTTTTACCCTGTATAAAGCTTATACAGGGTAAACTCATAAATTGTTCGCCGTCTATAACCCCGATAGAAAGATATGCACAGCTGTTTGCCCACTCAGGTATTAACACATACTCTGAGTTAATTAATGAGTAAAAAGTGATTTTATTAAATACAGAAAGTAGGATTTAAGTGGTTTCAGGTTGTAACAGACAGAACAAAGTAAGTCACCAAGCAAAATAAAATAAAACGCACAAATCTATGTCTAATCAAACTAAATACAGATGAGATCCTCACCAGTTCCAGAATGCTCCCTTTGTTAACGCGGTCGAGTTCCATCAAGGGGCCTTTTTGTTTGGACTAGTTCAGGCTACCGTGCTGTTGGCGCCTTTCCCCAGCAGTGTTTGTAGTGGTGGGCTATTGACATTTTGTAACTTCCACTCACTTCTTCTGTGGGTCCAGTTCTCACAACAGTCCTGGTGCTCTCTGCTGTCCCCCCAGAGCCCTGCTGGACCAGGTGCAGCATTGGCAGAGCTTCCTGGCACTGGTCAACATGATCATGTTCTGCACGGGTATCCCCGGGCACTACCCTGTCAACGAAACCACCAGCTCCCTGACGCTCACCTTCTGGTACACGCTGCAGGTGAGTGACTGTCCCTCATGCAATGGCAGAGCTGTGGGCAAGTGGGTACCTGGCCGGGTCACTGCCATGCTCCCTGGCTCTATTAGCACCTCAGAGCTCACACTGCGGCCCTGCATCTGTTTGGAGGGGTGGCAGGGGTGGGGGGGCGAGAGCTGGGAGTCCTGCCCTCCCCAGGCATGTATTGCACTGGGCGAGGTTGCAGTTGCAACTAAGTGTGGCTCGGTGGCAGAGCTGGGGATGGCTCGGGGGGGCCGTGCGTGCAGGAACACATGTACACTGCTCTCTGGCCCAGGGTCGCTGCTGTGTGAGCTAGAGCACTGGGCGTTCCCCCACCCCATGATCCCAGGCATGTCAGGGGAGCTCAGTGGCCATTGGCTTGGTGAGGGGCTGCGACAGATGGGTATTGGGCTTCCTACTCGTTTATGGCTCGCGTGCTGCACCCAGGCCTTTCCCCGCCATGTGACTGTCTGAAACAGGCTCTTTTCCCCACAGTACTGCCCCTGTCGGGGTGTGGCTGAGCAGAGCTGGGAACCGAGCCTGGCTCCAGCCGGGAGAACTGACTGGGGCACGTCACCGGTCAGCCATGGCAGAGGAGAGGCTGCTGCTGTTCCCTTTCCCTAGCTCCCTCCCCCGTGCCAGCCCAAACCCGGGCACCTGTTCTAGTGCAGGGCAGGGGGGCCACAGGTCTGCTTGTCCTTCATAGAACTCCTGCCCTGGCTGCCAGAACTTGCGGAGAGCCGCTTGGTGTGTGCCAGCCGGGGGCTCTCTGGGCAGTCCTGTCCTCTAAGTGTCTGCCTCCTTGCAGCTCTGCATGGCCAAAGTTTGGCCCCAGCAGTTCAAAGCCATCGCAGGAGGTTAGCTTAGGAACATAGGCCCTGTGGCTCGGTTGCCCCACCCCCACGTTCCCTTGGGGTCTGAGCTGAAAGGAGAGCCCAAGCACTTCCAGGGCCTCATTAGCATGGCTAATTAAAACTTCACACTCCAGCTTTGCCCAACAGCAGGTCTGATTGTCCAGCCCCTGGCTGCGTCTCTGGGTGCCAGCTGCAGAGGGAGCTGGGGTGACACATTATCTGTTATTGGGCCTGCAGTCCTGTCTTCTCCAACATTGAAGACGCTTCTGGCTTGGCCTCCAGCAGCACCGCCTGTCTCCTGGAGCCAGCCTGTTAGAATCTGATGGCCTTAACCCTGGGCTGTTGGGGTCGGTGCAGGTGGCATAGCTAGTGGACAGGGCTGGAGTTTGCTACAGGTCTCCCTCCTCCTGGGCTTTTTGCAATCCCCCTTTTCCTTGTGATGACACATCAGCTCAATGCTGAGGCGCCAGGCCTTCGAGCCCTCCACACCCTGGCAGGCTTCACTGACTCCCCCACCCTGTGTGTGCCCTTCCCTTCCTCTGCCCCAGCATCTTCGCTCCGATGAGGAACAGTCAAATGAAAAAAAAACCATTCAGTTATATCATGTAATGGCAGATAGCTGAAAAGTTACATGTTTTTAAAGTGCTTGAGTCTAAATAATACGATGGGTGAGCTAGAGTGCCTCGTATTCAATGAGGAGATAGCTACAAGAGGCATCACAGAACCTTGGTGGAATGAGGATAATCAATGGGACACAGTAATACCAGGGTACGAAATCTAGCAGGACAGAACAGGTCGTGCTGGTGGGGGAGTGACACTATATGTGAAAGAAAGTGTAGAATCAAATGAAGTAAAAATCTTAAATGAACCAAACTGTACCATAGAATCTCTATGGATAGTAATTCTATGCTTGAATAATAAGACTATAGCAGTAGGGCTGTATTACCGACTACCTGACCAGGATGGTGATAGTGACTGTGAGATGCTCAGGGAGAGTAGAGAGGCTATTAAAGTTAAAAACTCACTAATGATGGGGGATTTCAACTATCCCCATATTGACTGGGTGCATGTCACTTCAGGACGGGATGAAGAGAGAAAATTTCTAGACACCATTAATGACTGCTTCTTGGAGTAGCTAGTCCTGCAATCCACAAGAGGAGAGGCAATTCTTGATTTAGTCTGAAGTGGAGCACAGGATCTGGTCCAAGGGGTGAATATAGCTGGACCGCTTGGTAATAGTGACCGTAATATAATTAAATTTAACATCCCTGTGGTGGGGAAAACACCACGGTGGCCCAACCGGAAACTATTTCACTAGGAGGGTGGTGAAGCACTGGAATGGGTTCCCTAGGGAGGTGGTGGAATCTCCTTCCTTAGAGGTTTTTAAGGTCAGGCTTGACAAAGCCCTGGCTGGGATGATTTAGTTGGGGATTGGTCCTGCTTTGAGCAGGGGGTTGGACTAGATGACCTCCTGAGGTCCCTTCCAACCCTGATATTCTATGAGAAGGTCCCTCACCAAGGCTCTTAAGCAAAGTAAGCTGACATGGGATAAGAGGGAAGATTCTTTCAAGGATCAGTAACTGGTTAAAAGATAGAAAACAAAGGGTAGGAATAAATGGTCAGTTTTCAGAATGGAGAGAGGTAAATGGTGTCCCCCAGGGATCTGTTCTGGGCCCAGTCCCATTCAACGTATTCATAAATGATCTGGAAAAGGGGTAAACAGTGTGGTGGCAAAATTTGCAGATGATACAAAACTACTCAAGATAGTTAAGTCCCAGGCAGACTGCGAAGAGCTACAAAAGGATCTCACAAAACTGGGTGCCTGGGCAACAAAATGGCAGATAAAATTCAGTGTTGATAAATGCAAAGTAATGCACATTGGAAAACATAATCCCAACTATACATATAAAATGATGGGGTCTAAATTAGCTGTTACCGCTCAAGAAATTCGAGTCATTGTGGATAGTTCTCTGAAAACATCCACTCAATGTGCAGCGGCAATCAAAAAAGCAAACAGAATGTTGGGAATCATTAAGAAAGGGATAGATAATAAGACAGAAAATATTATATTGCCTCTATATAAATCCATGGTACGCCCACATCTTGAATACTGCATGCAGATGTGGTCGCCCCATCTCAAAAAAGTTATATTGGACTTGGAAAAGGTTCAGAAAAGGACAACAAAAATGATTGGGGTATGGAACGGCTGCCGTATGAGGAGAGATTAATCGGACTGGGACTTTTCAGCTTGGAAAAGAGACGACTAAGGGGGGATATGATAGAGGTCTATAAAATCATGACTGATGTGGAGAAAGTTAAATAAGGAAGTGTTATTTACTCCTCATAACACAAGAACTAGGGGTAGCCATATGAAATTAATAGGCAGCAGGTTTAAAACAACCAAAATGAAATATTTTTTCACACTATGCAGAGTCAACCTGTGGAACTCCTTGCCAGAGGATGTTGTGAAGGCCAAGACTATAACAGGGTTCAAAAAGGAATTAGATAAATTCATGGAGGATAGGTCCCTCAATGGCTATTAGCCAGGATGGGCAGGGATGGTGTCCCTAGCCTCTGTTTGCCACAAGCTGGGAATGGGCAACAGGGGATGGATCACTTGATGATTCCCTGTTCTGTTCATTCCCTCTGGGGCACCTGGCATTGGCCACTATCAGAAGACAGGATACTGGGCTAGATGGATCTTTGGTCTGACCCAGTACGGCCGTTCTTATGTTCTTCTGAATCCTCCACATCCCCAGGACCAGTTGTGGGGTGAGCCGATGACTGGGGCAGCTGTCTAGGATCCCTGGCGAAGGAAGGAGTGGTTTTACTGGTGGTTCCTTGGCCTCCTTTAGCACACAGCCAGCGGCATTGTTTTTGTCACTGGCGTATTGTGGCTAGGCTGAGCCTGCCAGGCTTCGGCGCTCAGCCCCCCAGTGATAGGGCTGGTGAAGAACCTGCACAGGATGGCGATAGCCCTGCTGGTCACTTGTGATCTGAGCCCAGGGTTCAGAGATCCCCTGCCACTCCCAGCCCCCTGTGCTGCCATGTTGGCCAGTACCTCTATGCCGAAGCAGGGTGCACAGCTCCTAACTCCCCAAGTAGTGCCTGCCGTGCATCCTTGGGCCAGGAGCTCCCCACTGCTGTCACAAACAGACTGCCTGAGGCCAGCCCAGGGAACTTGGGAGGCCGCTGTGACCTGGAGCTCCGGCTGATGGCCGAGCTCCTTGGCCTGATCTCTCTGTGGCTGCTGCGTGGAGGCAGAGCACAAACGCACAGGGCCGTGAGGCTGTGTCCCTGCTGGTTGACGTGTCCTAGCCACTCTGCAGTGCAAGCCGCTTCCCTTGCGTGGCAGCGAGGAGAGACAAGGGTCCCTCAGTGGCGCGGAGTTAACCCTGGACTGGGATGTGCCCTGGTGTCTGCCTGCTGTGGGAATATGGCACGTTGCAGGCAATCTCTGCATCTCTCCAGAAGACAGCCGCCTAACGCCCCTTAGCGCTGTGCTCAGGCCCTGGGGTCTGTACTGACTGCTGGGCGAGCGCCCTAGCCTGCAGCTCCCATGGCATTCACCAGGCACCAGCCCCTCTTAGCTGGCGTCACGTGAGATCACAGCCCACGTCTTGCTGTGGAGTGGGGGTGGGGAGAGCCTGAGGCTCTGTCGGGCCTTGCTGGGAGTGGAGCTGAGCAAACGCTCCTGTCTGCCTCTGTCCCCCGCTGGAAAGCGGCAGCAGAATGTCACCACCAAGGTAATGGTCTATTTTTAGCCCCTAGTTCAACCTCTGTGCTCCTTCCTTTGCTTTCTGCTCTGCAGCTGCCAAGGTGCTGCTGATTGTGGGCAGGGGGAAGGAGGGTTGTCAGCTCAGTGCTGGCCGCTCTGACGCCAGCCAGGGCTCAGCCAAGTGGCTGGTCTCCAGGCAGCCCCGAGGGAGAGCGTGGAACCCTTGACCTTTACTCTGAGTCCACGTCAGCCCCTGCTGTCACTCAAGGAGCAGGGAATTCTCGGGGCTTGGGTCTGAGGCTGCTGTGGGGAGGAGGAAGTCGCCCCCTTCCTGGGGCAGTTGGCTGGGTCTTGTGAGCCTTCCCTGAAAGCATTGGCTAAGCAGGGTTTGCATGCGGGGGAGTGTGCGCCCTGGATCCCAAGCCCGGAGCCCAATGAAGAGCATGCCAGGCGGCGTGACATGGGCCATGCTGTGGGCTGTGAAGGCCAGCAGGTCTGCCACGGCCCTTGCATCTCCTCCAGGGACACGGCCCCAAGAGCTATCCCTGGCTGGGGCAGGGCTGGGGCTCCATCAAGTTCTGCCCAGGCCCTGCCAGCCCCTGGAGGGGCCTGTTCCTCACGGTGTTGGTGAATCTGAGGGCTCCCAGGATGTCAGTGCTGTTGGACCCAGAGGTGGGCTGCCTCCTCCTCTCTGAGGTGTGGTTTGTTCCTGCCCTCTAGGACGACATCCTGTCCTTCGAGCCGGACAAGCAGGCCGTGTACCAGCAGGTTTACCGGCCCGTCTACTTCCAGCTGGTGGACGTGCTGCTGCACAAAGCGCAGTTCCCCTCCGACGAGGAGTACGGGTTCTGGTCCTCGGACGAGAAAGAGCAGTTCCGGATCTACAGGTAGGTTGGGGCCATGCCCTGGGGGGTGCCAACGCCCCTCCCTGCCTGGAATCGTCTCCCCTGGGGGTGATAGGAGGCGAGCATGCTGTCCTGTACCCTGAGGGGCAGTGTGCATGTCAGGCAGCAGATGGCATGGGATAACCACCTGTCTGGAGGGGTGGCCTGACCTCCAGGGAATGCAGAGCCACCGGGGGATCCCTGTGGATAGTCAGTGGGCACTTTGCTTCCTCGGGGAGGAATGTGGCGTGAACCTCTCTGGGGACCACGAATGGCTCTCTTGGGGGAGGGGCTGCGGGAGTGGGTTGGGGTTTGGTGCTGACGGCTCAGAGCACCTCCAGAAGCGGCTGGGAGATGGTAGAGCAGTCTGTGACGGGCGGGGCAGTGTGATTCAGGGGGGTGGAGGCACTGCCCCCCTTCTCCCCTGCCAGGGACCCAGAGCTCAGTGCTGCTGCGGTAGCTTCTTGGCCAGAGCTCTTTGGGGTGGGGGGCGCTGCCGACAGAGTGCCGGGGGGAAGGAGGGCAGCACTCGGTGACTCCCGTGGTGCTTCCCTCCCCCAGGGTGGACATCTCCGACACCCTGATGTACGTGTACGAGATGCTGGGCGCAGAGCTGCTGAGCAGCCTCTACGACAAGTTGGGCCGCCTCCTCACCAACACAGAGCAGCCGTCCTCGTGGCAGGTGAGCGAGGAGCCGCGCTGGGGCCTGGGGCCTGGCTCGCCCCCTTTGGACAGGCCTTGGCGCCGGAAGGGAGAACAAAAATACCAGCCTGCATGGGGAACCAACAGCAGAAGCCGTTACCCCTGGGCGTGTGCTGGGGGGCGTCCGGAATGGTCCCCGGTGTCTCGTCTACCAGCTCACCATGAACTCGTTTGGCCGGGCCGAGCCAGCTCCGGTGCTGCGGCATGGGAGCCTGAGGGGGGCTAGGGCACTGCTGTGCGCTAATCAGCATGCATCTCCTCCCCTCGGCGTCCCGGTCAGCCGGCGGGATTCACAGCCCAGGCACTGCCGGCACTCAGCAGCTGATGGCTGCAGCCTCCCTGGGCAGGCTGCCCCTGCTGCCGGGTTGTGTCCCCCGTTCCCGTCGTGCAAGGGGCTGGGCCCCTGCTCGGGCAGACGGCAGCGATACGGAGCGAGCAATGGCTCTGAATCACGCACCCAGGGTAGGGGCCCTGGGGGCCCAGCCCTGCCCTCAGTCGCCATGTTTCTGTACTGATGGACACAATGTGGAAATTATCAGGGGACAGGGCACCCTGGAGGCTTGGGCAGCTGGGAAGAGGGTAGAGGGGCTTTTGGCTTGTGGGGTCAGCCAGCTGTTTCTGTTAAAGGAATGTTGCCACTGGAGGTCCCATCTCTCCGGGGTTGACTCTGTGCCCTATTGTAGTGTAGGTGGGTGCCAAGGGAAAGCAGCATGGCCCACAGAAGGCAGCATTCTTCCTAGGGAGAACACCGGGGACTCTGCTTTTCACAGCCTAGCAACCCTGCAGCCCCCTGCTAGCCCTGCCCTGGGCTCCCCTGCCCCCCCGCACATCTCTGCTGGTGCCTCTCCCTCCCTGCGTGCAGCCCCCTGCTAGCCCAGCGCTGGGCTCCCCCACAGCTCTGCCTGTGCCCTCACTCCTGACCAACAGCCCCCTGCTAGCCCGGCCCTGGGCTCCCCGTTCTCCCCCATCTCACTTGCAGGCAGTGAAAGCAGGAGTCCTTTTGCCCATGTTGGTAACTGTTTAAACTTCTGGCTGAAATTCACTTACCAAGCCCCAGCAGTGTGCAAAGGAGCTGCAGATCTCAGCATGGGTGGGGCTGCCCTGTCCCTGTGGCCCAGGGCTGGAACCTGGGCAGCGAGCTGGGTGGGGTGCTCCTCGGGGCTGGGGCAGGGCTCTGACTTGGGGTGTGTGTCTCTGCCCCGGTAGCACACGGAAGCTTTGCTCTACGGGTTCCAGTCCATCGCCGAGACCATAGACGTGAACTACTCTGATGTGGTGCCGGGTCTGATTGGCCTCATCCCCCGGATCAGTATCAGCAACGTCCAGCTGGCCGACACTGTCATGTTCACCATCGGTGAGCTGGCCGGGGGGGGCTGCGCTGGCCGGGGGTGCACACGCTAGGGGAGGGAGGGTGCCCTGCAGAGGAGCTGAGCCTTCCCTCGCCACCTCCTTCCAGGCTTCAGCTGCTAGGCCCTGCTTCCTCCTCCCCATTGGCAGCACTTCATGGTGCAGTGTTGTGCCTTGAGTGCCACAAGCCACTGGCTGCAGGGCCAGGCCTTCTGCTGCCTTGACGCTGAGGGTCTCCCCTCCACCTGCCCTTTCCCGGGAGCAGGGCTGGGGTCTGGCAGGGCTCTCCTGGGGAAAAAGGCTGAGTTGCTTGTTGCAGTGAGTGGTAAGAGCAGGATGACTGACCTGTGCCGTGGTGGCGCTGCCCTGCACTCACTGACCCTGCCTCCCGTCCGCTGTGCACAGGGGCCCTGTCCGAGTGGCTGGCTGACCACCCCGTCATGATCAACAACGTGCTGCCCCTGGTGCTCCAGGCCTTGGGCAACCCAGAGCTCTCCATCTCCAGCGTCTCCACCCTGAAGAAGATCTGCCGGGAGTGCAAGTACGACCTGCCCCCCTACGCCGCCAACATTGTTGCTGTGTCCCAGGTAAGGCGAAGGTGTGGCCGGGCAGCGAGGGGGAGCCTGGAGCGCGCCCTTGTTCTCCTGAGCCAGGCCAGAATCTGGAGCTGCCCAGCATGGGCTCACGTACCTGGCACTGGCCCAAGGGTGCAAGGGCAGCGTGGGGCGAGGGGGTGGAAGTGGACAGCGGAGCAGGAAGCGGAAGTGAGTAGTGGGGAGGCGTCTTGGCAGGCTGCTGAGCAAGTGACACCAGCGAGGGGGCAGGGCTGCATTGAATTCAGTCTGGGCCTTTGGTGCTGCATTTGGTGGGGACTGTTCTCCATGCCACGAGGGGGGCTCTGCTCACCCAGTGGGCTGCTTCCTGAACCCTGGAGGAGGCGCCTTCCTTAAGCTGCCTGCGGAGCTCCCTTCTGCAGTGCTGCCGTGGGGTGTTCCCTGGGGCCTGCTCGGTGCCACAGATCAGCCGCTCTGTGCACTAAAGAGCTAGGAGCAAAGAGTGGGTTCGTTTGCTCCTAGTCCAGCCTTACGCCCTGCCCAGCTCTTCCAAGGCTGTGGGGCTGCCATGGGGCTCCCGCCGCGCCCTACCTGTGAGCAGAAAATGGCAGGTAGAGGCCAGGAGCTCACGGGAGCCCCGTCCTCGCTGTTAGAAACCAGGGAAAGCCCCGCCCTAGAGCCCAGTGCTCCACACTGCCCTGGCCTCGCGGGGCTGGCACTCAGAGCACAGACTGGTGCACACCTGGCATCAGCACATCCCGCACCGGGAGAGCTGTGAGACTGGGGGGCGGTTTGAGTTGTCCACCCACGTAACTGGGCCATAGCACAGGGTCAGGTGCAGCGGGAAAACGCAGACCGCCCAGATTGGCTGCTGACCTTCCTCTGGGACTTGGACTGGTAGGGCCAGCAGGTGAGAGCCCCGGGGCTCTAGAGCTTGGCCCGTTTCAGCCCCACGGCCGAGGCCAGGGTAAATTGTTTTGGTTCTGGTGGGAGACTTTGGTCGGGGGCACAGTAGGTTCTGTGCACCCCGGGGGGCCTGCAGCTTGTCTGGTCTGGTCAACAAGCCGGTGTTCAGATGGGACCAAGGGAAGCGGGGTCTGGGCCCTGCCATCCTGCTGTGCTCTGACCCAGCACCCGTCGCTGCACAAGGGAACGGAATCGGCCGGAGAGCCCCTGTCCTGGCTCAGGAGGCCCTGCCCGGGACAGAGAGATGGATTTAACTCCTCCTCCTCCTGCTGGTTGTGAGGGGGCCCCAGCAGCGCTCCCTGCCCAGAGCTTGGGTGCATGGAGAGCCGCACGCTGCTCCCGTCTGTTGGGCGGCACAGAGTTGAATTTGGTCAGCAGTTGTAACTTGCCCTCCCCTGGCAATGGGGGAGAGCACTCCTGAGATTCAGCCTCCCTCCCTCACACTCACTCTCTCTCTCTCTCTCTCTCTCCCCCCCCTCCCCCCCCCCCCCCCCCAGGATGTGTTAATGAAGCAGATCCACAAGGTAAGGCATGCTCCTTCCCCTCCTCGGTAGTGCCGCCAGCCCCCAGAGCCAGGCTCCCCCAGGGGCCCTGGTCCCGCAGCACAGCACAGCTCAGCATCCTGGCAAGGCAGAGAGGGGGGCAGCCCGAGGCAGCTGCCATGCGCTGGCTGTCGTGGGAAGGCGTGGTCCCTCCCAAGCAGGAATGGGAGACCTTATGGCTGCCTCGGTGGCACAACTCGTCTCCAGGCTGCCTCCCTAGCTTGACCTGCCAGCAAACCACATTGCAGAGAGGGAAGCGCTCCTCGGTGCGATGCACGGGGGCCAGACTGGAATGGGCCTCACAGTTCCTCCGACCTTAACGTCTGCGATGGCTCCCTGCCGCTCTGTGGGCTGCTACCAGCCACCCCCGGCCAGGGGGGATGGCGGGGCTCCCCCTCTGTCCAGCCAGGAGCCTCTCCACCTCGCCCATTCAGCAGGCAGGCCGAGGGCCGCCGTCACCCCAGAGATGTTAACAGAGGCAGGTGGCAGCCAGAGTGCACTCGTTGTTCTTTGTGACATGGAGGTGACTGTCCCTCTCTACCCAGCTCGGGCAGGCACCCCTAGCGTATTCTAGTCAGTGCTGAGCCTCTCGGTCCCAGCCCGGTGCTGCAGCACGGCAGAGTCCCCTGGCCTCTCCCCCAGCCCAGAGCTCTTAGCACATTGTGTGCTCGGGGCAGGGGCTTGAAGGTGACAGGCTGGGCCATGACCTGTCCCCCAAATCTTGTCCCCAGACGAGTCAGTGCATGTGGCTGATGCAGGCTCTGGGTTTCCTGCTCTCGGCGCTGCAAGTGGAGGAGATCCTGAAGAACCTGCATTCTCTCATCACGCCCTACATCCAGCAGCTGGAAAAGCTGGCTGACGAAACAGTGAGTCACCAGCCCCTGGGGTTCCTCCTCTCTCTGGCCAGCCCTGCCTGGTCCCGCTCCCAGCTCAGCTGGCTGAGGCTCCCTTTGGAGGGAGGAGCTGCTGAACAAAAGGTGCTTTTCCTCCCGGCAAAGCCCCCCGTCAGACCCAGTGGTGCAGGGCCCTCGCCATGGGGCTGGCTCTTGGGGTGCAGGTTGCCTTTGCCGCCCCCTCTGCCCCGGTAGATCTGAGAGCCTCCTTCCCTCGCAGCAGAGACTCCCTGGGCTCTCATGGGCAGCAGTCCCCTGGCTCCTCAGGGTCGTCCCACGTGGAGCCCATGCCACCTCCCTAGGGTGTCACGGGGCAGACCGGTGCCAGACGGGCTGCGTGTTGGCTCTGCCACCTGGCCTGGCTCACAGCAAGCGTCCGAGACGCCTCTCTCCCCGCCTCCTGCTGCTGCCAACAGCTCGGACTTCGCGTCTTCCCGGGGAAGCACACAGGGCTCCCCGAAGTCACTGGAGCTCCTCAGCTGGGAGTTGTGCTGGTGGGAGGGTGCGGCGGGGTGAAGGTGAAGGGGGTGCGCATTGACCAGGTGTGGGGAGTGACTTGGGCAGGGCCGTCTGCGGGAATCCCGGTGCGGCTCTGTGCTGGGAGAGGCTCCGTCCCACCTGCAGGCAGCCTGGGGCTGATAGCTTTGCTTCCCCTGCCAGCCCAACCCCTCCAACAAACTGGCCATCATCCACATCCTGGGCCTGCTCTCCAACCTCTTCACCACGCTGGACATCAGCCACCATGACGATGACCACGAGAACACAGAGGTCAAGAAGCTGCCTGTGCCGCAGGGACCTAACCCGGTGGGTGTAGCAGATGTTAGGCTCCAGCGCTTCCCCACCCTCCCTTAGCGACAGGCTCTGGGCGAAGGGCAGCCCTGCTGGGGCGCTCTCACTGCCGCCTTCACCCGCCCACGGAGCAGCTGGCCCTCAGCCCAGCCGGAGCTGCCCCTGCCGGCTGGCAGCGTGAGCTGGTGTGGCCAGGCAATGGAGAGGCAGCGAACGCCGGTCACGTCCTGTGGATGATGGTGCTAGCGGAACCCAGCTGCGCTGCTTCCCTCTTCGCCCCTTCTCAGCAGGATCCTCGTGGGCTGTGGGCTGGTGGCTGCATTGCGGGTTGCCCACCTGGCGGGGGGGGCGTCTGTCTGGTGGGGGGGAGGGAAGGGTGTCGCAGTCTCTGAATGCGCAAAGGTTTGGGTCTGGGCCTTGTTTAACCCCCACGAACCCCAGACGTGGGCAGAGCCCTGTCCGTGATGGGGACTCCGGGCAGGGCAGCTGGGTGCAGTACAGCCGAGTGACTGGGCCGGGCCCTCTCCTCCCTGGCAGGTGGTGGTGGTTCTGCAGCAAGTCTTCCAGCTCATCCAGAAGGTCCTGAGCAAGTGGCTGAACGATGCGCAGGTGGTGGAGGTAACTGGCACCTGCTGGGTCAGACTGACGGGCTGCACCAGAGCGGGCAGTCCGATGGGCAGGGTGCTGGGTGACACCACTGGTCTGCTCTGGGCAGAGCCTTTCTGTTCAGCAGAGTGAGGGGCACTGGCAGAGCTGGGGGAACCCAGGGCTGGGCTAGCAGGGGGCTGCACGTCGGGAGTGAGGGGCACCGGTAGAGCTGAGGGTGCCCAGGGCTGGGCTAGCAGGGGGCTGCGGGTCGGGAGTGAGGGGCACCGGCAGAGCTGAGGGTGCCCAGGGCTGGGCTAGCAGGGGGCTGCGGGTCAGGAGTGAGGGGCACCAGCAGGGCTGGGGGGGGCAGGGCTGGGCTAGCAGGGGGCTGCAGGTCGGGAGTGAGGGGCACCGGCAGAGCTGTGGGTGGGGGAACCCAGGGCTGGGCTAGCAGGGGCTGCGGGTCGGGAGTGAGGGGCACCGGCAGAGCTGTGGGTGGGGGGGAGCCCAGGGCTGGGCTAGCAGGGGCTGCGGGTTGGGAGTGAGGGGCACCGGCAGAGCTGGGAGGGGGAGCCCAGGACTGGGGTAGCAGGGGGCTGTGGGTCGGGAGTGAGGGGCACTGGCAGAGCTGTGGGTGGGGGGGAGCCCAGGGCTGGGCTAGCAGGGGCTGCGGGTCGGGAGTGAGGGGCACCGGCAGAGCTGGGAGGGGGAGCCCAGGACTGGGGTAGCAGGGGGCTGCGGGTCAGGAGTGAGGGGCACTGGCAGAGCTGTGGGTGGGGGAGCCCAGGGCTGGGCTAGCAGGGGCTGCGGGTCGGGAATGAGGGGCACTGGCAGAGCTGGGGGAGCCCAGGGCTGGGATAGTGGGTGGTGGGAGGGAGGTGCATTGCCAGTGACATTAATCTGCACAATGCAGCATGCTTCTCAGTCTGGCTGGTCTCTGAGCCCATAATGCCGGCTCCCTTCCCCTCTGCCCCCCCGAGCCAGCTCTGTCCTGCGCGGTGCTGGGTGCATGCTTTGAAGTGTGACGCACGAGGCCCCTCCTGTCTCTGCAGTCCGTCTGCGCCATCTTTGAGAAGTCTGTCAAGACCCTGCTCGACGACTTTGCCCCCATGGTTCCCCAGCTGTGTGAGATGCTGGGTCAGATGTACAGCACCATTCCCCAGGCGTCTGCGCTGGACCTCACTCGGCAGGTAAGTGTTGGTGCTGCAGGGCCCCCATGTGCCAGGCGCTGGGATCTCAGAGCTGGGGCCACAACCCCACTTGCTGTTGTTGTTGGCGTGGCCTGTTCTTTTCTCTCCAGTTGCCTCCCTTGCTCCTGCTGCGCGAGGGCATCCCACACAGGCCTCCCGATCCAGCCCTGCTGCTGGGAGCTGATCCCCCGACCTCGGAGAGCAAGCTGTGTTGTCGAGGTGACCTGACAGCTGCTCCCTTGGCCTCCAGCACCCTGTAAGCGGGAAAGGGCAGGGGTGTCTCTGCCCGTCCAGTCTGGAAGCAGGCCGGGCATCGCTTTGTGTGCTGGGCTAGAGCGCCTGCCGCTGGGACAAAGCGAGGCCTGCCGCTGGACTCGCAGCTCCGTCTAGACGCCCTGCAGCCCTGGGTGGGTCACGGGCCACCCATAGCGTCCATCCCTCTCTCTCTTCCAGCTGGTTCACATCTTTGCTCACGAGCCTGCCCACTTCCCTCCCATCAAAGCCCTCTTCCTGCTCGTCACCTCCGTCACGCTCACCCTCTTCCAGCAAGGTACGTGTACAAGCTCTCCCTCCTGCTGGGGGCCTGGTCAGCCTGTTACGTGCATGGGGAATGGCCATTTTCACTCCTAGCCAAGCTCACAGGGCCCCCTCTGCTCCTGGGAGGCGGGTCCCTTCCCCTCCGGCCCAGTGGAAGTGACAGGCGTCTCCTCCCCCCAGCACAGAACTGTGAGTTCAGCTCACAGCCCAGCCCCATGCAAGCCGCTGCACGTTGCAGGAAAGCAGGGCCTCAGTCCAGGGTTGGCAGTGCCCTGCAGTGGGGAGCGGCCTCGCTGGCAGTTCCAGCCGGGCCTGCGCTGCTCTCGTGGGACGTGTAGCGCTGGCTGGTACTGAAGGGTTAATGTAAAGCTGGTATTGGGGTTCTTCTCACGGGCCAGTGGCGTTCTAGTCACCCCGGCACCCAGCAGGTGCAGGAGCAGACAGGGACAGCCCTCTTCAAAGCTCCTGCTCCCCTTCCATGGGCCGACCCCAGAGCCTGGATTCCTTGGGGGCAGGGTCACCCCTGACCCAGCCCCGTGCTGAGCTCTCAGGAGCTCTGTTCCCCTGGTGTGTGGTGGAGCTGGGAGCTCTGGAGCCAGCCCTCTCCGCTTTCTGCCACTGGTGGAGCCGGGTACACGGGGCCCCTGGCCTCTCCGACTACGTCGGCTGTGCTGTGCGCTGCCCCCGAGCAGGTTTGGGGACATGCAGCCAGCCCTGCACTGGGGCGAGGCAAGGGCCCTCCCTGGCGTGGTGTGCCCTGAGCCCTCGGGGGCTTGCTGGGGTGAGGGGCCTGTGCTAATGATATAGTTCTGGGTCTCTGGCAAACGGCTGGGCCTGCTCCCCTGGAAGTCTGTGCAGAACTCTGCCGATGTCAGCGGGAGCAGCCTCGGGTGTGGGGGGCTCTTGGCCCAGGTCCCAGTGGGCATGGCACACCCCAGGGCAGCGATGGTCCCGGCTCTGAGGAGCTGGGGGTAGAGAGCTTCACTCGTTTCAAAGGGCTGGGAAATGAGCAAGAACCAGCACCAGGGGAGACTGCCTGCCCGAGTGCAGCCCAGCGCCCCTGCCCATGGGGGCTTCACCCCCTTCAGAAGCCGGGGACCCTGTTCTGTGGCAAACAGCCCTGAGCCGAGCAAGTGGATTGTGTGTGCGTGCTGGCCGTGCCTGCCAGGGAGCTGGACTGACTGCCTAACCTGCGTTAGCTGAGAGAGGCTTGTGTAGAATCAGAGGCCAGGTGGCCGTGCCGTGGAGTTCTCGAAGCTGTGAGCGCTAGCACGGAAGGGACGCGGGGAGCCGGCTCTCGGGTTCCTGCACGCAGAGCGGATCGCAAAGCCAGCCGAGCGCCTGGGGAGCAGAGCCGGGGAGGGGGGCTGTGCCGGAGGCTCCGGTGACTTGGACGCGGGAGCCCGAGCCCCCTCCTGGCCAGTTGAGCATTTGCTGAGGTTTGTCATTTATTTGTAGTTACTTTTCAGGACCAAATGGTTTTGCAGACGCCCGTTCAGTCCCCCAGTGCAAACGCTCTAACTCTCCTCATGGAGCTGGTGCCCAGCTCACCCCCCGGCTTCTCCTCCCGCTCCTCTTCCTCTCCGAGACATGAAGAGCTCCTTGTGGGCGCTTGGCCGCAGTCCCGGGGGCTTCGGACCCTTTCCTTTGCGGTTTCTTTTTGTTCTTGGGTTCTCCAGTTTCATGGTTTTTGTATGTTTTGTTTCTTTAACTTGCTTCAAGCTGCTCATGTCCCCCCCTCCTCCCCCCTCGCACTCCTCCCCCGTCCCCCCACACTCCTGTTTTCACTTGTAAATTCTTTCTGTATCACATAACTATATGATGTTGAGTTGCTGTTTGTATGATTTTCTCTTAAGTTACATCTTTATTATATTTTTAGGGCCCAGGGATCATCCTGATATTGTTGATTCATTTATGCAACTCCTGGCACAGGTGTGTTTTAGTTTCTTATTCATTCACTTTCTGTTCTCTCTCTTTCTCTTATTTAATTCAATTTAAACCTATTTTTAGCTTTCTGTTGACAACGTTTTTTTCCTTTTAGTTGAATATCGAGTTTCTCCATCTGTTTCCGTGGAAGTTGAAAACAAAACATTCTCCTTTAGTTCTGGGTTTGCGCCATCCCTGGGCAGTGCCCTGCTCTGCAGGAGCCTCGGAGCTGCTGCCTCCGGGCGAAATGCTGGGGGGAGGGGAGGGCGGCCGGAGCCGGGACGGGATACCGCATGCTGCTCCAAGCTCAGACTTGTTCTAAAGAAAACTATAGCGTTTTCCACTCCTCCAGCTGCCTCTCTGCCAGGTGGGAGGTCCTCTGGCGCCGAGACCAGCCTAGCTGGATGGCTCTCTCATGGGGGACAGAGCTCCCTTGCCGTTGGGGGCAGTGCCCCCAGCCATCGCAGCATGGCCCCAAACTGCCCTTTAGCAAGGCAGTCTCCCTCCAAGCCTGCAGGGGGAGCAGCATCTGGGGTTCGATCTGGAGCCATCTGGTGATGGGAGCAAGATGTCTGTGGTGGCAGCTGGGCGTCAGCCTGTCTGCCCCGTGGGTCCAGGGAGCTGCTTGTGCCGCCTGGGCAGGGCCCCCGCTGCTGGAGGCTGGCGTCCGGCTCGGGGAGAGCCCTGCACCTGTTCTGTGCCGCCCCCCCCCCGCAGCCTGCTCTCACGAGGAGCAGTCCTGGGGCACCGGCGCGGGGAGGCTGAGTCTCGAGCCCAGCAGGGTGGTGCTAGAAATGCAGTTTCTGAGGGCAGGCCCTGAAGCCCCACGGGGAGATGCTGCCTGGCTCTTTGGCATGGGTGGAGACGGGGCTGCCTGTCCCAGGGACGGCAGAGTTGGTGTCTGCAGGTCTCTGACACAACATGCGCTGGCCACCCCTCTTCACACGCCTGGGCTCGGTGCCTTTCTCTTGGCTGCTGAGTCTCGAGCTGAGGGTGGCAGGCTGCACAGGGCTTTGAGCGCTCCGCTCTGTTGGCTCTGCCGGCGTGGCAGTGTGAAAGGCCACCGCGCCTGGAGCGTGCTTCGCCAGAGGCCGCGCTGGCTGCCGTCACAAGGGGCACTGTCCAAACCAGCCCAGCTGTCAGAACGCCCATGGTTTGGAGGGGCTGGAGCACAGGGCTGCGCAGAGATGTTAGGCTGGTGTGTATCTATACCTGTCGGGGGAGACCCAGGATGCTGGCGCCTCGCCCCAACCCGGGAGCCAGCTTCCCAAGAGAACGTCTAACACCCTCAGCCGGAGGGGGGCAGCCTCCGGGCACAATGCTGTGTGCAGCTCCAGCTTCCCAGGACAGGGGAACCCCTCACCAGGGCCTGGAATTGGCCTGGGCCTCGCCATCGTGGTGGGTTTGAAGGAACCCCCTCAAGGAGCTGACATGCTGCTCTCCTCGGTAACCAAATGGCCAGGCCTTTGATGTGTGCCTGCACTGCCAGGAGCCGTGCCGGTGCCTCTCTGAACTGACGGGTGGAGCAGCCTCCCGACTGGGTTGGCTGGATCCCAGCCCCAGGGCCCTACAGACATGGTGGCCATGGGCTGGCCCAGGCAGTCGGTGGGGTGGGGTTGAGCTGGACGCAGTTGCGATGAACCCGAGTCGTGTGTGGGTCCAGTCTGGCTGGCTCGCTCGCTGTGGCCATGTCCCCCATTGGGAGCGGATCGAGACTGCACGTGCTGCTGCTCCAGGGGAACCAGGCCGGTCAGCGAGTCACGACCCCCAGGCTCCAGTGCGTGGTGCCTGGGACCTGCCTTCTGTGGGGAATGCTGGCACCAGCTTCTTCCTCCAGTCTGATGTTCTTACAGGTGCTCTGTCTGCCTGCACAGTGATGCACCAGCGCATGTGTCTGGGCCCCACAAACCCGCGTGGCTGGAGCACACACTGCAGTGGGCTGTAGATACAGGTACGTCTGTCCTGCGCTGCTCCTAACTGGGCTCCGCTCCCTCCTGCACTCTCTAGCATAGACCAAGACCAGCCCAGTCACCACGTGGCTCTTGTTTTCCAACTTTGCGCCTCCTCCCAGCCCCTGCCCTAGCTGCTGAGCCCTGCAGCCAGCAAGAGCACTGGGCAACCAGGGCCTGGGCACAGCTGAGTGTCTGGGATCTCGAGTGCAGCATGGAGGGGAGTGTGGGGTGGGGGGTCTCGGTGCTAGAACTTCGGCCAGCACCCTTCTGCCTATGAAATGTGCCCAGTTCTTTCAAGTGCAGAACTGGCTGGTGCTGGAACGGGGCAGTTAGTACAGGGGCCGTCCTGGCAGCCCTCCTGCGCTCTTCCTAGCATTCCCGGCTACCAGTTCCCTGCCAACTTCCTGCCCACCCTGGCTTTCCCCTGTAGATTGTCTGGCTGCCCCCTCTAGTGGGTGGAGCCGGCAAGGGAGTGGGCGGTGAATTATCTTGCATTTCACAGACTCGCTTTGCCTGACACTGGTGTAATGAAAACCAATACATAAATGTGGTGTTTTGAAACTCACCCTTCTGACCCCAGCCTAGTTCTACCCACCTGCCATGAGAGGGACTTCCCAGGGGCTGGTTGCTTCCCATTGAAACCATAAGAGTCATGAGACAATTGCGGTGTCTTGAAAATGTTGGGTCTCCTCCGAGCCCTCCCAAGCCGCGGTGACCCCTCCTCTGTGCCGGGATGCAACAAAGGCGCGGCCTGGCTATGCCGTCCTTTGATGCTCATGCAGTGCCCTCTGCCCATCCTGGATAATGCCACACCCGCTGGCCTCCCAAGGCTGGAATAAGCACCTTTCTCTAGGCATTGCCCCAGCCCTGCCAGAACCTGGTGGATGCCCACGCTCCCAGCCTTCCTGCCCCCAGGAGCACTGCTGGCAGCTGGCATGGTGTCTGTTTCTACTGAGAACATCTGCTCTCTCCTGCCTGCCCCAGCATCTCTGTCAGTGGAGGGAAGGACTCCGCACCAGGGGTGGCTGTTAGGGTCAGGTGGGAGATGCAGCGATTGCACCCCATCCCTCCCAAAGCCAGCCTCTGCCTCAGCATCTGTTGGATGCTCGTCATCCCTCTGCCTTTCCTCGCCTCTCTCTTGCAGCCCCCTCTGGGACTGCAGCCTCTCGTGGGGCTTGGGGCACAGCGTTTCTCCACCACACGTTGTGGCTGAAGGCCACCTGTTTTAATGCAGTCTCCCAAGCCCTTCTGGCTTGCTGTAGCTGCCACCTCTTCTCTGGCCGCCTCTTTCTCTAGACAGAAGGCCAAGGCAGCTCTCCACATGCCCAAACCCAGGACTGCGAGGAATTGCCTTGTGCAGAGGAAGGCAAATCTCCTCCTCCCGAGGACTCTGCTTCCAGGAGCTGGTCTGACGTGGGCCTGGACGGCCTCACTCACCACATCCAGGTGCAGCAGATTTCGGATGGAGAATCCACCCCTGCCCTGGCGCTTTGGTCACCTTCCCCATTCGAACCTGGCCTGATCTCTGATTGAATTTGTCTGGCTTCAGCTTCCAGCCCTGGGCCCTTGGCCGGCCTTTCTCTGCTCCGTTCAGGAGCCCTTCAGTACCTGGGATTTCCTCCCCAGGAAGGTACCTGCAGATAGTTGTCAGGTCAACTCTCGGCCTTTGTTTGGATAAACTGAACAGACCGAGCTCTTTAAATCTCACTGTCAGGCATTTCCTCCAGCCCTCCAAACAAAGGGTCTCTTTCCTGCACCCTTTTCAGTTTTCCCACATCCTTTTTAAAATGTGGCCCCCAGTGTGCCAATGTGAGTCGTGCCAATGCTGCATACAGCGCTGCAGTCCCCGCTCTCCTCCCACGCCCTGCTCTTCGGCGGCTTTATCCCTCTGTGCACAGCAGGGCACTGGGAGTGGCTTGTCCGCGATGACCACTGGATCCTTTCTCCAGGATACAGCCACAGGCTGCAGGGGTGGCTGGCGTTCCTTGGTCTCAGGTGGATGACTTTGCAGTCGGCTGCATTAAAGCAGTTTGGGTCCCTGGGCCCAGCTTGCCAAGCCATCTGGTTTGCTCCATCTGACTGTCCTGTCCTCAAGTCTCAGGGGGGAGCCGTGTTAGTCTGTATCTACAAAAACAACAAGGAGGCTGGTGGCACCTTGAAGACTAACAGATTTATTTGGGCATAAGCTTTCGTGGGTAAAAACCTCACTTCTTCGGATGCACAGAGTGAAAGTTACAGATGCAGGCATTGACAGAGCAAGACGGGTACCCAGAAATCACCTACTACAGGACAGGCCCAACAAGGACAATAACAGAACACCACTGGCCATCACATACAGCCCCCAGCTGAAACCTCTCCAGCGCATTATCCACGATCTACAACCTATCCTGGAAAATGATCCCTCATTCTCACAGACCTTGGGAGGCAGGCCAGTCCTCGCTTACAGACAACCCCCCAACCTGAAGCAAATACTCACCAGCAACTACACACCACACACACCACCGAAACACCAACCTAGGAACCAATCCCTGTAGCAAACCTCGTTGCCTACTCTGTCCCCATATCTACTCTGGCGACACCATCAGAGGACCCAACCACATCAGCCACACCATCAAGGGCTCATTCACCTTCACATCCACTAATGTTATATATGCCATCATGTGCCAGCAATGCCCCTCTGCCATGTACATTGGCCAAACCGGACAGTCCCTCCGCAAGAGAATAAATGGACACAAATCGGACATCAGGAATGGTAACATACATAAGCCAGTAAGTGAACACTTCAATCTCCCTGGTCATTCTATTACAGATTTAAAAGTCCCTATCATTGAACAAAAAAACTTCAGAAACAGACTTCAAAGAGAAACAGCAGAACTAAAATTCATTTGCAAATTTAACACCATTAATCTGGGCTTGACTAGGGACTGGGAGTGGCTGGCTCATTACAGAAGCAGCTTTTCCTCTCCTGGAATTGACACCTCCTCATCTATTATTGGGAGTGGACTTCATCCACCCTGATTGAATTGGCCCTGTCAACACTGGTTCTCCACTTGCGAAGTAACTCCCTGCTCTCAATGTGTCAGTATATAATGCCTGCATCTAACTTTTACTCTATGCATCCGAAGAAGTGAGGTTTTTACCCACGAAAGCTTATGCCCAAATAAATCTGTTAGTCTTTAAGGTGCCACCAGACTCCTTGTTGTCCTGTCCTCATTACTTAACGTGCTGTCAGACTTCGTGCCACCCACAGATCTGCTCAGCAGTGATTCTGTGTTTACTTCCAGGCCACTGACGGTGGTGTCAGGCCTTGAGCCGGTCCCTGGGGGACCCCACTAGAAACACCACTCGATAAGATCTGTGAGCCAGACAATTCCTTTCTTTAAGAACATGAGAATGGCCAGACTGGGTCAGACCAGTGGTCCAGATAGCCCAATATCCTGTCTTCCGACAGGGGCTGGTGCCTCCGACGGAATGAACAGAACAGGGCAGTTATCCAGTGATCCATCCCCTGTCGCCCAGGCCCGCCTCCTAGCAGTCATTTATTTATAACTCTCTCTCTCTCTCTCCATAGAGAGAGAGAGAGAGATATCTATGTATCTCTATAATATATTTCACTTTCTTATACTAACCCAAACATTCTAGGTGCCAGCCTCTAAAAACACTACACACCAGAAGTGAGAGAGCAACAGATTCCTGAAATCTTGGGTTCCCGCATATTAACCGCACTGTTTCTAGAACATGGATCTTTAGGGTATTGAGGAGGAGAAAGAAGTTAGCCAGTTCTTAACCCATTTATCATGTGCTTTCTTGAAGGGGTGTAGTGCTAGTTTTTAATCCGAATTTAATTCCAAACATCTACAAAAGTCAAAATAGTCTATCCATGCACTCACCTTTACCAGCCGGACTTGCATTTCGTTCTTTGCCGAGATGACGCTTTGTGTAGCAGAGCCTGCTGTCCATAAAGCCATGCTGTCTGGCATTGAGTACATCACCATTCTTTATCCACTGAACCCAGGCCTGCTTTTCTATTCTTTTGCCTGGGATTGGTGTCTCCTCCCGAGCTGAGCAAGCCACTGCCCATGTCTGCCGTGTGCTTTATAAGGTCCAGAAGCACTTGTGCCTCCAGACCAATGTGGATGCCTCAGGCCTGAAGCCACCCAGAAAGTTTGGGTTTCTGGCTGAGGGCTCTGCCTCCTGCTCAGACCCAGCAGTGCACGCAGGAGCGGTTGCTCCAACACCAGCATGGGGCCTCCCTGCCTCCTTTGCATGACGCTGGCCCTGTGGGACACAGATCAGACTCACCTCTCATCTTAGCCCCTAGCCTGGAGGAGGAGGAGAGGCCATGTTTTTCATTATCTGGGCAGCCCTTTTTCCCACTGGCTCTGTCTCAGCGGAGCCGTCTGTCAGCAGCAGGAAGAAGCGCACTCTGGCTCCTTCCCAAGCGTTGAGCTGCCTGGGGGCTCGGTTCCTGGTGCAGCAGAGCCCCTCCTTCCATTCAGCAGGGCCTCCGAGGCCCCAGGCATGTTCCAGGCCTAGCAGGCCAGGGGCTCGGGACTGTGCTCCAGGCCTTCCTCCTCTCTGGCCTGGTGGCGCTCTCCACCCTAGTCCGTCAGTCTCTGGAATGGGGGCTGCTGGGGAGTCATGTGACTTCCAGGAAGCCTCACCCAGAATCCCAGCGGATCCCCCAAAGGGGGCAGGACTGAGGCCTGAGCTCCCGGAGAGAGTCCACGCGCCCAGGCTCGGAGCAGAGAGCCCAGCTCCTCGGCACTTTTTCCACCACTCTTGATTCAAACAGGATGTCGCAATTGGGCAGCAGGTGCCTGTTACTGCCTGGGCAGCCCCAAGAGTTTCTTGCTCGGGACCCAGGCTCTCCACCTCTAAGCCCAAGTAGAGCACGCCCATCGGACCAGGCTGGCCCGCTGCGTCCGTGGGAAGCTGGAACTAGGCCGATGGGATGAGCAGAATAGCCCTTCGCTCAGCTGAATCCTGCAACCCTCGGCAGTGCTGCTCCACATGGGGCCTCCGTCCCAGCTCAGCAAGCAGCTCCCAGTGTGTCCTCCAGCCGTGGCGGGCACACACCTTCCCTTTCCAGTGGCTGGGGCATGGGCAGACCTTTCCCAGGTAGATCAGAGCATACTGAGTGGGGTAACTATCATTGCCTTCCCCCGCTGGGCCAAGGCCTCTGTCTGCGGAGACTCCCCTATGGCAGGAGCGCTGCTGCAGTGGAGGTGGAGCTGCTGAACTTAACGGGCTGGAGGTTGGCTGGCTGCTCCCATCTCTCAGCTGATCCCTGTGAGAGAAGCCATTTCACACAAGCCATCGGCAGCCTGGGCGCCCTTTCCATGGCATGAGACTCAAAGCCTTCGTCCTTATGGGTGTGGGGATTCCCCTAAGCTGGGTTTAGTAGGGGGCCCAGCTACGAGTCTCTGTAGGAACCGCTGCTGCCTTGGAGCTCAGCTACAGAGACCATCTGGGCAGCTGCTCCCGTCTCAGGCCCGCTTGCAAGGGCCTGTCGAGAAGTGGAGTTTCGGGTTGGCCCCTTGTGTTCTCACCACGGCTCCTGTGAGCCTCCTAGAAACGCTTCTCCTCCATCTCCGCCCATGGAGGAGCTACCTCTGAGCAGGGGGCCCTGCCTGGGTCAGCTCCCCAGCTCCCACCGGCCTTGCCCATCAAGAACTGGCTGCTCCCTCCTTGTGCCCTACCCCGTCCTCCAAAGGAAACAGCTCTACCTTGTCTGACAGGCCAGGCCTGTGGCCACTGCACTAAGGGGCAGCGTGTCCAGGGATCTGTTCTCTGTGCAAAGTGCCCCAGAGCCCTCTCCTGGACTTGGCTCGCTCCCGTCGGCCTTGCTCCGAGGACAGAGCCTCCTATGGCCACTCCCCAGGCCTCTGGCTGCAACCTGCCTGCCTTCCTCCTCTGTTTTGCTGCTCCGCTCCCTTCCTGGGCCTTGCTGTGGGGTGGCCTGCACCCTTCCAGAGCGGCCCTATGTGCCCTGGCTGTTCTCTGGGACTTTGGGCGCCAGCATGGCCCGAAGGATACGTCTGCACACAACTCCACATCGGACCTGGGTACAGCTGTCTTGGGATCAGGCTGTGGAGCTGAACAATGGCTGTGTAGATGGTCGGACGCAGGCTGGAACCTGGGTTCTGGGACCCCACAAAGGGGGAGGAGGTCCAGCCTGAGCCCAAATGTCTACACAGCAATTTTTAGCCCCGCAGCGTGAGCCTGAGTCAGCTGATGTGGGCCTGCCGTGGGTCTTTTATCCCGGTGTGGCCGTACCCGAGCAGGGCTGGTGCGTGGAGCGTGTGCATGTTCCTGCCTGAACGGAGGGGTCCCGCAGAGCTCGCTGGCGGGGGGAGGCCTTCATAGGCCTCAGCGCATGTGAAATCTGCTCCTCGCTCTAGAACAAACCCAGTAAGGGTCTCCTGCTTCGAGTGGGTGGTGCGAATTGCATGGATACACCTGGCTAGTGCACCTAGATACAAGGAATAGAACGGATCATCCAAACGTTACACCGAGCTTCCCCTCCTTGGCATCACTGAGACATGGCTGAGGTGGAGGCAGGTAAGTCAGCTGCCCCAAACCAGTGCAGAGAAATCTGCTAGTTCCAGCCGCAGGCCGCGCTGCTTGATTTATAGCACCTGTCCTGTGGGCGCGCAGGCCGGGTAGATGGCTTTCATTCCTCGGGCCTGTGTCCCTGGACGACTCCTGTAGTGTCCGAGAGGTCAGTCTTTGCAGTGTGTAACCGGTGCAGTCACAGCAGCAGGTCATGCGGGCAGACAGCTGCCCATCAGCAGAGGCTGATGTCCCCTTTGATGAGAACAGCTGCAGCAACACTATGCTAGAAATGAGGGATCTCAGTCCTCACGCTCCAGAGCACAAAACTGCCATGCCATCCATGCAGGTTCCTGCAAACACGGGCCTGGCCCGTCACGCAGGGGTGTCGGGCCAGCCAGCCCGCTGCTCTGTGGGGAGAGCCCTGTGCAGTCACCACAGCCGCGCTAGGGGAAGGGCCGGGCAACGACTTTATTTTTTACGGTAGCCGTCCCAGCCTTTTCCACTGCCCGGCATGGAGAGCTGCATCCTGTTTGTCTGTACACACCTGCATAGTCAGACCCCCAGTCACAGCGGTAGAAACAACCCTGTTTGCGAGGAGCACAACTCATGGCTGGCCTGGTGCCGTGCTGCAGAGCTTGTGAGAAGGGCAGGGGGCAGTCTGCTGGGATGGCGGGTGGTGGGCTGCTTGCCAGTCTGCAGCACGCTGAGGGGCTGGCATTATCCCAGGCAATGGGAATCGGGCAGGTGTCTGGGTCTGCGCCTGCCCCCGTAGCTGGGCACATGGCTCGGCGAGAGGCTGGTCAAAGGCCTAGCAGGGGCAGAAGCCGGTTTCCTGGTCACTGGTAGCTTGCCCCTCCCCTCTGGCTGTGCGCACAGGGCGTGGGGCCTGTCTGCTGGCGGGGGTTTCTCTGGGCACTGGGAGCTGCAGCTGCTCTCCCCGGTGCTGCGGTGACCAGGCTGGGAAGGATGAGCCGTTGTTGCGCTGTCCGTGGTGCTGGCGGGCCGCACTGGGCACTAGCCAGGCCACCGGAGTGCGTGTCCTCCAGGCTCCCTTGCAGGCTGTGGAAATGGCACGAGAAGCTGCCCCTCTGCCCGGCCGGTCCCTCCTGCCATGGGAGGGCTCCGGGATCAGGGAGTTCCTTGGCTTTCTCCCGCTGGGCCCACGCCGGAGCAGCTCGGTTTGAATCCCTACATTTCCCATTAACTGGTGGCAGAAATCCCCTGCCTCTTCTCTGAGGGCCCCGTGTCTCGGGGGGAGGAGGGGCGTCAAGCTGTCTGGCTGGAGGGGGCCTGGCATGCCAGGGCATAGGGCGTCCCTCCCACCAATGGGGGCGGCTGAACAGCAATGTCTGAGCCCACCAGGCAGCAGAAGGCCAAAGCTCCTCACACTTCAGAGCCTAGAGCTGCCTCCCCTTCTCCAGCCACCCACCATTGATCTTTGGCCCCCAGCCCCAGAACCAAGGGGTAGGGGGGTGACTGTTCAGCCCTGGAAGCAGGGCCCTTGCTCTGACCCGGTAAACTCCGTTAGCCCCCCCAAGGGGGAACCTCTCTTCATAAGAACCTGAGTGCTTCTACCACCCCCTGCTTGAGCGGCTCTGCTTGGCCCTGGCGCGGTGGGAAGAGAGGAGCTCTGTCCGCCGCCGTGTGCCCGGAACAGCCGTGGCCGCTGGGCCTAGGGGAGCACCGGGATGGGCTCGATGGGTGTTTTCTGGGGGAAATGGGTTTCCCCCTTTCTGCTGTGGGAAAGCTGCTCTGCGACTGGCCGCGCCAGGTAAGTGTGTGCCCAGTGGGGGGGCAGCGGAGAGCTGGGGTTCGCTGTGTGCGCTGGCTCGGCAGAGCGGGTTATTGTGGCTCTGTGTCTGCTTCGCAGGCTCTCAAAAGGAAGCCCGACCTGTTCCTGTGCAGCAGCCTGGACATCCAAGCGGTGTTCCAGTGTGGTGAGTACCCGACCGCCAGCCCCAGACCCTACAGGGAACCGCCCCCCTCGGGGGGAGGCTGCGGGGTGTCCTGGAGAGCTCCGGGAGGGGGGTGGCTCTTCTGGCTGCTAACCCTGGTGGTTTCTGCCCCGCAGGCGTCCTCTCCTTGAAGTTCCCTGAGGCCCTGACCGTCAAAGCGTCCTGTGGCTTTTTTGTGAGTATTGTGGCTTCCCGTTGTGGCTGGTGCTGGTTGCGTGGCTGCACTCCGGCGTTACCGTAGGGGTCTGCTTGGGGGAGCTGTTCCCATGCAGGCCCCCGGGGGCCCCGTCCCTGGGTCTGAAGGAGGCGCAGATAACCAGGGCTCCCCTCCTGCGGCAGCTGTGAACCTAGCTGGGTCCCGGGTGCCCTGGGGTTGGCTGCAGTAACCAGCCAGGCCCTGCCGTGCACTGTTCTGTGCCCCTCCCCCATGGCTCGGCAGGGTGCTGGCACTGGGCGTCCTGCTCCTTTGGGCTCTGGGGCCCCCGTGGGTTCTGCTCCAAATTCAGTGACCCCGCTACGGAGGAGGGGCTAGAGCGGAAGGGCTTGGGGGCTCCCAGGCAAGTGACGGCTCTGTGCCCTGGGGGTGGGGGAATGGCGGCTCTCCGGGCTCGCTGCTTGGGCGCTGCCTGAAGGGCTGGTCTCGGGCCGGGCTGAATTCCCTGGGTCCTGTTGCAGACGGAGCTGCTGCCTCGGTGTGGAGAAATCCCCCCTGTGGGGCAGGTGGTGCATGAGAATGGCAAGCTGCTGCTGCAGGCTGTGCTGGAGGTAAGGGGGCAGGCCCTGGAGTGGGGGAGGGTCCGGGGCAGGACCCCGGAGAGGGGCGGAGGAGGGTTTCAGGCAGGGCCCAGGAGGGGGGCAGGTATGGGGCAGGGCCCCGGTGGCACTACAGGAGTGGGGGGGGGGCAGGGGCAGATCCTGGGGCACATTTTACCTGCCAACGTAGCTTCCCCTCAGCAGCCTTGGCCAAGCGTTGAGTCCTCCCCGCGTGGACATGTGCCCGGTAGGTCTGCCTACTCCCGCAAACGGGTCTGCGCTGTCCCGGGCAGCTCCGTGCGCCCTGGGCAGTGTGCTCTTGGTGCACTCGGTGATGCTTCGCCAGGGCTCCCCCCAGGAGGAGGGGCCCCGAAAATCGGGCCCTTAGCTGGTGCTGCCAGTCCAGCGCTCCTCTGGCCCGCGCTCAGCAGGGTCTGTGCTTCACAGGGCGTCGGAGGCCAGGCCTCCCGCAGCCTGATGGATCACTTTGCAGAGATCCTCTTCGCCCTGAGCAAGCACTGCTTCAGCTACCTGAACGTCTGGATGAAGGAGGCCATGCAGCAGGAGGCCTTCCCCTCGGCCCGCGTCAGCCCGGAGCAGAAGGACACCTTCAGCCAGCAGATCCTCAGGTGGGGCTGACCGAGGAGCTCACAGCCCAGGCTGATCCCAGAAGGGAGGCGCCCCTCGCAGGGGCCAACTCCTGTCCCCGCCGGCTCTGCATGCCAGCCGGCCCCGCAAGGGGAGCCCCTGCTTCCCCCACCCCCCTGGCTCTGCATGCTGGCCGGCCCCACAAGGGGAGCCCCTCCCCTGCCACCCGGCTCTGCGTGCCGGCCGTCCCACCCCCCCGGCTCTGCATGCCAGCCGGCCCCGCAAGGGGAGCCCCTCTCCCCCCCCCCCCGGCTCTGCGTGCCAGCCGGCCCCACAAGGGGAGCCCCTGCTTCCCCAGCTCTGCATGCCTGCCAACCGGCCCTGCAAGGGGAGCCCCCCCTCCCCCCGGCTCTGCATGCCGGCCGGCCCCACAAGAGGAGCCCCTGCCCCCCGGTTTTGCGTGCTGCCCCAGCCTGCTCTGCCGTGCCGGTGCTGCTGGTCCCACGGGCAGCGGGCTGGCTGTGGGCCATGGGTGAGTATTAGCAGAGTCTGGCTCACGCGTGTCCCTGTCTGTGTTAGCAGAGAGCGTGTGAACAAGCGGCGTGTGAAGGAGATGGTGAAGGAGTTCACCCTGCTGTGCCGGGGCCTGCATGGCACAGAGTACACGGCCGACTACTGAGAGCCCCACCGGGAGAGCAGACGGATCGCCCGGGCCAGCTCTTCCCCGCACGGCAGCCCCCGTCCTCCCTGCCCCGCTGCAATCCGGCTCGTAGAATAACCCTCCACCTCGAAGTAACCCGCTCCGGACGCTGCTCAGCTACCATCCTCCGTTCCCCAGCATGCTCCCCCGGCAGGGGCTGGGAGCGGGCAGCAGCGGCTGCAGGACATGGCGGGGAGGCTGGCCAGACGCCCCAGGGCTGCAGGCTCACAGTGACTGCCCTTGCTGGGGCTGGGCTGCCCGCCCTTCCCGTGGGCAGCCGTGCGCTGGAGACCCTGCAGGAAGCTGCCCCTAGCGTGTCCATGGTGGTGACTGTCCCGCACCAGGGCCCTTGCCCTCTGGCCGTGTGTGTGTGGTGTGGGGGAGCCCTGCACCTAATTATAGTCAGGATATTTCTACGCTGTGGCTGTGTTTCTTCTGCCTGGGTCCTGCTCAGCCCAGGGCCGGGGCACCCCCCAGAGCCTCCCCTCTCCACTGGAGCATATGGCCTTGGTACCCCTCTGCGCAAGGCCAGCAGGGGGAGCTCAGGCTGCTGAGAGCTGCTGTCTGCCAGGGGTTTGGCTTGGTGCTCCTTACCCTGCCGCTCTCGGAACAAGCCCAGGGGAATCGGCATGAGGCTGGTGTCTGCGTGGAGGGGCTTCGCCCTAGAGGTGGTGGCTTGGGACCCCTGTCTAGCTGCCCGAGGAGAAGCACCAGGCCAGGGCCAGGAGCGCTGGTGGCTGCGTTGCAGGTAGTGGCCTGAGAACGGAGCAAGCAGCCGCTGCATCTGACTGCAGCTCAGCGCTAGCCGATGCGGCCGGCAGCACCGCAGGCGAAGACTTGTCTGTCTGTCCGTCTGGTCGGGTGGGGGGGGGGGGGCGGCTCTCACAGGGGCCAGGGCTGCTGGAGCATCTCCAGGGCTGGAGTGTGTCTAGGGACCAGCGACGCCCAGTTCCCAGAGAGCCCTTCTCTTCACAACTCTAAGCAGGGGCGTGGGCTGCTGCTCCTTCGGGCGCCCAGCTGATGGGCACAGCTACGCCTCCGCCCTGTGAGAGGTCGCTGTAGGGTGCCCTGGGGTGGGCAGAGCACGTCCTCCCCAGGGCTGCAGGCTCACCCGGCCTGTGAGAATGCAATCCAGCTGGCCTCGCCCCCAAGCCTGAACCTCCGCTGGGCAGCCGGGCCCAGCCCTTCATGTGCTTAGCGGGGTTTGGGGATGCTCAGTTCAGGGGTGCGCCAGTCCCATGGAACAGCGCCCACATGCTGCCAGTTTGCACTGTCACATGGGACCCTGCCTGGTTCATCCCAGCCTCGCTGGCTTCTCTCCAGCCACAGGTACAGGGAGGGCAGGTGGGTTTCTCAAGGGGCAGGGGCGAGGCTGCCCCAGGGCCTTGTGGGCCAGGTTTAATTTCCCCTGCAGTGCCTCAGCCTGCCACTGCGTGATGCTGTTGCATCAGCCTCCTTGGTTTCCTTTGATATGGGGCAAAGGCTGGACCTTGCCTTGGGCATCTCCCCAGTGCCCCCCAGGTGTGGGGCAGCCTCAGGCCTTGTCCGTAGCAGGGGCTCAGTGGAGTGCAGCAGGGTGAGTCCTGACTGCCGTCTGGTGAGGCAGGGCGCACAGTGGGCAGCTGGCTGGGTGTGTTCAGACCCCGCTCGGCCAGGCAGGGCCCAAGCCTGGCCCGGAGTGGTGCAGGAACAGCCAGGACAGCCCCTCTCGGGCCCCAGCCTGAACGTGGGACAAGAGGGGCCTGGGCCACTGAGCCGGGCCCCCGGCTTGCTGCTGCCCCCGTAGCCCTGCTGGGGGTCAGCTCCCAGTCACCCCAGGGCAGGGCAGGGGGTGGATGGCTGGTGTGCCTGTTGCTTCCTGCACCCTGGTGCGGTGGGGCTGCAGGCGGAGGCGTGGGAACAGCCCCGGGTTGGTGGCTGGGCTGGGGAAAACGCGCTACATCCTGTCAGCCCCGCTCCCTGCTGAGTCAGCGCTGACCCCAAGGCCCCAGCATGGTGCTGGGCAGCAGATCACGGGAGGGAGGTCACAGCCCTGCTGTCCTGGGGCCGCCCCCTTGTGAGTGCTGCAGGGGGCAGCCAGCTGCCATGATCCACCCCAGAGGTGGCTGCTGGCCTGGCCAGTGCCCCCTCCCTCCACCCCCGGCACTTGCTGCAGGGCTGATGGAACGAGCAGCCAGCCAGAGTCGTTTGCACAAGACACCTTATTGCCCTGCTCCTCCCAGCCCAGCTGGGGGCTGCTCCAGCCCTGGGTCCCCCAACCCCTGCTCTTCCCTCTAGTCACACGCATGCACGTACGTACCTACATCTCCGGCTGGCTCCTCCTGTCAGCCCCAGCTCTTTGGGGCACCCACTGGCCATCTGCCTCGGGGTCTGGGGCTGTGGCATCCTGCCCTGGGATGTGTTTGAGTTTGACCCAGTCCCAGGTGGTGGCTGGTGCAGAGGGCCTGGGCCTGGCAGGCTCACACCTCTGGTTGGGCTGCGCAGTGCTGGCCTTGCAGCGCAGGCGCTGACACTTTAGCTGGTTCCTGGGAGGGCGCTGCCTGGGGGACCCACAGCTTGTCTGCCCCTCAGGGTCACACGCTCGCTGGCACCAGCCCCTTGGCTTCCCCCGCCTCCTGGGACCAACCTCGGCCCCTCCAGCAGGGCCGGGAGCTGCCCGCAGCGAGTCCCCCTGGCTTGCACCCCCCAGGGAGCCCCTAATTCCCTGGCGCTGGGTGACTCCATCGGCGGGGTAAGGGCAGGCGGGTTTCTGGACACAGCGTCCTTGGTTAGCAGCAATTCACAGCCTGTCCCTCTGGGTCAGCCTAGAGCCCAGCGCTCCCCTCTGAGCCCTGCTGCAGCCCAGCCAGGAGCGTCCCTGACACCAGCAGCCCCACTGACCCCCTTTGGCCTGTGTTCTTGTTCCCAGGGAACCGCTGTCACCTGGCCTCCTCCTCAGGCCTCTGCTCTCTGGTCGCAAAGGGCTGCCTTCCAGGGAGGGCGGCCCCTGGTCGTTGGTTGGTTGGTAGGTACCCAGCGTCTGGGCAGTTGTCTTTGGGGACTCTCCATGGCATGGGGCCAGGCCCCGGCTAGGCATTAGTCACACCCGGCTCGCTGCAGCATAAACAATCTCCCCAGCCCTAGTTAACCATGCAGCTCTTAGGGAAACTGAGGCACACACAGTAGTCGTCCCAAAGGAAAAAATCCCCACCCCATCACACAGGGTGAGAGTTCATGTTTGAGTGGCTCATTCATTTCAGACAGCAGCTTTAACACAAACAAAAGGAAGTATTCCTTCACACAACGCACAGTGAACTTGTGGAACTCCTTGCCAGAGGAGGTGGTGAAGGCCAAGACTATAACAGGGTTGAAAAAAGAACTAGATAAATTCATGGAGGATTGGGCTATTAGCCAGGATGGGTAAGGAATGGTGTCCCTAGCCTCTGTCAGAGGATGGAGATGGATGGCAGGAGAGAGATCACTTGATCATTATCTGTTAGGTTCATTCCCTCTGGGGCACCTGGCATTGGCCACTGTCGGCAGACAAGAGGCTGGGCTAGATGGACCATTGGTCTGACCCACTCTGGCTGCTCTTATGTTAGGGCCAGCACTGCTGGTGCCACGCCCTATAATACGCAGCACCTGTGGCCGGCAGGGCCCATTGTGATCAGCGAGTGCGACCTGCCCTGCCCAGGCCCGGGAACAGCCCCCGAGCAGAGCTGCGGTTGCCCGTGTGGGGGATGTGTCCCTGGAGGTTTCATCATATGACACGAGCATTCAGAAAATTAAGCTTTAATTCTTGGTGCCTCGTGGAGGGCTGGCAGCCCTACACAGCCCATCGCCCTGGAATGGGGCAGATGCGTTTCCCCCCAAGGCAGGAAGGGGTTAATAGACTACCTGAAGGTCCCGTTAACCCAACTGCCTGGGCACTGCCTCCCGCCCTCAGACACGGCTGCCTTTGCCTCGCTGGCTTCAGGCTAGTGCTGGGCGAGCGCTGCAAGGGGAGCTGGGGGGACGCCGAGCTCCTCTACCCACCCACCGGGGACACAGGCTCAGGGTGGAGGCCAGGCCCTGCCCAGCCCAGCCCTTGCCCCTGGGAGCAGCCAGCTGGGGTAGCAAGGGGGGGGTCACTCCCAGGTGGCCCCTGTCCATGGGGGCCATGTGGGGTGGTGGCAGAGTGGGCCGCGGGGGGTGGGTGTGTCCGTGTGTCCGCCCGCCCTGCGGAGTCATACCCCGGACGCCATGGGGTTCACCAACGCACAGCTGAACCCAGGCCAGCGTCCCCGGCAGAGCCGCGCCGGCAGCCCCCGGGATCCTGCACTCAAGTCCGGCTCCGATGCCAGGCCCCAGCAGGAGAGGGCAGCTGTTCGCGTCGGCCCCAGGACTGAGCTGCAGACGGGCCCAGCCCGGGCCCAGGGCGACCCACGGCAGGAGGCTGGAGCCCCGCAGGGCCCGTCTCCCAACAGTGGCGTCCTGCAGGGTCAGGGTCACCCAGAAGCCTCGTCCTCGTAGGCGATAGCGATCCCCCTCCGGCCCGGCACGGCCTTTGTCACGGGCGTCTGGCCCAGCTGCTGCTCCAAGCCCCGCCAACTGCGCGACTCCAGGAAGGAGGCTGGGAGCAAGGGAGGAAGCGGTTAGTGGGGACCAGGCACAGCCCTGTGGGGGAGCTCCTGGCTGTGCCAGCCCTGGCCTCTCCCAGCAGGGGGTGCTGCAGGGACAGGAGCACTGGAAGGGGCTGGGGGGATCCTGACTACTCCAGTCCCAGCAGGGGGCGCCGTGGGGAGTGGGAGGGGGCTGGGTGGGGTTCCGGCTACTCCAGCCCCAGTAGGGGGCGCTGTGGGGAATGGGAGGGGCTGGGTGGGGTTCCGGATACTCCAGCCCCAGCAGGGGGCGCTGGGGGGAGTGGGGGTGGCTGGGTGGGGTTCGGATACAGCAGCCCCAGCAGGGGGCGCTGTGGGCAGAGGTTTGGCATCACTCTATGGGGTGGAAGGGGTGGGCAGCGGAGACACGGGGAGGGTAAATAAAGCAAAGCACAAACCAGCCGGGCTGATCTGGGCCAGCGCGAGCTCCGGGTTCCGGCAGGCCAGGGCCGAGCTGGAGGCCGGGGCCGGGGAGCTGGAAAGCCCAGCTGCGCGCAGCTCCCCCGTGATCAGCGACACGTCGGGAACGTCTCCGGGGACTGTGTCTGGGAAGCCGACATGTGCGCAGCCGCCTGCCAGGGGGAGAGACGTCAGAGAGCAGCCTCCAGGGGGCGGCCAGCCCCAAATCCACCCTGCCAGGCTGGGGCCCACACCCACAGCTCCCTACACCGGGGTCACCCTGCACCTAGAGCCTCCCGGGCTCCAGCTCACCCAGTGAGTCAGGTGGGAGCTGCAGCCAGATAACGTGTGAGAACTGGGAATGGCAGGGCTCCTGGCTACTCCAGCCCCGGCCTCCCCCAGCAGGGGGCGCTGTGGGGAGCCCCAGCCCCGGCCTCCCCCAGTAGGGGGTGCTGTGGGGAACGGGACAGGAGGGCTGGCTGGGGGGAGCCCCAGCCCCGGCCTCTCCCAGCAGGGGGCGCTGTGGGGAGGGGGACAGGAGCACTGGCTGGGGGGGGAGCCCCGGCCTCTCCCAGCAGGGGGCGCTGTGGGGAGTGGGACGGGGCACTGGCTGGGGAGAGCCCCAGCCCCGGCCTCTCCCAGCAGGGGGCGCTGTGGGGAGGGGGACAGGAGCACTGGCTGGGGGGGAGCCCCGGCCTCCCCCAGCAGGGGGCACTGTGGGGAGCCCCAGTCCCGGCCTCCCCCAGCAGGGGGCGCTGTGGGGAGTGGGACGGGGCACTGGCTGGGGGGAACCCCAGCCCCGGCCTCCCCCAGCAGGGGGCACTTGAATAGCTCCCGGCGGCTCTGGCGCTACCCCCTGGCATGGCGCCGGCCTGGTACCTGGCAGCAGGTCTCTGAAGTCAGTGACGTAGAGGCTGCTCCACTCCCGGGCCGGGTTACAGGCCAGCTCCAGCTCGTAGGGTGTCACCACGGGCCGGTAGAAGTCCCTGGAGTCCAGCAGGGAGTTCTGGGGACAAGCCACCAGCACGAACACGTCCACCTCCAGGAAGTTGGCCAGCTTGGCGGGGCTCAGCTTGCCCATGGCCAGGGTGTAGCTGCGCTTGCCAGCCCGGCGCAGGGTGTCCCGCAAGTGCTCCAGGACGGAGAGGTAGCCGGCCACGCCCAGCGTGCCCACCAGGATGCCCACCACGCGGGCGTCCCGGGCCCGCTCCACCAGGTAGAGGCGCCGCCGCAGCGCCCGGTTGGCGTCGAGGCTCTCGTGCCGCCCGCAGCCCGTGGCCGGGTCGAAGGAGCTGAAGGGGCAGCGGTTCCAGCTCAGCATGAAGTTGGTGAGGGCCAGGCCCTCGGCGCCCACGTAGAACACGGCGTAGTCCTGCAGCCCGCGCCGCGCCGCCACGGCAACGAGGCGCCCAAACTGCCGCACCAGCCCCGGGCCCTGCGGGCAGTCGGGGGCCCCGTCACTCGCCAGGTGGGAGAAGACGACGTGGGGGTACTCCGGGCCCAGCAGCTGCTCCAGCTCACCTGAGGGGAGGGATGACAGGTTGAGCAGGCCCCAGGCAGGCCAGCCCCATGCACAGAGCCCCCCGGGCCGGGGCAGGAGAGGGCTGCCAGGCAGGGGCATCGGCAGGCCTCTGTATGGGGGACCCAGGCTGGGGCAGCAGGGGCTGGCGAAGCTCAGGGGATGGGACTGGCCAGCCCACCCGGTTTGGTTCCTGCTTCCCCCCCCCGCCCCCCAGCTGGGCCCCGGAGAGGGCACGTGATCCCCCATGCACGCTGTGACACTGCACCCCAGATTCTCCACTGTGGTATGATTATGGTACAAGATTAGTCGTGTGAGGGGTCTCGGGAAACGGGCTGATTTGCCGGATAGGATCACCCTCTTTGGGTCAGTTTTGTATCTGGAGTTATAAATATTGATTGGGGGCCTGTACTTCCAACGGGCTCACTCTGGGCGACACCCACAGCCAGCCTGTCAGGTACAGCAAGAAAGAAGCCAGACAGTGCTGATGGCCCATCAGCAAAGCCAATGGGCCATGGAAGAGCTGAGCCTTCCGGTGAACGTTGCAGCCAGCCAATGACTAATGGCTGCTAGGACCCAGCAAGGACATGTGACCAGACCACATGACACTTAACTCCATTTTGGTACCTGTATTTTTCCACCAACTGGGCTGGGAACTTAGCCGGAAACAAAGGGAGAGACATCACAATTGGTCTTCACTCCCCCACAACCCCACCCGTGGAAGAAGCTCCAAAAGACAAAGGACTTGGAACGGGGGAGGGGCACTGTAGCAAGGTGGTGGGATACCCCACAGCCCTGCTGAGGGACGAACCGCCCCTAACACCAACGTGGGCGGAGCCACTGGGTCCTGCACCCGCCCCTCTGAGGTCACGGCGCCGACCCAGAAGTATAAAAGCCCGCCTGCAGAGCTCAGTTGAGAACTAGCTGCTGGAGAGACCAGATGCCTGTGACCGAGCTCCCTCTTGGGGGACACGACTGGCCTGATGTCACACTGGGCCAGCCGAGCCTACCCCTGGCTCATCACCCCGAGGACTGGCCGCGCCTGCCCCTTGCCAGCTACCCTGAGGAGCAGCCGAGCCTGCCCTTCGCTACCTACCCAGAGGAACCGATGCTGGTGGAGAGCACCGAGGACACTAGTCCGGCCCAGGTACCATACAACGGGGAATGTGGAAGTAGCCCGGGGGCAGCCGACCCCAGTCTGGCTGCAGCACTACCAGAGCCGATGTCAGTGTGTTGCGGCCAGGATCCCCACTGACAGCAGCGAGTTTCCGTCACTGCTAGGGCCCCGGGCTGGGACGCAGTGGAGTGGGAGGGCCTGCGTCACTCCTTGGGTGGCAGACTCCCCCTTTCCCTGGCCTGGAGAGACTGGGACCTCTTGCTCATTGACTCAGCCCCTGCTTAAGGGCCTGAGTCCCTGACTGTTTGGTTGCTGCCCCGCCCTGATCTAGGGCCTGGGCTGCTACAGAACTATTGGCTCAGCCCCGGCCCAAAGGGCCTGAGTCCCTAACCGTGTGTTTGCTGCCCACACTACCGCAGGGCCAGGACTGACGGCGAACTAGGGCGAGGCGATGGGATACCCCACAGCCCCGCTGAGGGACGAACCTCGGCCAAGCCCCAGTACAGGCACCCAGGCTGCCCAGCAATTGCCGTCTGTACCTTAATCTGCAGGCCGGCTTGGCCCATCCGTCAGGTGGGATTTGAATGATCTGTTTCTCCCCCATCTCGTACGTTAGGCTTAGCTTGTGGTTGTGACGAAGTGGGACTGTTAATGTTTCCTCTGAATACTGTGTGGGTGCCTCAGTTTCCCCTATGCATTTCTGGAGTCTCTAGGTGGTGAGGAAAGGCCAGTGTGCATCAATCACGGATACTCTGTCTCCCTGGCAACAAATGGCCAGGGCCCCTTCCCCCCTGCAAGGAAATAGCTAAAGGTGAACAAAGGGATCAGGTGACCTCCTGGCCCAGGAAAGAGACAAAGCCCAGAGAAGGAGGGGCTGGACGGGGTTTTCAGAGTTTGGAGCTACCTGGGGACTGGAAGGGAGGGCAGACGGGGATCTGCCTCGCTGGGCCCCAGAATGGACCCGGCGGAGGGGTCCCGTTCGCTGGACCTACAAGCTTTGTTTTAGACCGTGTTCCTGTCATCTAATAAACCTCTGTTTTACTGGCTGGCTGAGAGTCACGTCTGACTGCGAAGTGGGGGGTGCAGAACCCTTTGGCTTCCCCAGGACCCCGCCGGGGCGGACTCGCTGGGGGAAGCGCATGGAGGGGCATATGCTGAATGCTCCCAGGAGACCCAGGAGGTGAAGCCGTGTGAGCTTCTTGCCCTGAAGACTGTCTGCTCCGAGGGAGAGGAGGCTCCCCAGAGTCCTGACTGGCTTTGTGGGGAGCAGTTCCAGAGCATCGCCCGGGGACTCCATGACAGCGGTTTTGTTTATTTGCTAGGTATCTGCTTTGCTCTGTTCGCTGTCCTTTAGAATCTCTTCCAGTCTCTTTCTGTAGTTAATAAACTTCTTTTATGTTTTCTCTTAACCAGCGTGACTTTAAGTGAAGTGTCCGGAAAATCTCCGCTTGGTTAATGCAGGCTTGTTGTGCACATCTCTCCCTGCCCGAGGGAACTATCTTAACTAGCTTGAACTGTACAGATCCACGTGCGGTGCAAGACCCTGTAATACTGGGTTTACACTCCAGCAGGGGTGCCGGGCTGGGGAGCTGGCAATTGGCTGGTGTCTCCTGTTTGTCCTTGTGGCTTAGGTGAAGCACTCAGGTAGCTCAGCTGGGTGTGTGGCGCCACCTGCTGTCCTGTTGGGGGATAACAGGGCCTGGAGAGGCTGGCTGGGTCACCAGCGGAGCAGCGTGAGACGGGCCAGCCCAGCTGGATGGTTCAGGGGCCCAGTGGTTCCCACGGCCCCCAGACAGCACCCGGGGGGTGACAACCCGTCACGCACGGCCCACCCCGAATGCCGCTCTCACCTAGCCTGTGGGCGTAGACCACGTCACTCAGCACCAACACGCGGCTCTGGGGGTCAGGGTAGAGCTCCCGGAAGGCCCCTGCGCAGCGCTCCGTGTCAAGGGGCTGCCGGCCAAACACGTGCAGCACTGGCAACTTCCTGCAGGGGCTGAGACACGCGGGGCCGTAGTGCACCACGGCCTCCGCCCTCACGTGCTCCGCGGCCACCTCGTCCACGCAGCAGCTACCGGAGGAAGGGAAAGGGTCAGCCAGAGACACGGCGACCAGGGGGGGCCGCGGGCAGCACAGCACAGGAGGCTGCTCTCCTCTGCCCCCACCTCCTCCCGCAGGGCCCTGCGCTCCGACAGCGGGGTGCCCAGCCACTCTGGGCACAGTCACCGCAGGACCAGCATCGCTTTGGGCAACCTCCCCAGAGCCTGCACTGGCCACGGGCCTGGCAGCCCAGCAGTGAGCAATGCGCCCTGCTCCTCACCGAGCCAGGAGCCCCTCAAACCAACGGGGCTGGCACGGGCGACCCATCAGTCAAATCAATCCCCAAGCTGCTGTCGCTTAGGGGGCGGGGTACGAGCCACGCAACCCGGAGGGGAGCAGCCGGCTGCTCCCTGTAATGGGACCTGGCACAGAATGATCAGGACGGACGTGTTAATAGGACCTAGAGGGAGCAGTGAGAGAACCAGAGGGGCCACAGGACAGGAGGAAAAACAGGGTAGGGGGGAGCCCTCTGAGCCCCAAGAGGAGGAAGGGGCCCAATGGGGGGAAATGGCCAATGGGGTGGGGGGGGGAATCTTCCATGGCACCTGGCAGCACAAGGCTGGGCGCACAGCAGTTCCTGTCCTGGGGGGCAGCTTCTCACCTCCCACCAATCCAGCACGGTGGAAGGGCTGGGGCTGGAGGCCAACCTGAGCACAGGTGGGGGTGGGGCACCGACCTGCCGTACGACGTGTCCCCCAGGATGTACATTTTGCTGCCGGTCGCCTCCTCCATCTTAGCTGCGACGGTGGCTGAATCGGCCAGGAGCTCGTCGGGGAACTGCAGGGCAACCTGCCGGCGGGGCCAGCGCACGGAGACGTGGATACATACAAGACCCAGCACACATGGAGCCCCTGCCCAGCCACGCTCAGGGCAGCCCCCCGCCCCATGGAGCGGAACAGGAATCTCTACAGCCAGCGTGGGGCAGGGAGCCCAGGAGTCATTCAATTCTCGGTGACACCCCCTCACAGCTGGGGGGCTGCTGCCTGCTCCACTGGCAGAGGGGAGCGGACCGGGACGCCAGGACAAACCCCAGCTCCCGAGGGAACCTGCCCCAGCTGTCTGGGGAAGCGGTGCAGGCTGAAGGGCACATGGGGCCACATCTCTATGGGAGGGTCTCTAGCAGCACCAGCCCGGTGTGGGCCTGCACCCGGGGGTGGGAGGTGGGGCTGACGCCAGTGCACTACCCAAGGGAGCTCAAGGACCATGCGGGCACTCGGACAGGCTTGGGGGGGAGAACGTCTGAGCCCTCGGCAGTGACTCACCCTGTGAAACCCACTCGCTGTGACGAAGGCCGCGGCTCGCTCCAGCTCGTAGAACTCATCGAGGGCCTCAGCGGGGGTCCTGCCACTCGACTCCTTGGCAGGCAGGGCCCTGTGGACCACCTCGGCCCCATCGTTACTGAAGAGGGTCGCCATGGTTACCCCAGCATTACCTGCAACAGGCCATCAGGAAGGAAGCGCGAGTATTTCTCAGGGTTTGTCTGCGCTCCCGAGGCTGCAGCGGCCTGGCTGTGATGGGTCAGTGCAGACACTGCAGGGCCGGGGAACCCCTCGGGTCGCTGTAGGTACCCCAGCTCCCCTCCCACAGCCTAGCGCTGGCCACGTGGGGCTTAGGTTGGTTTCCCTACGACGCTCACGCCCCTGAGCGTAGCCCTGGCCTTGGTCTCTGCACTGGAATGTCCGCTCTGCGAGGGCATCGCCGGACCCCACACGGCCCCAGGAAAGGAGAGGGGCAGGAAAGTGCTAGGCAGAGCTCCCCAGCCGGCACCAGCAGAGAGGGGCCCCTGCACCGACCTGGCTCCCTAGCCTGGGGAAGGGGACTCGGGGCCTTTTGTCTCGAGGGGGCGCTGACCCCACTCCGGCTCCAGAGTGTGGGTCTGGCTGACTGGGGAGGTGTCAGAGGGACTGGCTGGCTTGGGTCGGGGGGGAGCCGAGGGAGTGGGACTGGCTGGCTCGGGGGAAGGGGGTCTGGCTGGCTCGAGGTGGGTGGGGGGGCGTGCGAGGTCAGGGGCATCAGGGACTGGCTGGTTGGGGGTCTGGCTGGCTGGCTCGGGGGGGGGGGAGGTCGGGGGGGCTGGGGACTGGCTGGATGGGGGAGGAGGGCGAGGTCAGGGGGGGTGTCTGGCTGGGGGTAGAGGTCGGGGGGGGGGTCTGGCTGCCTGGGGGAGGCTGGGGACTGGCTGGCTCGGGGGGGGGGGAGTGAGGTCGGGGGGACTGGGGACTGGCTGGCTGGGGGAGGAGGGCGAGGTCGGGGGGGGGTCTGGTTGGGGGGGCCGAGGACTGGCTGGCTCGGGGGAGGGGGGTGAGGTCGGGGTGGGGGTCTGGCTGGGGGCAGGGACTGGCTGCCTGGGGCTCCCAGCGGGTTCCAGGCGCGGAGTGGGGTAAGTAGCCCGGCGCCCAGGTCGGGCCGTCACTAGGGCCCAGAGTGAACAGCCCCCGCCCCACGGGGGTCCCAGCCGCTCGCACTCACCGGCCTCCCCAGCACAAACCACGTGGACTCACCCGGGACTCGCTTCCAGGGCAAGGACAGCGCTAGCCAATGACGAGCCGGCATTGTCCCCGCCTGCCAATCCCGCCCCCAGAGCCCGGAGCCAATCGCATCACGTTTGGGACTGAGGCTGCGGCCGCAGCCAATGGGAGGAGCCGGCACAGACATGCGGGGAGGAAGGAGCTGGCGCGGAGCACTCTGGGCTTTGTAGTTTGATCCCCTGGTACCGCCCGCCCTCCCCGGAGCCAATCGCCAGCCTCGCGCCGGTCACGTGCCGGGGTCCCGGCCCGCCCGGTCACATGGTGCGAGTCAGGTGACCTGCTCGCCTCCCAACCGGTCCTTCCCCGCAGTCCGCGCTGAGGAGCCGCCGCCATGACCGGGCCGCTCCTGCTGTACACGGGCCTCGGCCTCGCCTTCTGGGCCACGCTGGCCGGCGTGGGTGAGCGGGGGGGGCGGCCCGGCGGGCGGGGCTCGCTTGGGGGAGGGGTGGACATGGAGGGGGATGGGGGAGGGGGTCAGAGTTGGGGGGGGTGGACATAGAGAGGAGGGGGCCGGGGGGAGATGGTCAGTTGGGGGAGGGGGTCAGTTGGGGGAAGCAGAGGGGATCGGAGTTGGGGGTTAGTTAGGGTAGGGGTGGACATGGAGGGGGTCAGTTGGGGGAGGGGTGGACATGGAGAGGAGGGGGGAGATGGTCAGTTGGGGGAGGGGGTGAGAGTTGGGGGGGTGGGGGTTAGTTGGGGGAGGGGTGGACATGGAGAGGAGGGGGCCGGGGGGGAGAGATGGTCATTTCGGGGAGGGGGTCAGAGTTGGGGGGAAGCAGAGGGGGTCGGGGTTGGGGGGATGGGGGTCAGTTGGGGGAGGGGTGGACATGGAGGGGGATGGGGGAGGTGCTCAGTTGGGGGAGGGGGTCAGAGTTGGGGGGATGGGGGTTAGTTGGGGGAGGGGTGCACATGGAGGGGGATGGGGGAGGGGGTCAGAGTTGGGGAGGTTGGGGGTCAGTTGGGGGAGGGGTCAGAGTTGGGGAGGTTGGGGGTTAGTTGGGGGAGGGTGGACATGGAGGGGGATGGGGGAGGTGCTCAGTTGGGGGAGGGGGTCAGAGTTGGGGGGATGGGGGTTAGTTGGGGGAGGGGTGGACATGGAGTGGGGTGGGGGAGATGGTCAGTTGGGGGAGGGGGTGAGAGTTGTGGGGAAGGGTAGGGGCTGTGGGGGCGGAGGCAGGAGTCCTGTTGCGTGAAGTCCCTTCTGTCTGGGCAGGGATCCGCCTCACACCCCCTGCCCCAGGGCAGCGCCCTCCTGCCTTCGCTTGGCACCTGCTGGGGCAGGAGAGTTGCACAGGAGCGTAGGGCTTCTTGTTCCTGTCGCCCATTACGCTGAGCCCAGGCTGGTGGCGACCCCCGGATTGTGGCTATGGGCCGGGGGGCGCTGCCTCTCCTGCTGCGGGGTGCTCCCAATCTCCTCTTGTAGCACAGGCAGCTACGTTTGGGCCGGCTGCCTGGTGGGCTCGGAGCGTTCCTCCTGTCCGGTTTGGCTCTGGCTGCGGTGCGTGGGCTGAGCTGCAGTTTGTACCAATGTGCTCGGCCCCTGGGCTGCGTTCCTTAGCTGGACCTTCGCTTGCAAGTGTCTGCCGCGGTGGGGTAGAGCCGTCCAGTTCTTAGTGAGTCCAGAGGCCCATCTGTCCCCTTTGGCAGCCCCTGCAAAGGCCAGGAATGAATGAGCTCTGAGCCTGAGGCCCCCTTGTGCCCACAGCACCTGAGCTTGGCAGTGATGGGGGTTTTGGAAGGACCTGCAGTGGGGTTCTTCAGAACAGGGTTGAGAGGCATCAGTGGGAGGCTGCGGCAGGTTTGGGTCACTGCTGTCTGCTGGACAGGTCCTGCAGACGAGCTGGGGGGAGGCTGGACAGGTCCTGTGGGCCAGCGAGGGCCCAGGCTCCTTTCACTGCAAGGATTCTCCCGCTAAGACTTCCCTGGGGTAGGAGTCTCTCTCCCCTGCTGAGCCCGAAGGATTCTAACACTAATGTAGTTGTTCTTGGTGAGCATCCCCCGGGAGTGTCTTCAGCTGAATCTAGGTAGTCACTTTTGGGGGCATTTAACTTCAAGCCCTCGTGTTAAAGGGGACAGGTCTCCCAGTCAGAGCACAGAACTGGGAGCCAGGCCTCCTGGGGTCTGTTCCTGGCTCTCTGACCCACCCGGTGCCGTGCTTCACCTCTTCCCTATTGGTAAACGGGTGACGGGTGGTGTTGTGGGGGCTAGTCTGGGTCTATCAAGTGCGAGACAAGTTGTCATTTGGCTCAAAGGGGGAGGAGGGGCAGCAGCAGGACTGCAGGAAAACAGGCCCTGTGGCTTTCCAGATGGAGTAACCCAGCCTCTGCCAGGCTGAGAAGCTGGCTGTCCTTAGTAGTTGTCCGAACGATGTTGTTTTGAGTAGGTGCACGAGTTTCTCCGAGCTTTGGCTTGAAGCCGCTGGCGTAGCACTTCTGCGGCGCAATGGAGATGCCCCGTGGAAGGGCAGCTCTCCGGCAGTGGGCTCAGACTGTCTGGTATCCTCGTGGTGACCGTGGTTTTGAGGGTCAGAGCGTCGTTGAGCACTGAGAACTAGTCAGGCTTGTACTTTGATGGAGTTGCAGGTTAGCGCCTGCTCTCGTAGCCCAGTGAGGTGGGCACGAACAGCCTGGCTTCTCTCTGAGAGACTACTCCAGACTCGGTGCTCAGACGAAGGGGCAACTGAATAACAAGGTGACAGTGCTGCTGGCTCAGTCAGGATCTCCCCGGAGGTCCCGTGGGCCTGCCCTGCTCTAATCCACCCCCTGCCGAAGTGAACCCATCGAGAGTCGGCTCAATGCGATCCATGAATCAGGCGGCTCTTGGAGATGTGCTGGGTGCAACATCGTGACGTGGGCTTGCTGAGCCATCGGGGAACGGTTTCTAGTTGAGGCCGGGCATTGACTGCCCACATCCTGTGCAATCCCAGCTCCAGTAGAGAGGAGGCCGGAACCGATCTGCGCCTTTGTTTCTGCATTCTTGGCTGGTCAGCGAAGTGCCAGAGAACCCACTGGGAATGCGCCAGGGCTCGCAGCCTGCAGTAACCCTAACCCTCGCACCTGTGCTGTGTAGTCTGGGAGCCGGCACACAATGGAACACAGTGTCTGTCACCCGGCATGTTTTGTCAATAAAACCCAGGGCCCAATATGTTCGGAGCCAGGGAGAAGGAGCTGTAGGAACCTGCTTTGGGTTTGGCCTTGTGCTAGTCAGTGGCAGCTGAGACTGGCTGGGCCTGGTGGCTGGGCCTGGTCTGTGGAGCAGGAACTGCAGAACCCAAAACAGTAAACAGCCCCAGTGCAGACGCGTCTGCCCTGGCGGAGACACTCAGGCCTCTGGGCACACGCGGGGGTGGGGAGAAGGGAAAGGGGCCCATGCGCTGCGCTGCCCCTTTGCAGGCCGTTCCTTGTGTTCTGTGCAGCTTGCTCAATAGGCCAGGGTGACTCGTTCCTTCCTCCTTTCATGACGGGGCCTGCTGGGAACAGTTTTGCTTCCTCTCTTGTGTTCCTCACCCCGTGGCCACTCCAGCCAGAGCCTGGGGTTTTGATTCTCCCTCCCCCAGGTTGCGAGGGGCCCCCGCTTGGCATATTGTAGTCAGGCTGGCTGTAACTGACCGGTGCGTGGTGACCCCAGTCCTGCAGCTCCTAGCGTGGGGAGAACATGAGCCACTGGGGCCCTGTGGCTATTGTGGGGGTGTCTCCCATGGGCCCAGGATAGTCCCTGGAGAGGCCTGCACTTTGTCCCAGATCACAGGCTGGGGACAGAGTTCTTACCAGCCAGTGGGGGCAGCAGTGGGCAGGGCCGGGGTGGTGGGTCCTGGCCATCGCAGACAGAAGCGAGACCCAGCAGGCTGGTCTGGGGCAGGGCTGGGCTAGACACCTCCCTTGCCCACCTTCCCAGCCCTTGCTGGCCAGAGGCTGGGAGCAGGCAGGGTGTAGTGGGCTCTGAGCTGCTTTGAATGCAATTTGAGCACTGTCCGGTGAGCTGCCAGCTCCCTGCTAACTCCAGTGATTCAGGGACTAGAGCTGGGGGTCCCTGGGGGACTGGCTGTCCGGCAATGGTCGAACGGCCGGGCCTGACTCCCCTGCATGCAGCCAGGCCTGTCCCCTCAGCTGGAGCATTGACACTGCCCAGAGCAAGCGTCCCAGCCAGCCTGGTGGGTTAACTCTGGGCGAGTCCCTCCGGCTAGAGGCTGGCCACAGATGTGAGGGGCCAGGGCAGCCAGCCACCTTCCCTCAGGGCTTGTGGTTCCCCCCTAAGGCATCTGGGGGGGGGGCCTGGGTGTCTTCCTCCATGCAGGCCCCCCTGCGTGTTCTGACCCACGTGAGGTGGCTGAGTTAGCTGCCAGGTGACTCTCCGCGAAGGTCTGCTCAGTGCACTGAGCGCTCGGTGCTTTAGAGACTGCCAGGACGCCAGCTCCCTGCCCCAAGGAGCTCAGTGACTTGAGCCTGTGAATTCTGCGGGGGCCGGCGAGGCCATGGATTCTGGCCTTGGCGTACGAGGGAAGGTATCTGATGTTTTGGAGGGGACTCGCCACCCTCTCTTCCTCCGTGTTCCCTTCTAACCCTGCTTTGCTGAAGGTGTGATTGACATGCTGCCTACACCATGCAGCCATCCAGCCTTCGCTCTGTTACCCACCCCACGTATCTGGTGTGATGCCAGGACTGGAACGGCTGCCTTCGGTTATCTGCTCCTTGGAGCAGGGGCGCGGCCTCCTCTGTGCCTGGGATACAGCCCCAGAACCATACAGGCTGCATAAATAATGCATGTCTTCTCCACTCTGCCGCTCGATTTTCCAGCTTGCGCTGCTAGTGCCCCTTGGGAAGCGCGGAGGAGATGTGCTGTTAGTGAGGGGAGACTTCTCACAACCAGTGCCCAAGGAAGGGCTGGAAACCGTTCTGAGTCAGATGTTCCCGCACTGGAGGGGGGGTTAAGTGCATGTGAATTTCAAACTCTGTAAAGGAGGGAGCTGGGCCCTGCTGCTGGCCCTTCATTGGGCTTGTTTGAGGCCTGGGTTCTCGGCTGGGACCTGACAGATGAGTTGTTGGCCTTTTCCTCCCGCAGGCAGAAATTGGTTACCGCTTTAGCCTGTGCGCAGCACGCTGTGTTTCAGAGCCTCTCCTGCTCTGGGCACTGGTCAAGCTGGCCCCGACTGGGGAGCGTTGGGACTCCCTAGCAGAGTGTGCAGTACTCATGGCTTCAAAACGCAGCGTTTGTACCTGTGGGGTGAGGCGTCCCCCTCCCTGGCCAGCCATAGAACAGCTTCCGCTGTTGTATCAAGCTCCCGGCCCCGATGCGGCGTCACCAGTGCCTGCCACTGCTCCGTGGGCGCAGAGGGAGATTGGCGTGGCACTGGGCAGTTCCCTGCTGCTATGGGGAGACCTGGGGGCAGTCAGGAAACTGTCTCAAGGCTTGTTAATTTCTTGCTGCCATTGCTTGGGCAGGCTCTGAGCAGCAACTGGCCCTGAATCTGAGCCGTGGCTGGTCTCTCTCGTATCCCCTCTGGCTGGCTGGGGAGTGGGACGCTTTCAAGTCCTGGTTTGGGGGTCGGGGGCGTTAAGCTATTGATTTAGGACGTTTTACGAGTCCCTGCCATGTAAACCTCAGAAACCAACCAATCATCCTCACAACAGTGAGTTTGTTTAAAGAGACCGTGTAAAGGATTTAGTCACCCGCTCTCGGTGGTGTGGCCATGTTGGTGAGCTTCGGTGCAATGCCCGCGCCACGTGGGTTCTAGTGATTGTATGACAGCTGATTGCAAGCCCCGTGCTGTGTGGTTTCCATGGGGAGGGGTTTCTAGGCCTAGTGTCTCTAGCAGGGCTTGTGCCTAGCAGCTGCTGTGAGTGCGAGGGAGCGCCGTAGTCTGGAAATCAGGAGATTAATTCTGGGGGGAAGAGGCCAAGTGCTGGGGCACCAGAAATACCTTTACAAGCAAGACTGTCCTGGGAAGGAGGGGGCTGAGTCCCCTCCGCCAGCCGCTGAAATGGGAGAAATGGCCCCAGGCTAGCGGGGAGCCAGTTTCAGTTAGACCCCCCCCTTCCCCTTTACGATGGGCACTGGGGCACTGCTGGGGGTGCCCAGGGATGTGCTGAGCAGGGTGTGGGGGCCTTTCCTAGCCCGCCTGCCTGAGCTGGGCTCCTTGCAGCTCTCTGCATCACCGGAATGGGCTGCTAGTGGGGGTGAGTCTCTCGCCCACCAGAGTGTGGCCTGCTGCCCCAGCATGTCCCCTGCAGCTCCCTCCCCAGGCCCCACAGCGCTGGGCCCCTTGCGCTGCTGGAGCAAGGAGAGAGGTGTTTTTCAGGAGTCATGGAAGAGAACAAGCCATGGGTTGGAAGGTGAGGTGATGGGCAGATCCCACGCGGCCTCAAGCTGCAGCAGCCTCCATGGTGCTGGGACATGCTCCTCCATCCTGCTCCGGCTCATTTCTGTGTTTGGGGGCAGTATGGCCTAGTGCAGTGATTCTCAACCCGTGGGCCACGTGCGGCCCAACCAGCTCTCAGCTGCGCCCATGTGACACCCTCAGGGCCATACAGGTAGTGTCTACATGGTGTGGATGGAGAGCTGCATATGCGGCCCACAGTGGTAACTAGGTTGGGCACACTGGTCTAGTGGTTAGAGCACGGCTCTGGGTGCCAGGAAGGGCAGAGTTCTAGTCCTGGTCGCTGCTCGGCCCCTGCTCCGTATCCTGCCAGCGCTCCTAAGCCAGCAGCCATTCCCTCGCAGGGCTCTCAGACCTAGTGCCCCAGGAGCGTGCAGCCCAGACCCATCCCGGATTGCTGTGCCCAGCCGGTGCAGACTGTCCGCCCCGTGACTCGTGCTGGCGCTGACTCACGGGTGTGGTCGGAGGCTCAGGGTGACAGGGCAGCATGTGAGGATCAGTAAAGGAGCCCGGTCTCTGCACTGCGGAAGGAATGAGCCAGCCATGCCAAGTGCTCACGCGCACTCCCTGAGGGGCAGGGCGCTGGGGGAGCGGGGCAGACCCCGCTGGGTCCCGAGAGCTGCCTTGCCCTGGCTGGCGGGCGACCTCATCTGTACCTTCAGGGCCAGATTGGCGCCCGTGGCCCAGCTGGAATGGGGTGGTTGTCTCTCCCCGCTGACCCTGCTTTGTGGGTGGAGGAGGGGCCAGACACCACGGTGATGGACGCAGTAGCAGCACGCGCAGGATCTGTCTCCAGTCAGCGTTGGTGCGACGCCCCCTACGTGTGCGAATGAGGTGGTCATCAGGCTGGACCATGGCTGCTTTCAGCGTATCTGGCGGGAAACACCGGGACAGCTGCTGGCGGGCGCCCTGGGCGTGGGGAATCCATCCCACCCTAAGCTCCCCAGAGCAGGGCTCCCCGTCTGTCTGGAGGGCTGCCTGGCACGGGGCTTCCTGGTGCCCTTCTGTCCACTGGCAGCCAGGCTGCTCGGTTGGTGCGGGTGGCTCACAGCAGCCGGGATGGGCCGGGTGGGAGCAGCTAGGCCAGGCTGGAGCTCGGGCTGACTGAAGGTTTCCCCCTTGCTCTTCTTTTCAGGTATCTGCTACACGATATTTGACCTGGGCTTCCGTTTCGATGTGGCCTGGTAAGATGGCTCTCAAGTGCTGACCCTGCGGCTGGGTGCCCTGCCCAGGGCTAGGCGGGCGCTTAGACGGGCAGGTTCCAGCGAGCAGGGCTTCCCACTGAGGGCGATAGCTGGCAGAGGTGACCAGAAAGCAGCACCTGCTCTTTCACGTTGGCCAGCAGTCGTCCTCGGCCCGGGCAGAAAATGGGCCAGGGGTGTGCAGGGAGAACGTGTGGCTGCGCGGAGAGACTAACTCTGACAGCAGAGACCCAGAACCTTCGTCACTCCCCTGGCGTAGGAGCTGCTCCTCTCTCGGTCTCCCATGGCTTGGAGCCCGCTCGGTGCTGGCGTGGGCTGAGGGCATGCTACACCCGGCTGGCCCAGCGCTCTGCTCACTCCCGCTGTGCACTGTCCCGTTCCACTGCTGGATCCTGCCACAGGGCGCCGGGCTGCAGCTCTGCTCCCCTCCCCATTGCAACCAGGAAAGCCGGCACCCTGCCCTCAGCGTCCAGTCGCGCTCTGCTGCCCCTGCCCTGCCCCTTCCTGTGCTCTCTGCTAGCTGCCTGTGGTGCTGCTTGCCGACAGGCGCTATCCAGATTGCCCTGGGCTGGGCTGGCTGATTCCCCAGCAGCCGGCCCTACGCCTTCCTCCTCCAAGGGCAATGGGGACAGGGCTTTCAAGTGTTCTCCTGCCTGGCCTGGGCTGCAGGAGGAGTCTGCCCGGTCACGTCAGGGCTCTGGGGGGTGACGGCTGGGGACGAGGCGTGGTTGGGTCTGCCTGGGGGGCAGCGTCGGGCTGGTCTCTTATGCTGGGGAAGGACAGGTGGGCCCTGTGCTGGAGCCCCCAGGAGCTGTGTGCGCACGTGAGGGTGGCCATTGCACTGGGGGGGCCGCAGAGCAGGCAGCCGTCTCGCCTGCTGCCCTCCTCCCATGGAAGGGAGGCGCTGGGCCGTCGGCCCCTGGAGCGCTGGGGCATGTGGGGCCGGCCCTGACTCTGCACTAACGAGGTTCCCTTCGGCCTCTAGGTTCTTAACGGAAACCTCCCCCTTCATGTGGTCCAACCTGGGCATCGGCCTGGCCATCTCGCTGTCCGTGGTGGGCGCAGCCTGGTGAGTTGGGTCCCATTGTCCGGGACTGCTGGTCCCGTGGGGTTTGCTGAGGCTCCTGCTGGGGGGGCCGGGGAGACGTGCCCCGGGGGGTGGCGATGCCATGCCTGAGTCACCCATCGGCTGCTGCCTGGCTCCGACATCTCAGCAGGGCACCTTGGGTCTGGGGCAGCTCCTGCTGGTGGCTCTGGAGAGCTGCTGGGGATGCTGGTGGCCTGGGAGATGCCAGGCTGGTCTCCGTGGGTTCTATGCCAGCAAGTCGCAGTCGGGCTGGCAGCTGCCCTGTGTCCCTGGTGCCGTTGCTTTTCCCAGCCCGTCTCACCGTGTACGCCTGGGGTGTGAGCGGGACGGGCTGGGCGTTCAGCTCCCGCTGAGCTTGCTGTGAGCTCTCTCCGGTCCGCGCTCGGCTCTGCCCCAGGGAGGCACCATCTCCTCGTTGGCAGCCGCTTGCTCTCCGTCCAGGCAGGCGCCCGCCCAGGGCTCCCTCACTGACTGCCCTGTCTCTTGCAGGGGGATCTACATCACTGGCTCCAGCATCATCGGTGGGGGAGTGAAGGCCCCCAGGATTAAAACAAAGAACCTGGTCAGGTAAGGACAGCTCGTCCCCAGTGTGGTGCTCCGGGACAGAACCTGGCACCTGCGGGGAACAGCGCCCCAGGGAGCTAGTCAGCGGTTCACCGGAGCTGCTCATGCTTCCCCAGCACCATGGCCCCTCTGGGCTGTGCGGTACAGCGCTGAGCCCCTTGGTCTGGGGCTGGGATCCCAGCCCTGCTAGGGGTCCGGCTGGGTCACTGTGCAGCTGCTGGGCCCTGTCCCCACAGCCCGCCCCCTTCTCCGGCCCACGCGCTCCGGTGTGCGGGGGCACCAGCCAGTCCAGACCTGAAGGAAACAGCTTCTGCCTGGGCCTCTGGGCTCCTCGCCCTCGGACTGGAAATGTGAAACATCCTGAAGCACCAGTGCATGCTGGGAAAGGCAGTGCTTCCTGTCCCTGGCTGGCAGCAGGCCCCCAGGGGCTATGGGGCGGTGCAGTGGCCTGCGTGGGGGCTGAGTTAGCTGTGTGGGGTATGAGGTTCCCCACCCTTGTGCCTGTCTGTTGGATGCTTCCCATCTGTGCTGGGGTGGCGAAGGGCCAGCGCCGCCCCCCGCTGGAGCGTCTCCGCAGCGGGGCTGGGGGGCTTAGCTGGGGGAGATGCACTGGGTGATGTCAGCCTGGGGGCCCCGCAGGGAGACGCCTCGTCTGTCAGCACGACAGGCAGTTGTGGGGGGCAGAGGCTGGGCTGTGGGTCTCTGGCTCCAGTTGCTAACGCTGCCCGTCATCCACAGCATCATCTTCTGTGAGGCCGTGGCCATCTACGGGATCATCATGGCGATTGTCATCAGCAACATGGCTGAGGTGCCTGCTGCCGGGAGGGGGGGGGGGGAGGGGGCACCCCCCAGGCAGCCCCTGGAGCTCTGCACTGTCTCCCCTGACATGTCCGTACGGGGGGGGGGCATAGCCAAGGCTCAGGGTCTCTTCACTGCTTCCCTCAAATATCGCTGGGCAGAGCAGCAAACCCAGCGCAGGCGCCTGGCGGGGGGATCCCCTTCCGCATGGGGTGTCCCTGGCTCCCCTGGGCTGCGGTCCTGGCTCTAAGTGGCCTGTACCAGCTGCGGCAGTGCCAGGAGCCCGGGGAGCTGGTGGTAGTGGGCAGAGCCTGGCGTCCCGCTGGGCTGGGGGCTGGGTGCCCACGGGGCGTTCCTTGGCTGGGATAACGGGTGAATGGGTTCAGGCTCCGAAGCCACTGTGGCATGGAGGAGTTGAGCTGGGCTTCAGGAGGGGAGATGGCTCTGGTAAAACCCTGTTATTCCAGCCTAACCCAGGCAAGGGGCGGCGCCTGAGCTCACAGCCGGAGCAGGCCTGGCCCTCTCGGGCAGGGTTGTGGCTCCATTGTCCAGATCAGGGCAGGGCTTGCCCCGGGTCCCACTGTGACTTGAATCAGACGTGGCTGTGAGTCCCAACTCATCTTCGAGGCAGAGCCGTTTCTCCCTAGTCCGCCCGTCACGCTGGGGAGCCGGGTGGGTTTGTCCGATGCGGCCCAGGGGGTGCGGCTTGAGCAGGGCAGCAGGGTCCCAACCTGCGGGCGATGCCTTAACGGGCGTGTCTTGCTGCCATATGCCCGCTCAGACAGACACGGATGCTGGTTCTGTGCGGGGCAATCCCCCTCTGCCCCGGTGTGGGGCGGGGAGTGGCCTGTGGAGCAGGGAGTTAAGGCCCAGGACTGGGACTCTGGGGGTCTGGGTCCCAACTCTGGGCAGCCGGTGCCCGTCCCCATGGCAGGGAGCTCTAGTCAGGCTGCTGTACCCCTGCCGCTAACCCTGTGCCATGTGTCGTCTTCCAGCCTTTCAGCGGCACCACCCCAGAGACCATCGGCGCCAAGAACTACCACGCAGGTAAGCGGCGCCCTGCCCCGTGTCGAGGGGCCTGTGGGGCCAGCGGGCTCTGCCCTGTGTGGAGGGAGGCTCCTGCACCCCGGCCCCATGCCAGTGCCTGTTCTCGCTGCACGCTCCAGCATACTGTTCCCCTAAGGTGTGCACAGTGGTCCTTGTTTGCTCCCTGTGTGTGCAGTGCAGCCCTTCCTGGGATGCTTGGCGGCAGCCGGACCCCTGTGAGAGCAGCCGTGAGCCCTGTCTGGGCCCTAGGGCAGCGCTCTGCCCTAGGAGCTGCACCTCTCCTCTGGGGCAGGCACGGCTGGGGAGCACTGGCCTGTCCCACTTCCGCCCCTGCAGGCCCAGCTGTCAGAAGGGCCGCCCGCCTCGCCTAGCATCGGGAGCGGGTGTCTGGCTGGATAGTGTTGTACTTAAAGGACTGCACAGGGTCTTTCCAGAGGGAGTAAGGCAAAGCCCCACGTTTATTAGTAATACGTGTATCAATCCACACTATAGCATACGTGTATTACCCATAAACGTGGGACTTTGCCTTACTCCCCCTGAAAAGATCCTGTGCAGCACTTGAAGTACAACAGTTTGGTGGAGAATTGCGAAAGGGGGAAGGTATCACGAGCATTTATCGAGTAATGAAACAAACTTTGGGAAGTATGGAAAAGCGATCGTAAACCTCGAAAAGTATTGAGAAGCGATGGATCATTAAAGTGTGCACACCCCCGGGGGTAGAAGGCCAGGTAAAGAGAGGAGAAGTAGCGTTCTCGCTCCAAGAAAAGAGGTCTTGGTAAATAAGAGTAAAGAGATAAGCATTGCTGTGTTAGTCCCCGTAGGAGGTCGGGTATACTAGACAATGTTTAAACGGAAGCAGTCTTTGAAGAAGGCTCCCAGAGAGGAGACTGAGAAATTGGCATTTGTAAAAGATGTGACCCCTTGTACCACACAGCCCCTGGGGCCCTTCCTGAGCCTGCCAGGAGAGCGCCCTGTGCCTCCCAATCTCCACCCTACTGGGCACCTGCAGCCGGGCTCTGGACCCAGGGCGGCTGCCACAGGGCAGGGAAATGTTGCTTCCCCTCAGACGCTCCTATGTGGCCATAGATGGGGGACCAGTCTCTGGGGGCATCTTCCTAGGTAGCTGGGGTCTGGGTTCCCTTGCCCCAAACACACAGTGCCACCTGCTCTTGGTGTGCGGCGGCAATTTGAGCTCACCCTGGCACTGCGCAGATCTGTGGCCGGCTGAGCGCACAGGGCCCTGCCTGGCAAAGGCACTTCAGGGAAATGGCTGGAATTTGGCAGCCTTGGTTTGTCCTCTTCATATTCTGCTCTGCCCCCTTAACTCTGCCTCTGGCAGCTCCTAAGAGTTTCCCAGCCTGGGCCAGCGCCCGGAGTGCCCCAGCGGGCTCTCACAGGAGGAGGCCAAGCCCCTGTGCAAGCCAGGCCTTGGCCTGGGGCCTGCTGCATCTCACCGCTCCCTGCCCCATCCCTTCCAGGTTTCTCCATGTTTGGGGCTGGTCTGACCGTGGGCCTCTCCAACCTGTTCTGCGGGGTGTGCGTGGGCATTGTGGGCAGCGGGGCTGCACTGGCCGACGCCCAGAACGCCAGCCTCTTCGTCAAGATCCTGATCGTGGAGATCTTCGGCAGCGCCATCGGGCTCTTCGGGGTCATAGTCGCCATCCTGCAGGTACCGGCTCCTGCCCCGCTGGGCCCAGCGTGCTCCTGGGGCCCCCAGCCCCACATCAGCCCCAGGTGTGGGCTGCCCAGCTCATCAGACAGGCCTAGGTGTCTGCAGAGCCTCAGTGTCCCAAGGGGGGTGATGGGAGGGGTGCAGCCACTGCTCTCTGGTGAACAGAGAAGCCCACCCAGGGGACGCGGGCGGGGAAATGATGCAGCGGCTCCATGTGATGGCACCATCTGGCCTGGCTGCTGGAACCCATCTTGGCAGTGCCAGCCTCTTCCCCCCCCCCCCCCTCAGCAGCCACAGGGAATAGTTTGACTGGGCACCGGAATCGGAGCGGTTTGTGCCCAGGGCTGATTGGGGAGGAGCAGCCCGTGGGTCCTGCAGCTTCAGCCAGGCTGCCTGGTCAGGGCAGTTGGGGGGCACTTGGCAGGGTGTGCTCCTGGGAGGGGCTCGGGGCGTGCTCTGACCCGTCTCCTTTCTCTCTGCAGACATCTAAAGTAAAAATGGGGGACTGAGCCCCTGCCCGTTCTGGCCTGGCCCCCTGCGGGCGCGACTGTACATATTTATTTAATGTTTCTATTTCCTGATCGGGGGCGTCGCTTCGCCGCGTCGGGAGCGGGAGCCCAGGTGTATAGAACCGTCCCTGCTGATCCGCCGCCCGCTGGCCCCATGGAAGAAATAATCATCTGTGTGTGAATTCGGCTCCCTCCTGTCGGCCCAGCCAGCCGGAGGAGGGAGCGGGGGGGGGCAGGGTTGCTGCCTGAGTGTTCCCGGTGTGTGTACAAATCAATTGACCAGTGTAAGTCAGTGTCACGTGAAATAAACATGGTTCCTGTCCCTGCCTGCTGTATTCTGTCTGTGCCATGCACTCCCATACTGCGCTCAGGGCATGCTGGGGCACTGCCAGCCCTGCGTGGCCACGGGGACATGGCATTGAGCATGGCACTGGTGTTCCCAGTGCTCTCTTCCAGCAGTGGCCGGGCTAGCCCAGATCTAGCTCAGAACTGGCTGGATGTTGCTGTGAGCTGGCTCTTGCAGGCAGCTGCCAGTCATGGTGCTGCCCTCTGCTAATGCCAGGGGGAGACACAAGAAGAAAATTCTTAAGCTGGCGTGGACCTGTGCCCAGGGTGCCAATGGGTTAGTGGAAGGGGGGCCTGCCTCAGATCACTGCTGCAGCTGAGGGAGACCCTGGGGTCAGGCTGGCAGAGAGCTGAGGGTTGGGAGTGAGAGGCACAGTGGACATGGGGAGGGAATGTCATCAGAACGGCCACACTGGGTCAGACCAAAGGTCCATCTAGCCCAGAATCCTGTCTGCCGACAGTGGCCAGTGCCAGGTGCTTAGAGTCCTGTCTGTAGGCATGCCCCTGCATGCATTGCTGAGTCATAAGGTGTATCTGCCTTTTCTCAGTGGGTCAGTTGTATAGCTGATGGTCCTTAATGGCCATCAAGCAGGCTAGGCAGAGCGGACACCAACTTGTCTGGGGTGTCACCCAGAAGCCAAGCACAAGTTTTGAAATATAAGCCTGAAATAGGCAGCCACAAGTAAACCTAGACCAGCCCTGTCTGGGGTTTATCCAACCTGTTCTTAAACACCTCCAGTGATGGGGCTTCTGCACCTGCCCTTGGACGCCTGTCCCAGAGTGGAACTCCCCTGGGAGTTAGCCAGCTTGTTTCTAAGAGCTAACCTCGAGCTCCCTGGCCGTAGATTAAACCCATCATGCTCCCAGCCTTGAATTCTTGTCTGGTTCCATCCCACTACCAGTCTTGCCCCAACTTTGTCTTGGACTGACATCAGGCTAACTGGGTTATAGCTTCCTGGGTCACCCCGTTCCCGCCTTTCAGTCATGGTGCAATGTTAGCTTTTCCTCAGTCCTCCGGTGGAGCCTGTTCAAAATGACACACGGGATTTAGAGAGTTCCTTGGCCAAGTCTTTTAACATGTTTGGGTGCAAGTTATCCAGGACTGCAGGTTCCAAAGGTTTCACTTTAATACTTGCTGTCTAGCATTCGCCCTGGTTCTTGAGGGACTAGAGAGTGTTTCATTATCAGACTCCGATATGGACGTATCGTCCCGTCTCTTTCCAAATACAGAAGAGAAATATTTAAGTACTTCTGTGAGTGACAATTTTGCTATCCTGCTCTAATACTGGTCGTGGCCCATTGCTAGGATTTGGCTTGTTTTCCTCGTCTATTGAAAGGATTCCTGCTCGGTCCTTACCCCTCCAGGCCCTATTCCTCGCTGATACCTTTAACGTCCCCAACACCTGTCTGCATTTCCTAACTTCCAGTTTCTACTCATTGCTACCAACTTCTCATTTTTCCATTTTGGTTTGGGGGTGGGGAGGGGTGGAGAGAGGTTGGGTAGCAGCTGCCTTCACCTCCCCTCTGTGACAATGCGGATCTGGCGGAACCCAACTGAGAGTGCCAACTCAGGACAAATTGCTCAAACAGGGCAGTTACAGCCCAAGGCTGGGATTTCTTCCACCTCTAAGGCAAACCAAGCCAGCCAGACTAGGAGGACTTTGGTCTCACCCCCTGGCTAACCGCAAGTCTCACAAGCAATCTCCTTAGACACCCCAGTTTCCCAGTATTACCACCAGTGCCACTCGTTATGGGGACAAATGGTTATGAAAACCAATACCCCAGTAAAAGAAAAAGGTTCTCCTGATCCCAAAGGACCAAGCCCCAGACCCAGGTCAATATACAAGTTAGATCTTACCCACAAATCACGCTGTTGCCAATCCTTTAGAATCTAAAATCTAAAGGTT